>NC_134416.1:16570359-17213436 GCF_030867145.1 Opisthocomus hoazin | reverse complement strand
AGTTACAACCTCGGCATTTTGTATACAGCAATGCTTTTATTTCATCTCTGTAAAACTGCATCACAGAATCATTTAGGTTGGAAAAGACCTTTAAGGTCATCGAGTCCCACCATAAACCTGACACAATCAAGTCCACCACTAAACCATGTCCCTAAGCACCATGTCTACACATCTTCTAAACACCTCCAGGGATGGGGACTCCACCACTGCCCTGGGCAGCCTGTTCCAATGATTGATCACTCTTTCAGTAAAGAAATTTTTCCTAATATACAATCTGAACCTCCCCTGATGCAGCTTGAGGCCATTACCACTCGTCCTATTGCTAGTTACCAGGGAGAAGAGACCAACACCTGCCTCACTACAACCTCCTTTCAGGTAGTTGCAGAGAGCAGTAAGGTCCCCCCTCAGCCTCCTCTTCTCCAGGCTAAACAGCCCCAGCTCCCTCAGCCGTTCCTCATAAGACTTGTTCTCTAGACCCTTCACCAGTTTCATTGCTCTTCTTTGGAAACATCAAAATTTTATCAAGCGAAAGAATATAGAGACTTCCCATATTCAAGTTATCAAGATGAATCATATTTTATTAATTTATTAGCAAGAATAAGCGGGATCAGAGAACAGACCTAAGTGTTCCTTCTTCCATGTTAATATGCCACTTCAATGTGTGAAGGGAAAGCACAGGAAAATCCTGCGGAGCACGTCTGCATCGCACAGAGGGCAGCGCTGGGAACCCGCGGCTGGACCAGAACCCGGCTGTTCCACAGTGCAGTGCAGAGCTGTGCTCACGGCGCTGCCGCCGCGCTTACTCGTGGCACCAGCTCCTACGGGACATGGCTGCAGCATGCCACCATGCCCATGTCCTTACCGATGCCCACCCTGACCCCTCCACCCGAGATGGCAGCGCACTGCCCCATGTGAACTCCCCTGCCGGCTCCCAGCAAGCCCGAGTCACCACCATGGCTCTCCATGGTGGGATGCAGATGTGTCCCACATCTGCTGAAAATCATCTACTGCTCTACTTTCAGGTTTCAGGGCTTAGTTGAACAGGTGCTTTTGTTCCAAGGTTGACAAGCTGAACTAGCACCTCTCCCATAACAATTTCTGATTCGAGTAGTGGTGGTTTTTGCAATCCCTCTTTGTATTATGTCAGATTAAACCTGAATCACAGCGACGACAAGGAACATTGACGTTATAAACAGACAACTCTTTAAATAAAGTTGTGATCAAAGCATCAAGCAGCCTAATAAAACCCAGGTGGCTCTAGCTTATCATATGCCATACTCATTATTTCAAGTGGCCCATTTAATAGGTTTCCAGGTGACAACAAAAGAAGGTTTGTTGCCAGTTCTTTCATTTCTGGCTCTCCTTATGTATCTGGTGCCTTTCGATAAGAAGGCCTAATTAAAAAAAAAAAAAAAGTTAAGAAATACTTTTTTTTTTTTTTAAGAGTCAGGCTTTTTGCCACAGTTGGCAAAACCACAGAAACCAATGTGGCTTTGTATTATTCACTATCTACATAAAACCTAGCTAATTACAAAGGAGATACCAAATGACTCATGTTTGCCACAGTCTTCTGTGGGCCAGCGTGTTTGTCCTGGAAAGTTAAAAATAATTAATGGCAACTTTAAGAGACTTAACCTGCAAGTTTCAACTAAAAACACAGTCAATATTTTTAACTACTTTTGAAATTCTTTACTTTAAAAAGAGTATAAGCTCTGACAGCAAGCAGACAAAAAAAAGACAATTTGACATTTATTCTTCATTTTAACTTTGCACTTGATGCATCCAAACACATCAATTAATTTTTCATTCGAAACATCATTATAAGAAAAGTGGCTTGGAGGTTTCAGTCGAACGTCACAGAATGGAGCACTGTGAATAACAGGAACCCGTTTTCAAATGTCATTTTAAAAAGTAAAACCAAGAGCTCAAATTTCTACATTCAATGATGGAGGGACTTTTTGTTTTTAATTCTACACCATTTCATCAAAGTAGAATTTTACAAGGAACTCTGTCATCCCTCATCCTGCCGTTCATTATTTCAAGCACTGTCTTGCTTCTCCTCATCCCAGCACATTTTAATTTCTGACCCGCTATTCCCCATTCCTTTTCAAACAAGAGTGGATAAAATTTTTGCCTGGAAATCAAGGTTTAGAAGTCTAACATTTTTAAAAAGCTATGCATTTAGACTTCCAGACCCCCTTTGCCTTTCAGTTATAATTGAACTTTCAGTTTCCAAATTAGCCAGGCAGAGATGCCAATATTCCACTGAAAGCCATTAAGACCTGCACACCTAAACTCGTGTGCCGTTTCTAAAATGTCTGAGCAAGTATGTGTTTGTACAACATTTAGGACACCCAGAGCCAGCTGACGCCTCCGGGCATGAGCACAGTAAAGCATAAATCACGTTGTGCTTCCTTGTTTGAGAGCTACACGGCTTTCAGGATGGGAGCACTAACCTGGTTCCAATTTACATCTAAACACTTCTTACTCCCCCTCCTCTCCATCTCCTCGGCACTCCTCTTCAGCACTCGGTGCCTACTGGAAACCATTGCTGTATGCCTCCAATTCTAGTTTCCGTAAGCTGATCAATCCCAAACCAATCCTCAGCTGTCTTTTCACACCACTCCATGATTTCTGACATTGTACTATTCTAACAAGCACATGACAAAAACAAACAAACAAAAAACTCAAAAAACTTCCAAGGAGAGATTTCATTCCTATTTTTTTTCCCTTTGAAATTATTTTCCCTTTTCCTGAGGAGAATTGCCATGTTTGGTCTAGTTTCTGAATACTGCTGCTGTGACCTTGTCCTTCTTGTACATGATGAGAGCTACATAACTACAGCGCAACACATCAAGTCTAGAAAATCATCCTCAGTGGAATTAAAATTTAAAAAAAATCCTGCCCTTGCAGCTTTAGTTACTCCTTGAAGGGCTCAGGAATATGTTTTTCAACTAGAAGAACCACTTGGCTCAGGAGACGAAGACCTTCAGAATTTCCTGAGTAACAAAGACAGACCTCCATTTCTAAGAGCGCTTGTTGTTCCACTGCGTGAGAAAGGCTTTCGAGTCTCAGTGTGTACCAGGAGTGGCACCCAGTGTCCAAACTGCATCCTTGCAACAGTCTTCGATTCCCTTCCCAAACGGGCTTCCCTCATTCCTTTCTCCCAGGCTGCAGCCACAGAAAATCAGCAGCTCTGTGCTCAAACTGTACATCTCACAAAGCGTACTTTAAGTAAAGCAGTTTACATAAAGCTTTTGCCAAACTCTTTTAATCAACAGTGCACAGATGAATCAAATTTTCAACTATTTAATGTGGAGAACAGCTATGAAGTCCGATAAAATTCCTCAATTGGGCCATACAGCTACAGATTTAAACTCTGAACAAAATCAACATTAGTGTAGACTATGGTCTTTCAACTGTACCCAGCAACTGACTTAACAGCCACAAGCTGATTTATTCCCGATCATTGGTATTGCTTTAATAGCCCAAATCAATTTTCCTAAATACATTTTGTTAAAGCAGAGCTAAAAATCACTCAAAGAATTAGAGAAAAAACACTATTTTCATGTTTTGTAGCTACACAGCATTTTACAGATCGTCTGTTTTGCTTGCTAAGAAACTGAGTAAAAATGAGAGTAACAAATCTAGCAAATAAAGTCCTTTTGTTTCCTCTCAAAATTGATCAGAAGGATTTCGGTTTAAACAAGATTCAACACCTGGAGCAAGCTATAAAGAAAGCTTCCCAGAACCTGCTGCAAAAGCTACAATTTTTACTTTCTTTTTTTTCCTTTCACTATCACAAACAGTCCAGAGTTGCACAAACTGGATTAAGACAAAATATTTAATGATTAGAACAATTATCTGAAAACATTAAATAGCTATTAGTCTGTTGGTAGGCAAGAACACGGTACACAGCAATACAAACAGGTTAAGAAAAACAAAACAAAACCAAAGAAAACAATGAATAGGCTAGGAGAAGAGAGAAAGACAGAAGCAAGAGAGAAAAATACATCTATTTCCATCTACATGAGGAAGTCTAAGTGCAAACACCACTTTCAGTAATTTTGCCAGACTTCAGCTGGTCAGTTTTCTGGTTTCACCAGTACCAGAGCCTAAAAACCCCACCATAACATCTCTCCCCTCTAGCACGGAAGCCCAGCATTGCCCACCTCACTATCTGCCTCGCATGTGCGAGTTCGAGCAACACTACGTGAGCCTCTTCAGGAGTCAAACGCCTTACAGCTAAGTGAAATTCCGAGTTCATGAGAACGTGAAAGATTAGATCTCAGTTATACTGCAAATCTCTCCGAACCAGCTTTTCTTTCTAAACCAAAGGCACAAAACCGGCACTATGTAACAGTTTCTCAAGAGCTCTCAAATCCTGACGTTCAGTGCCTCCCTAATTTACCCCTCCAATTTCTCTGCTGCATAAATGCACGCTGTAAAAGCTCCAAGATACATCGGGCAGATTAAGTTTTTAGATGTATAAAAATATATATACACATATAAATATAAACACATATATTTTAATATACATATTCACACACACATGTTGAATAGTGTGTTCAAATCTTGTTGAATTATTTCCCTGTTAAGATTTGTTTTGTTTCAAAGGAGACTTCCACTTGCAAAAACATGCACACATTGCACAGCAAATACATCTCTGTTAGGTGCCTAATATGGCCAGGGAAACCATTTTGATTATTCTGTGCCCGCTTATGCATTGTCCTACAAAACAATAAGATAGAACAGCAAGAAACTAGCAATTAAGAGAGTCTGAATGCACATCGGGAATCACTAAAATCCACACTAGCCAAGTCAGGAACAATACGACTGATGAATAGGCCATATTATATTAGAATTGTTAGCAAGTGTTAAAAAATTATCCTTAGCAGATGTCCCTTTTGACCTAAATATATCACACAAAGAACATGCCTGTCTTGTTTTATAAAAAAGTTTTTAAGAAATCTTTCCACTTCTATTATTGACTAAAACACCACAATGCCGCATGCTGGCTATAAATACGTGCATCGAGGATTTACCACACTAAACCTACAAAAACGTACAAGTATTTTACTGAAGAGCAAACAACCTATTATAATGTGTATTTTTCTGCTGCATGAATTTACACTGAACTGAAGCATGTAATCCAATAAAAGAAATCAAACTGTGTATTCAGCAAACAGTGAAAGAAAAGACAAGCTGTATACTACAGCAACTTCTCAACCAACGCACCCCAAACCGAAATGTAGTACATCTTAAAGTCAGACGGGTAGGAACAACCTTTTCTGCAGTAAATACATATTGTAGATACAGTCGATAAGGAATTAACTATTTAAATTACACTATCTAAATTACATAAATTTAACACACTATTACATGTGCAGCTACGCACATCCAGCTCATTTTCAGTAGAGCTTTAAAGAAGTTTTTACTTCCTTAAATTTTGCTGTTATTAAGCTTCTATACACTGGCTAACCACACTACAGCAAAACGCAAGATTTTCCCAGTTTGAGCTTTTTCAGTTTCTCCGTATATTTTTGACTGCATCACTGGATTTAACAACATATATTAATTGTAAATAACACTAAAATACAGATCTAAACTTCAACCCTACTAAGGATTTTTCTCTTTCCTATCAAGGACTAGTATTTCTCTAGAAAATCTTTTAAGTTCAGTAATCGTTGGGATTCAATTTCTTATCCCTTCAACTCCACTGCTGCAGTAGGTTGCCTGCTAGCAAAATGGATTTCAAGTCTGTTCCTTCAGTATCCAATTCAATAGTCAATACTGAACTTTGGGCCAGTAACGCCTCTCTTGTCTTTCTTTCAACAAAATAAACACTACAAACAAAAAAAGGGGTGACTTGGATTTAATATGTTCTATACCTCAAGTATGTATAATTTTCTTCTAGAAGAGAATAATGCTATATAATTTTTCCAGATTATGCAGTTAAGAAATCCATAAAACATGATGAAGCACAAGAACCACGAATATTTTCCTTAATTTACCACCATTTCTTATTATTTTTTACCCAGATGTATTGATTTGAATTGTTGCTCAATAGAACTATAGGCATTTCCTTCATTTTGGCTCTCAGAATAAAATACTAGCACGTGGGATTTGTTCATTTTGCCATGCTTTTCTTCAGCTCACTCGAGTTTATTGCAACATTCTTCAGGGAAGGAAATAGCTAAATACTTGCATTAGCAAAAAAGGAAAGGAGGGGGAATGGAAAGAGGTAATAAGAAGGTGTTAAAAGAACACTCTCTTCCCCTCGGCCCAGTCATACTGCGAGAACTGTTACCAAAAGAACAAACGTGCATAGAGCCAAAATATCTGGCCAAAACTACAGTGGAACATGGGGACCACAAGCAATCAGTCTCTCAAGAAAGAAGATGCTCCAGACCAAAACAAAACACGCAAAAAGCAAAGACAGTGTGATCTGGGCAGTCCAGCGGAAAAGTCCGCTCCTGCCACACATTGTCTCAGACTGAACAGTCATAACCAAGGATGAAGGCGTAGAAAGTTTTTACCAGAACTGACACCACCATCTTTAGACAGTCTGGGTTTCCTTCCAGATGAAGCTTTTCTTCCTCCAAACACAGAGGGAGCCTAGAGCTACTACTTAGCTCTAACTTTCAGGCACCCAAGAAGGCACCTAGCTCCGCTGGGTAAGAGGAATACAGCATCCACCAGGATTTCTATTATGTTCTAGAAATTGCCTGAAAAAACTCTGTTTCCTTAAAATACAAATGCTTATATCCAGACGTTTTTCCTGAATTGCAGTACAGCAAAACTCAAATGCTCAGAGAATGATAGAGTACCTCAGGAAAAAAAAAGCCAGCAAGCTTCACCTTTGCCATATGTTCACAGCACTATCGTTTCATAAAATAATCTGTAGTAGAACAGCTAAAAGAATTGCTTGGGAGCCTCTGCTTTTAACAGGAACTAGCATAGTAGGTACCATTTACCATCATATTTCCACAAGTTAATGATAAAATATAAACACAAGGTTGTTTACATCTATGTAATTTAAAGTGTGGAGGAATATAAAGTGTTTTCATATTTCAGAGTTCTTGTATATTCCCAAAACCGAACAAATTATACATTGAATAAGTTTATAAAAATCAAATAACCTTTAGATTATTTGTAACTCATCAAAAATTATTTTTAAAACTTTTGAGAAGTCAGGGTAAATAACTTGTACATTTTTTTTCTCCGCTAATAAACAGTAAGCATGAGGCTTAATGTTTTCCTATCACTACCACAAACTATAACACAGGCATAAAATTCAGAGATTGATACTTGAAATCAAAGAAAAGACATTAAAACCTGAATATACTTTTATTATTTGATTTGTTATCCTCTTCTGTGCATTTTAATGTCTTGAGCTCATTATATTAGCAAGAAAAATCAAATTCAGAATAATTTGTAATATTTTACCTAAATTGCAGAAAATTGAAAAAGAAACTGGACTTTCATACTGCTGATTACATAAAAATTAGTAAGTTTCTGCAAGTGATACAAAACTACATGAAATATCCATATAGCAAACTAAATGATCATATATGATGATTATAAGTAAAGAATATATTTAAGACAGAACACAAACTATGAAGTAAAAACTTCCTGGCTTCACATGCGAAACGTGCCTATAGCGAAATGGCTGAGTGCAGAACCGAGGTGGATGCGGCCATCCGGCCCTTCCCAACGCCGCTAAAAGCTACATACAGCAAACCACTTCTCACTTCAGACGGGTGCTTCTGTAACTTCATTTTTAGGATTCCTAAATGACTCTTCTTACACATAATTATCACTAAAGTTCAGCATGAAAGTTTATCAGGTATGTTAATACCCATTGCAATTGTGGATTATAAAAAAAAAATACTATGACTGAATTTTTCAGCATTTAGGCAACCACAAGCTTTTTATGTTTCAAGTTACTCAAGGAAAAATGCCATGAAATGTATTTTCTTTAAAAAAAAAATAAAAGATGTACAGCATTTCTGTGTTTAAAAGCCATTACAAATAGCTTTTGTAAATTGCACTAACTTCTTTCGCAGCAAAATCTTAACAGAACTGGATTTCAATAAAGCTTTATTATCCCTGGTGCTTGAAGGAGCAAAATTACTTCGCTTTTTGGCTTCGAAATCGGGTGTTGAGCAACAGGAGCTACCTGCCACTCTAAAGCACTGCCTCTACAGTAAAAAAGACCAACTCGAACCTCCGGGAACGCAACACCCGAAGCGCTGCCGGCAACACCCTCAGGCAAAGAGCAGCTTTTTCAGCCGAGCCGTACAAACCTCCGACACCGGGTGCGGACCCCCCGCCCCGCGACGCGGGACCCCGCGGCACACGACGCCCGCCGCTCCGCGCGCCCCGCCCCGCCCGCGCGCCCGTGCGCTGGGGGCGAGCGCCCTCTAGCGGAGGGGCCCGCCCGCACCCCGCTGCCGGTGGTTAACGGCGCTTTGCCTCAGGGCTGTGCGCGAGGGGCCGTCACCGCAGACTTCTGCGCCCAAGATGGAGCCCCCCGGGGAGAGGTCACCCTGCCGCGCAGCTGCCGCCCCCCGAGCCGCGCCAGTCTCGGGTCACTGCAGGAAACCCATCCAAGAAGGCGCGCGGGTGGCAGGGAAAGGACAAAATAACTGGGGTGTGCCCAGCGGCCTCGATGAAGTGACACCTTCTCACACACCAGCTCAGCGCACCTTGCAGCCCACCTCCCTGTCCATCCCCGTGTTCCAACACCAGCTCTGGCAACCCACAGAACACCCGAAACACAGGGAGCAACCACCCGCCCTGCCCTCTACCATCTACCGATCATCTGAATTCCTGATACAAATTAATCCTCACCAAGCCTGCGGACTACTTCATGAATCCTTTCACACCCAAACGGTAAAGAAAAAAATCCAACGGACAATTCAACATTCTTTTTACATAGAGCACAAAGTGAAACTTCATAAACGCTCACACAAACCCGATGGGCTTTTGCCAGCACTTCATAATTGAAAAGTCAACATTTACACAGTATGGCTTTCTTCCTAAATTTCTGCAGGAACTTATGAAAACCACGGCTGAGGAATTCAGATAAACGGACTACAACTGGAGCCAGGACCAGGGCTGTGATTTAAGACCTTTTAGGTCATCTGCTCTTGTCCTTAGTGAAACCAAACTTAAATTTCATAACTGTATTTCTGCACTTCATAAACATTTAATTTTCTTACAGTAAAAGACAATATACGTGACCTTCTCTATTTTTGCCAACTGTTCTACCTAAAGAGAATAAACGTAAACAAAAAAACCCCAGAAAAACCTCTCAGCTAAATTGCGTCTGCCTGTTCGGAACACAGTTGCACCACGCTCAAATTCTGTCCTGCAACAACACAGAAGTAGTAAAAGATATGCCTACAATGATCAACCTGTGAGTTGTAATACCAGCAGATTTCAAATGGGAATAACAAAGTTGTTTTCACCAGAAAAACTGACAAAATTTAGCCTTGACAGAAGTCTTTACAGGACGGAGATGAGTCAACACAGCTAGAGGGCTGTGATTTAATGACATCAGGAATGCTACAGCAACAGCAGTGAAAGAAATGAACCTTCGGCGGTTTGTCTGGTCCCCGCAGGTACATCCGTGCTGTCTGGGAGATTCTGGTTTGGTCACACAGGGGCTTCAGGCACTGTCGGGGTGTGTACTGCCTCTGCGGTTGTACTCAGAAGGCTGCTTGTGAAGCTAGACTACTAACTTATCAGAAGAAAAACAATGTAACTCTATAAGACAGTAGCCTTTTTTATTAAGATGCTTTTTAAAAAGCCAAAACAGCCCCCCAAACACCACCACACCTACGCTCTGGGACACAGTGTGCTGGGAAGCGTAAGACCTCAAGTGACTTTGGTCCCGACCCCCTATAACGTCAAATTGGTGTAGCAGACCACGGGATTCACTTCACGAAATGCAACCTCAAGAACAAGTCCTCCAATAAAGCAGGAGGGGCCTTAGCACGGCCAGCACTCACACTTCATGCTCACCGCAGCAGCCAACAGTTCAAAAGCACACATTCAGCTCACTGCTTTTATCTCAACTTTTTCTTCAGCTACCTGAAGCCTCTGCTGCCGCGGTCACTGTACTGGCAGCACTGGAGGTAAGGCTCAGCCATAGGAACTGCTGCTACCCCTGGCCGATTGAAACCCCGAAGAGGTACCATATCAGAGCTACGCTGTGTTTCTCCCCGTGTGGCGGCATTCATTGGAGGCTAAACAGCAGCCACAACGAAAGAACATGGTGAGCGGTTTTGTGGAAATGTTGCACTACATTATTTCTAGTTGTTACTGACTGATGATACAAGTAACAACCTACAGCACAGAAAAATACAGGAATTAGAATTTTTAATCATCTAACTACTTCTAACCTGAAAACTGAAAAACAAAATTAACCTTCTCAGGCAAGAAGTAAAGATCCCGGGAGGCAGGGGGAGAAGGCGGCATCACCTTTTCATCAGAAGCATTTCAGAAGGAATCTAATGAAAACTCTGCATAGTTATAAAGGAAGAAAAAGTTACAACCTTCTAGAACTTGTTTTCATGTATTATCATAACTGTCTCAAAGTTTCTATTGGCATAATTACCACAGCTCTTCATTTATTATCTTGGCTTTGTAAGTAAGGTATTAAAATACATTCAGTTGAAATAAAATCTTTCAAAATACCTTATCAAAATAGTGTCTCACAAGATCTATAATGAATTACAAAATGTATACTACATTTTTAACTGTTGCTTTCCATGAAGGAATATAAATTTCCTTTAAACAGGGAGAAGAGCTACTCAGTGAACAGGACTGAAGATAAAAACAATGAAGTGCAAAGGATTGAACTTAACATGTCATTTAGAGACACAATTTATAGTCAAGAATAATAAATTTATTTCTTAGGAAGAAAATACACCTCATGCATTACACGTTTTCTGCAAACCTTAACTGAAAGAAAGCAAAGCTATGCTCAGACAAAAGCTTTGACTTTCACTTTAGTGCACTTCCTTCTCGAAAAACTACACGCAAAGACAAGCTGCGGAACGGCATCGTTTCACAGAAGCACCTAAGCCAAAAATGCTCACAGCAGAAATCTGATTTTCCCTAAACAAGAGTTGAACCCACCGGGGGGGGCAGGAATAGAGGTTGTAAGTGTAGATAACTGCAAGTGAACGCCTGCCCAAAAGTTCGGAGTGCAGCCCCAAAATATCAAACATTCACATTGCAGCTTCTTTCGCTGAAGACTCAACAACGTACCCCTGTTCTGCAGTTTTCCTCCATTAGCTCACACATCATCAACTGAATTTCACCTACGGATTTCTAACACAGAGCTGGGTTGCAGCCCCCCACCCCCTCAACAATCGGGTGCTGCAGCAGGCCAACCTAGGCGTTTAAGACTTCCCTGACAGGAAAATCTTACCAAAAAAATTACACTTTGTAAAAAGAATCGTAGGAAGATGACACTGCAGGAGAAACTTTCCAAGATGAAAAACACCTGTGGATTCATAAATGGTAGGCAATCCTCACAGATTTGTAATAAGAATTACTTGAAGCTAAAAAAAAAAAAAAATAAAATCATGTTTTCCGTAGTTTCTAGAAACAGTCCAATCCAAACTGCATTAAAAAGTGTTCTTGCACTAAAAGAACAAGTTTGGATAATCTTTTTTTAAATCAAAACTTTCAGTTTTGAAGGAATTCTGTTGCAGCAAATAGTCAAAACAATATTATTATCTCAGGCATTAGCAGCAAGAGACAAAATGGCACCCTAACAAAAGCACATCGAAGCTTATCTGAAGAAATGGTTGTTGCTAACAAGTCAGAAATAATTCTTTATCAAACTCATTCTTTAATGCCATGCATACCTATTTCAAGTTCACATTAAGGATATTTTCTTAGCACCCTCAAAGATGTGTTTTATATTGGATTTACTCAGTTTAAAAAAGAAAAGCATTAGCTTTAATGTCTCTTGCCAATTACCCAAGTTTATTTGGTCAAACATCACCCTCCTGTATGTAAGCTCAATTCTCTTAACAACAATCACCTCCAGACCACAAGGCAAATTAGTATTTTTTAGGTGACCTGTTCCTAGAGCACCTGCAAAATGATACAGAAAAAATGATTTTTGGGGTGTTTTCATTCAGTTCTCTGCATAGCAGATTCGGAGTTTGCCAACAGATAACCGCACCGTGGTTGCTCTCCATTTCCTCCCCTCAGGAGAAGGGCAGCCAAGGTAGCGTGGCCCTTCAGCCAGTGCAACAGTCCCCGTGTTAACACAAGATCCAGTATGGCCAAAGCCTGCTAAGAAATGCTTTTGGCAGGCCCAGAAACCTGGAATCTCAATATGATAGTTCCTATCCCAGAATCTTCGACATGGGGCGGGGGGGGGGGGGGATTAAAAAAAAAAATATATATATATATATATACACACTAAGCAAGAAGGAAAGACACCACAACATTGTTCTGACCTAAGAGAACAGCATTAAGTGCCATTCTGGGTGATGTGGGCACTGAAGTGCCAAAACCCTTATTCTTTCCTCACGTATTTCTGGACCTGAATTTGTACAAATAAATAAAGCCAGCTGTGATACTGATGCAACATACAAGTCTTGGGGGAGGTAGGTGCCTTGTTGGTTTGTTTTTTAGCATCCTGAATTTTAAGGTTCAGGCATATAACAAGAGATTTCTCTGCTGGAGTATCCGTATCGAGAAGAAAAAAGAATCTTTTGAAAATCTGGCAGGATGCTTGCATAGGGAAACATAGCTCCGGGGAAAACAAACAAGCAGTGTTTATAAAACGTTATTGTTTTTCACATTGGCAAGACAGAAGACAACTTTATAAAGAGCCTAAAAAGGTACCTAATGCCCAGCTGGCAACCTCAAGAGCCATTTTGTTTGACTTTTCATCTTCCCCAGCCTCTCCCACACAGGTCAAAGGGCTGAACAGGCCCTGAGTAAAGGGAATGCAGAATGAACATGAGCGCTGTGCGTTTCCTCAGTGGTTCAGTCTATTGAACTATATTTCACTGAGAAGCATATAGAGAGAACCTCTCTGCGACCCACATGGTAGAGGCTAGGGAAGATGAAAACCAATACAAAACGGCTCTTGAGGCTGGCTTATAGGGTTCAACTACCTGACAGGAGGCTGTAGTGAGGTGGGGTTCGGTCTCTTTTCCCAAGTAGCAGGCAATAAGACAAGAGAAATGGACTCAAGTTGCGCCAGAGGAGGTTCAGATTGGATTTTAGGAAAAGTTTCTTCACCAACAGGGTTGTTAAGCACTGGAACAGGCTGCCCAGGGCAGTGGTTGAGGCACCATCCTTGGAGATGTTTAGAAGACGTGTAGACGGGGCACTTGGGGACATGGTTTAGTGGTGGACCTGACAGTGCTAGGTTAACGGTTGGACTCAATCTTAAAGGTCCTTTCCAACCTAAATGATTCTACGATTCAGCACAGGCAAGCCCTCCCGACCTGGCTGCCCATTCCCTATCACTGCTAGAGGCATGCATCAGTGTCACCATCATAGGTTCACCTTCCACTCGGGCTAGATTTTGCTCTTCTCTCTGTGTCTGCAGCATGGGAACAGAAGGTTGACAAGCTAAGACATCCAGGTCAGCGAAGCTCCACAAGCATTGCCTTTTGTGCCTTACTTAATGCCAGGATTATTCCTTACTTGCTAAAAAGGGAAAAAGAAAGATTGGTAATAGAGTCACTTTCTTGGAATAAAGTTTCTCCCAAGCAAAAACAGATGAACCTTGCATACAAGATCACAGGCTTACAGCTTCAGCATGGTAGTCATCATATGGTGAGATTAATCCATCTCGGAAACTAAGAAATTTATTTGGCTCCTTGCTTGCCCATGAGCTACATAGAAACAATTCAGACATTTTCAACAGGGAGAACTGAAGCATGGGCTCCAGTTAAAAATTCAGATTACTTCAGTCCTTTGAAGAGCTCCAGAAGAGAAGGAATCTTCAAAACATCTTTTAGGCTTTCATAAAACATAGTTCTGACTCAAGCATCATATTAATGTAGGACAATTAAGATTCTCTTGTGTTTTGTGCGCTTTTTTTCATATAGCAAATTGTACAATTTCACAACAGAAGCAATAAACAGCTAAGAAACCTTACCAAGTTGCAAAGAATTCTTAAAATTATCTCTGTTTAAAGGTAGAGTCTAAGATTCTTGAATAAGATAAAATATTAATTTAATAATAACTAACCTCATTATAAGCGAGAAAAAGCAGTTCAGACTTTAAGTAATCTCCCTCATACTGAATTACCAAAATTAGATAGCATGAAGCTTCCAACTGCAACTACTTTGACTATATTGCCTCTTTAGTTACTCTTGAAATTAAACTGTCTCTCCTTAAGCCCTAACAAAGAAGCACTTCTACTAGTATCATTAAACTCACATACATATAAAGTACCAAGATCAGAATTCTATGACTTTTCAGTTCACTTTATAAATTTTTGTACTGTTCCACATCAAGCCAATTACACTGACTTACAGTGGCAATAACAAAACATTACTAGGACCAGCAAGGAAACATCATGACAGGTAGAAACCACTGACGCTACTTCTAGTTCACTTTGAGAAGCAAAAATATCACCCAGATTTCAAGTTAACCAGTGCCTCTTCAACTTACAGAGCTCTGCTCTCCAGGCTTTCAATGAGTACTTAACACATTCAAATAAATCTATGGATAGACAATCTATATGCCCGACTACATACATATGTACATGTATATATACATACAGAGCATACACACACAGCCATTTTCATAAAAAGCTTTAAAGTCTATATGAATTACAGACTGGAAGCTTATGTATCTTACTGTGTGGAAAGTCTTACCCTAAAATAAGTACGTCCATATAATACAATATTTATCCCTGTAACTTTCCTTACACAGGCAAGATTTCATTTGGATATGCAGGATGGCGTTGCGAGTAACCCACTGATACCTCAAGTCAAACATAAACACTCTCAATCACATACACGTTCCTGGTCACTGAGGGAAAAAATAAAAATCCTTTTTTGCACATACAGATTTTTAATTTTTTATTTAAAGTTTTGCAAAACTGTAACCATTACCTTCATCGAAGTCTGCGTCATCTTCGGTATGCTGAGGGAAAGGGAAGCAATTTGTGATTTCAAGTCTGTCATCCACCACAAGACCCAGCAGCACTCCCTGGACCACTTCATTCCCCTGTCCTTCTTCTTGGTAATGTTTAATGATCTTTAACACAACCTAGAACATAAAGACAAGAACTTTGTATTATGCAGTATTTTTTTCTCCTCAAACTATATATCTGGAATTTTTAAATTAAGTATTGCATAAATTAGAGCTGCAGACCAAGTGAGCAAACTGGCTTGAACACCATCAATTTTACTACAGGTTGAAAAACTGGAAGCCATGCTAATATTACAGAGGAATAAAAAAGACCATTGCGTGAATGGTCAAAATGCAGTTCTAAACCAATTTTCTGAACCACCCTTCTAAAATGAAATATTGATCTTTTTTACTTTACCTTGTTACTCTAACTGTTAAAAGTCATCTTGTAGGGGCAATAATCTCCCTCCCGAGGAAAACACTGCACAAGAAACTATCAAAACACCCTGAAAGTAACTATGCAGAAAATGGTAGGAAATTTTCAAAGGCACAAAACACATCAAATTTCAGTTGCATTAACCTTCAAAATAACATATAATTGCCGTTTTACTTCAGATGATAATGTAATTTATATTTTGTAAACTGTGTGTCATAGGATATTTAAGAATAATAAATGACAAAAGAAAAAGAGCACAAATTACTCCTCATAGTTTTAATAATATAATTCTCACTTCCTTCCCTGAATCTGAACTCCACAATGAATAATTCTCATGAGATGATATTGTAAATTGGAACAGTATGAACAAAACCACTCAAAAATAGTCAGTCATTTGCCAGAAACACTTTACACTCAAGTAAAATTTTATGCTTAACAACAAGAACCAGAGCAAGATAAGACACTAACCACAGTTATTGACTTCAAAGAAGTTACACTTTGTCCAGCACAAGTGGGTCTTATTTCACTAAATCCTAATCCATCCAAGCCAAATGCACCAGAAAATGTCTGATGACTATGTTGTCATTAAAGCAATAGTACTTTAACGTCTGTTGGCAAACACAATAGTGTAATGGATTTCAGCTCAACCACCCTGAGAACAGATCTTGTACAAATAGTGGTATTTAGTGAACATTCCACAGGGGGAAAAAAACCAAAAAGTTAAGATCGTATTTACACATCAGGAACACATACTTGTCCCTAGCTTTCTCCTTGGTTGTTTCAAGGAACTTTATGTCACTATTTTAAAAACACCATTAATAAATAAAAATGCCAATATATAGGTTAAATGGAATCACAGAATCCCAGAATGGTAGGGGTTGGAAGGGACCTCTGTGGGTCATCTAGTCCAACCCCCCCTGCCTAAGCAGGGTCACCTACAGTAGGTTGCACAGGACCTTGTCCAGGCGGGTTTTGAATATCTCCAGAGAAGGAGACTCCACAACCTCCCTGGGCAGCCTGTTCCAGTGCTCCGTCACCCTCAGAGGGAAGAAGTTCTTCCTCATGTTCAGACAGAAGAACAAGGTGACTAGAAAAGAAATTCTCCACAAGCACATTGCCTTCTTGGGGTAAAACGGGAAAACAAGAGCTTCATATACAGCCTGCTTGTGAGTTGGAAGGAGAATGGAAAAAAAATATCTTTTTCCAATTAAGTTGGATGTAAGTATCAAACAGGACAATCACCCACTGATTCTTTGTTTACTCACAACACCGCTGATAACTGTAAATGTAACAAATGTAACATGTAGGGGATGTTATCACTTCAGGTGGTCAGAAACAAGTCTTGGTTCTTTGTGAATAATTCGGACGGTTGCAAGACAAGGGACTCCTGAATAATCCCTTTAGGCGGCTGGGCCTTGGGAGAACAGGTATGCAAACTGCAGAGACAAGGAGGCTGCAGGATAATCTGAAGACCCCCGCCGAGAGACGCCAAACAAACATGTGCAATGGACATTACCATATAATAACGGGTTCTCGGAAAAACCATTACTATGATAAGCATTTCTTGGAAATGTAATTAATATGTATGTTAACATAGCATAAATATCTAGTAACTGTGTCTCTTCGGTGCACACGTTTGGAGGAGAGATCCCCCGTGTGCCCGGCGCCGCAATAAAGAATACCTGCTTAATAGTCTGCCGACTATTGAGTCTTCAACTCTGGCTTTTCAAGGCATCACCACTCAATTCTGCTTTCTCTTGCATCCAGACACACTGAAGCCTCTCAGTCACAGGTAACACAGATAACACTGTTTCACCACAACACACACTCCCGTATGTCCCTCAAGCCCTTTGAAGCCATACCTTTTTATTCAGTTTGTTAAAAGAGGTCTACAGAGCAGAGAGGAAGAGATACTTTGGCTATATAAATGAAAACAGTAAGGAAATTAAGTTCAGTAGGCAGTGAAGTAGAATTTAATGATGCTGAAAGCTGTACAGCAAACACCAGCTCAAGACCACCTAGATGTAGAAGATGGATGCCTTCCACCACAGAGCCAGCATATAAATAATATTCAATTTGCATTTAGTGTGAAGTTCAGGTTTATCCATAACTAACTGGACAGATTACAGCACAGCACAGCACATACTCTGCCTACTGCATAACTATTCTCAGCATCTTTACAGTCTCGTGTAAGCTTCACCTTTTCCACTATGTTTCTCCTCATTTGCTCTTGAGTTTTTTCTGCACACCGAGTGTCCCTCTTGCTGTGAATTCTGCTTGCCTATTGATCCCGTTCCAGGAGCGTTTGTGATACGATGCCAATTTTATCACAGCATTTCTGATGGTAATTGCTCACAGAAAGCAGCTACAAACGAAAAGAGCATGGGCTGTCATCAAGTATCAATGATTTTTCAGGAGTTCAAAAACTCTTCAACGCTAACCAAATACTCCAAAACACAATGAAGTAATAACACACACAAGTCTGCAGTTTTCAGTCTGCAGCCTGAAGATCACAGCAGATATTATCCAGGGAGATACAGACCCCAATTTAGGCCGACCTGCGAGCTTGCCTTATAACAGAGTCTGAGAAAGGTAGCAGAGAAGGTCATGAACTCACTACTCTAAATTTCACACCCCTTACCAACCTGCAGAAGTTCAGGTTTATGACAGCACTGGAAAACACATTAGCTACCAAAATCATTTACGAAAAGAGATACGAACAAGTCTGAGCAATGCAATGAAGGACACATGATTCTTGTTTTCATTTTGTTCTTTGCTCTGGAGAGTTTTGTTTAGCGCGTAAAACACAAGTCCTTAGTACAGCAGGCTCTCCAACTTGGACTGAAAAACCTGCTACCAAATACTACCATATGACCAAGAGGGGAGCATGCACTGGAACCAGTGCAACAGTGCTAAAGACAGACCTTCAAGTGCAAAGTAGAACACTTTCTCTGGTGATAACAAGACCAGTTTCAAACGTTAATAATGTCATTTCCATTTGTTTGCTAGTCTAGACACCGCAAGAAGAGCAAGATCACTATAGAAATGACAATGCCACATTTCCTGATTTCACTGCACAAACCAATATTCATATTGAGTAAACCACACATATCCAAAAAAAAAAAGTTAACACTAACTTGTATCTAGACATTTCCCAGAAAAAGATGTTATGTTTATTAAGCATCAGAACAGAATCAGAATAGTTTTATTGGTCTGAAAATAAATGTAAGAAGTGTTAATGTAAATAGTGATGCACATTGCTGTGTTTCTCTAAAGAGAGACAACAGCAAATCAAAGCACTGAAGACTCATTTACGAATGTGTCCCAGCGAGTCGAAAGTCACCACATTGAAACCAGATTTCCAGTACCTGTGCTGCGTCTTACAGCTGCGATCTCCAACAAGAGACAGCTTCTGTTAGCCCACTGGATACACGATGCAACAAGCCGATTTACAGTCTTAAATCAAGTATTTAATCTTTTTGAATGTTTAACATTTTTTCCCACCCAAGAAAGCTCTGTCAGCACAACAACTAGCACCAGTTGCCAGCATCTGGGGAGAGGATGGGGAGAGAGCCTAAACACCACCACGTTTTGTAGCTGTTTTCAGCCCAACCATACCCGACATGGGCATCAAATGTGGAAGGCGCGATGACGCCACATCCTCCCAGTATTTGACACTGGTGAAACTGTGATCAGTATTTAGCTTGGCAAGAGAGTCTTGAAACCTATTAGCGCTAATAGTGTCCAGCATGTTTTGAATACATCTGTACCACATATGGAGCCTTCTCCGTATGAATTCTTAATACACGAACATTCACATTTAAGCGTTACAGCATGAGCAATTTTACTTGAACTCCTACCATAGTGTCCTGGGTTTGGCCAGAACAGGGTTAATTTTCACCGGAATCCAGAAAGGGGCACAGCCGGGGGGTGGGGGCTGACCCCACCTGGCCAAACAGAGCCCGGTATTCCATACCATGTGACGCCACGCTGGGTTCCAGTGGGGGGGGGGGCGGTGCGGCGGGAAGGCACTCGCGGCTTGGGGGGGCGCAGCGCCGGTCCGGTTTCGGGAGAGCGGCTGTTGTACGGTTCGTGGTTGTGTTTTCTCCTTATTTGTATCGTTGTTGTTCCTGTTTCCCTCTGTTTGCTGTTCTGTTAAACTGCCCTTATCCCGACCCACCAGTTCCTGCCTCTCTCTTTTCATTCTCCTCCGCACGCCGGCGGGGGGAGGGGCGGCCGCGTGGCGCTTTTGTTGCCGGCGGCAGCCGAAACCAAAACATTAAATTGGCGCCCAACGTGGGGCACGGATAACGGCAGGGCTGAGCAGCGGGTGTTAAAACTGCCTTCTTACGTTTTGTTAAATTTTGTTATACGCGTTTTTCTGTGTTAAATAGTCGCCGGTAAAAATGTTTCTGTCTTTGATCAGATGGCTGTGGTTTTTGAATCCTTATTTGCAGTATGTATTCAATGCCGTGCTGTTCATCATCGCTGGGAAAAAGATCAGGATGATAATTTTGCTCTACCGTACGATATCGACTTATGATATGATAACATCACTGTGCATGAAATTAGTCTTGTATTTGCATGCGGCACTGCGGTCATTTCCGTACCTCGGATCCTATGTCTTAGATTTTGTTAATAATCAAACCCAGTCTGTGGGGAAAGCCGAAGGGGATACCTTCCCCCACTCTTTTGCCCCCCCTCTCTTCCTCAGGCTGGTCCTAACTGCTTTTGAGAATTTCGAGTACCCGTGGGATGCTCAGGGCAGCACTCTCCTTTTGTTCTGCCTGCTGAACAGGTTCTGGGTTTTGTTTAGGGTTAAGCAAGTCGTTAAGAACATCCTGCAGAGACCTGCCCCGGGGCTGGATAGCTGTGAGTGGCTGGGTGTGTGGGACAGCATGGGCAGATGTCTAGAGCAGTGGGCACCACCGGTGTGTTTTAAACTCACCCCTGAACAAATACAGAATCCGGACAATCTGGTAAAATATCTGAAAAAAGTGTGCTGCCACCCTGGGAACTCCAGAGAGACACAGATCACCGCAATGTGCTGGGGTCTGGCCCATGCCTACCGAGCCATGTTCAACACTGTTCAGTGCCTTAAAGGGGAAAGGGGGGGAAGCGAAGCGGCAGGCGCTGCAACTGGCGCTGCCCCCCCAGCCGGCCCTGCAGCCCCTCCAGCCCAGCAGGCAGTCACAGCCCCCCAGACTGGCACCGCCGCTGCCACAGCTGCAGGGTCTGCCTCGGTTTCCCTGGCAGGCACAGCAGCTGCTCCAGCCCCAGCTCCAGCTGCAGGCAGCGCGGCTGAGCCCAATGACCAACCTGTGCCAGTAGCAGTCGCCCCTGTAAAACTAAAGAAAGACGCAAAGAGAGCAGATCGCTCTGGGAGGGATGACGATGAGCCAGGGTCATCACGGGAGATAGAGACAGAGATCATCACCCGGTCCCTGTCCCTGGGCGAGCTGCGAGACATGCGGAAAGATTTCAGCCGCCACTCAGGCGAGCACATTGCCACCTGGCTGCTGCGGTGCTGGGATAACGGGGCCAGCAGCTTGGAATTAGAGGGCAAGGAAGCCAAGCAGCTGGGATCCCTGGCCAGGGATGGGGGCATTGACAAGGCCATTGGGAAAAAGGAACAAATCCTCAGCCTCTGGAGGAGACTTCTGTCAGGAGTGAGGGAGAGGTACCCCTTCAGTGACGATTTTGTATGCTATCCTGGCAAGTGGACCAATATGGAAAGGGGTATTCAGTACTTGAGGGAATTAGCTGTGCGGGAGCTGGTTTACTGTGACACAGACGATGAGCAGGTACCCACAGACCCAGATGAACTCCAGTGCTCACAATCCATGTGGAGGAAGTTTGTGCGGAGTGCACCCTCCTCGCATGCCAACTCACTGGCAGTTGTAAACTGGAAAGGTAAAGACGCACCAACAGTGGACGAGGTGGCTGTCAGACTCCGCCAATATGAGGAAAGTCTCTCTTCCTCCCTTGTCTCAGCCGTGGAGAAACTGGTCAAGCGACTAGACAGGAATATGTCCTACTCCCCACCTGTACGGGCCAGTGTCTCAGCTGTTAGGGGCAGGCGTTTCTCTGCTCAGGAGAGGGAATACAGAGGCTATACACCCCGGGGCACCCTGTGGTTCTACTTGCGTGACCACGGAGAGGACATGAGGAAGTGGGATGGAAAACCCACCTCAAGTCTAGAGGCCCGAGTACGTGAGTTGCGAGGTAAAACAATCACCAAAGGGGATTCTGTTAGGAAAAGTGCCGCTCCAGTTTCCAAAAGCCAGCTCTCCAGACCAGGTAGAAAGTTTGACCTTGATTCTGATCCTCTGGAGGGGACCTCCAAGTCATTTTCACAGCAGGTGAGCAGCAATTTCTCTGACCAGGATTAGAGGGGCCCTGCCTCCAGCCAGGTGGAGGAAAGGGACAACCGTGTCTATTGGACGGTGTGGATTCGGTGGCCTGGCACGTCAGATCCACAAGAGTATAAAGCTCTAGTGGACACTGGTGCACAGTGTACTTTAATGCCATCAGAGTTCAAAGGGTCAGAGTCCATTTGCATTTCGGGAGTGACAGGGGGGTCCCAAGAGCTAAGTGTACTGGAGGCTGAAGTGAGCCTCACTGGGCAGGACTGGCAGAAGCACCCCATTGTAACTGGCCCCGAGGCTCCGTGCATCCTTGGCATAGACTATCTTAGGAGAGGCTATTTCAAGGACCCAAAGGGGTATCGGTGGGCTTTTGGCATAGCTGCTGTGGAGACGGAAGAAATTAAACAGCTGTCCATTTTGCCTGGTCTCTCGGAGGATCCTTCTGTTGTGGGGTTGCTGAGGGTTGAAGAACAACAGGTACCCATCGCGACCACAACGGTGCACCGGCGACAATATCGTACCAACCAAGACTCCCTTCTCCCCATTCGTCAGCTGATCTGCCAGCTGGAGAGTCAAGGAGTGATCAGTAAAACTCGCTCACCCTTTAATAGTCCCATATGGCCAGTGAGAAAATCTACTGGAGAGTGGAGACTGACAATAGACTACCGTGGCCTGAATGAAGTCACACCACCGCTGAGTGCTGCCGTGCCAGACATGCTAGAACTTCAGTATCAGCTGGAGTCAAAGGCAGCCAAGTGGTATGCGACAATTGACATCGCTAATGCATTCTTCTCCATCCCTTTGGCAGCAGAGTGCAGGCCACAGTTTGCTTTCACCTGGAGGGGCATCCAGTACACCTGGAATCGACTGCCCCAGGGGTGGAAACACAGTCCCACCATTTGCCATGGACTAATCCAGACTGCACTGGAAAAGGGTGAAGCCCCAGAACATCTGCAGTACATCGACGACATCATTATATGGGGCGACACAGCGGAGGAGGTTTTCGAGAAAGGGGAGAAAATAGTTCAGATCCTTCTGAAAGCCGGTTTCGCCATTAAGCGAAGTAAAGTCAAGGGACCTGTGCAAGAGATCCAGTTTTTGGGAATAAAATGGCAGGATGGGCGCCGTCAAATCCCAATGGATGTCATCAACAAAATAGCAGCTATGTCTCCACCCACCAGCAAAAAGGAAGCACAGGCCTTCCTGGGTGTTGTGGGTTTTTGGAGGATGCACATCCCAAATTACAGCCAGATTGTAAGTCCTCTGTACCACGTGACCCGGAAGAAGAATGATTTTGAATGGGGCCCTGAGCAACGACAGGCATTTGAACAGATTAAACGGGAGATAGTTCATGCCGTAGCCCTTGGTCCAGTCCGGTCAGGGCAAGATGTTAAAAACGTGCTCTACACCGCAGCCGGGGAGAATGGCCCAACCTGGAGTCTCTGGCAGAAAGCACCAGGGGAGACTCGAGGTCGACCCCTGGGGTTCTGGAGCCGGGGATACAAAGGATCCGAGGCCCGCTATACTCCCACTGAAAAGGAGATTCTGGCAGCATATGAAGGCGTTCGAGCTGCTTCAGAAGTGGTCGACACTGAAGCACAGCTCCTCCTAGCTCCACGATTGCCGGTCCTGGGCTGGATGTTCAAAGAGAGGGTCCCCTCTACGCATCATGCCACCGATGCTACGTGGAGTAAGTGGGTCGCACTGATCACCCAGCGCTCCCGAATGGGAAACCCCAGTCGCCCAGGAATTCTGGAGGTCATCATGGACTGGCCAGAAGGCAAAGATTTTGGAGCATCACCAGAGGAAGAGGTGACACGTGCTGAAGAGGCCCCACTGTATAACCAGCTGCCAGAAGATAAGAAACAGTATGCCCTGTTCACGGATGGGTCCTGTCGCATTGTGGGGAAGCAGCGGAGGTGGAAGGCTGCTGTATGGAGCCCTACACGACAAGTCGCGGAAACTGCCGAGGGAGAAGGTGAGTCCAGCCAGTTTGCAGAGGTGAAAGCCATCCAGCTGGCTTTAGACATTGCCAGTCGAGAGAAGTGGCCAGTGCTCTATCTTTACACCGACTCTTGGATGGTGGCCAATGCCTTGTGGGGGTGGCTGCAGCAATGGAAGAAGAACAACTGGCAGCGCAGAGGCAAACCTATCTGGGCTGCCCCATTGTGGCAAAATATTGCTGCCCGGCTGGAGCAGTTGGTTGTAAAAGTCCGTCATGTGGACGCCCACGTCCCTAAGAGTCGGGCCACTGAAGAACATCAAAACAACCACCAGGTAGATCAGGCTGCTAAGATTGAAGTGGCTCAGGTAGATCTGGACTGGCAACATAAGGGTGAACTCTTTATAGCTCGGTGGGCCCATGACACCTCGGGCCACCAAGGAAGAGACGCGACATAACGATGGGCTCGTGACCGAGGGGTGGACTTGACCATGGACACTATTGCACAGGTTATCCATGAATGTGAGACATGCGCTGCAATCAAGCAAGCCAAGCGGGTAAAGCCTCAGTGGTATGGAGGACGATGGCTAAAATATAAGTATGGGGAGGCTTGGCAGATTGACTATATCACACTGCCACAGACCCGCCAAGGCAAGCGCTATGTGCTCACAATGGTGGAGGCCACCACCGGATGGCTGGAAACCTACCCTGTGCCCCATGCCACCACCCAGAATACCATCCTGGGCCTGAAAAAACAAGTCCTGTGGCGACATGGCACTCCCGAAAGAATCGAGTCGGACAACGGGACTCACTTTCGCAACAGCCTCATAGACACCTGGGCCAAAGAACACGGTATTGAGTGGGTGTATCATATCCCCTACCATGCACCAGCCTCTGGAAAGATCGAACGTTACAATGGGCTGCTAAAAACCACTTTGAGGGCAATGGGGGGTGGGACTTTCAAAAATTGGGATACCCATTTAGCAAAGGCCACCTGGTTGGTTAACACCAGAGGGTCCACCAACCGGGCTGGTCCTGCCCAGTCAAAACCTCAGCGCCCACTAGAAGGGGATAAAGTCCCTGTAGTGCACATGCGGAACATGTTAGGGAAGATGGTTTGGGTTAGTCCTGCCTCGGGCAAAGGCAAGCCCGTCCGCGGGACTGCCTTTGCTCAAGGACCTGGGTGTACCTGGTGGGTAATGCAGAAGGATGGGGAAGTCCGATGTGTACCTCATGGGGATTTAATTTTGGGCGAGAATAGTCCATAAATAAATTGTATAAAGTTAGTTGTTAAATAACCCTGTCACTGTCTGTTATCACTGTTATAATTGTTATATTTTGTACCAGTAGTAGCATAGTAAGAATCGTCCAGATTAAAGAAGGATGGACTTTTTCGATGAAAACCTAGCAGAGCACAGCGATGATGGAACTGGACCTGGTTTTCAACAACTGGCATCCAGCAACTTCATCAAGATCAACATCTCCTGCAGACTGTGGGCACGGGCCGCACCAGATACATCAGCCGTGAGCTCCGGATGCAGCAAGTGACCGCCCATCACCACACATCACCTCCCCACCACAGAAGACCATAACGACAGATGGAGCCTGAAGTCATGGATTAAATGAACTCAATGGACACTTTTAGAGTGATGATCCATAGACTAAAGGAATGATATCTGGAGACAGGAGAAGTGGTGGTGATCAACTGGACAATGGGGGACCTGGGCATGACGTAGATGGTATGGAATAAGGGGTGGATAATGTCCTGGGTTTGGCCAGAACAGGGTTAATTTTCACCGGAATCCAGGAAGGGGCACAGCCGGGGGGTGGGGGCTGACCCCACCTGGCCAAACAGAGCCCGGTATTCCATACCATGTGACGTCACGCTGGGTTCCGGTGGGGGGGGCGGTGCGGCGGGAAGGCACTCGTGGCTTGGGCGGGCGCAGCGCCGGTCCGGTTTCGGGAGAGCGGCTGTTGTACGGTTCGTGGTTGTGTTTTCTCCTTATTTGTATCGTTGTTGTTCCTGTTTCCCTCTGTTTGCTGTTCTGTTAAACTGCCCTTATCCCGACCCACCGGTTTCTGCCTCTTTCTTTTCATTCTCCTCCGCACGCCGGCAGGGGGAGGGGCGGCCGCGTGGCGCTTTTGTTGCCGGCGGCAGCCGAAACCAAAACACATAGGCAAAGTTGAAGAGAGAACTATTAGTGTAGTTTTGTAAACAAGACAGATCTCGACTATCATTACTAACAACAACTCACACAACTGAGTTTGAATTGTGCTAAACTCAAGGATGCCTAGAATCAAGATATCTACATGATACACATAAAATGCATATATGGCACCTCTGGAAAAAGAGAGTTAATCTGCTTAATAATATCCAAATGAAGACACACCAAACTTTACACATCAAATTTTATACTAATTTAGTAGTCTTGCCTACTTCCCCAGTGCACTCTGCATCAAAAGCAAACGTACAAGCTGTGTTGTGCTGAAACTTCACCAGTTAGCTACGCAAAAATGAAATTTAATTAAACAGTTCTGAAACACTCAGGTAAGCACGGAATGGCTTTGTTTTTAAATAGTTCCAGATGAGGTGGTTTGTGGTTTTTTGGGGTGTTTGGGTTTTGGTTTTAGGTTTTTTTTGGGGGTGGTGTTTTTTGCTTTTTTGTGGTTGGGAGTTTTCTTGGGGAGTGGGGTGGGTTTTTTTTTTTTTTTGGGGGGGGGGGGGGGGGGGGCGTTTACTTACACACTACAGATAACTGCTTATCCTACACTTACAAAAGACAAGTTCTGGAAGCTGACCAAGCAAAAACTTGCCTTGAGCTGATTTGTCTCCTGGCTACAGCACCACTTGATAAGACAGTAACAAAGTCTCTCAACTTTCCTGCCAGGAGAAAAGGAACTCTGAAGTAAATTAAAGATAGCACTGCAACGGTTAAGAGTAAGAAAACATATGTGTTATACACATAACACTCTCCTCTACACGATTAAGGAGACAGATGTTGACAGATGCACATAAAAAAATCCAACTTCATCACTGCAGTCCACAGAAACATGTTTTAGAAAGCACTGTCTGAGAGATACCGTGTCAAAAGCACAAAATGGACAGGTTCATACCCAGGCTTTTAGCTCTCTGACATGCAGCTTCACGATGCAGGACTGCCACCACAAAGTCATGCCATGAGGTGAGCTGCAGATTAGAGGTGAAACTGAAATTTCCACATTATACTAATCTTGAGAAATATGACAATTTCTATTAAGAATCAAACCCTGACTTCACTTCAATGCATATGCTAGATCACCTGCAGATATTGACTTTTTTCTAGATCCTTTTACTCAACAGTGCTGATTTTTTGACCATTCCTGACCTGACTGACATCTGAACATTTATTCTTTTCCTTCTTATGCTTAACTTTGGAATAAAAGCTCTTAGAACTGTTAGACCAATTTTACCTCTGGAGATGTAAAAAAAAAAAAAGAAAAAAAAAATTTCCATTAAGATCTTCAGCATCTTAAAGTAATTATTTTGACAGATATGCTCAATCCTAACTACAATTAGTGGCCAAAAAAAAAAAAAAGGTATTCTAACTCCTTGTTAAGTAATCAGAAAGATAACACGCTGTACAAAATCTAGGGCCAAAAGGACGAGATGGAGTAGACCTGAAAGCCCAGGCAACTTTAAAAAATGTTGTTTCTGAAAAGCAAGATCAGAAATGAGTCTTAGCTCTCACTGTTCTGCCTAGCAAGTATAATAGTCATCCTTTGGACAGAAGGCCTCCAACGCCCCACAATGTTTTACCTTTATCTCAACTGCCTAAAGCTCTAACACTAACATTTACAAAGCCTTTGAAAATACAGTTCTTGGAATAGTAAGCTTAGATTTTATGCCACTCAACAGCTAATAAACACCAGATGTTAAACTCTTATTTCTGAACTTGACAGAAATTTGGGTCTTAGAAATAATAATTATATAGAATGATGCATGCCATTTCATACCATCTCAATCAGGTGCCAGTATCAAAATCTCTTTTTGACAGGAGAGTGGAAGTTCCCTGGAGCTGAGCCTGAATTTAAGCATTATGAACAACGCATACTGATCTGAGGTGGTCCTCAAGAATGGGATACTACATATTTTTTCACACCGAAACTAAAAATCATAAGATTCTGTTGGGTTTGTCTCATGTAGGTGCTCAGTACCAAATAATTTTGGAAATATGTGTTATATTGAATGGAAAATATTCCATTTTGAACTGTAAGGCTTTTTGGGAGGGAGGTGAGGGGGAATGCTACGTGCACATATACATATTTGAATACTTCTGAGTATTAGGAAGCATATGAAAAGCATCCAAAGCGTCTTGTTCCCTGGCTGACTTATTGCATCAGTTGGTACGGTATTACCTACTTCACTTGTAAACCTCAAGATTTCAGAAGATTTAAGTACAAAAGGGAACATCAGTAACCTTCAAAAAGGAGTGCAGCTCCACAATACTTCTGTTAGGCTGAAGAAAACTACCCAAATCATAACATCAGTATTTTCAGTCACTTCTACTCGGTTTAGGAACCCTATCACCCTGTAATTATAGGAATCACGATGGTTTTCCGTATCACCTCCTGCCTCATAAACTGCTTATAGCCATCTAACTCAACACTTTCCTGTGGGTTTTTTTTTCCCCCAACATGACAAAGGAGGTGATAATATCCATACATAGCATTAAGCTAGACAAAATATACTTTGCCACTTTATCTCAGTAAGCAGCTGACTTCAAGCACAACTCAAAGTCAGTGACAGGCCAAGAAGCATTTTAGCCCTCCTTCTAGAACATTAACTGGTTATGTGCGCTCTTTGGGGCAGGCTGGAAAAGCTGTACCTTGCTTAGCCTGAAACTCAGTCTAGAAAAAGCAGACAGTTCATTTTTCACTTTCTGAAACTCTGTTACACAGATTACGTGTATCTCAGCAACACGTTCAATGCAAACTGAATGCAAAGCTCAAACAACCAGGTAACACCGCATACAAAACACTTCCCAAGTATCCACTCTTTCAGTTGTTCTGTTATTTCTCTTGTGAAGAACTACTTCTGAACTGCTGCAATTGAAGAGCTCTAGGATTTCCCTTCAAGCAAGAGGGAAACCCAATCTAACCAGCGCAGGGTGTTCCTCTCGGCGGTACAGCCTGCTGACACCTTCCAACAGCCCCAGTGTTCTGGGGAAGGTGGTCGCTTGCGCAGTGCAGGTCCAGGCTCACTGCGGATGCTGCCAGGTGACTGACACATACACTGCACTTACAGGAAATGTACCCATCGGCTCTACACGTGGGTTATCTTCTCACCCATTCTATTACCGGGACATTTCAACAGCTATAGAGATTAAAAAAAAAAAAAGCATAAATGATATTAAAAAACGCTACTCCAAATTATAAAAATCACTGGCTTTATATAAAACCAGACACAGAATATGAAACAAACCACTAGTTAATACATAGAACTAAAACTGGTAAATATCTTATCTAAAACACAAAATGAAAAAGATTTTGCTGCTGACATAAATAGGTAGGTGGAACTCAGCCTGAATTCTGCACTATTTCAGTTCAGACACTAAGCCTGTTTTTGTACAAATGCAACATTAGAAAGGGAGCTTGCTGGGATTTGCTCAGAGGCCTGTTGCTTTTTCACGGGCTGTGGTTTTCCTTGACTCTATCAGGAGCTTACGTTAACCAGCTAATGTCTTGTAGGTACCATGACACATCTGTTTAAGTCATTTATTTACTCATGTCCAAGCCAGCTGCTTGTTCTTGCACAGGGAAGGAGTTAAACACAAACTGCAGTGCATCAAAGGAACAAGTCATTAAACAGTGGAAAAACGCAAAGTTTACTAAAATACAGAAAAATATCAAATGTTAATCGCAGTGTGTTTTAACACACAGACCAATATCTTCCTGATTTTTGTCCCACTACATTTTCATTGGGTTTTTTTCAGACTGCACAACAGTTCAGGTTAACAGCCATCTCCATGGTTACTCACAAGCATACTTTATATATTGTCTCAATGTAAGTAATAATGCACCATTACATTTGTGTATTTAAATCCTCCATTGCCATGTTCACACACTGGTGTAACGTATTTCTCCGCAATACAAAGTTTTGTAGCACATTTCACAGTACATGGCGCTCATTGCCACGGAAACCTTCAGGGCCAGAGGCACCGCAGAATCCCTTCCTTGCAGGAACACTTCTATAAGGCGGCCCCAGGATTTCAACCCTGCGAGCAGCAGGGCATCAGATGTTATCAGCACACTGTTCAGAGGCAGCGATAGGGCTGTAATAAGATTAACATCCAAACTTCTGCTAGTTACAAGTGGGACGGAGCGTTTCCCCAGGACTACTTCGTCTGTTATTTCTCCTGTTTCACAAATCTCACCAAACACAAATCTTTTGAAAACATTCAGCACTTTAGGCAATTTTTGTAAATTGCCAATACAATTTATGTTTATTATTTTTAATGAATTCAATACCTAACCACCATTTCAAGAATGAAAGCTGATGAATATACTCCTTTAGAGCACAACATATGGAAATTATATAGAAGCAGTAAAGGCAGGCACAGTTTCAACATTTTCCGCTCGATACACCAGAGGCTTACACTTACACTTCAACAGTCAATATGTATGGTCTGTGTATTAGTGAATCACCATCATTCAAATATTCACATGCTCACTGAGCTAGTGGTGTATTTGCAAGTAAAAGGTTTTCTCTTCAGCATTGACTTCTGGCGGTTTCCTATAAAAAGATTTAAAGATGACGGCCAAAAGCAGCAGTTGCAAATTCTACTTAACATACTATTTTTTAACCACATTGTGCAAAACACTATTTTGAAGCTGCAGAAAAACTGCAAGACAGTTACCCTCATCTATTTGACCATCAAAAATTACTCAAATAGGGCAGAGCTAGACAGGGAAGAGGGAGGGGGGCTGATCTGAGACTACTGATCTTTTTCAAAGACCATACCCTGCACAACAGAACTGGAACACATACAGTATTTAAGGGTGTGTCTTAAAATCATGACTTCCATATGCATTCAACAGATGCTTCCAAGTAACCAGTAAAATCCCTACTGGACATGACTTCCATGTCATTTCAATAATTTATAACCTTTTGTGCAACAGTTTTTTCCACATTCAAGTACTTACCCTTTCTGGCAAACACTTGGTTATGTGCTAAGGGGCTGTGACAGAGACAGATCCTCCTAGTAAGAGGTAGAGCAATCCAGAGAACAGAGCCTGGATTGTGTCCCAGCTTTCCCGCTGATTTAAAGTACAAAATTGAGGAAAAAACACACATGTCCGTTACTGCTGGTAAGCTTCAGCTTCCCCATCTTTCAACCAGGGATAAAACTTGCCTTTGTATCACCATCTGAACATGGCCATGTGAAAACCACTTCCAGAAGAGCTCCGTTTCCAATAATAGCTACTGTGACAGTCAGATTCAAAACAACCATTCTAATTTTATCACTGAGAGCGCCAATGGATAAGGCAGTATGGCTTTCAGATTGTTCCCAAAAAGTGATATGACAGCTGCAGTAAATCTGCTATGACTATGGCCTCTAAGTTGCTTCAGGGGAGGTTTAGATTGGATATTAGGAAAAATTTCTTTACTGAAAGAGCTGTAAAGCATTGGAACAGGTTGCCCAGGGCAGTGGTGGAGTCACCATCCCTGGATGGGTTCAAAAAACATGTAGATATGGCACTTCAGGACGTGGTTTAGCAGGCATAGTGGTGTTGGGTTGACGGTTGGACTTGATGATCTTAGAGGTCTTCTACAACCTTAACGATTCTCTGATTCTATGTCATCTAAATTTTCAAAAGGTTTAAAAGCTTTTTTTTTTTCATTGATAATAATGTAATCGTAAAAACTGAGTCTTAAGTGCTCAAAACTCAGCCCTATATTAATGGAAGAATTTTGGCAATGAGATTGCTTGTTTTCCTCAGATACGCATAAAAACCCCAAATATTCACAAGCAGTGACTTACACCTCTAACAAACTCCTAAACAACAAACAGGCATAACACTTGCTTGACACTAACTAGTGTGTATTGCATATTGCACAGCCGTGGGGCTCCATGGAAAGGGAAGGATGCGCAGCAAATGGACTGCAAAGCAGCATACGATGTTTCAGCAGAACAAAGGTAGGGACTGACAAGCCTTTATATGCCCAAAGCAACACCGTAACCCTGCTTTTCCAATACTTATAAAAGAGAATTAGCCTGTTATTGCATGCATATAGCAAAATTCAGTTGCATCTTCAAACTCCAGTGAGTAAATAAGCTTCTCTATTGACTTTAGAATTAGTTTAAGCTAAAAGAAACAAATAAAATGCTTAGCTGAAATAAGCATCCACATATAAGTCATTCAAGAATATTCCCATGCTTATTCCTAAATAACCTTGTGTACGCATGTTACAGAACACATTATCAAAGTTAAATAAGTTATATCATCTTTGTTTTGCACTCAACTTTAGATTATTGAATAATCTTACAAAATACCAAGAAGAGTACTTACTCTACAAGCCTGAAATTTCCCAATTTATTACACTAACAATTTATTTGCTTTCCATTAAGATGATACCATTATGTGATGTGGTAACATAATCTAACTGCTAAACATTGCTGTTAAAGCAGGCTAAAGCAGGAATTAAAGATTAAAAAAAATTACGAAATAACAGCATGCTCAAAACCGTACCATCGAGAATGTATTTTGAGCATGTGTGTAACTACAGAAAAACAACAAAGTGATAATATCCAAAAAAATTCTGTGGCAAAGAAAGATCAATAGAAGAGACTACAGCAAGTTGAAAATACATGATCTTCTTCCAAAGGCTAGGAAAAAAACCAAAATATTTCTTCCTCTTCTTCCAAGTCCTCTCATAAAGTCTGTAAGATTTCTTCAAAAGGTAGAAAAATCCTAAGATATAATAGGGCATAAAAGATGTCCATCTTACACAAACCACAAAGGGACTTCCCTCATCTGCACCTGCTGCTGTATCTTGCATGCTTCTCTCAGCTATACCATGCTGCACGTCAGCTGCAAAGGTCTAATTTCATTACAACAAACCAAAAACCAGAGGAGAATACTTCACAATGTTTCAGTGTGCAAGAAGACAAAATGCACTGTCTTGGCAACAAAGCCAGCAATTGTCACCTCCCCGCTCATAGATACCTGAATCAAATTTAACTCCGAAATAAGACAAAAAGATAATGCTTATGTCCTTTATTTCTGACGTAACATTTAATCATTAAAATGTAGTAAGTTACTTGAAAGATGTTTGTCGCATATACTCTTTTTCTTGATATTAACACAGCTAAATAGGTATAAGAGCATGATTTGCTGTTTTCAACAGCTATGCACACACAATTACCAGGCAAGAGACCAGTCCAATATGCACGTAACAGCAACAAAAAACGAGAAGTTTAATTGTTAATGACAGTAGAGGGTAACACATTCTTTCTCCTTGCACACAGCAACAACAAAAAAAAAATGCTGTTTTAAAATAATTTCCCCTTCAAGTCTTGAAGTGTAACACTGCTCAACACATTTAACCACCTCCACATTTAGATTAGCCCTCTTTGTCAGCACACTAGGTTCACGGTATGAAGTGATACCAGATGTTCTAATTTTAAATGCCTCACTAGAGTATACTTACCATGACATTTAGTAGATGCTGAGTGCACCAATGCACTTTTACAAATCATTTAAAGTTTGTGCTCTGTTAGCAAGTATACCTGCTATCCATTGAGAAAAACAACTGAAATTTTAATCCTCAGACCACCATGATGTGGGTACTCCACCCATTTCAGGTTAAGAAATCTCAAAGGGACTAGTGCCCGTATTTATGAAATCAAAAGCAAGAACAAGAGTTTGCAATTTAAAAAAAACAAATATCTCTTCCTTGCTACCACTAACCACTCAGAGCCAGAACTGGAGGAACCCTACGTTAGCAAAACAACAAAAAAAGAAAAACCAACAAACTGATCATTTTTATTTTGCTTTAAATAGGAACATGCCAATGTAAAAAGAGGCATAAAGAACACAGAAAACATAATATTCTTGGCACACTCCACTGAACTCTTTACCACTTTGATTTGTACCACTGTTAGCTTTGACTGTTAACAGAGTAACTCATAAAATCCATTTTCCATACAGTGCTATGAACCATCCTGCTGAAGCGTTACCAACGGAGGCAGCCAGCCGGGGGAAGAAGGGGTGAGAAAGCCAACACAGTGTGATGCCTCAGAACTTCACTGGTACTTCACTGAGCCTGAAAAAATGGGAATTCTCATATCCCAAGGAGATTCTTCCCCTTTCAGCTTGCTAGTACATGTCAATGCTTTCTCTTCTGAATGTAAGCACAGATTACATGTCAGAAGTTCCCCTCCGGGTCAGATTCATGCAACTCACTGTACTTGAAGATGAATAGAAAGTATATACTATCACCCAACCAATACAAAATGCTCTGTCTTCTCCACGGTTCAAGGCATCCACGAACACATCAAGCTAGTGTTCAATTCACACACCAACTCTCAGTGCCAGCATGATCTGATTTAAATTTTTAGGGCAACAAGTCAAGCAAAAGTCAAAGAGATCAAACTTCAACTTAAAATTGCATTTGAACTCCTTTGGAGGACACACAAAACACCATACAGTCTGAAGGACATTATATCCTAAAATCTCGTTCTACAGCTCTGCGATGTCAAGAAACTGCACTGAGAACAGCAGGCAGAGCACAGTCTGGGCGTTCTTGCAAAGTCTTCAAAAAGGGTAAAGGAGAAGGGAAGAAGGCACAAGGAAAGCTAGAAAAAGCAGAATCTTCACAACTTAAAAAATGTCAAATATTTTTAGCCAGTTCAATACAGGCTTCACTGTTATTACCAATTACTCAAATACTACAGAAATCGATTGCTTTCTTTCCAAGAGTCTCAGAAATTGTCATTTTAAAAAGTGCTTAAACAAACATTTGCAAGATGAGTCTCAAAAACTGATTTTCAGTAAACATGGTACCTTATTTCATCCACTATGATCAAACATATGTCCTAAAGAGCTCCTTACCCAAGAAGCCAACTAGGCTTTCCCCATTAACAGCTGGGGATACCATCGTCTCCCATACGCCTTTCAGACAAAATAGCTCGTAATAAGAAAACAAGGCACAAGCAACTTCAACACCACAACTATGAGTAGCATAACTATCGAAAAACAATTCAAAAATGTTTTTTAAAAAAGGTAGACTCACGTGGTTTTATCTATGTTAAAACAAAAAAATAGTAAACCCCTCTATGTACCACAGATGAGAATACAAACCACTAGACACACTATACCATCACCAAATCAAGGATGATGTAATGAAGACTGAAGTAACAATGTTTGACTAAATCAGTCATATCTGACACAAGAGAAATATCTACACTGCAGCCACACCGGTGCAAACACAAATGCAGACAATGCCTACAACTTCAAACCATCTTCTTGGCACATTTGTTTTAGCCAATGTATGTTTGCATTTAACACAAATAAACTGACAAGGGTATCTTAAGGTTTAGCTCAAGTTCTATACAAACTTTAGGCAGTACACCTAAACATATATTCAAAGACTCACAGAATTAAGTAGCTCAAACAAATATTACCTGGCATTAGAAGATCATCTGGAGTGTTAACATGGCCTCTAACCCCAACCTCAGTGTTTGATGGCCTAAAGATTCAGGTATGCCTCACCCACTGCTGTCCATAATGGCTTCTGTTGAAAGCTCTAGCAATATTCATTAACTACAGAACAGCGATTTGTTACCAGTATTAAGGCTTTCCACATTAGCAGCTATGAAGATAAGGAATAGAAACCTATAGTCGTTTTGAGAGGTCTATGTCGCTTTTGCTACTTTCTACAACACGTAGAATTTGTGTGCAGTGGGCACTAAGTGTAAAAAGAATTAACACACACTGGATTAATAAAAAAGGAAATATCATTCCATTAATGAAATAAGAGCAATGTTCGTATTAATGCTGTAGCATGTTGTTAAAGCTCCACTTCTGTTATTACACAGGAGCAACGTATAAGAAAACTTTATTCAGCCAGCCAACACTGTGCTCCCCAACAGTGTTACTGTGTATAATTTGTTTAATGCATACATAAATTCAAGAAGTTAGGATTTTAAGGAAAAAAAAAGTCATATATTGGTGCCTCAGGGTTTAATTAGATGAGGAACTATTTTCCTTTACTTTTACTCTCCTTCCTAGAATATCCTCATGCAGAGGATTTGCAAAGAATGAACCAACCTAATAGCTTTCTACGATGGCATGACTGGCTGGGTAGATGAAGGGAGAGCTGTGGATGTTGTCTACCTAGGCTTCAGCAAGGCTTTCGACACAGTCTCCCATGATATCCTCCTAGGGAAGCTCAGGAAGTGTGGGCTGGATGAGTGGTCAGTGAGATGGATTCAGAACTGGCTGAATGGCAGAACTCAGAGGGCTGTCATCAGCGGCGCTGAGTCTAGTTGGAGGCTGGTAAATAGTGGTGTCCCCCAGGGGTCAGTACTGGGCTCAGCCTTGTTTAACTTCTTCATCAACAACCTGGACGAAGAGTTAGAACGTACCCTCAGCAAGTTTGCTGATGACACCAAACTGGGAGGTGTGGTAGATATACCAGAAGGCTGTGCTGCCATTCAGCGTGACCTGGACAGGCTGGAAAGTTGGGCAGAGAGGAACCTGATGAGGTTCAACAAAGGCAAATGCAGGGTCCTGCACCTGGGGAGGAACAACCCCATGCATCAGTACAGGCTTGGGGCGGACCTGCTGGAGAGCAGCTCTGTGGAGAGGGACCTGGGTGTGCTGGTGGACGACAGGTTGACCATGAGCCAGCAGTGTGCCCTGGCTGCCAAGAAAGCCAATGGGATCCTGGGGTGCATTAAGAAGAGTGTGGCCAGCAGGTGGAGGGAGGTTCTCCTTCCCCTCTACTCTCCCCTAGTGAGGTGTCATCTGGAGTACTGTGTCTAGTTCTGGGCTCCCCAAGAAAGATGAAGAGCTGCTGGAGAGAGTCCAGCGGAGGGCTACAAGGATGGTGAGGGGACTGGAGCATCTCTCCTATGAGGAGAGGCCGAGGGAGCTGGGCTTGTTCAGCCTGAAGAACAGAAGGCTGCGAGGGGACCTAATAAATGCTTACAAATATCTGAAGGGTGAGTGTCAGGAAGATGGGGCCAAGCTCTTTTCAGTAGTGCCCAGCGAGAGGACAAGGGGCAATGGGCACAAACTGAGGCACAGGAAGTTCCCTCTGAACATGAGGAAGAACTTCTTCCCTCTGAGGGTGACGGAGCACTGGAACAGGCTGCCCAGGGAGGTTGTGGAGTCTCCTTCTCTGGAGATATTCAAGACCCGCCTGGACAAGGTCCTGTGCAGCCTGCTGTAGGTGACCCTGCTTCGGCAGGAGGGTTGGACTAGATGACCCACAGAGGTCCCTTCCAACCCCTACCATTCTGTGATTCTGTGAAACAGCTTCCCAGTAACAACATACTCCCTTGTGACCACTATGAAGGCAAACTTGTTTAATGAAAAACACTTATTTGGCCCAGCAGCCAGCACACTTGCCTTGCTAAAAGATCCCCATCTCCCAAGCCACAGTGATACTATTTTCCCAGGAGAAAGTTTCCCTGTACCCACTATCTACATACTAGTGGTCAGACGCGAACCACAGTCCACCACATGGAGTAACTCTGGTTTTGAATATTAGTTCAATTTCTACATTATATAAGCTTTCACGCTCATCTAGTAAAAGTGTCACTCATCCTACCTGATCTTACATCTCTGAGGGATAAACCAGTTCACCTCCACCTTTACAGTTTTACATTTTGCCTGATATCACTACTAAAATTGCGAGAACTGTAGAAATATGCAGAGGAGGCACTTAGTAAGTGCAATTTTAGACAGCTGAATAGGGTTAGAAGTTTCACTAAAAAAAGTATTCTAGAAAAGTCCCCAAACTCTGATGGAAATTCAGAATCTCTTCTTAGGACTACACCGTTTACTGGCATTTTCAACAGTAGAAAATTTTAAAACTGGATAATCTGCATGCTGCTTGCTTTATACAAAACTAAACTTTCAAGTATTCCAGGAATAAGCTTACCCAAGACCACAAGTTTGCAAGATGAGGCTACGTAGCAATGGGAAACCAGCCTGTAAATGAGAAACAACTTCAGTCTCACAACACCCTACAGCCATCAATCTGCTACTTCCCGTAAAGCAACATTATACTGAGCCTAAACAATATTCATACCTATGATTATTCTGCTGAAAAGAATGCTAATATTGCAAAAGCAAACATTGAAGAGTTACTGCAAACATGAAACAAGGTTACCCTGCAAACTTTCATTGTAATAATGCAAGAAACTGGAAGACAAGACTTTCTGATGACAACAGACTAACTTGTTTTATTTGTTGTCATGGTCACAGAGCAGTTTCTTTAGTACCAGAGTTTTAATACTGGAGATTCTCTCTTTGCCTTATTTACTCACTTTGCTGTGTGAGAAAAAGGATGTAAAGTTACTACAGAGCAAATAGTTGGCACTCTTACAGTCAAAGGCTATAATCCAGTGCATACGTAAAAGAAGTCAAATGAAAATTGCAACAGCAGAATAGTAATTATGAAAAAAAACAAACACCTTACAATTTAAGAGATAATAAATATTGTGATTCTGTGATACCAGGAAATGCAGCTGACCAGATTTGTTCATTACACTCTCTTCTCTGATTATAATAGATCTTATTTAAAATTGCAGATGCAAGAAATCCAAGTACCTTTATCATTAATCCAATATGCACAAAATTCACACAGTATTTCCTTTTCACCCTCTCTCATTTCAGATTTTCCACTGGAAAACAAGTAAGTAACAACATTCTGAAGAAAACAGCACTCTTCTGCAAGTGGGTTTATATCTGAAACCCTGCACAACAGAGTAGTGTTTCATGACACTGCCATAACACGAAACAAAACCAGAATTATTTTTTGTTACATTATCTCCATGGTGTAATGCAGATCCCAGATGACTATAGGACAAAGAATAAAAGAGAGGAAAGATGATGTTTGTTAGTTGTAAGGAAAAAAAACATCAAGATATGAAAAAATCTGAAGCAGTTGTTCATGTGATTCCATGAAAAGGTTATTTTCAGTATAGCTAGCTGTATAAATCAACCTTACTGTCCCAATAAGCAGAGTCCCAGAAAATACATGATTTTTAGAGACAGCTACAAAAGTTTAGGGATGCATTTGAAGTTTGAACTTAATATTTATACCCCATCTGCAAATTCAGACCACTCAGACTAATAAGTGTAGGTACAAGAGTCTTGTAAAAGCTCCAGAAAATTTATGGACTTTCTTCGGCATTTTGACGTCACTAAATGCAATCATTTGTAACCTAACCTTCTCCCTTGCTTTCTTGCAAGAAATGGGAAGGCACAAGTATCTTTCCTTTTCATAGATTAACACAGAAGGTCACGTGACTGCACAGGTAGCCATAAAAGAAAACTGCCATGGCTATTCAGCTAACCTGAAGGCTTCCTTCAATTCAAAGGAATAACTACTGGTTTTGCTCTAAAATCCATCAGCTTACAGTCTGAAAGTTATTGCACCTTACTGAAGGAAAAGAACTTGTCAGTGAACCAAATCTGATTAATTTCAGCAGCTGAATTCCAAAAACATTCAGCCCCCACTAAAGAACTTCCAGAAGTACAAAAGTCCATCAACACCTCCTGCAAAAAAAGAAAAAGGTAAGCAAATAACGGCACTGCTTTACATTTATTTCAGACAGCATGTGATAATTATTACCCTTTTGGGAAAAATCCTTACAGTGGCCTTTGAGTTCCTTGCTATGAAGGGTCGTACAACCGCAAAACTGAAAATCTAGCAAGCTTATAAGCACTGAAGAAACAGCTCAAAGTCACGCACAACCTAGTCTAAACTACACCATGAATTCTGTCAGAAATTTTGTTCAAGCTATGACATGGTTCTCATATGCCTGGACCACACTAGCTACCCAAAAAAATCAGTAGGGCCTCCAGCAAGAGTAGTAAAAGCTACACATCACAACATTTGTTGTATCTGTTGCTACTTTGTGATTCAGCAGGAAAAAGGGATCCAACAATCTGCTGCACAGGAGCAACTGGGAAGAAAGCAAGCCTATGTTCTTTCACTGCTCACACACACACCAGAGCTGTGCCACCCTTTCTCCTCCCTATGTGATGCTTAAAAAATGCATGTGTTATATGTCCTTTCTCTCAATGAAAAAGTGAACAGAGACAAAATTTAATTATCTGTAAGGGACTCCTAGATGTCTGGTCACAGCCACTATTTTTCCAATCTCCGAGTGGCATGCCTGCAACTAAATACAGCTGCAATCAACCCTGAATGTAGCTGGTGCATCTGGAATTACCTGTCCTGATCCACCACCAGGCAGGTGAGAGTATGCAGAAGCCCCAGAACTAATAATAACCCAAAGTACGTTTTAGTCTTCATATGTCTGAATTCTGTTTAAATTCACATTGTCAAATGGCAAAACACGATCACAAGGTGACCTTAACCTTGTACTTCTTTTTAAACACAACTACAAAACAGTTTGAGGTGACCATACCAGATACACATGTTCCAAGACACTGAATCAGTAGAATTATTAGCCTAGTTCCTTACAGAAGGAGAAATTCTATGTCCATGGTCATATATGTTCTTCCACCTATACTTCCAAAGTTGCTGGCGATTTTACTAAACTTAAGAAACTAAACTTATTTCTTCAAGAGAGCTCTCTTTCTTATGGACTCCATGCAAGTAGACAACTGAGCAGAGTAAAGAAACTATTTGAAGAATAAGCTCACTCACCTTCTAAAAATGCCTTTAGAAAGTAATCCACACAAGGTAAAAAAGCTTACGGTACTCCAAATGGACAAACAGTTTTAAGGCAGTGTGAGCTGTAATTAGGCCCTAAAGCCTACTGCAAACCAAGCTGCAAAAACTAATCATGCTTCCCCTCCTAGTTCTTAATTAAAAGCATCATTTGTTCTTCTGTGATTACTGCAGGTGGACACTCACTATAAAAACTACAATTACTGTTTCTAGGAACTCTAGAAGGCATTCAAGAGTCCTCATAAAGCTCCTTGTAGTCATAATCATCACAAAAAAAAGGGATGTGAAAAATAACAAGAAGGGCTTCTACAGGTATGTCAGCCAGAAAAAGATGGTCAAAGAAAGCGTACCCCTGCTCATGAGCGAGATCGGCAAACTGGCAACAGCAGATGAGGAGAAAGCTGAGGTACTCAACAACTTTTTTGCCTCAGTCTTCACTGGCAACCTCTCTCCTCACTCCTCCCGAGTCGCTGAACGGCATGAAGGAGACCAGGAGGGTAAAATCCCTCCAGCTGTAAGTGAAGACCAGGTTCGGGACCTCCTGCAGAACCTAAATGTACAGAAGTCCATGGGACCTGATGAGATGCATCCCAGAGTCGTGAGGGAACTGGCTGACGTAGTTGCCAAGCCACTCTCCATGATATTTGAAAAGTCATGGCAGTCAGGGGAAGTTTCCAGTGACTGGAAAAAGGGAAACATTGTGCCCCTTTTCAAAAAGAGTAGAGAGGAAGACCCTGGGAACTACCGACCTGTCAGCCTCACCTCTGTGCCTGGGAAGGTCATGGAACAGATCCTCCTAGAAGATAGGTTAAGGCACATAGAGGCCAGGGAGGTGATTCGAGACAGCCAGCATGGCTTCACCAAGGGCAAGTCCTGCCTCACCAACCTAGTGGCTTTCTATGATGGTGTAACAACAAGAGTGGACAAGGGAAAACTAATGGACATCATCTATCTGGATTTTTGTAAAGCCTTTGACACGGTCCCCCACAACATCCTTCTCTCCAAATTGGAGAGCCATGGATTTGATGGGTGGACCGTTCGGTGGATAAGAAATCGGTTGGATGGTCGCAACCAAAGGGTAGTGGTCAACGGCTCAATGTCCAGATGGAGACCAGTGACAAGTGGAGTCCCTCAGGGGTCCGTACTGGGACCGGTGCTGTTCAATATTTTTATCAATGACATGGACAGCGACATCGAGTGTACCCTCAGCAAGTTTGCAGATGACACCAAGCTGAGTGGTACGGTTGAGACACCAGAAGGACGGGATGCCATCCAGAGGGATCCGGACAAGCTGGAGAGGTGGGCCTGTGTGAACCTCATGAGGTTCAACAAGGCCAAGTGCAAGGTCCTACACCTGGGTCGGGGTAATCCCCGCTATCAATACAGGCACTGGGGGATGAAAGGATCGAGAGTAGCTCTGCTGAGAGGGACTTGGGGGTACTGATAGATGAAAGGCTGGACATGAGCCGGCAATGTGCGCTGGCAGCCCAGAGGGCCAACCGTGTCCTGGGCTGCCTCAAGAGAAGTGTGGCCAGCAAGTCGAGAGAGGTGATTCTGCCCCTCTACTCTGCTCTGGTGAGACCTCACCTGGAGTACTGCGTTCAGCTCTGGAGCCCTCAGCACAAGAAGGACATGGAACTGTTGGAGCGGGTCCAAAGGAGACCACAAAAATGATCCAAGGGCTGGAGCACCTCTTCTATGAGGACAGGCTGAGAGAGTTGGGCTTGTTCAGCCTGGAGAAGAGAAGGCTGCAGGGAGACCTGATTGCAGCCTTTCAGTACTTAAAGGGAGCCTATAGGAAAGATGGGGACAATCTTTTTAGGAGAGACAGCAGTGACAGGACGAGGGGTAATGGTTTTAAACTAAAACAGGGTAGGTTTAGGCTAGATATAGGGAAGACATTCTTTACAATGAGGGTGGTGAAACACAGGAACGGGTTGCCCAGAGAGGTAATGGAGGCCCCATCCCTGGAAACATTCAAGACCAGGTTGGACAGGGCTCTGAGCAACCTGATCTAGTTAGTGGTGTCCCTGCTCGCTGCAGGGGGGTTGGACTAGATGACCTCTAGGGGTCCCTTCCAACCCAAAACTTTCTATGATTCTATGAAATTTCAGTGACCAGGTAAGCGCTAATCGCAGAAATGCAGAAACATGAAAAGGCTGCTTACCCACAGCCATACAGAAAGAAAAGGGGAAAATAAATGTAAAAAGACAGAAATATCCTATGCATATGATCACCACTCCTGTGAATACAAGTTTTCCTTGGGCTATTGAGTGGAGAGAACACGATGGAATCTCTACTCAAATTTCTACAACAGGAAGCAGAGACAACAGAATGTCATGTACTGCACTCATCTTCTGATCTTTTCTCAGGATCATCAAAAACAAGTACATGAAATCTTACATCTCAACTGAAAGAAAAAGCACATTATAAATGTCAGTTTCTGGAGGGTTATTTTTTACCCTGGGATTCCTAATTTCTTAGAAAGACTAGACCACCTACTCTGGAAACTGCTTTCACTAAGCATATATTTTTTCTGACACACTGCTATACCAACAAAAGCTTAACAAAAAAACTTAAACACATGGGATACTTTGTCTGCTGAACCAATACAAGCTGAATCAGCACAAGCACTTCATGATGACATAAACCAGTGACATATTAGGACTTTCCACGGTATGCAACCAAAACCATGTTATCCATTAGAGTTGTACAAATTCTTACACAGAATACACATCCCTACTCACTAGGAGTGAGTTAAACACAACCATCTGCAGAACAAGCATAGGCTGCCACTACTAATCTTTATTACCAAATAAACCCAAAGCAGATCACAATATTGTCCTAAAAGGAAAGAAATCTTCACAGAAATCTTGTACTTCCATTCATCACATAGTCTGAACTGCAATACCCATTCAATCCAGTAATTCAGAAGGTGACCAGTTCCAAGATGAGAGCAGCTCAACGGTGCCTTACTTAACAAACCACCTCAACATCAACAGCTCTGAATCCACACGCAACCAGTGTCTTTTTCTGTGTTGTAAAACCAACTGGACAGTCAGTTGTCTGATATTACTGTCATTCCTTGTATTCCTGAGCCGGATGAAGGATACCACTCACTTTTCCTTATCACACCTTACAAAAGACATTCCTAAGGTGAAACTGCCAATATAACTGTATACATAGATAATTTATGTCTGCTACAGATCTCTCAAAAATGAATCAGAAAACAAAACCACACTCAAACTAACAAAAATAGAATAAAAAACTTGGAATCTCATTATCATGCTGATACAGTAGCTAGCCATACGTAACATTTGATGACTGAGATCTTAATTATCTACCAGAAAAGCTGACAGAAAAAGGTACAGACTTGTATTTTTCCCCCTCCTTCTCCATCAAACTGTGAAGACTGGAAATCTACACGCACATTTGATTTCAGAAGCATTTTATAAACAAGCATTCAGGTACTTTAATTAAGTTACCAAGCATCTACAATGTGACACTTTTCTCCCTCTATCTTCCTAAACTTTCGTGCTATTATTTTTGCAGAATACTCTAACACTACTAATATTTTAAAAAGGTAGGAAAACTTTGCCTATCCTATTAGTTAGGGTTTCATTGTTGGCTTTTACTCCTACCATGGCAGTGCTTTTTGATTCACTATTGTGTGAGTTTTATGAAACAAAATTGCACTTGCTCTAAATCCAAATTACACAATAAAATAAGGAATTCATCAGATTGAAATAAGAAAGAAGTTAACTACAAGATGCTCTGCTCCTACCAAATTTAAAAGGAGGCCAGAAAAGTAGGTAGTGCTGCATCATTATGTATTATGTTTCTGACATTCAGAACTTCTTCTCCTCATTACTATTTTATTTTACTTTACTGTTCCTCTGAAATAACAAGCTTTCTAAAAGTACTTTCACATTCTCACATATAGAGCAGGCTGACGCATCTTCTATTTTGCATACAGAGCCCCAAGAGCAACCTACACAGCATGCCCTCGCTTTCACAGCAGTCCCATTTGGGAGGATTATTTACACAACTGCCAAGAGATGAGGCAGCAGTGGAGAGAAAGAGATGACTAACTTCCCTGATGCCCCCGAAAATCCATCCCCAGTTTTGGCACACAACCACCCTTGTCATCATCAGGATGACTGATGAAGTCTTGTTATTTTGTGAGAGCACAGCTGAGACATTTAAATCAGTACGACATTAGAAACATTTTAACAGACTTTCAGAAGGATGTTCTGAGGACTTGTGAGGAGAGTCACTTTGTTTGCAAAGCAAGTAAACTTATGCCAACACTTCTCTTCACCACAGGTGTCATGGAAGTTTGTGAACCATGCTGTTAGTGTCCCAAGAACACTTTGTGTAAGAGACATCTTCCGCAGGTGGAAAGGAGAAAGCTTGCCATTGTTTTCAGTGAGTTACCTTCCTCTGTACAGACTCCATGCAAGAGGCACCACTGTGCTGTATAAGAATACACACGGACAAGGAAAAAAATAAAAGCATAAAGCAAGAAGTATTCATAGGCATTTGTTGGACCGTCAGAAGCAGGCCACCAGGGCCACTCACAATTGATTTGAATGAACAGTAGTTCACAAAGCAGATTACACAGCTGATTGAGAACAGTTTTGAAACATCTGTTCTCTTTATTTAATTAAAGCGGGAACAAAACAAATCAAATCTAACAGTTCAGTCCAAAACTGATACAACATCTTTTACAACCACAGAAACGGAATTAAAGGTGCCAACCTGTATCCTGCTCTTAACTGTTCTCTTTTTCATCGCTCAAACTGGCTAATAAAAAGCTGCACACGCACCACTGTCTGTCTGGCACTGGTCTGCTTGCAACAGCAGCAGTCTGCTGTCAGTTGCTGTATTTTTAACGAATGCTCAGTTTTCACCGCTCCTTGAAAATGCTGTGTGCACCAAAGCCACAGGTACACAGACATTTGAACAGAATACTGCAGAAACACTCTAACCAATTCAAATTTAATCCTTCGTAAAAACCACTACACACAAGCTATTCTACCTCTTCCCAAACATTTATTACACTGTGTAACTCCAGAGTAATGACTGGGGACTATCATTAATAAACACCAGATAGGCTTCAAAGCTTGCCCCAGACCGATGATCTTCCTTCTCATTCCTGGTACACTGGTTCTGCTTCACGCTTCAGCTGTACAGTGTTCTGGTGACACTTGGCAAAAGTAACGAAGAAGGAACAAACAACACTTCCACACTCAAGAAGTTAAAGTAACTCTTTTTTCCTCCCCTACTCTGTGTCATTGTGAGTGTCACCAACTGTACGAGACCTGAACTGACATAGAAAGAGTCATCAGCGAAGCCAAGAACCAACTTCAGCAGACGCTCTTCCGCTTAAGGCCCGCGTGGACTGCCTCTGTGCGGACGGCTCCATTCTCTGGCGAGTCCCTTCCAACCATCGGTTTATTTCGTTTCTTATGAAGAAAACACATTAGGTGCTGGCAGCCCTAACAGAGCAGGCAAAAAGCACCGCAGATGAGGGGGAAACCCACCGTGCCCGCCATCTCTCACACCTCTGCGGCTGTCAACAGCCTGAGCTACGAAAGGCAAGGCGGGAGCAGAACACCCGGGCACCAGGGCGGCGGAGCCGAAAGGCGAAAGGGAAGATTCTACAGCCATTAACCCCCCATTAACAACATGAGCACGGCCGCAGGGTGGAAAGCCCGGGAGAAGGATGATACGCACCGCCCCTGCCCCCCGGGACGGACACCGGCCCCGGGACGGTCGCGGCCCCACAGACGGGGCCGTCGCCGCCGGCGGCTCCACGAGGCCGGGCCCCTCCGCCCGCATCCCCCCGCCAGCGGCGGCCCCAGCCCCTCCGCTCACCAGCCCGTCGATCTGCACTTGCTTGACGGCCGAGTCGCCCGTGGCGGCGGCCTTGCCTTTGCCTTTCGAGGCGCCGAAACCGCCACCGGCAGCCCCGGAGCCTTCCTTGCGCGACGCCATCTTTCCCCACGCACCGGCCGGAAAGAGAAAAGCGAAACACCGGAAGCGGCGGCGCCGGAGCGCAGGGAAAGCGCGAGGGGCGGAAGCGCGATGGGCGGCCGCGCCGTCAGGCGGGGGAGGCCGGGCCGGGCCGGCCCGGGTCTGGCCATTTCATGGCTTCCCGGGGCCTTCACGGCCGGGCCGGCGGGCTGCGGGGAGGGTTCCCCGGCAGGGCTGAGGGAGGCGAGGCGAGGCGAGGCGAGGCTCGGCTGGCGGGGGGCATCCGCAGCAGACAAACCTGCTCCCAGGACGGGGCTGAAGTGTTGTATTAAAAGTTAACCTGATTTTGCTTTGCTGCTCTTTTTTGGGTTTGTTTTTTTTTTTTTCTGAAGTATTTCAAACACTACAGGTTCTTGTGGCAGATGGAGCGGGCTGTGGAAGGCAGCTGTTTCGAACACCTCGCCGCTCTCTGGACACTGCGTCAAATATGTGACCTCGGAAAAATTCACCATAAACCTTTTCAACAATGTAGTTGACACTAATTTCTGACTGGGGGAGGGGATCATATTTACCAACACTGCTACCAAGATGTATCTGCATTTTCCAGCACATACAGACCCAGTATTTGCCTGTTGCTATAAAATGGCCTTAACGTCCAGGCAAACCTAAATGCCGCGAATACCATTGACCAGATCTGCGCTGAATAACAACAGACCTGGATGTCCAGCTTAGCTAAGAACCCCTCGCAATAGATGTCTAAAGTTACGGGGGATTAATCCCACTTTGGATTTGCCTTTGGGAACAATCTGTTCAACGGAGATTAAGGGTGAAGTTTAGAACTGCGGCATCGCTGAGGCCAAACGTGCCTTGTGCCCCAGAGAGACAGGAGCGTGCGCGTCCGGTGGGACCGGGGCGTTGTTCTGAACGACGGGTTCGCCGAGGGGCTGATGCAACACCGAGCCGGAGTTTCGCGGCCATGTGCTGTGGGCAATGAGCTCAACCATTGCGCAGGTGTTGCGGACTTGAGCCCTACCCTGCACAGGTTTCCGTGACGGAATGTTGCACCCCCACTGGCGTTGCCTTTTGAAGTTTTTCTAGAGAACAAAGGAGGTTGATTCAGTATTAATATTTCACTTGGCTGTTATATACACATGCATATTCAGTTTTAATTTACAAATATGATCAAATAGCTTTAATTAAAGAAAACTAAGATTAGGAAACAGTATTATGGTAATATAGTGGTTTTCAACTAGAGTCCGGGGACTGCTGGAGATCCCTGGGCTACTTCAAAGACGCAGGTGAAAGCTGTTTAAATAGAAAAAACATGTCTTTTGTCAGTAAATGCACAGTGCTTTACCACTGGCAAATTCTTCGGGATCTGAAAAGGAATGAAAACTCTTGGGATAAGACAAATGTGATACATTATTCCTGCCTATCAGTTTTTGAACAGAAACTCAATGTAATTTTAAAAAGAAAAAAAAAAAAACCCAAAACCCAAACAAACCTCAAACTAACAAGTAGCTACAGCACAGAACATCAGCATGTTCAAAGAGGTTGCTGTGGGCATCCAAAATAGCCCTGTTCGAGGGACTGGCATCGGGCTCACATTACTTAATGCACTGCCAGAATAATTCAGTCAATTTGGTTAATTATGAGTAACATGAAAAACAAAACACAAATATCAACTTTCTACTTTACAGAACTCAGCAGATCATGGTAGGCAAGAGGCCATAGAAAATTTCATCATTGAAAATACTGAATTCTTGATGAGGAATCCATAAAGAGGATGTCGTACTGAAAAAATTTAGTAACATTGCCCAAGCTACTTAGGAAAACCATGAAACAGAAGATTTCCATCACAAAATGTTTTAGAAAACTCAAGGAGTGCACAAACTTCATTAATAATTTTTAAATGATACTCTAAATCAAAAGACAGCTGGAACGAAACAAAACACTTTTATTCCCCAGCCCTGCTTAAGTAAAAACCTTGGTATACTTCAGATGTGCCCGCCGTATCAGTGCGATGAGCAGAACTAGTGTTGCTAAATGGAAATCATCTGATTAAGGGTTCAAAAATGTAATCCCTTCCAAACTGGCAGACTGACTTTACCTTAAGGGCTAAACCAGCCTGAATTAGGTTTGTGTATGCTGCAGGCTCAGACCGTGCATATGACTAGTTACCAGCGATGGGCTAACCTGCAATGACTTGTTACTGCTTAGTGAGTGAGTCGTGTCTGAATTCTGTGTTTTTCCTGCCTACCCGCAACAATTCCAAATATTTCTAAGCCTAATGAATACCTTAATTTCATTATCACAAAATGTAGAGGAATAGGGAAGCATAACTCAGGATACACATACAGCAGTCTGTACTTGTACTGAGACACAACAGCACCCCAAACACAAAGTTACACTAATAACTGCAATTGCCTAAAACAACATTAATTACCTACAAAAAGAAACTGTTTCCAGTAAAATAATCTCCAAAACTTGGTGGAGTCAGCTAACACAGACTTAATGTTATCTTGTAATATCTTGCACTCTTACAGAAGTTTCAAGCTCAGAAAAGCTCAGTTTTCTTGAAGAGATGAGGTATTCAGGCTTAAACTTTCAAACACCAAGAAACACAGGCACTTGGCACATCTCCATATGAATATATCGCTGATTTCTTTCCATGTGCCATTATATGTAACATACCTACTCTGCCTTAGCGGGCAGGTACACTGCTTAAAAATGAAGTATCCAACATCTTTTCTTTGCAAAGCAGGGCTTGTATTTGGGAGAACGGGAGTGAATATAAGACTGTACATCATCCCTATGTTCAAGTACAAAGCTTACTCCACGTAATTCTACACCTGGCATGGTCTCTTTGCTCCTTTTGAAATCCTTTTCTTATTCACAGCTTGCCTTTTGACAGTGGGCTGTCACTTACGTACCGCTTTCACATCCCATAGGGAGAGTGAAAACCCTTGTGACGAGACAGTTCCCCTGTGTCAGTGGGACCTGTGGTGGGCTGGCCCTGGTCAACAGCCAAACACCCACCCAGCCGCTTGCTCACTCCCCTCTCTCATGGGATGGGGAGAAGATGGGAGGAAGTCAAGAAGACTTGTGAATTGAGTTTCAGAAGCCATGGGACAGACAAGATCTCTTAAATGCTCGTACATTTCTTTCCTTTGTTTCAAAAAAAAAAGGGGTCGGGAGAAGATGTAACAGGGGCCCTCAGTCTCTCTCGTAGGTGCAGCTTTGCCAAGTGCATGCACTACTCTTCCTCCCGTTAACGACATTAACACTCAGTAGCACTGCCATGTGCAGGCAATCAAATACCAGCTACAGCGCCAGGAAGCAGCTTTGTGCATAAACCCTGTGTAATTCAGGGGTTTCACCCATTTGTGTTCCACTGACCGCAGCATTTTAAGTCTAAAGGAAATGAAATATCCCCTGGCGTATCAACCCATGTTAACAAAGGTTCTCCCTGATACATAAGGTAGCACTCTACACCCACTTTGCTCAGATATCACTGGCTGAATGGCAGAACTCAGAGGGTTGTCATCAGCGGCTCTGAGTCTAGTTGGAGGCTGGTGACAAGTGGTGTCCCTCAGGGGTCAGTACTGGGCCCAGTCTTGTTTAACTTCTTCATCAACGACCTGGATGAAGAGTTAGAATGTACCCTCAGCAAGTTTGCTGACGACACCAAACTGGGAGGTGTGGTAGATACACCAGAAGGCTGTGCTGCCATTCAGCGTGACCTGGACAGGCTGGAGAGCTGGGCAGAGAGGAACCTGATGAGGTTCAACAAGGGCAAGTGCAGGGTCCTGCACCTGGGGAGGAACAACCTCATGCACCAGTACAGGCTTGGGGTGGACCTGCTGGAGAGCAGCTCTGCGGAGAGGGACCTGGGTGTCCTGGTGGACGACAGGTTAACTATGAGCCAGCAGTGTGCCCTGGCTGCCAAGAAGGCCAATGGGATCCTGGGGTGCATCAAGAAGAGTGTGGCCAGCAGGACAAGGGAGGTTCTCCTTCCCCTCTACACTGCCCTGGTGAGGCCTCATCTGGAGTACTGTGTCCAGTTCTGGGCTCCCCAGTTCAAGAAGGATGAAGAGCTACTGGAGAGAGTCCAGCGGAGGGCTACAAGGATGGTGAGGGGACTGGAGCATCTCCACTACGAGGAGAGGTTGAGGGAACTGGGCTTGTTCAGCCTGAAGAAGAGAAGGCTGCGAAGGGACCTTATAAATGCCTACAAATATCTGAAGGGTGGGTGTCAGGAGGATGGGGCCAAGCTCTTTTCAGTGGTGCCCAGTGACAGGACAAGCGGCAATGGGCACAAACTGAGGCACAGGAAGTTCCGTCTGAACATGAGGAGGAACTTCTTCTCTCTGAGGGTGACGGAGCACTGGAACAGGCTGCCCAGGGAGGTTGTGGAGTCTCCTTCTCTGGAGATATTCAAGACCCGCCTGGACAAGGTCCTGTGCAGCCTGCTGTAGGTGACCCTGCTTCGGCGGGGGGGTTGGACTAGATGACCCACAGAGGTCCCTTCCAACCCCTACTATTCTGTGATTCTGTGATTCTGTGATTCTGTGATCACTAATCACCTCACCAAAAGTGAGTCACTGAAGTCAGGCCCTGTGCATACTTATTTCTACAGCATCCACAAGATTCTGTTTCTCTGATAAATATTAATCTTCTGAAGTGTCAGATATTCATCCAGTGCTTACCACTTCCCACAGGTGAGCTCAATGTGAAAATTTAAGATCAGTCTACATAACTGTATGGGCATTTTGTGCCAAAGAATTTTTAAGTACTGCTATTTCTCATGAGGCTAATTGTGATTTTGTAAGTTATTGGTACCAATAGTGAAGTCCATTCCACATTTTTTTTCTAATCTTCTTCAAGAGAATCAAAGGGGAGAAATTGATTTTATTGGATTTTTTATTTGAAATAGGAAATGGAAAGTTATAAGGTGCAGGAGTGATAAAAAAATGGTAAAGGTGGGAGCTGCAACAGCATGGAAACCCCCAGGGACAAACAACAAATGCAATAAAGGAACTACAGGACCAGAATGTGAGCTCTGAAAATTCAATTTCTTTTCCATAAGAACGGAGGTTTCAGAGGCCATGCGTGGTTTCAGCCATGCTCTTAGACAGGCAACCTTTTAACATTTGCTTGACTAAATGTAAAAGCATTATATTAAAAAAAAAAAAAAAATGAAGCCGTTATCCTGGACAGTAGCATAATAAGGTATTTCTACATATGAAGAAAATATTCAAAAACATAAGCTTCTCTTGGGAAAGTTTTTTTTGTTTTCACTGCTCAACTTTTTCTCTGCTTTTTTCAATAACTGTTTTCCAAGTGTTTTTAGTTACTTTCTATTCTTATCCACTCATTTTACATTCCAGGTGTTTATACCTATTTTTTATTATTAATAGATTATTTACTATAGCACCTCAAAACCATTAGCATACAACTAACAGGAACAAAAAAAGACATAGGAATGAACAATAAAATTGCCTAATTACAAGTACATTTGCCAAAAAAGACTGAGGCAGTTTAAGTGCTAATTTTGGCCTGTAAAACAAAGAAAAGTTACTTGCAGAAAGTTATTGTATGTTTCTAAGCAGAGCCAGACTCTTCCGATAGTGTCAAGTTAGAAAATTACGTAAGCGTAGATTATGTATCATCTATCACCACAATGTAAAGATTCCACTTCTCTGTTCCCAGTGAACAGATTCCTCCCTGAAATCAATGAAAAGGTGAAAAGACACATATAGCATCTCAGGCAACTGAACTGAATTCTATTGCACAAATCAGAATTTTGACCGTAAAGTTAATGTCTTTTTAGAGATAGGCTTCCCACATAATTTCTCTTTTGATGTCAATTTGTTCAGCCTTATCTTCAAAATCAGCTAAGGCACCTTCTGATTCTTGATGACACGCAAGCTATCACATGCTGAAGACAACAACCTTCTCTGAGGAGAACAAGAAACGAGGAAACAAACAGAAGTAAGCACACCAAAAATCCAAAATGCTTTATGCCTCCCAGCTTCCTGTAATCTTCAGAGTAAAACTATGCAGTTGTTTAAAAGAACTAAAATGGACCTGATATATTTACTTTCTATCAAAAAAACTAAAAGGGCAAGAGGGATGTTCTGCTCAAAATGAAGCAATGGATGCTTTCATGGGCCCAACAGGAGACGAGACATAAAGCATCGCTCCATTCTTCCCCTCCATCTACCCTGCACATCAGCGATCACATAATCAGTGTTTGGCAAAATACATTCCTGTCTTCTGCCTTCCTCCTGCTCCCCAAATTGAAGTTACAATTCCAGTCCTGGGTATTCCACAAAGACTTCCTATTTTTCTAGATTGTGGCATTTTTATATCACTCTTAAGTGCTTCTACAAGCTCTGCGAGTACAGAGGGAGCAGAATGGCAACTAACTGGTGCAGGTCTCGACGAACAGTACAGGGACGAAAGGCTGCTCTGAAAGGATCCCCTTGTGTGTCCTTATAGCAGCATGAAACCAGTTGTTTAGCATACACCTCTTAAAGAGCTGCATCGACCAGAAATGCTGCATAAACCAAATGGTGTGTATCAGTGATGTGTATCTATTCAGAAGGACAAAAGATTTAGTTAAATTAGATAAGATCTGATTTTGTTCATCATTCGTGTGAATTTGGTTCAAGGTCAAAAAAAGAGAAAAAAGCTGGTATAACATTTGAGAAGCTGTCAAGAATCCTACTGATTATTTTCAGCTCTATAATTTCTTTCAGCTCTAGTAAGAAAGCTAAAGTTGCCTGCAAAACCTTTTCCCCCAGAGCATTCTCAACTTATTTGCTACTATAAGGAGTCACTGAAAAGCCTGTATAGAAATCTGCTGCATTCTATTTCTTCCCCATGGAAGCCACCAGTAGGCAGTGAAACTAAATATCCTAACCTCTACATTAAATGTGTGCTTTTTACGATATACAATTTAAAAGACAGTTAATGTGGGACATACTGTGATGGGCAGTTAAGCTATTTAAGCCTGAAGTAATTTTCTAACTAATTTGTATGGTAACAGTAGAGCCAGAAGGGTGCAGAAAGCTTTACCATGCACACAGTTCTCATCTGATGAGTTCATACCAACCCATAAAGAAAAAACAGAGCTTATCACAGCCACGTTTATTATAAATCCAGATGCTGCACTCCCATGAGATAACAGAAAAATAGGTACTGTAAAAGATGAATGTACATGATGAAGGCTAAAATTCAAAAGCTCAAAACCAGCCCCAAGGCGATGAAAGGAGGGGCCGGCAATAATAAACACTGTGACAAAGTTAGCATATTAAATGCTGCTGAATCTTCTTCTGTGGCCTATATATACCTCAGAAAAATTAAAAAATACACCTAGGAAAGAATTTTCAGTTGCACTCCAATAATGTTTTACTGTCCTGTGTTTATTTATTACAGTTTTGCTTCCAAATCTCGTAATGGAAAACCCTACCGTTTTCTTTTTTTGTAAACCAGTTCATTTTTCATATTTAAGCATGTCTGGTGTGTCCTGGGTTTGGCCAGGACAGGGTTAATTTTCACCAGAATCCAGGAAGGGGCACAGCCGGGCAGGCTGACCCAACCCCGACCTGGCCAAACAGAGCCGGGTATTTCATACCATGTGCCGTCATGCTGGGTTCTGGTGGGGGGGCGGCATGGCGGGAACTCACTCGCGGCTCGGGAGCGCGGGCGCCGGTCTGGGAGAGTGGCTCTCTGGGTTGTGCAGTTCGTGTTGTGTTTTCTCCTTATCTATATCGTTGTTGTTCCTGTTCCCTCTGTTTGCTGTTCTGTTAAACTGCCCTTATCCCAACCCACCGGTTTCTGCCTGCTTCTTTTCATTCTCCTCTGCACCCCGGCGGGGGGAGGGGCAGCCGCGTGGTGCTTTTGTTGCCGGCTGCTGCCAAACCAGAACATGGTGCCAAGACTTATTGCAGATAACCAGAGCACAACATTTGCCCAAAAGCGAAACATTCAGATTAAAAAGGTCTGACACAGGACAAGTTTGGGAGAATCAGGAGCTGAGATCTTTTTCTCGCCAAGATACAAGCATTTGCCAAGCGCTGGCTATTAAGGAAAATTTTTATTAGACCAACATCAAAGCTCCTTTGATAAAGAACATCTTTTGCTTCAAGTAATCTGCGTCACAGCAATTTTATGTTATTTAACTCTACTGCTGCATTACCTAGTGTCTCAAAACCAGCGCTGAACTCATGTACGCTGAGAGACGGTCCTCTCTGCAAAGAGCTAACACTGCTGAAGCAAGTTTTGTGTGCAGTGCGGGAGGGAAAGCTGGGGTTCCTATGATGCCTGCCATCGCTCAGATTTGGTAAGCTCGCTATGAACTCACTTTGGATACCTACAAGGTCTCCTTCAGCGTGACACCTCATTTTCACAAGTATTGTATATTTACCCATAAGGTATTAATATTACTGATAAAGTCACAGGAATCATAGAATCACAGAATCATAGAAAGTTTTGGGTTGGAAGGGACCCCTAGAGGTCATCTAGTCCAACCCCCCTGCAGCGAGCAGGGACACCACTAACTAGATTAGGTTGCTCAGAGCCCTGTCCAACCTGGTCTTGAATGTTTCCAGGGATGGGGCCTCCACTACTTCTCTGGGCAACCCGTTCCAGTGTTTCACCACCCTCATTGTAAAGAATTCCTTCCTATATCCAGCCTAAACCTACCCTGTTTTAGTTTAAAACCATTACCCCTCGTCCTGTCACTGCTGTCTCTCCTAAAAAGATTGTCCCCATCTTTCCTATAGGCTCCCTTTAAGTACTGAAAGGAGCTGTTTTGTTAGATCAGAACTGTACTCTAGACCAGTATCCTGTCCAGCAGCGATCAGGGACCTCTGTTTCAGCAAAAGAAGTTCCCCATTGCAAATTCTGTTTCCTGTCTTTGGAAAAACAAGTCACATTAACTAAGTTAGTGCTTCAACATCTTCCACTCTCCTCCTCAGGTTCACTTGCGCAATGATACTGCTGGCAAGTAGCCTGCTGATGCTGCACGTGGTTTGTTAATTCTTCGATACGATGGTCACTTAAAAAAAGCCCTCTCAAAGTCTTTTAGTGGTGCAGCCAGATACCTGATGAAACTTCTCTATTAAAAATATAATAGCAAGTAATTTCAAAAAGGTACCTTCCTCTGAGCTTTATGACAAGCTTTGCTGTGCTACAGTCTCTGTAAGGGTATGTGGAACGTGAGAGCATTCGGTTCATTAAGTCATCTGATTAAGGATTATTCAGTATAAAAGAAATAAGAAATGTGATATATTAAACACACACAGACACAGAAAAATTGCTGAATGAGCAGGTGGTAACAAAGACAACAGTGAAGAGCTGAACTCTTTGGGCCATTAAAGGAGCTACCGAGCAAGCCACTGTGAAGACAACCAACCTGAGCTTTGTCACTGGTAGGATGGGGGGAACACGATTATCATGAGTTTCACACCGTATCTGAGGGCGTGTATGGGACTGTGCAAGACTTTTCATGGGGTATCAGCAGGGGCTTTGTGGGATTATGCAAACCTTATGGGCGGATGTTCACAGCATTGGCCAAAGGCGAGGAAAGGAAGGCGCAGGGTGGATCTAGGGGGTCATGTAGGAAAATGGGGAGGAGGGGGGCTCACAGCGAGCAGGCAGCGGTCAACTTCATTGTTGGTACTTACATTGTATATGTCCTCTGTGTGAGTTTGTGCGCGTGTGTACACTTGTCCAGGACACACGCGAGCCCAAGACCCCTCCCAGGTCTGAAGAGCGTACCTGGATGGACTTCAGCAGCCAGGAGCAGCAACTCCCCGGTCCTGGAGGTCACTCGGTTCAGCAGCTCCCATAAGATCCTTAGGTTTATGTTTAAAAAATCCACTCTACAGGTTGCTCATGGGAATAGTAAAATAATTTAATTTGAAATGAAAATGGTGAATTTTATTATATGTAAAATACTGTAAAAACACCAAAGAGAATGTTGAAAAAATTATACTTCTCTGCACTGCTATAGTATTTTTACAGACATTACTTTTAACATTTAAAATTTATTAAAAAATAATTTCACAGCAGTGAAATGCAATTTACAGACTGGTACTGCAAGTAGTTTATCATACAATTAATGCTATCTTCTGCACAATGAAGGAGAAATCTGTGCTGTTGTTTCGCCTGCTAGCCAGCCTTCCGAACCTGTTTTACCATACCAATCGCATTACAACTGGTCTGTGATGGTACTACTTACGGAATAAACAGTGAAGGAGTATCTCATCACAGTGGTATGTGACACCCTACCCTGGATTTTATCTTACTTTGCATTTAGTTCAAAACAATGGCTAGTTCAAGCTCACATTTACTTGTTTCTCCTTTATATCTCCATTCTGCAGCAGCAGCTGTTACCATTACAGATTCCACATTCTAGCTGACAGTACCACTGTGAGATGTGCTGGGAAAGTGTTCTTAATAAGGAGTAACTGCCTGTCTTTGGGCAATTAATTTTGGGGAAAAAAAAAAGAGAGAAAGAAAAAATAATCTAATAAGGTTTTACTTTGGAGCCTTGCTGAGTGGTTTAGTCTAATTTTTTAAATAATGAAACTATGAAGTTAGAGGAACTGAGCTACCACACCAGTATGGGAATACATCGGCCACAGGACTGACGTTTAAGACCAATGAACTCAACGTATCGCTTAGCTCATAGAGTAAAGCATGTATCCTTCTGTGTCCATGATACTCGTGAGCATGCACAACTGTCTCCTGAAGACAGCTGGAAAGAAGGATTTAATGACAGAAAAATACCATCAGCAGCACAGTCATATCCCATGGAAAATACTCTCAGTCACCCGTTCTTCCCAATCTTCATCCTGTAGCCACTTTAAAATATCTTCTCGTTTAAACATATCCATTTCTACAGTGGTAATTAAATGCATTATTATCCAGTTTCTCTTAACACTAATGAACCTGCTTGGAAGCAGATGTTTCCTGTGTCTGTTTGGTAGCAAAAAGCCCACTATGACAGGTGGGCATTTGCTTGAATGACCTTAGAGCAGCCTGGCTGATTACAGGGAGCTCACTGGCAGGTACCTGCAAATTCTCCTTGCGATACAGCTGTCCCTGGCACAAAGACGGCTGCTGTTGTGCCCGCCCAGCGAGACAGATGTCTCTCATTATCATTTAAGATGCCACATCCCTAAAACACAGGCGTGAAGTTCCGCTTCCAGACTGCCGCGTGTCTGGGGTGCGCACGGTCGCCGAGGAACAGAGAGGAGCTTGAAGCGTGAGGGAATTTCCTCAGACTGCAGCGAAATGAGTTTTTCGATTTGCCATGGCGGGGGGGGGGGGTAGGGGGGGGAAAAATTGAAATGTAGAACATACGGTTCTCAGTTTGAATTTTGAACTTGGCACGTACAGGGCTTACGCTGCCGTGCCCGATCCGGGGGAGCAATGGCAGCGGGCGCTGAGAGCAGGTGCTGGTGGGGCACGACCCGACCCGGCGGGGAAGGCCGTGGGACAGCAGCCGTACCTCCGTCGTCACACCGAGTGCGGAGACAGCCCCCCCGCACAGCGCCGCTCTCAGCAGAGCGCGGGGGCCCGCACAACACCGCGCACCCGCCCTGCCCGCCCAGCCGCCAGCGGACTGGGCCCGGCCGGCCGGCCGCACCCCCCACCTCGGGCCGCCCCATCCGCGGCAGCGGCCGGTCCCAGCGCAGCTTCCGGGGGAGCCGGCGGCGCTTCCGGGCGGCCCCGCCATGAAGCTGACGCGCCAGAAGCACGCCAAGAAGAACATGGGCTTCTACAAGCACAACTTCCAGTTCCGCGAGCCCTTCCAGGTGCTGCTGGACGGCACCTTCTGCCGGGCCGCGCTCCGCAACAAGATCCAGATCCGGGAGCAGCTGCCGGGGTACCTGGGCGGCGCCGCCCAGCTCTGCACCACGCGGTAGGCCGCGGGGGGGGGGGGGGTGCGCAGGGCTGGCGCGCATGCGCGAGGGGAGCGGCGGGGGCGCGGGCGGCGGGGCGCATGCGCGCTGTCCGCGTGCGCGCTGTCCCCCGCGCTCTCCTGAGGCGGCGCGGGCGGCGGGCTGGGGGCTGGTGTGGTTGTGGGGCCGGCGGCAGCGCCGTGGGCTGTAGTTAACTTGCAGAAGGGTAGGAGCTTCTTTCGATGCCGGCTGCCTTTCCGAAGATGGCAGAAACTGCTGAGGGAGTACAGGCTCGGCACCAGTACAGGCTCGGGGCTGAGCTGCTGGGGAGCAGCTCTGTGGAGAGGGACCTGGGAGTGCTGGTTGGCGACAAGCTAGCCATGAGCCAGCAGTGTGCCCTGGCTGCCAAGAAGGCCAATGGTACCCTGGGGTGCATTAAGAAGAGTGTGGCCAGCAGGTCAAGGGAGGTTCTCCTCCCCCTCTACACTGCCCTAGTGAGGCCCCATGTGGAGTACTGAGTCCAGTTCTGGGCTCCCCAGTTCATGAAAGATGAGGAGCTGCTGGAGAGAGTCCAGCGGAGGGCTACAAGGATGGTGAGGGGAATGGAACATCTGTCCTACAAGGAGAGGCTGAGGGAGCTGGGCTTGTTTAGCTTGAAGAAGAGAAAGCTGAGAGGGGATCTTATAAATGCCTATAAATATCTGAAGGGTGGGTGTCAGGAGGATGGGGCCAGACTTCACAGAATCACAGAATGTTCGGGTTTGGAAGGGACCTCTGTGGGTCATCTAGTCCAACCCCTCTGCCGAAGCAGGGTCACCTACAGCAGGCTGCACAGGATCTTGTCCAGGCGGGTCTTGAATATCTCCAGAGAAGGAGGCTCCACAACCTCCCTGGGCAGCCTGTTCCAGTGTTCCGTCACCCTCAGAGGGAAGAAGTTCTTCCTCATGTTCAGAGGGAACTTCCTGTGCTTCAGTTTGTGCCCATTGCCGCTTGTCCTGTCGCTGGGCACCACTGAAAAGAGCCTGGCCCCATCTTCCTGGGGTTCTGAACATGAGGAAGAATATCTTCATTCTAGATGATCGCCAGAGGTCCCTTCCAACCCCTACCATTCTGTGACTCTGTGAGGGGCTGAGGTGCGGTGAGGGGTAACCCCAGTGTGTGAGGGGCGTCTGGGTGGGCCCCTTCCCACTCCCAGCATCGTTTTGGTGAAGTGAGAACAACAGAGGCAAGCTCAGATCTCAGGCAGGGAGGGAATTGCAGCTTGTCTGGAGTTTCAGCCTGCCAGTAAGGGATTGTCTCCACGGTAGCTGTTCTCAAGGGAGAACAAGGATGTGCCAGACAAAGGCATGGAAGTGAAGCATGCACACTGAATATCTTAAGTTGCCTTGAAGTTACCTTTGTTTTTACCTGACTTTGTATATTGCATATGATAAAATCTTCCTCACTTGGATTTCTGCAATGACAGAATAGCCAACTGTCCATCACGGAGGCAAGTACTGAAAGTATCAGCGACATGTATACCCTAGGCTACAGAAATTAAACACCGAGCCATCTTGCAAAGCATGCAGAGCTGGCCTGTACTTCTCAATAGTAAAAAGTATCAAGTCACGATCTTAGCTGTGAACGGTTCAGGAATCACTTTGATCCAAACTGTATTCCAGTGGTGTCTAAATGTCAATTCTTGCTTCCTTCTTTCAGTGATGTCTGTTGGATCTTTTTGACCTGTTTTCACTTAGACAGCTCGATGGACTCATTTTCTCTGCTGTCAGAATGCTAAATTGGTTGAGGCAGCACCTCAATGGCATGACCAGAGCTTCCCTGAGGAAATGAGCTGTCTCGCTGTGAGAGTCTTTGCAAAAAGAACAGGCTCAAGTCTTCACAAAGACTGTCCTTAAAGGCCAAACTTTCTACTTTGGAAAGAAAAATAGTTTTATTTAGTATCTTGCAGTTATTTTGGAGATAAATGTAAATGAAATGAAAGTTCCAAAGAGGTTTTTGGCACACTCACTTCTGATTAATCACCATGCTACCATATGCTTGAACCTGTATTTCAAGCCCACACATTCCTACCACTGTCCACATTTAACAGTAAGGCTTAGTGGCTGAAGTAAGCTAGATTTCATCTGTTAATTTCTGAGTATCCAAGCTAGCATCCTCATAGGCTGCTACGCTGTCCTGTGTGAACATCTGCTCTCACTGCTGCTAAGAGGAGGATTTTAGGTTTCCCTTTTATTGTTGTGGAGCCAAAAATGTCCAGATTTTTAATCATATGGATAATCTTCTTTCTTCTTTTGCTTGAGTTGGTTGGATTCTGATAGCAAGTTTGAAGCAAGGTGATGGACGCCAACACGGAGTTTAACTTGCATGCAGCTATTAATCAGTTTGTGCTAACTCAAGTAATTCTATTTGTTAAGTAGTAATTCATATGCTAGGTGATACCCAAACATAAATGTAAGGACGTAACATTGTCACTGATAACAAAATATTTTTAAATCATTTAATGTAACTTAATGTTGTTACTGGTTAATCTTGTTTGGAACCAAGGAAATCTTGCTGACATCTTCAGATGGGCTACTGCTTTCAGATTAGGGGGTGCCATTTAGAGATCATAGTATCATAGAATGCTTTGGGTTGCAGGGGACCTTTAGAGGTCATCTAGCCCAACCCCACTGCAGTGAGCAGGGACACCTTCAACTAGAGCAGGCTGCAGATCACAGAGCCTGAACAACTGGGCATTGCTCGTTCCTAATTATCTCACGTCAGCCTTTTGCTGCTGGAAAAAATGTGTAGTTATTTTCTTGTTTAGAAATCACTGTTGCTTTTGGCTTTCAGATGTATTCTAAAAGAACTGGAATCATTGGGTAAAGCACTGTACGGAGCAAAATTAATTGCGCAGAGATTTCAAGTTCGAAACTGTTCTCACCACAAGCATCCTGTGAGTGGTTCGGCCTGTTTACTTTCCATGATTGAAGAAGGCAACCCTCATCACTTCTTTATCGCCACACAGGTAAATGCTCATGGGAAATGTAGCGCCATTTCATCTGAAGTGATCCTTTAATACCTAAGGATGAGGAAACCTACAGAAACTTCGATAATGAGATTTTAAAATACCTTGTGGGAATTAATCTTGTAAAGCCTTGCTCACTCTTAAATGTATTTGCTAATTATGAAGTAGGGAATCTTTTGTCTTACCTGATCAACTAGGTATTTTTACCTAGAAGGGTATTGCTTAGTTTAGCAGAAAGTGTAGAAAACATACTGACTACCTATTGACATTTAAGAAAACAACTGATGAGTGTGAATCTGCATATTGCTTGTGTGTGAATCCCCTGCCCTGAACTGTTTTGCAGAGTAGTCTGAAAAATGAAATAAGCGTTAAACGACCATATAACTTCAATTTTAAGAAATTTTGGAAGTTCTAACAAAATAACAAAGGTGGAACTCTTGTACAAATAAGAAAGGCATTTTTTGGCTTAGGTCTGTTGTTGGGACTGTATGTGTGAATTATATACACCATATATAAAATGGTTTACAGTAAAATTATGTATGCTTATGTAAGATACAAGGAGTTTAAAATGACTTGTTATAGAGAAATTATCTTACTTCTCGTAAACTGGTGTGCTACATACCAATAAATGAGGATATTTTCCTCAAAAAATGCATGTGTGCTTATGCATGCACGAAAAAAGGAAACGTTAATAAATTTTCCATCAGAGGTACAGCTAATCAGAAGGAGAGAAATTGAAATGTAAATTGGTCTGAAAGGCACTGCCAGGTGTGTCTGCTAGATTAAGTTTCTTATCTTTTTCATAATGTAATTTATCTTCATAGTTTTGTATTAAAAGTAGGTGTATTTGAATTGCAAATACCATTTAATCCCAAAATATTGACTAAAGTATTTAATTTTACAGGACCAGGATTTAGCAAACAAAGTGAAAAAGAAGGTTGGCGTTCCTCTCCTCTTTATTATTCAGAACACTATGGTGCTAGACAAACCTTCTCCTAAATCTCTGGCATTTGTTCAAAAGTTGCAGACAAACGAGCTTGTTCCGGAGCACCAAAAACAAAGTATTGTGCAGCTTAAAGAAAAAGAAGGACTGGCAAAGCAAGAGGGTGAAAAGAGAAGAAAACGTAAAAGGGCAGGCGGCCCCAATCCTCTCAGCTGTCTGAAGAAGAAAAAGAAGAAAACCCAGGAGGGTCAGGAGCCTTCTGCTGAAAAGAAGAAAAGAAGAAAAAGAAAGCGAAATAGGGTTAAAGCAGAAGCCATGCAATCGGTGCAGAAGAGTGAAGAAGAATAAACCCAGCATCTCTGTAAACAGTGCTGGGCTTGAACATTGAACTTTGCAAAAAGAAAGATTAATATACAACCATGTGAAATCAAGTTGTTGATATTAAAACTTATTTTTGTGAAGTGGTACTGCTTATTACTGCATCTCAACATCTGCAGGTTGTTGTCATAATAATTTATTCTGTTTCTTAGTAATTGGGTTTGTGACAAAATATTTAGGAACCCTCATGTTTCATTATTCTCTCCAGCATCTTGATTCCTGCCAAAAAGCTCACATGATCGGGAGTGTTTTTTTAGAAATGCTTCTTGGGTTTCATAGGGGTTTTGGTGGGATACCAGAATTCTTTCAAAATCTAGGTTGCTCTGCTTTCTTACTAAAACTAGTTTTGACAGTTGTTCCGTTGCAGAATGTGGAATTGACCTAAAAGAGCATAGTACCTTATTTATCTGTATCATTTGAATACAAAAGTTTAAGTCTTTTGGAAGGTGACCAGATGCTCCCAAGAAATCCCTTCCAGCCTAAATTACGCTATAAACTCCGTGTGAACTGACAGGTCTGTTGTTTGCGATCGTTATTTATTGAGAAGATCCTGGAGGGCGTGTGATTGTGTTGATATTCCTGACATTATAATAGCATCCCTAGTGTGTCTAGTTTATCTTTCGTGTATTCTTCCTTTTTAAATAGGAAGAGTGCAACTTGAAAATGCTGTATCAAAACCCTGGCAAACACCTAAAGCCATCACAGCATAGCTCAGCAGTGGAGGAGTCCTCAAATACGGGCAGCTGGCGGTGGTGGGACTGAGACCCCGTGGGCGCTTGTTCCACTGTTCTGTAAGGTTGTGAACAGAATAGAACTGGGTTGAAGGAGGGAGCTGCCACAAACGTTTCAAGTACCTGATTCTCTTTAGCGTTTCTTTTCTGTTCCCTGCACCTTGCGTGTTTGGTGGCATTGGGAGGCAGAAGGGAGTGACTGAGACGACGAGATGCAGGGGTGTGCTGCGCAATACCCGCTGCGGCACAGGTGTGCTGTAACAGTGTTCCCAGTCGTCTCTCACCAGGGCTTTAACTTTTCTTGGTGCATTTCTACTTCACTGACATGCAGTTCTTAAAAGGAAAGCTTTCTGTTTCTTCGCCTGCGTGACTTTAAGCCATCTTTTTTAAAAAATCTTTCAACCTATGCATCATACATTTGCAAAGTAGTTCTCATGGGCATTATCTGCACAAGTTCTTGACTGTCTGCAGTATGTACACAGCTGTAACGTATGACGCTTTCTGTTGGCTTTTCAAATTACACGGACAGTTGTTTCATAGAGTTCGAGAAAACAGCTTGAGCGATGGCAGTTGGACAGTCGAGGCGGAAGCTGCAGGGTCCTTCCCTCGGATCTGCAGAGGTTTCCCTCCAGCCAGCGCAGTTCACTGCTGCTGTAGCCCCGGCACAAACCCGTTCCTTGCAGCACAGCTTTTAGGAGTGGGCTGTGCCTTTGTTGTTCCACGGGACAGACCATGTGCACCTTCGGAACTAGCTGCGAGAGACAGAAGCAAGGTGAAAGCTTTTAACTGAAATTTAAAACCATCATGCCCATCGTGGTATCGTTCCTATGTTGACTGCTAATAGTGAGTCTTGAGGAGAAATTTTATGACTCCTAAAAATTCCTTAATGCAGTGTATTTGCTCAATGTGTATCACCCTCCTCAAGCTGTTGTATTCCCTTCTCCTTCCTTATTTGGGCACGGTGCCATGTTCATGTAGTTTTGCTTTCCCTTCCCCCTGAAAGCCTGCTTGTGTTTCCTCCCCCTGCCCAAACCCACCTGCAGAAGGCAGTCTTGTAAGTAAAGCTTGAAGCGGACAACAGAGATAGTTCATCTTCAAAATCTCATTCTGAGTCAAAAGTATAAAATCCAGTAACTTCAAAAATAATATTTGTAGTAAAAATTGAGCACCCTAATCATTTACAATAGTCCCTTTCAGTGCTGTTGAAACACAAAGCTTAAATATATATTTTTCTAAAAACTATAGACAGACAAAAACATAATTACATAATTACTGCAAAAAATAATATTTTTGCAGTCCTCTAATGACTCCCACCTTAAGGAGTTTAAAACAATATTTGTCTGTATTTCCTTAGTGTTTTGTTAACATAAGCTGAGTCACAGTGTTGTCATTGGGAAGAACTGGAATGAAAAGGGAGTGAGCTCTTCAGAGAAAAGCTGTAAAATTTGCCTGCAGCATAGCTGCAGCTCTCCTCCGGCGAGGTAAATAACTCGCCTTTCAGTTTTGGAAGAGTGCTCCTGCCCAGGCAACAAGCAGAGGCAATTGGACCGTGTGTTGTTACCATTTTGAAATTTGGAAAAAAAAAAACCCCAAAGAGCCTGCTGGGGTTCTACGGAGGGTTAGCTGGCCCAGGCTCCACACCGTGCCAGGGTCCCTCTCGGAATCCAGCAGCGTGAGTCGCTGGGAGCATCCCTCGGCGTGGTGTAGAACACCGCTGCGGGCGTACCGGCAGAGCTAACGCTGCTGCTGGAGGTGTTCAGCTCCACGCGCTGCCCACAGCTGTGGTGGCCAGTCCCGCTCACTTGTTTATCAATAAATGGCCCGCAGACCTGGCCATGTCTCTGGTATAGACAGGGTTCCCAGCGTGACTTTTTCTAATAAAGTTTAGGATCGTTACGCTGTAGCGTGTCGGAGGGACTGCTTTTGGCTTTGAAACTACAGAAAGCCAGAGGTAAATTAAAAGGAGCTTGAGAGAAAACGTCTTTGGTGCCATTGATTTCCTCTGTTCTCAGACAGGATCAATGTACACCCTGAATCCAATGCAGTACCTCGCTAAATCTGGTTTTAAGAAAGAGGGAAATAAGCAGTGCTGTACAGTACAATGTATGCTACATGTGCAGAGTAATAGAAGAAGAAAACAATAATGCTTCAGCCACAGTCTGCGGGGCATTAATGCTGAATTAGGACAGAGTCTCATCTACCGGCAGCAGAAGATATTTACCCAGACTGCCTGCCAATTCGATTGGCTGGATTTATACGTTGCTGTGATCCGGTGTTGAACAGTAAATCACTCCCTGAGCATCTGTTAACGACAGTAAATAGATGAGTTAATTAGAAGCTTCTGGAACCTGGGATGTTTATAAATCATTAAAGTAAATATGAATATGGTATAACCTGAAGAATAAATACATTCTGGCGGTGAAAGGAAAATAGGATGTCCAGAGCAGTCTTGCTCATTTGTTTTCAGCTGCACTGATACGGTGTGAATGACTTCTCCATTAGCTTTGCAGTGTTCTTGGAGTTTCTTGAACATGTTCTGTCAGATACAAGGTGAAGAACGTCGGAACAATACCATTATTTATACTCCTTGCATCTTTCATGTAGAAGTTTCACAAGCAGCTACTGTATATTTCATACCTCTGTGTGGGCGTAATATCTCACACAGGGAGCAGCCAGAGATACAGAGAATGAACAAATAAGAGCCCCAGCAGGTGTTATAATTTACAATTTCCAGGAAAAACATTGCAGTGTACCGAGAGAGAATGACAGAAAGCAAAAGTTTTCGTACCCAGAGAGTCAGGAGTGAGAGACTGCACCTTGTGATTTAGGAATGGCTTAGCTAATGCCAGGAGAGGAGGCTGTGATGTATTTCTGGTAATTATTATGTCTGTGCACTCTGAGCCCCAAATTTGTCTCCGAGAGCTCATCTGTCTGCCCATGGAGGCAGTCATTTTGCAAAAGTTGCTTCGACTTGTTACAGAAGAGACAAGCTGGGCTCTCTCGGGGGGTCTTCATTTTCTGATTTCCTCTCCTACAGTGGAGAGGGAGAGCATGCAGCTGCGCTCTGTGTGTGGATACAGGGAAACCAGGAAGCTGTTAACAAGAGTCCAGTTAAAAACAACACAGAGCTGAGAGCTGGGAGGAAGCAAAGAGACAGTACATTAGTCACTGGGATTTAAAAGAAACCAAGGAAGAGAGAAAAATATATGTGAGGGTTTCTGGGTGTTAACTGGAGGAAAGAATTGGTCAGTAGTGGAAGATGAACCAGAAATGGCTTAGCTGTCAAGGAGAGTAGGGAACAGGGTAATAAACCATAAACAAATTTAAAAAAAGTCTTTCTAATTCCCTTAAGAAAACTTCATTGCCCTTTCTGACTCAGTTTCTGCCTCCTAAAACAGGGAGCTGGGCTGAGTAACCCGCTCACAGATCCTGCGTCGATAGCCCGAGACTTCCCGCAGAATGTAGGTCTCGTGATGCCAAACACTCCTCGACTTCACGGTTTTTCAATATTACACACTTCGCAGCACTGGCAAGTTTGCAGCCAAATCCTTCTTCTGTAGAGCTCGCTGACATTGTGCATGGCTCGCTGCCTAGCACGCAGATATTACATCCAGGAGCAACCTTACTCATGCCATTATTGATAGGGTGAATCCATGTAGTTAATTGCTCGTGAAGGTACTCGCAGCAAGAGCCTGGGATAGACTGAGGCTCTTCTGGCTGTGGAAATCACGACCCAAAGCACAGCATGGGTTTTTTTTAAAGTCTAATCTCCTTCCAGGAACTCAGCAGGGGACTTCAAAGTTTCTTGTTGCAGTCTTGACTTCTGGTTGACCCAGAATGATCTTTTTGCCATGTTCATTCCCCTGGGGCCAAGGATGCTACTGATTTGACTCTTCAGAGCGGTTAGTCTTTCGGACTGTCTTGGAGAAACACCGAGGAAATTTTTCACGTTGTGAATTGGCACCCGTTTTGACAGGCAGGTTTTCAGAAAAAATGAAGAGAGCAGTTTTCTAGAATTCCTGGCTCCCTCTTTCCACCCCAACCTCTCTGTCAGCTCCCAAGAATACAAGTAGGGCTGTTCCGGGATGGTCCAAGAATCTGTCTAGCCCAGCATCACGCCTCCAATAGTGGCTGAAAGCTGTTCCTCAGGAATAGGAAGAAAATAGACAGAACAGTTTTTTGGTACTTCCCCAGATTACTTTCCAACTTTCTGACAATTTCTTAGGGAGTTCCTGAACCAGGAAAAATATTTTGTTTTTAACAGCACGCAATGAATTTGTGTTTCACTTATTTTGTCCAGTCTTTCCTTGAGACCGTGTAAATTTGCTGTGGTAAGGAGCTGCACAACCTGATCACATCTTATGAAAAATGCTTTCACGTGGCTGTTTTGAATGTGCAACCTGCCGGCTAGCCCTTGTAATGGATGAAGCATTAAGCAGTCATTCCTTAGTCACCCTTCCCATGCCACTCATGACAGCACAGACCCCTGTGATATGTCCTCTCATTCATCTCTTTTCCAGGTTGAAATGGCTTCTGCATTGCAAATTTAGGTGCATTCTGCACCTAACAGGAAAGCAGATTTCAACTTGTTCAGCCCCACTTGAGAAGACCAGAGCATCTCTGCTTTCTGCTGGATGTTCTTCAAGGAAGAGCATGGACAAGAAGAGTCTTGTGAGAAAAGGTGCAGGACAGGAACTCTGCATTCAGCACTTGGTTTGCCACCAACTCCCTGGGTGCCTGAGCAGAATGCCATTGCCCTTGGATCTGTCTTGGCTTCTTGCCTGTGGAACGATGGTGTATATCCCTGAGCTCCCAAGCTCTTCAGAGTTTGGGATCACTAGCATGCAGAAGCCAACTGGATACTGTGCTGACACTATTGTAAGAGCCCAGTCTTTGCCCAGTACACAATAAATCCTAGGTAAAGCTCAGCCGTACACAAGACTGCTGGCTGTAAACCTGTACTCTGCAATTAAGATGGAAATGGTTGTTTGAACATGGTAGAATCATAGAACAGCCCAGGTTGGAGGAGACCTCAGAAAATCATCTGGTCCAACCTTTCATGGGAAAAGGAGCCTAGATGAGACTATCTAGCACCCTGTCCAATCACATATTGAAAACCTTCATTGATATGGACTCCACCACATTCCTGGGGAGGTTGTTCCAGTGAGTGATTGTTCTTAATGTAAAAAATGTTTCTTATGTCAGTATGAAACTTCTGCCAGTGCACCTTGTACTTATTGCCCCTTGTCTTCTCCATGTGGCTCCTTGTGAAGAGACAGTCTCCATCCTCTTTGTAGCTGCCCCTTAAGTACTGGAATATTGTGATGAGGTCCCCCCGAGCCTTCTCTTCTCCAGGGTGAAAAGACCTAACTCCTTCAGTCTTCCCTCACAGGACAGGCTCTCCAGCCCCCTGATCGTCTTCGTGGCCCTCCTTTGGACCCTCTCCAGTCTGCCCACATCTTTCTCAAATTGTGGAGGCCAGAACTGGACACAGTGCTCCAGGTGCGGCCTGACAAGCGCCGAGCAGAGTGGGACAATCACGTCTCTATCTCTGCTAGCAATGCCCCTGTCATTTGCCTTGACTGCCGCAGCGGTGCCCTGCTGACTCATGGTCAGCTTGCTGTCCACCTGGACCCCCAGGTCCCTTTCAGTGACGCTGCTCCCCAGCCACACAGGTCCTAGCCTGTATGGGGCTCTTTGGTTATGTTGTCCCAGGTGCAGAACCTTGCACTTGTCCTTGTTAAACTTCATATGGTTCTTGCTACCCCTCTCTTCCAGCCTGTCCAGGTCTCTCTGTAAGACGCCTCTCCCTTCTGACGTGTTCACTTCAACACCCAGTTTGGTCTCATCATCAAACTTGGTGAGGCTGCTTTCAATCCCATCATCCAGATCATTTACGAAAACGTTAAACAGCGTGGGTCCCAGCCCCGATCCCTGGGGGACCCCACTCATTACAAGCTGCCAGCCTGAGTAGGAACCGTTGATCACCACCCTCTTGAGTGTGGCCTGTTTGCCAGTTCCCTACCCATCTCACAGACCACCCTTCCAATCTGTACCTTGCCAGTTCCAGGAGAAGGCTGTGGGAATGGTGTTGAACATTTTGCTGACATCCAGGTGAACAACATCCATGCTTTCCCATGTTGAGACAAGATGTTATTGTGTTGTAGAAGGCGATCAGTGTGGCATCATTTGCCATTGGTAAATCTGTGCTGGCTTTTCCCAGTCAGCTGCTTCATTGGGTTAGTGAGACTTTCTAGAAGGCCTCATTCCATTACTTTCCTGGGAGCTGAAGTAAGACTAATGAGCCTGTGGTTTCCTGTGTCCTCTTTTGGGCCTTTCCTCTAGATGGGTATGACATTTGCCCTCTTCCAGTCATCACGGACATCCCCTGGTCTCCACGGCTTTTTAAATAGTGCAGACAGTGGCCTTGCTCTGAGAACCACCTAGTTTCCCTTCCCTGTTTAGCAATGGTCCTGTGTCTTCCCTGTGCTTCTGCTTAGTGCTCATGTACCTGAAGAACCAGTTCTTGTTGTTCTTGACATCTTCGCTGATTTCAGTTCTAACCAAGCCTCAGCGTTCCTGACTGCATCTCTGCATGCCCTAGCAAGATTCCTGTAGTCCTCGATGGCTGTTTGGCTGCCTTTCCGTAGCCAGAACCTTCTCCCAAGCCCTGTGACTGTATTTCTATCCCACTTTTAGATCTCACCGCGCAGTATCCACAATGAGTTTTCAGAATGAGAATTGCTTGTTTATATGAGATTTTTTTTTATCAATTAACCTGAATATTAAATAATGATATGACATCTGCAACATCAGTAGAATGCTTGCAGAACTGCACTATTTCCTTTTGCATTGTATAGAAAATAAGTCAGATTTATTGTTGCCCTAAACAAGAACAATGCTTTTGCTATCAAGCTTGAGTCAGAGAGAAACGTGCACAAAAAATCCAAGATTGGTGCTCTCAGAACCCAGGCAGGCCTGCCAAGCTTCTGAGCTGAAGGTAGTAAAATGAAAACGGGGATATGATATTCATACAAATCACTGCTGTGTGCCAATTAATGGACTTTTTTCCATCTACCTGGCTTTTTATGATGTCTGGGGGACTTGATTTCATGTCCGTATCTATTTCTTAATGCTAGTGAGAACCAGAACATTTTTATTACATATGCTTGACCATATCAAAGTGGCAGACAATTAGCTTCAGTTACGTAGACTATCTGAGGGATGTTTAATTTATTAGATTTTTAATTGGTCTCTGTGTGTAATAGACTACGAAAAAGTAAGAAATAAGACTGTGTAATTAATCTGAAAAAATCTTGTTTCCTCCCCTCATTCTTTCCTTTGCAACTATTGAGGTGTTGTGAGGGGTTTTTTTGTTATTTATAACTTATTTAATTATCTGCTTTGGAATAATTTTTGGTGGATACTTGCCAGTTTAGTAATAGTCACTGCCCACTACCTGCTGGTGTCACAAACACACCATCTGTTCTCTTGTGCCTTCCGAAAGTCTCTGAAGTAGCTGGCTGACTCAAGCTGCAGGTGGTAGGATTGCTCAAAACACATAATCACCCAACTTCTAAATAACAAAGCTTTCCTCTCCTGTCTGCCTTTTTTTAAACTACATTTGATTAAGGCTTTGTGGGCCACCCTCCTGTCATAAACAAACTTACCTCCAAACAAATCTGGTACCGTTATGCTGAAGAAGACCAATGCCCTGCGTTCACTTTTTTTTTCCTGAAGGATTTCTCAGCATTTTTTATCATGATTGGGCCAAAACTCTGTGTCCTGGTCCCTGAACAGATTTCTCTTGATATCCTACTCACCTGCCTACTGGTAAGCACCACTTGTTTGGTATATTTGAGAGTGAAATGAACACCGCTTATCTTTGGCTGTACCCCTGCACCAGCATCTCTGCACCAAAGCCACATCCCACTGGCCTTTGCATCTCCTTTCCCCTCTCCTCCTCTCACTCCTCCATCCCCTTGCAGGTTCTCTCCTCTATGAAGACCACAGAAAAAGCTGTGACATTTAGGTGCGTAGGTCTTCTGCATGAGCATAGGAGGCATGAGAACTGGGAACTGAACAGAGCTGCCACGTACCAGGTGGAGAACAAGAATCTGGGGAAGGCACTGGATGTGTTTACATGTACAGGTAACTTGGGCCCAGAGAAGAAAATCTAACCTAAAAAGGAATCCATAACACTAATAGTTACTAAGTTTAAGTAAGTTTAAGTATACCTAAGTTGCTAAGTTTATTCAAGTAAAAGTTTAAGAGTGGAAATTCTGCTCTTCAGTTGAGAGCAGAAAGAGCAGCTGGAAAATGTATAGTATGGTCCTGAAAATATTTACTTTTCAGTAATACCCTTGGCTTTATGACTGTCCTTATCTGGCTGTCTTGCTGGTAAACTTTTGCAGAAATGGGTTTATGATCAGCATCTCCTCGTATAATCACATGAGAGTTTCAGCGACTTTGTAAAACTCAATCTTGGTTCATCCTTCTGCTGGATTATGGCTGGGAGAGCTGATCTGAAATCTGGGAAGACTGGCTCAGCCCCCTGCTCGTACAGGACAGTGCTTGCGGCTTGGCTGTTTTGGGGCTGCTGTGCCCTTTCCTTCAGTTACCAATGAATTAATCCCTCTTAAAACATTTTCAAATAAGAAATCTCAGTAGGTTACAAGAATAATAATATAATTCTTTTAAAGGGAAAATAAAGCATTATTTTTGGTAGGATAGCGGATATCTCTACAGGCTTTTTCTTAAACTCCGTGAAACAGCCAGTGTTATTCCTGCAACTGAAGATTAATTTCTGTGCCATTATCAAGTGTAACCCTTGAGGAATTAAGTGCATTTGTATCCCATATTGAAGTCCTATTTATGTAATCAAGCAATCTGGAACAGATAAGACCCTTCTTGGGAAACCTGTGCTGCTCGGCAATATTTGACTTTGCCTCAGACAGGTTATGGCCCTCTGGGAACCGAGGAGCTCACTAAAACACCATTTGTAATGCAACGTGACAAATCCCGGAGCCAGGGCGATAATCTCCGCAAATGCTGTGCAAATAGTCCCTCTGTCTCAGAAAAGTGATTAATGGGCTCTGCAGAATCAGCATACGGCCCCCTGTGTTAATTACTTCAGAGGGCTGCTAAACCGAACCCCCAAAGCCTGCAGAGGCTCGGGGGGAGACTGGGGGCTTTGCGAGGCTGGGCTGGATGCAGGACCCTCGGCTCTGGCTGCCAGCAGAGTGGTGTGCGGCAGCCCGAGCTGCACCCTGGGGACCCCACACCACCCTGCAGCCGTCCCCGGGACGCAGTTCTGTGGGGACCCTTGGCTTTGCAGGTGCTCCTGGCTGCAGCTCTGCTCCTTCAGGCACTGCTCGTCCCCAGGTCAGAACCGGGGTGCTGGTGGGTGAGAAAAAATTCTCCGAGCCTGGCTCTGAAACGGAGATGGGGAGAGCGGTCAGGTGGGGACCAGGAGCTGGACGGGATGTACTCGTTCAGAAGGGACCACGGTTTGCAATATTCGCTCTGTCTCTGCCGTACCTGATGTGATTTAAAATGCATAGGCCCTTCATAAATTATTGCAGCTCTACTGCGACGAGTGAAACGGTGCCAATTTATCTCCGGGGAAGATCTAAGCCTAAATGCTTTACAGAGAAAGAAAGAAGATGAGGAGAGAAGTGTGCATTTATCTTTCCAGTACGTTCTCTGGGCCTCATCCAAGGGGAAAACTTCTACATCTTGCTTCAGGATCTTTAAAACCCAGCTGTGGGACTCTGGTTAGAGACCCCTGTGGAAAAGTCTTAATGAATTTACCATGGATTTTTTTCTAATTCATTAAAAGTTTGACAAATCCAGTAAAGCACACTAGCCTGCTTGTATATTTTTCACTTGTCCCAGAGAAGTCTGTGGCAGAGATCTCATTGCCTGCCCAGCCCTCTAGAGTTACCTGGATGGCACAACCCCAACTGCTCTGCCAGATGTGCTGTATTTGTGCCCAGCAGGCTGAGCTCCCCATAGGGACACCATAAAGGCGATTTCAGCTGGAAGAAGTCATTTGGCCATTCGGATCCGGTGACCACACAGGACTTCCCTGCACCAGGACAGGAATTATTTGATTATTGATGGTGCTACGTGAGGTGTGGAGCTGCCTTGACTAAGAGAGATTTGACCCTCTTTCCCATGTAATACGCTGTGCGCGTGGCCAGGGACCACGGAAAAGGAGGGGCACAGTTCCCTACCCTATGTTACGCACAAGGAAACAAAGGCAGAAATAACTTCTCCAGTTTACGTCCGAGGAAAAAAATATTACAGCATTTTGGCTTCCTCGTCTTGCACTTACCATAATCTTCTAATGAAGTCTTAAAGAGCGTCTGATGGTCACCCTTTTAACTGAAGCAATACACCAAAATGGATAAGCATAGGGAAGACACCTACCAGGACACTTTGCACAGTGTAAGCTGCTTACTACCAGTGGGGGTTTTTAGCACTGGGAAATGAATAGGACAATTTTTCACTTGCTTAAAGCACCCACTCATCAGGCATTAGACTGGATTCCTAAAGGTGCTGATCTGAGCAATTTAGAAACACAAAAGCCTACAAATCAGCCACAAAGACAGTAATAAAATCCTGCAAGTCGTCTGTCAGGATCTTCAAGCATCTTTAAAAATGTGGCTCTTGAAACTTCATCAGTGAAGCCTGAACTAAATTTCCACAGGTAAAAGCTCACTGTTTTCCTTGCACCATTCTGTCTTGAGAAGAAAATGTGTGAAATGTTTGGAAAATAGCATAGCATTTAGTTTTACAGAGTGTGTTCCCCTGAAATTGCCTGGATAAAGGCAAGAAAGCCACAGCCGCAGCAAGGAGGGTGAGCTCTCTTCTGAGAAATAAGGCAGCTTAAATTTAAAGAAAACAAGCAATAAGATAAGATAATGATTCCAAACTGTTCTGATGTCTTGCCACTTATTTGGCTGATTGGTGGGCACGGAGGGCAGCCCGTGTAGGGATGCTTAGTCCAGAAGGTCTGGAGGGAGGATGCCCTGTGACATCCACACGAGGAGCTTTCTGTGTGCCATCCCACAATTTGATGGACATTTTATACTGCAATAACACATTCGAAGTCGTCGATACATTCTAAAGAAAAATGTCTTTAATCTCAGGTAACTTTTCCACTTCCAGAGCCACTCAATTGGAGTAATTTCTACAGGATATGATTATTCTGTGCTGGAATGGCCTCTCCCCAAGGCAGACAGGTCAGAAGAGCTCTGCCTGGCAGTTTGCTGATGAAACAAGTGCTTGGGGAGGGCAAGGAGCCACTGGTCTGGGGGCAGTGGCCTCCTCTTTGTATCACTTCTTTTGCAGCTCGTGGAAGGAGTCTTTATTATTCTCTGAGAAGTTTCCAGCTTTTGTGGTGTGCAGAGAGAAGAGCTAACCCGTAACCGCTGGCAGCAGCCGAGCACGAAGAGGCCGTGTTAAAGAGGAGCTGCTGAGAACTCTCTAAATTGCATTTCCTCAAAATGAAACAGGATGGGATTACAACATCTCTTTGGCATGGCCCTAAAACCAAAATGATTTTTCACTGGCTAAATAATTTCATGTGCTGGTTAGACTACAGCCTGCAGCCTAAGATGGAAAGGAAGCCGACTTTTCCTTAAATTGTGTCCCTTGCTCTCATGAGAGCTTGAAACAGGGCTAACACAAGGTAACTCCTTCCATTGCCAACCTCGGACTCCAGTTTGATTACTCGCTGCATTAATTTAGTGATTCCGTGATTTGAACCCATTGGTTTATTGATTTAGTCTTAATTGGAATCCAGATGCAATCACTGTATTGTTCCATTTTTAATTAACTTAGCTAAATTGCAGCAGATTAACCCTTGCTGCATATAGGGTAAACTCTCTTGCTTATTCTTTTCTACAAAATCCATTTCAATAAAACCCACCACACCAGTCTATGCACTGTGGGTCAGAAGCCCAAGTGCACATATAATTTAGAATAAGGTATTTCCAGCCCACTTCTTTCTTCCTTCAGATTAGTATGAATCCCTCATATAACACTTGGAGAGTGAGAGCGGCACAGAAGGGACCATAGAAAACAAAGCTGAACAGGGAAAAAGACCTGTTTTCTCATACTACTTATATTTCCAGAAACACGCTACCAAATCATGTAATTATTTCTAACTTAAACACCAACAGGTAGAAAAGGTTCAGAAATATGATTTAGGTGTGGACAAAATAACTGTTCTTACCAGTAGATGGATTTCCAGGTGTCAGACTCTTTACTTGGGGGGCTTTGAATAACGGTCGTAGTTTGTGTTTGTACGGCACCTTGCAGTCTGCTCTGCCTTCTGTCACGTTTGATAAGGAAATAGTCCACTTACTGCACTGAAATTTCAACTGCAAGCCTCTGTAGAGAGAAATCATACATTTTTAGGGCATTTTCCATTCAGCTATCTGGCGCTATTACCGAACTTTTCAACTAATTGCCCATGCTTTTTGCAGCATGATCATACCATTTATTTCTTTCTCAGCACTCTTTCTGTTAGCTGTTGCTCACAGAAATCTGCAGTACTGGATGCCCAGGTACAAAGCAAGGCTGCACAGTCCAGGACTCTGTTCTCACTGTCCTCACATCTTAAACAGGGAGCTCCTACACTTACGGTGCGCATCATTCTGGAACTCTCACAAAGAGATTGGTTTTCTCCTTTGGTTTTCCTGGCCCTACAACTGTCATATTTACATCTGGTACTCTTGTTTCTGTGAACCAGAGCCGAAACAACTCACCATAGGCTGAATAAATGTGGGTTTAGACAAAAACCTCTATAAGTTGGTTCTCAACCAATAGGACGAGAGGAAATGGCCTCAAGTTGAGTCAGGGGAGGTTCAGATTGGATATTAGGAAAAATTTCTTTACCAAAAGAGTGCTTAGGTATTGGAACAGGCTGCCCAGGGAAATGGTGGAGTCCCCATCCCTGGAGGTGTTCAAAAAACATATAGATATTGCACTTCAGGACATGATTTATCAGGCACGGTGGTATTGGGTTGGTGGTTGGACGTGATGATCTTAGAGGTCTTTTCTAACTGTTGCGTTAAAAGGAGTCTGTGATTCTGTGATACTGATAGGTGGCAAGAGGAAAGTCCTCCTGTTGAGTCACGAGGTTCAGAAAAGAACCCCTTGCGTTCTAAACTCTCTCTCTCGGAGAGGAGTCTAGGTGCGGCTGGATCCAATCCTAGTCCCAGACTTGGACAATGGTTTATGTCTAAAGGGTTAAGTGTGCAGCCACTGAGCAGATTCAGCTTGCCTGTCAGAGCCCTTCCAAGGACTTTCACTGAAACAGTTTCGCAAAGTTGAAACAATAGGTAATTTCTTCAAGCAACAGGTATCACAGATTCGGGATTGCTGTTGATAAATGCACTGTCTGCAAAACTTGAGCTCAAGGTAATGGTTTTGCGCTTTAGTTAACAACGTGTTCCCGGGGATACGTCTGACAAAGTCAGAGACGTGACTCTTACCAAAAAGGCGTCCCTTCTTGGGGGGCGCAAGAAAGGTTCAGGCCCGTCGACCCGTCCGTCAAGTAAAGTTCTCGCTTGGCTCCTCCTCCCAAAGAGAGTTTTCAAGTGCCAATTTTTATATGTTTGGAAATCTTTTTTGCAAGGTGGGACTAAGTCAATTATTGTGTATCGATTGGCTCTTGGCATGGAATGTCGTGTCGTCACAGGCGGGACTCAGCATTTTGGCATGCCTATGGAGCGGGCATCTTGGTATGCGCTTCTGGGGGCCTTCTGTTCTTTATACGAAGCAATCTCTGGCTGCACGGCCTCTGCTGCACCCCACAGATCACTGTACTCACAATGGTGAGCTATCCTCCTTTTCTTCTGTCCGATAAGATAAGCACAAGTCAATTGCTCCCTTTGTTAACCCCTCTGCTCTTGGCGCCTGAGTCCAGTCATGTCATTGACAAGTCCAGCAAGGCCAAGACCACACAAACCTTAATGATTTTAATTCAAATTTAATTTTCTGAATCAAACAATGGATAGAAAGAAAAGGGATAATGGGTGTATTGTTTGCCTAGAAAAAGTAGGATGTTTATAAATGAAAAAATGTGTGAGAAACAAACAAATTACCAGAATGTTGATGCACCTCAATTTCAGTCTCCAAAACTACAAGCAAGAAAATGAACTGTATCTCAGTGATTTGTAAAAGAAACTGGGGCATGGGCTACAATGAGCTTGAAGCTGCTCTGATGAAATCATTCCATCAGATGTGTGCAAGAAGCTGGAAGAGGGAAACAGCTGGTGTAAAGACCCTGGGATAAATTGCTCACGAAAGTAACAGAAACTGCAGAGAAGTGTCAAATTCGTTCAAGTTTCAAGAAGAAAAGACAGCTGCTGACCACACTGGTGCAAAGGAAAAGGTGTCTGCCAAAAAAAATCAAAGGTTACGAGCCATGAAATGTCCACAGCATCAACAAAACAGAACCTCTCTTCTCAGCAGCTCTCACTGGGACTTTTGCCACTTCTGGGAGCTTCTAGAATGGAGGAACATCAGTGACTGGATGTTTCACCGAGCTGGTTCTGCATGTTCCAACGGAAGGGAGCCTTCACTGATGACGAGGCTGCTCCAAGCAAGACCCTCCTGGTCCTGTTGTTGCAGATGGGATGCACTGGGGACTGCTGGGACCTGCCCGGGGACTCTGCCGGGACAGCAGATGATGGGGACGGAAGGTGGCTTTGATTGGCCCATGGTACAGTTTGCCAGAAGCAGGTGCAGCAGCCCAAAGGCTTTTGTTTTCCTGTATTTGATGTGTTATTGTAAGGCTGTCAATATTTGCACCAATTTTTGATGCAGAACGAGTCCATCTGCTCCCTGCTAATGGAAATATTTCATTTATCGTCACGCTTTTTCCAGTTTTCAAACTTATGCTGCTGAGAGAGCTCAAAGGTAATCCTGTGCATCTTGTGAGTGGGACAGAGCAAACAGAAAGGCCACAGCACTGCCAGCTCACCCACTCATTCCTTCACAAATCCGTGCTTTCCTGATAAACTGCTTTCCAAACTAATATTATACACCAAAAAGATTAAGCGTTTGAAGTGAAGGAAGCAGCTAGGTCACAGCTTGGGGTGCAGTGGGTGAACAGGAACTGGAAAAAAGCCCGCTTAATATCAAATACAATGGGAACTTTACAGTATATTGTAGGAGACAATTGGTTATTTTAAATCTTTTACAACAAACCACCCTCACTCTATTCAGGCACACACACACAAGTAAATTAGTTGATACTTAATTTTCTATATCTCCCATGGAAGAGTAAGAGGCCGGGCCAGCTCACTTAGATGAAATGCGATTCCCAAGAGTCCCCACAGTTTCATTCCGAAGCTCAGATCAATAAGGTATTCCTGTGCCTTAGAATAAAGACTTGTAAATATGTACTTGCCACCTGATCCTCTTTGTAATATAACCAGGGGGTATGTCTCAACAAGTGATAATTGGAAAACAACCCCATGTGAGAAATCACCTTCCTTCAGAAAGGAGACAGACAAAAATAGAACTGAGCAGATCACAGCCCAGGGCACTCCAGGATCTTTCCACATGAATGAGAGCGAGTGGAAATGAAATGGCAAAATCAGAGTGGATGACAGCCTGCCTGCTTGCTAGATGTGACCTGCAAATGGATTTTAAAACACTTCCAACTGCTATCACAATTCAGGCTGCATATCCTTGTTACTTGCACACAGAAGGACATTTTACAGGAAAATGGGTGGGTTCTTTTCTGGCTGCACCTCTCAGTAGGTATGAGGTATCCCCAGACTCCTTGGCTTTTGTCTGCTATGTGTCTTTCTGTGCCAAGCACTCCCTCAAGAAGGACTTGGGCAGGATGGTTGGAAGGATGGTTGAAAAGCTGGACATGAGCCGTCAATGTCCACTTGCAGCCCAGAAGGCCAACCGTATCCTGGGCTGCATCAAAAGCAGCGTGGCCAGCAGGTCCAAGGAGGGGATTCTGCCCCTCCTTTCTGCTCTGGTGAGACCTCACCTTGCGTCCTGTATTCAGCTCTGGAGCCCTCAGCACAGGAAAGACATTGACCTGCTGGAGCGGGTCCAGAGGAGATCGCAAAAATGGTCAGAGGGCTGAAGCACCTCTCCCACGAGGAAAGGCCAAGAGAGCTGGTGCTGTTCAGCCTGGAGAAGAGAAGGCTGCAGGGAGACCTTATAGCAGCCTTTCAGTACTTAAAGGGGGCCTATAGGAAAGATGGGAACAGACTTTTAGCCTGTTGTGATAGGACAAAGGGTAATGACTTTAAACTGAAAGAGGGGAGATTTAGACTGGGTATAAGGAAGATTTTTTTACAATGAGGGTGGTGAAACATTGGAAGATGTTGCCCAGAGATGTAGTGGAGGCCCCACGCCTAGAAATATTCAAGGTCAGGCTGGACAGGGCTCTGAGCAACATGGTCTAGTTGAAAATGTCCCTGCTCACTGCAGGGGGGTTGAGCTAGATGACCTCTAAAGGTCCCTTCCAACCCAAAGCATTCTATGATTCTATTTCAAGTTCAGCAATTCATTTTAGGAACAATGAAACTGCCATTTCCATCAGACGTGAATGCTGTGCCAGCCCTGGCTTCGTGCTAGAAGCAGGATCTGTTGTGCAGGTTGGGGCTTGGCAGAAGGAGGTGGGAAGGATGGGTTTCAAGAAGGTAGTGAGTTTTTAAGAGAATGAGACGAAACCCAAGGTCTATTCAGTCTCGTATCCTGCTTTCAACAACAGCCAGAGCTGGGTGCCTGCAGGTTTGGGTAGGACAAGATATCCCAGATATGTGTTTGGTCACCAGGCTGACCGCTACACAGGTCAGGTGTCTGTACATCATGAAAGCTTATTTCAGCATCAAGAGCATTTTCGTTTTGGTTGTCACAAAGCAAAGGGGAGAATGAGATACACTCAGAGGGCATCAGAGAGCCCCACTGTACCTAGGTTGCTGCCTTATCGAGATGGAAGCATTGTCCAAAGAAGATGTAATTTTTTCTAAGGTTATTTTCAGGAGAGATTGAACATCCCATCTGAATTCTTGCTCTTTGACAGCAGCCACATCCCCTTTCCAGCAAGAGATTTTTCCAGGTATCTGTTGAGCAGGGCAGCCTGATTAGAAGAAATCCAAATTGCAGGATTTAAGGACAGGCTTCTGTTATGGCATGTGTCCTCCTCGCCTGTCTTCACCACACCAAACACCTTGAGGGGAGAGTGACCACGAAGGTTTGAACTGGGCATGGAAACAGCTGGTAGACAACAGCTAGAACAGGACAACAAAACAGGAAAATAACAGACTGGTGATCAGTATCGAACCGTGATATTCACCCAGCAGCCAGTCCTCTGCCTAACTCCCCTCAGCCAGCCAGCAGCTTGTGCTGAGACAGGCAGTTTGCCCATGTCTCTCTTAAACCCCAAAAGACACCATTGCTTCCACTGATCTTGTTCAACCTGCAAAAAATTAAGGGGCTGTGTTCCTTCTCTGGACTGTGGTTTTAATTGCACCAGTCATTTGTAGTGTTTGGCAGGTTTACATTTCAGGGGAAGGGGGCACTTCTCTGTGTTCCTGTCTGCATCAGTGGTCACGGCATGGGTGGTGGGTCAGGCAAGGAGGTCCCTGCTCGGACTCCCTCCTCCTCTACCAGCTAAAGCAAAAGGGCAGCATATAAGTTAACTGACCAAATTTGCCAATGGCCTCATAACAATAATGCCTGAATGTTATTTGTGTTCTCTCAGCATGAGGAGCAAGGAGAGAGCAAAGGAGTGGCAGACGTCAGACCAGCACAGTCCTCTGGGGTGAGCACAGCACTTGGTTGCAGAAGGCCACATCTTCCCATGAGGTGATGAAGACCATCCTTCCACAACACCTTTTCTGTTTGTCACAGCAGTGGTGGTGAGCAAGCGTGAGCAGTGACACAGCAGAGACGCAGCACCAGCGCCCAAGGGACATGATGGCCGGTGCTTCTGGCCAAGACCGTAGGGTGTCCCCCCTAGACAGCCCAGCTCCACAGTCCCAAACTCCAGGACCAAAGCTCCGACTTCACTGAAATCCATGGCAAAATTTCCACTCACTTCAACAGCTTGGGCATTTCAGCCAATTTTTGGTTCATGTGACAAGATGCCACACTTTACCAGAGGGACTTTTTTTGTCCATGTAGCAAATTTTCCACTGCTATTGGATAGACTTTCACCTGCCGTTGGCCTAGAGCAGGTGAAATCTCTGTACCTGGACAAAGAGAAAGAAACATTTGTCCCGCAGTATGAATTTAATAAAGGAAAAGAAAAAAGAAAAGAAGAAGAAATAGAGGAAGACAAAACCACATCTGCGAAAGGTAGGACACCTGAAATGAGAAAGTCCCGAGGAGATGGAGTATTAGAAAGACAATAGGTCAAAGTTTCACATTGAATTTATCACTAGGCTCTGTTATTTTTTACATAGCTGTGTTATCCATCACAGAGACGTTATCTCTAAATAAGTGAAGTACCTGGCAAGGTACCCTTACAGTAGCGTGCACATACAGGAGTAAAATACCTTGTCCTAGTTTTTGCCAGAAATTTCTGAGAATGCTAAAAACACAAGGAGATTTTTTTTTTCTGATTCCATTTACTGTAGGAACATTCTTTTTCCCCTGTTTTACACTAACTGTGCTCTGAAGGTGGGACATTGTTTGGATTCATTGTACTTCATTTATCAAGTTTGCAAAGATACACAGAAGACATCCCTTGAGGCATGGGAAGATCTGATACTCACAAAAATAAAATTTAATATCTACTTTGCTGGTGTAATGGAAAATGTTATTACTTTCAGAAATATATTTCAAGTTGGGAGACAAAGGTTTTGCGCAGATCGTTCAGAGAAAATTCTGTTCTATTGAAGATGGATATAGAAGTAGATGAAGTCTCTTCCCATACGTTAATGCAACGTACTCTGGTCTGCATCAAGAAGTCTGGCCAGCTTGTGAAAAATCTGAGGTTGTATAACTGACAGTCAGGTTTCTCAGGGGACATCCTACAGGTAAGCCCAATGTTTACATGAAAGCATGCTGAACACCGGGTGGTGTCTGTAAAACCAGGCAAAAGGAAACAAAACTAGACAATTAGAAAATCCATAGTAACTGGAAAAATACAAAAGACCAACACCTGGGCAAAAATCTCAAACGCTGTAAAATAGTGCAGCAACAGTAACTTCAGCAGGCAAACTGCAACTGGTGTCTTGGAGACATAAGCATGGTTTTGTCTCTTGCTCTTCTGACAGTGCCTAGATAATCAGCTAAGATTTGGTACCATTGCCTGAAAGTTAGTTAATGCCTCAGAGTAAAATGCCATCCACTGGTGCTAGTGCTCTTCTTACTTACTTACATGACCAGAGACCTTCAGCTGTGCTGAGTCTCTTGAATGGAACTCTCATCACCGAGAGGGTCTGAGACATCCATCTCCGTCCCGCAAAGGCAGGTCCAGCACAACCCTGCGGCGGGCTGTAGTTGGCACCACTGCTAAGCAGGTTGGCTGGTGCTGCTCTGGGACAGTGACAAAGCACATCAGACCTGCTTGAGCCTCCAGTAACAAACAGATTGAGAAACGACAGCCTCCAGAAACAGAAAACATTCTCTTTCTGAAGGATATCAGAGAGTGATGCTGTTGTTAATCTGGTACCATAAAAAAAAAATAATCTTAGCAGCTCCTTGACTGTAGGAAAACTATTTTTCCTCCCCAAAATTCTTCTGAGCAAATCTGTCCTGCCACGTGTCCTCAAAGCTCACCAGTACAAACTTCTCTGCACAATTCCCTCCCAGCGCCAGTGTACGTCAACAACACTGTCCTTGTCTCCATCCTTCAGGACAGTCAACATCTCCCAGTACTTCACACATGGCCAGTGAATGAATGTCTCCCTGCCCAGAAGGTGTCCTGACACAGCTGTCTTGGAGTGAGCCATCCTCCTTCCTGCTGCTTCTCTTAGGACCAAAAGCACCAGGTTCTTCCATATGTCCCTATGTTCTAGCCAACCAATAGTGTTTTGTACCAGGGAACAGGCCATGCACAGACCCAGATTAGCAAACAGCACTCATGGACACTTTCAACTTGATGGTCTATCTAAGAGGCTTCTGAAAAACGGGAATATCATTTGAACACTGCTTTCATTGCATCTACAAGAGAAAGCTAAAAACAAAGTGATTCGTATGGGGAAAATGCAGGAGGGAACTCTTTCATGCTATTGGAGCTGGGTTTGTGTTGCTTCACGAAGCTAAGCATTGCTGTTGACAGCAGATCTGTGCCAAAAGTGCCCTGGGATGGGAATCTGGGGGAGTGGAGAGAGAGCAATTGCCAGAAAGAGTGGGAATAATAGTCCTCCAATGACTTTCTCATAAAGAACATTCCCTGCTGGGCTGTTTCCTAACTGGATAATTTTAAATGAGATTTTATATTCTCTGTGCAGGATATTTAGCTCTTACGGGGGTTTTTTTTCTGTCAGTTGAGTAGTTTGGGTGATTCCCTTTGCTAGCTGTGATTGTCTCCAGGGGAGGTTTGTGCTCCAGTGCTGATGTTCTAACTACCTCGAGCCTCCTAAAACTTTCTGAAACCTCCCCTTGCTCAGGAGCAGTCCTTCCTCGTCTTGCCTGGCTGGAAACACCACCCTGAGAAGCTCAGCTCCTTCAACAGGAAGCTGGTGGCTCTTATCGCCTGTAGTTGCCACCACTTTTTGAGAGTGACCTTGGCCTGTGGGATTTCAAATGAAGGCTCCAAAAAAGCTAGGTAACCTAGACCCAAATCAAGCAGGAATTGGACAATTACTTTCAAAGTTTTGCCACGTATCTAAATTACACTGGAACGATTTTAAGATGTGGTCCGGTTCTTCTGACTAGAAGACCTTTCAGATTTGTGGAAAGAAGAGGAAGGGAATAGCAAGTGTCTCAGAATCTGTTCTCTGTACAACTAAACTCCATGGAAAAGAAAGCATATGGTATGAATGCAGAAACTCATTAGTGCAGACCTTTGGGAGACACCACGATTAAGCAAAACAGAGCCAGATGAACATTTGAGAGAAACAACAAATTGCCAATGCTGGAGAAGAATAACTGAGAGCCAAGTGACTATGGTTGCAGACTCATGAAAAGAATATTCAGGAATGTGATTTCTGAGAAAGACTTTTTCTGAGAAAGGTTTCTGGCTCTGTGAGACCAGTCCAGGCAGGGAGGGAATAGGTTAGCTCAGTCCTCAGTGGCGGTGCGGAGGGATATTCAGGTTGGCAGCAGATAGCTGATGACATTTTTCTGTGGACTGTCTCCAGCTCATATTACTCAAAATATTTCAAGAATTCAACATCCTTGCCTGGACCGCTTAGATTCTTGGTCCTTCTTTTACAGTGAGGTCCTCTAAAATTAAAGTATCAGCGCAGAAATGCCATGAAGGCAAGTTTCCTTCCCCTTCCAGAAGGAACTACAGAGTCATGATGGAAGATAAGTACCTGTGACCCCCCCCCCATCATTCAGTCAGCAGGAAATTAACTTTAAATCTTTTCTTGGCCTTTTGCCCACCGTTACAAGGCTTTCATCAAGAACTCATACCTACCAGACTTTATTGAGCTTCTAAACCCTAAGCCTGCAAAAGAAGATCTAATCTAGCTGATTTGCAGAAAAAAAATATGGAGAAACTACAGTTTGTAAGGGATTATTTTAAATGCTAGCTACTTCTACTACATTTAACTGGGATCTAGAAGCTGGTTATAGGAGGATGTGCTTTAAACACGTGCAGACTATGTATTGTAGTGATGATTTGTCTCATTGTGCCATCAACCCCATGCAACGCTACAGGCTTGGGGAGGAGCGGCTAGAAAGCTGCCTGGCGGAAAAGGACCTTGGGGTGTTGGTCGACAGTTGGCTGAACATGAGCCAGCAGTGTGCCCAGGTGGCCAAGAAGGCCAGCAGCATCCTGGCTTGGATCAGGAATAGTGCGGCCAGCAGGAGTAGGGAGGTGATCGTGCCCCTGTACTCGGCACTGGTGAAGCCGCACCTGGAGTGCTGTGTTCAGTTTTGGGCCCCTCACTACAAGAAGGACATTGAGGTGCTGGAGTGTGTCCAGAGAAGGGCAACGAGGCTGGTGAAGGGTCTGGAGAACAAGTCTTATAAGGAGCAGCTGAGGGAGCTGGGGCTGTTTAGTCTGGAGAAGAGGAGGCCGAGGGGAGACCTTATCGCTCTCTACAACTACCTGAAAGGAGGTTGTAGTGAGGCAGGTGTTGGTCTCTTCTCCCTGGTAACTAGTGATAGGATGAGAGGAAATGGCCTCAAGTTGCATCAGGGGAGGTTTAGATTGGATATTAGGAGAAATTTCTTTACTGAAAGAGTGGTCAGGCATTGGAACAGGCTGCCCAGGGAGGTGGTGGAGTCCCCATCCCTGGAGGTGTTTAGAAAATGTGTAGATGTGACACTTTGGGACATGGTTTAGTAGGCATGGTGGTGTTGGGAGGAGGGTTGGACTTGATGATCTTAGAGGTCTTTTACAACCTGTGATTCTATGATTGCTACCTGTACCTTTTGGTTAAACTGGATTTCTCTCTCCTGTGTTGGGAACAGAATTATTTTGGACAGCATTGATAGAAGTTGAAATTTTCAAATAATATACAGTTTTTGTAGCAGGCTAGTCCAATGACCTTAAAGCATTATTTTTTGCTTTAAGTTACCTCTCTGGATTTCAAACCTGCAGCTGAACTGGAGGCCCTGGCTCTCATCGTGCTGAATCCACCTCCACAGCTGGCAGACCTCACACCTCCACCTCGTTTACGATGAAAACCCACAGTCATCTCACTTTCAGTCCAGGCTCGGGCTCCATCTGGCTGGATTTGGTACCCGCCGTATCTCCTTCGGGGTGTGAATGATCCGCACATCACATCGAACCAGAAGGGCCTTTTCCTACCAGAAACAGCGCTTACTGAGTCATAAGAATAAAATCTGCCATAAATGCAGAATGTTTTTAGGTAAGGTTCTATGCAGAGCGATCTAGCTGGACCTAACGCTCCCCTGTGCACAGGCTCAGCCTCCTCGTCCCTGGGCTCTGTGTGTCGGGAGCAATCTGGAGCTGATCCCGGGGAGCAGCTCTCAGCCATCAGGTCGGAAACCTCCTCCGCAGTCGTGTGCACCAGAGGCTGAGCCGCTGGCCCCATTGTGCCCCGTCAAAAGCAGCTCGTTGGCGACCAGCAAAACCTGTCAAACATCTGCAACGCTGCGCTGGCTACATAGCCCCTGCCAAGGGAGCAGCACGGGCGAGGCAGGGGAATGACGGCAGCTTTGCTGCTGGCGGCAAGGACGGGCCAGTGCTCCTGAGGTGCTCCTCTCACATGCGGCAGGTCTGCTCTTCTCGGGCTTGGCTTTAAAGCTTTTTAGTATGAGGGCTATCTGCTCAGCTCCCAGCAGAGCGTCCCTGTAATTCCACGGGCTCGGTGGCGCAGGCGACAGAGATCCCAGCTGCTATTCACACCGCGGGGAGCAGTCTGCCACAATTACCAAACTGGAACTATTTCTGACAGATGTGAAGATGAAGCTTAGCACTGGAAGCACCCCGTGTCTTCCACACTTACTTCAGTCTTGAGAAATCATCAAGGAAAACCTGCAGCTTGCGTTGCTAAGTAGCTGCCACCATAACAAACCTTTTTGTGCCTTTTCTGGCTCATTGCTGCCTCCCTCAGCATCAGCAAGACTAGCTTAAAGTTTGCATGCGCTTCACTACAAAACGCAAAATGGTACATTTAGCTCATTTTCCGGGTCTCTCATCAGTTATTTGAATCAAAGAAACATTCTCTAAGTTAAGCATCAAATTTGACTTTTGAATCCAAATGCTAAGCTGCTTCTCCTATTTTTCCCTCACAACATTGACTGTGGTTTCTTACTCTTTAAACATCAACATTTCTTTTGTTTTGGAGATTAGTCCCGTAGTCAAGGAACATGAGAAGCAGCTTAATTTGTACAAAACCAGATCTAGCTGAACTTTTCTGCAAAAACCCTCAGCGGTGGAGTGGTTTATGGTATCCCGACCCCTTCGTTTCAGAGTTAACAATCCATGGCGACGAGCAGCACACGCTGCCTGTGAAGCGCACGTTGATGCTAATTCTGGCTTCCTCTCCAGTGACGCGAGGACTGGCCGTATCGGCTTCCTCAAAATGAGCAGAAAGCTAGCGCAGACACATCCTCAGGCAGCGGCTGGACTTCAGCTCTGTCACAGAAATACCCGATTTGAGGGAGAACATTCAACGTCTGCCTCGGAAAAGCAGAAATTCTAATGCTGGTGTGCAAGCTGACGATAAACACGCCAATCCATCAGTGTTAGCCAGTGCTGGGACTGCTGAATTCAAACAGCATTATTGTGAATCATTTTCTCAGACTGATCTAACACACATGCAAAGTTGGCGCAGGCATCCGAAAAGGCAGCACTCACCCCTTCCCTTCTCTGTTCTCCTGCCTGGTGCTTCTTGTGTTATGCTGGCACAAGTTTCTGTACAGCTGCCCAGCGCGCAGGATGTAGGAACCGATCCAGCTGGAGGAAAAAAGCCCCATGTTTCTTTTGGTGGGTTTTACCCCGAAGCAGCTCCCACCATCCCCAAACCCAAATAACGGAATTGTACAAATAATTGCCAGCACTACCTGGGCACTGCATGGCAGGGAGAGGGGTAGAGGATTCCAAGGGAGCAGCAGAGCCGCTTAATTTTGAGAGGAGTCCTTGCATGGAGAACGCTGTTGGCTTTAAACCCCCATCTGTTCTAGAAGGATGCTCGGCGTCTGTGTTTCTCATCACAAGGATTCTTGATCAATGTCAAAAATCTTTTATAAACATCCATGATTAAAGGTCAACCACACAGTCCTCAGTTATTTAGTGTTAGTTTCAGGCTATGTTATAGTGTTTAATGTTTTTACTGGAAACAAAAGTTGGGCACAAGAGAAGAGCAGGGGGGCTGGGGAAGGGAGAGCATGTAGAGACGTAGCTCACAGCAGCCAGACTGCTTCTTGCATCCTTCCTGGCTTCTGGGGAATAGCTCGGGCCAAGCGAAATTGGAGGGTGTGTTCTCCCAGAAAGTTTCTGGCACTTTGTTCTACTCATAACACAACATCAACATTACTGTTTGGCTAATATAGATATTTTCTCCTAGCTGAGATTTTGGAATTTTTTGGACTCGCTATGAAAATGTTTGGAACTAAAACAAATATAAAAACAGCTCCCGTAAGAATAACGAGGGAAAGCCTTCCCTTTTTCTGCCTCCTGTTCTTGTCTCTCCAGTGGCTTCAGAGACCTTCAGAGGTTCACAAGAAATGCAGAGAGAATTGTCCTTTCCTCCTTGTGTGTTGGGACAATCTATTTCCCGGTCCTTTGGCTTTTCTATGTGTTTGTCTTGCAGAAGTGCACAGCATATAGGCTAGCCAATCCTTGTAGGTGTAACAAAAGCAAAAACCTTTGAAGAAGCACAAGGAGGAACGTGATAACCACTTGCGGAAATTACGTTCCACAAGTAGTGGACACTTAAGAGCTTTGGAAACAGAGCAACTCACCAGAACCCCACTCCTCCCAGAAAAACTCATCTGTTCCATACCACCACACAGACACGCATGGCAGCGGTATGACAACAGCGAGCGGAGAATGACCCTTTGCAGTTTGCCTCCCTTTACCTGCAGGTGTAGGAGGCCTCTACCTGGAAAGACCCAAGCAGAAAAGGCCATCTGCTGTCTACAAATGAGGGGCACAGCTCAGCATCCTTAACACCATAGACTTTCAAAGTTCCTGAAGTGAAGCCGTACACAACAGCTGCCAGTTAGGTTGCTGACCAAGTCCGTTTAATATGCTGAAGTGGGAGTTCCAGTGATAGCTGGAAGTATTGAATCATGGAAAGGTTTGGGTTGGAAGGGACCTTAAAGATTATCTGGGTCCAACCCCCCTGCCATGAGCGGGGACATCTTCCACTAGACCAGGCTGCTCAGAGCTCCATCCAACCTGGCCTTGAACACTTCCAGGGAGGAGGCATTGGCTCAAACTATAAAATGTCTTGTGAACTACAAGGAGCTGCTGGGAAGGGGAGGAGTAGCGGGCAATGAGGTATTTGACCTGCAGATGCAGCTCACATTACCTGCCTTCCTCCCTTCCACCCCAGCTGGGATAAGAACAGAGCTCTCCCGAGGAAGACCTGGAGCAGTTTGCCTTCACAGTGGTGAAACATGCAGGGCAGGAATTCATTCAGCAACTGAATCTCCTCGCAGGAGTATTTCCTTAGACTCACAAACCATTCTCCTTTTCACCCACCAAAAAGGAGCAATTTGGAAAGCAGGGCATGCACGGTCGTCAACGCTGCAAACCCTTCAGATCTGCAGACAGAAGGAACCTGCTGCCAGCAGGGACGGCCAAGGAGCAAGAGGCATTTGCAGCAGCTCCTTCCCCTCAGTGGTGCTGCAGCGTAACACTGCAGCCAGAGACATTCCAGCCTGACTGGTACAGCAGCAAGGAAGACATTTCACAGCAGTGGCATCGATCAAATCGAAATGCCTCTCATTGTTTCATTGTTCCTAAAATGAATTGCTGAACTTGAAACTGAAACTCTGAAAAGCTGATGGCGTTACTCACAGAACTGCTAGGAAAATGGCTTCTTCTCTACTGAAAGCTAACCAAATGCTTATGGTTAGCTCCTTTAAAACCGTTTAGACATTTATTTGAAGAGGAACGATAATAAAATGCAGATGTACTTTTTTTTTAAGTGCTCCCACTATCTTTGTAAAAAACAGCAGTCATAGGGAAAACAGAATAAATGCTGTGCAACAGAGACCCTCTCTGCACCTCGTCACCTGTCCGTACAGTAACAGAGCGGGGAAATACACGTCTTGTAGATACAGGAGAAACACAAATGCTTTGTCCATCACCATTCCTTAGACCTTATTCAGCAGCTGATCAGTGTGTGACTGTGAAGCTTGCCTTCCAAGAAACCCAAGTCTGTCAGTACTACTCGCAGCCCACATTCAAAACTAGTAACAAATCCTGTACTTTAGAAAGCAGAGCTCGCACTCACTGCCTCAGACTGTAGGGGCAAAATCAGCTTGTCGTGAGTGCTGATCACACTGCTGTAATCAAGAGCCTGATCAACATGTCCTAGTCATCGATAGAAGAGAAGGAAAAGGCAGAAAAGCTACCTTTCATTCTAGTCCAAGTACCTGAGTCCCCGCACTGCTGTCCCTCAGAGAGCATTAACCAAAGGAATGAAAAACCAAGTCCTCGTTATCCGGTGCAGGCGAGCTGCACCCACACGCACAGAGCCCTGCGTCCCGCCAGCCCCGCAGCACGGCGCCAGCCCAGCGGCTCCCGCAGGGGAAGCACCTTTGTGCGGAGCCCAGGCGAAGTCAACTTATCGGATCCCGGCTGGTTCCTCAGCTCCCGGGGACAGCCCACAGCGACCAGCACTCCTTACCCCGGGGCTCTGCGTAAGCTCCGCAGGTAACCCGAGGGACTCCGCGGAGACGCACTGCTTCCACAGGCGTCTGGGTCTACCAGGAGCACCTAACTTCAGGAGCACAGATGTGCCCACAGGCAGAGGTGGTTCCAGAAGCAAGGGAGCAGCAGGGCTGAAAGAATTCAAGCTGGCTCTCTTCTGGCATTCAGCGGGGACTGGCATGGAGATGAATCACATTTTACAGGCAGTCTCCCCTAACTTTCCGCACAGACATTCCTAGCACAGAACGCTTGAACGAAACCACAGTACGGCCAGCAAAATAACTCTGCCTTCCTAATGGCAAGAAATCTATTTACACATTCAAGCTTTAAATCTCTCCAACAGCTAAATCGTTACACCTCCACTCCTAACTCGAAAACAAGCAACCCGTAATTGCTAGGTCCCTACTACATTAATGAAAGGTGTTCAAACATGATACAGAGCTAATACAATAACAGCTTATAACACAACTTTTATTAGAAAAGTTATACATAACAGCATCAACTATTTTCAAGAATATTAACCTTGAAAAGCAACAAAAACAAACTAAAAATGTGTAACAAGAAACTAATGACCTTTTCCAAATTAAACATTCAAGTTATCTACAATGTCTCTTTTTACAAAGGGGGAAATCATGGTTTTACAGGCACATCATGTTGAAAATAAAGCTGCAGTAACTTTATACAATTAACTTTTTCTAGGATTATTAGAACATGGTCATCATGTAGTCTCAGATTTTTTTAAACATTCACATAATTTTACAGTTGAGTATACACTGACATTTCAGAGTCCCAAAGTTACTTCACAAAAGTGCCGACATTAAAACCAGAACCTTCAGTGTGAATAATTTCGCCCTAAAAAAAGTTAAGACAGGTTTCCATAATCAATATATTCACATAATTTCTGGTGCTACCTGGTCTATCAGTAAAGCTTCATTCTTTGTAAGTAAAATCAAATGGGACTTTTTTTTTCCAGAACTGATAAAAATGTTTTGAACACAGGAGTGTGCATTATTGGAAAAACTGATACTAAAACCATAAATATATCCAAAGAGCCGTTAATACACTACACAATTAAGTGGAACTGTGCCTGTTTGTACTGTATATTCAAGTTTGTTGCCCTTTCGGTACAGGTGGTATCTGAAGTTAGCATCTTCACAAAGGCAGTCTGTTCAACTTCTCTTATCTTCATACGCCTGCTTAATAAAAATCAGATAATTTACAATCTAGAAGTCTGTTTAAAAAGTCTGGAGTTTATATACAGCTCTAACAAACCTAAAGCATTTTGATATCTTAAAGGTTTAAATGAAATGACTAGAGTTTTTATTTGACGCTTATTAACAGTAATTAGCCATTATCAGTAGTGGACCATAATGAGGTGATAATGAAAAGGAATGTTTCGTCTAAAATGCTTAACGCATGTTCCGTCCTTTCATGTACACAATAGTACCCCGTGGAGGAAGTACCTTCCACAGACACCTGTTTCCCCTTAGCATCAAGGGCTACAAAAATCTGACTGCAAAAATGCAGTGACAAAGCAAGCTGACTCATCAGGCACTACCTTGCATATGGGCAGCTTTAAGAGACCCACGGTATGCACAAAGATCTAGGGAAGGGGAAAAAAAAATCCACTACTATGAGAAGCAGACTGAACATTTTAGACGAGTTTGGCAAAGTTTTTAATCAGACAATAGGTTTGCCACTCAGGTTCACTTGTATAGGTTAAAAATATCACTATTGAATCAACTAGTCAAATTATCCTAAGACATTTTCATTGATACTCAACATTACATGCACCAATATTGCACACATCTGCTCCGAGTTGTTAAAACAATCTTCATCTGGGTCCTCGAGCTGTCTGGTTTCTGCAGCTGGAACTTAAGCCACCCACCCCAGCAGGTTCACTAAAAATTTAAGTGGTAAGTTTAAAATACAAAAACCAAAATAACCCAAAAAGAAAACCAAAGACATTATACAGACAGTAAAATCTCTATATCCTGCAATGGTCTTGTGGGCCCTACAGATGGGGCAATACACGTACGCACTAGTGAAACGAACACTAGCTCTGCTCTACCTAACCATTCAGATAATATGAAATCGGGGACCAGGTGTTGCAATGATGTCACTGTAAGGCTCCTCCTGCGTCAACTCTATCGCTTGCTGTTTCTTAAGTACCAGGAAACTGTAGAATTTTGCAGCTGCTTGTTTTCTATTCGTATTTCTGCACAGCTCAAGCAAACTGATAGATTCTGCTCCAGTCTTAGCAAGAGCTCTCTGAAAAACACAAACATTGATACCATAAATTAGAGAACTACATATAAAGAAGAACATCCGTTGGAAATATTCTGTTTGTTGTCACCCCCAGAACACTGTGAGGGATTGGGAAGGACTCGATGTTGGATGGGGACAATACAACATGTACATGAAAATTTCTGTATGGATCTTATCTACATGAAATGTAGGAGGCTTCCCAGAAATGTTTGAAAAATCAGTCTCGAATCTGTGCAACTTATTCCAGAAGCACTGTAGTACAGCACAGAATTTTCTTTCTGCACCAATGGCTAGCCAGTCTTTTTTGACTACAGGACAAATATTTTAGAATAAAGAATCCTATTTTATTTCTCAAAATAAAAATAACTCCAATAATAACCATGATCTACTGTTTAAAACAAAATTTCAAGAACTAAGGTTCTTTAAAAGATGCATAGTTTTCCCAAGGTGAAAGCCTAATTATCGCTAAAACTCCTCTGCTTGTCTGAAACTACTACCCAAAGTCACTAACACTTTTTCAAAGTCTTGGTCAGAATATTGAAGGAAAAAAAAAAATAAAAAAAAAAAAAAAATCAGGAAAATACATCTGTTTGCTGGCTAGAACAACAACTGACGTCTTCAATTTAAAACAGAACCGTCTGTTCTGGAATATCGACTAGATGAAAAGATATTACGCTGGCCAAACAAAATTACTTCATATTAAACAGATCTTAACTTCAAATCTCATTACAGACTTAATGTTTCAGCCATCCAGTGTGATGCTCTTTTGGGCAAATGGAAGAAAGAATTGAGAAAAAAAAAAAAGCTAGACATGGTCCAAAGAGAATTCTGAAGCTCTTCACAGAAACTATGATGAAACATTCAGAGAGGAAAACATTACACAACATCACCAACTAAAGATCTCGATACTTCAAAAATTGCTTTTACGCAACAGTTGTACTGGCTGGAGTGGGACAGAGTTCGTTTTCTCCACAGCAGCTTCTCTGGTGCTATGTTTTGGACGGGAGCACATGTTCTCCTTTTGGAGTGAGTGGGCTGGGGGTGCACAAGAAGCTGGGAGGGGACACAGCCGGGACAGCTGACCAAAATGTTTTAAGGGAACAAAGGGGCAGGAACTGCAAACTAGACTGAAAGGCAAAGGTAGTCCAAGAATATATGAAGTACACATACAGAGACCTACATGCAAACAGACAGCAGTTTGCACTTAAAAGCTTAAGTATACACTTGAACTTAAGTGTTAGCAAGCAAGAATCCATCCTGGAAAGATTATCTGACTGTGCAGACTGAAGCCACATGCTGAAAAGTAATGCTGCACCTCAGCCAAGGTCAGATTCCCGCAGTTGTTATAGATTCAGCTTATCATCGCACGGAAGTTCTCCAGCTAGCCTAGCCAGAAGTAAACATCCTGTAAAATGGTTTCATCATCCCTAGACCTTGATGAGGTTTGCCTAGGGTCACAGAGCACAAAGTCAGAGGTGCTCAGGTTTCCTTAAAAACACAATCAAACCCAATTATTTTAAAATTTGAATTTCTGGCAGTCTTGCACACCAAGAGTGGACATAAAGTCTGACAAACACTTCAGTGAAAAATTTTACTTCAAATGTCCTTTGGAAACAAGATTTAATCAACTTAAATTTAATTAGATTTAATCAATTTTATCTTTGGAAAAATGATATAATCAATCACAAGCATCCCTCCCCCCTCCCTGGCCCCAATACAGCACTGATATTATAAATCTGTAACATCTACTGCAAAGAAAGCTCTTTCTTAACCTCGTAACTCTGGTCAAAAGTGTCGGTGGGCACACTCAAAAGCTGCTTTAAGAGAATGCAAATTATCATGTCTACCTGAAGTCCATGAAGCATTTGTTGAGTCCTCTTGTTCCATCTCCTTTCTTCTTGATCCTGATCACCCCCTGTGCCGTCTTCTTCCTATAAGCAGCCAAAATTCACACACTTACAAAACAGTAAGTTTTCATCTACTGCATTATGAAGTAAAAGAGGTATTTCTAGCTATCATTGCAGCTTTTCAAGCCAGAGGGTTTAGACAACTTGAGTCACAGGATACATCCAGAATAGGCAGGAGAGGAAGATACACATGTAAACTGACGTACTGTAAGGTTGCCAGCCACTGTGATTATACCTCAAAATGTTATGCTGACGATTAGTAAAACAAAGAAGTTCAGTCACGACAGCTGAATGAGAAGAGACACTTCAGTTCAATTCAGTATTGCTAGTACTGAACATGTATCAACAACACTTTCATTTTGCAAGTACTGAGAACACACTGGTGTCTATTATTTCACTGGGGAAACAGAACCTTTGAAAAGGAAAACAAGTTGCTACTAAAAGCTGCACAGGCCAGCTGTAACTACTCGGCTCCCTGTGTCCTATGAAGCACTCGCCTACACAGAACAGCACGTGTTTACAGAAGACGTGAAGAACTTTAAAGTAAGCAGCACTTTATTTCAAATCAGCAATTTAAAAAATCACCACCAAAGCAACACACACAAACAGTATCTGCTTTCTTTCCAGTCTTAACTCATGAACCTCAAACTGTGCAGAAAAACTGTGTGGCAATTTTTTTTTATTTCTCAAAATCAAGTCAGCATGCATTTCTTCCTCTACACTGTACTACTTTCAAAGTAACATTTCTCTGCATCCAGCAACATCCTGAAGTGGTCAGGCAGCTGGATCATTGTAGGTCCCTTCAAACTGAAAATATTCTAACAGCTGTTTACATTGCTAGGGAAATCATCTTGACTAAAGTAACTGACTAAATCAATTCACATTCCTTTGTATATGTGACTTGTTAACAGAAGGAAACTTCACATGTCCAGATACATTCTTTTTTCAACAATAAAACAGTTCTTAAAAAACTAATTCAGTATTATGCATTTTGGGGGTAAAAAAAAAAGTCAATTAAATTTACTTTGATATCCACAGAAAATTAAGTGTTGTAGCTGAGAAACAACTTCAGTTATCACATTTTAGGATATGGATGGTTTTCTTACAAAACTTTTATAAAGTGGCATGGACTATTTAGAATAGAACCATAAAATTAAGTTCAAAACTTCTTGTGTAAGTCGTCATAAATAAAGTGGTTTAATCCAACCATGTGCCAACAACAGGAGAACCCTCTAATTCAAAGCAGAACATACAGGCAATTTATAAAATTGAGTAATATAAATAAAATGGTCATGGAATAATTTTAAAATTGACATTACCGAAGGTTATAATTTCCCAAGTAAGGACTAAAGATTTATTTCTTATGCCATTTGATGAATCCCAAGTCAAACAGTGCTAGGGAACACACAAAACCTTTCTGCACAGAGTTCTTACCTCCTCTTCTTCCTCCTCCTCTTTCTCCTTTTCCTTCTCCTTCTCTTTTTCTGGCAGAAGTTCTAGCTCTGGTATTAGCTGGCAGATGTTTTGGGGCTCCTCTGGAGGCATTTCTACAGGTGGTATTTCCAGCTGTTGTGATGGTGGATGCTTTAAGAGTACACAATACAGTTAAACTGACAGCATCATTTTATCAGTGTTTTTACAACAGAATGCGGATGCTACAAACCAGTTCCACAAAGCAAGTCTCTAAATTTTAGCCCTTTGTCAGAATTTTTCAGTTTTGAAAAATGAAAAGCAATTTATTTTGTTTTGATGTCCATACATGTATTTTTAATCCTTTAGATTCTACTCAAACCAGAAATTATGATACCACTATACGGAAAAAGGCTTTCCAATAACTTCACTTAGTCCACCATCCAAACTACTGATCTCATTTCTTGGATCAGCACACGCAACTTTAAAATCCCACATAACCAGATGCAGTGCTACATGAATACACTTCAACTCACTGAAACAAGAGATCTTCAAAACATTAAAATGTTGTTCTTTGTAATACAAGCATGAAGGAATTAAAATGTTGGTACTTTGTACAAAGTTTCCAAAAACGTACGAGTGACTTTGGTGTTCAAGTATCATTCTCAGAAGATACTTGTATGAAGAGGAAAACCCAGAAAAACAGTTTAACAGGATTTATGTAGTCAGTTTTAATAAAATCGATATACTGATATACAGTATTCTCCCCCTGAAACCATACACAGTTAAGTGTTTGACAGTAAAGTTACCTTGATACCCGAAACTGTTTCTATACATATCCTAAAATAGCTCAAAATAACTTCTGGTTTAGAGTCATACAGCAGGTACTGCTACAGGTATGTTGCTAGAGGCCTGATCTGGTTGGCATGATCAGAGAACTCCCAACGTGCACCAACAACATTGATTTCAGCATAAAGCACAAACAGTCCATGTCACTTTCACCCAATGACATGGCCAAGAGGAACAGCAGCTGCCACCCTTTTTAGCAAGATAATGTAACATCTAACAGTTTCATTCTACAGCAAACAACCTGTTAGCCAAGAAATGTGTGAAAAGTGGGGTGAAAAACCGCACAAATATGAGAAAGACTGCATAAACCAAGACTGTTCTCATCAGGCAAGCATTCAGAAAAAGAATACACCTTTTTGCCCATTTCCTCTCCCCCTCACAAATATGTTTTCCTTTCACACTGCATTACAGCTTTTACAGAAGAGGTAGATATGAGCTCATTTCCAAGTCTACTCATAACTCAGCTAGGAAATCTTTCCTGAAAATCAAAGGTTTTTTTCTTTGAACCCTTAACCCTGGAACACTAGGACTGTCTTAAAAAGAAGTTTGCGCAGCTACGACAATCCTTTCTTCATCAGTGAAAGCTGTCTGTACACACTTGACCAGCAGAACGTGATAGTTTTCTAAGCAATACACCCTACTCCTTGAAGATTTCTTCCTAGATGAAACAGTGCCATTTCTTTATCCTACCTGCATTTTAAATGTTTCAGTAAGCCTTCCACTTAAGAAAAGCACCATAAAGACTACCCAGGGACAAAGATGCTGATACTACTCCGGCATATCTCACAACAGCATGGAACGCTAGTGCCTCAAATCTGTCACTTCCTGCTCAAAGACACTACCCACTTCTCAGTCTCAAACAAAAAACAAAAAGATCTTACTCACAGGTAACACTGGCTCTGGTTCTACTTGCTGCAGTTTGCGTTTAACACCTGTTTGAGGTGGTGGGGGTGGCATAACTGATTCATCCAGGTTGGTTCTGCTGCCTTCCATCATTGATTCTTGTAAACGACTTGGTTCTTCCAGAATAGGTTCATCTATATTCCACAACAAACCCAGTTTTAGTAATGTAATTTGAAACTGTACCAAAGTATCTAAGTCCAATCTGCTGCTAATTTAGAATTCAGCACTCTTAACAGCCTACACCACTTCTGCAGTAACTGAAATAGACTTGGTAGAGATGTGCATACAACCCAATCCAATACCCATTTAATCCACTGGATCAAACCTCATCTCTAAGTGTCTTCTACTTCGAGGAAAAAAAAGCTATTTTAAGTCACAGACTTTATATCAAGTTACACAACCACTGCAAAGCTCTTTGCTTCATTCAAAATCTTTGGTGACTTCATATAAGGCACAAAAAGAAAAAAATAAGCTCTGAGGGAAAGCAGAGCATCTTTGACTAGACACAAACCAATGACATCTCGTTGCTGCTGTTGCTGTTGTTGCTGCTGCTCCTCTCTGGGAACCTCTGGGTTTTCAAAGTCTTTAAGGAACTCATCAAGGTTGTCAGCTTCTCCACCTTTCCTCCTCTTTCTTAGGTCTTCTGGTACCAGAGGTGTAAGACAACGAGTAAAAAGCTACAGGGGAAAGGTCACATTATTCATTACTGTAGTTCTCAGTGTCCTTAATTTCATTTCAGATCAAGTAATTACGGTCCATCTTCCTTTCCCATTTTTAAGCTCCTCTCCAACAGTAATAACATTACAGAAATAAATTATTTTTTTTAAACTGATAAATATTTTAAGCTTTGGTGTTATCTTAGTTGTTTCAATGAAGGTGTTTTTTTTTAAATTATGAATACTGCTATCACTATATCACTATTCATATACTGATGTTTATTATATATGAAGCACAACCCGGCATATAGTCCATTCAGAAACGAACGTGCACTAAAACATTACCTTCAGTAGCCTATTATTCCACAAAGGCTGTGCAGGCAGAGAGAAAAGCTTTTCAACTCCACCAGTTTCTTTCCACATCATCAGTTTCTTAGTAGGAGGTGCCAAGTCCAAAGTAGTAACAATATCAGAGTAGTCACTTAATTGGGCTCGAATAGTCTTGCTATCCAGTTCTTTCACACTGTCCACAATCAGCTTTCTCTTCCTCTTTGCTTTGGTTTCCTTGACTGTTGAGATTTTTAGCACGTAACGAAGGTTAGCTCAAACAGATACCACACTGTAAAAAAAAATCTTCCAGGTTCTGTATAGGTCTTATTTGCCCATGTATAAAGCTGCCTCAAGAATTTAAGGCAATGTAAACTTTGGGAGAAGGAATGAAAAGCTATAAGCACTATGAAAGGTCAAACACTACGAATGCTATCCCATAACCTACAGCTTCTTCTGTGCATACTTGTAGTTCTACTGAATCTACCTAAGCCTCAATGTCCTCAGCTGCATGTCTCCCTCCCTCAAGGCTTGCCTGTCAGGTTGATGTTCTTCAGGAGCAAGCCCCTGTGATGTAAGGTCCCTCCAACCAAAGAGTCGAAATACCACACCAAGTTTCTCCCCTAAGCCCTATCTGAGCTTTGGTAGTGTTAATGTGGGTGGTTATCTTACCTGTACCTCTCATCCTGCTCTAGAATGACTTTACTGTAAATTGCTTACAGCCTGGCACTCTGCAGCAGACCCTGAAGCTCTGGCAAACACCGTCTTTGCTGGTCCCAGCTGATCAGCTGGGACCTCTGTTGCTAGCTTGCCACCAGAGGGCAGCGCTAGGGCTTTTTAAGTGACCAAGCAGTAACAGGGCCTGGAGTTCAGTCTGAAAACACAGGACAAACTACATTTTTTCCAGATCTTTTTGTTTTGTTTTACAATAACGCAGGGATCTGTTTCTAATGAGTCAAATACCGTACCAGTTAAAATAAGAAAGTATCTTGCATCAGGTAAAAAGACAAGGAATTTCACTATTTAGTAGAACTTCAAATACAAAGATGCATCTCCTGAATCCAACAATTCATTAAAGCTATGAATCACTAGAAGAGCAGTCATTCTCAGCATGAACAGTCACTCTTGGCGATCAAACACAGCATATCGAGACCTGTGCTGCACTAGAGATAATGTATTAGAATTAAAGACATGATGAGTTCTACTCCAACTCATTGTATTTTAACTAGCATGTTTATCAAAAGCTACAGCATCATGCCACTATATATACTGACTGCAGAAACTACAAACTAGTATCCTCCAAGACCATCAGTGTAAACTACCTACGTGGAAAGTACTGGAAGGCTACCATTTGAATAAAAGGAATTCAGCACTTGGTCCCTGGTTTCTTTTCCCACTGAGTAGTCAGCAGCAGTGCTAGACATTCATTTTCACTTCATCAAGCCAAGGTGGTCTCTGATGACCCAAGTAAAATATTCTGAAATAGCTTACTCACCGGTTATGTCAATAGGCTCCAGAGCAAAAGCCTCCTCTTCATTGGGAACAAGCGTTGTCTGATCAGTCATAGTCGGTAACGGTTCAACTGGATCTACGGAGTCTGGGCTGTCTGGTCCACCCACTGCCGATTAGAACAAGTATCTTGCACTATGTCAAAACATTAAGAAACTGTGCTACCCTTCCCATCTCCTCCTCCACACCTTGAAGTGGTTTACACATTTCATACTTTTGAGCCCAACATGCTTTTAAGGAATTAGAATCCCAATCAAACCAGCTGAAAACAAGTAATTCTAGGTCTAGCCCTAGATCATACTCACTTGATACATTATCATCATCATCCATATCATCGTGAGGAGGTTGCTCTGGCATCATTACTCCACTTTCTGAGAGTGCAGGTGGGTCATCAAAAATACCACCATCGTTATTACTGAGAAGTTTGTCATCTGAAAGAATCAGTTTTGCATCCACAAATTCATGAAACTTAAGAAGTACAGACAAATTCATGACAATGCAAATAAAGATAGTGCAAAGGTTACAGAAACCTGTATTTTCAAAGCTGACACAAAAGCAATTAGGACTGCTTTTTCAAGGCACATTTCAGCTTAAATTTTGAGCTTACAGATAACCTTTATTACAATGCCCTTGCCATATTTGCATCTTACTATATTTCTTAGCACTAATACAATTCTCATCATATTAATTAAACCCTTGGAAGGAAGAGCTGCATATTGCTTTTTCTCTGAAGAATGTTCCGTATGGAAAGGAAAAGCTCTGGATGATTTCCTTTCATTTCATTTGAAATATGCCAACACTTTACATGCTACACATCATCTATATTGCTGTAGCATTCACAAACCAGAATTCCACTGCTGAAGGCACAGCTTGGAGACAGACCTTGGCAACAAACGAAACAACCTCCCCTCACCCCCCCAAGAACTAATTATTGAGGCAGAAGGCAGGGCAGAGGGGAAAAAAAAAAAAAAAAATCTCAAACATACCCAATATTCCACCATCATTTCCTTCTCCAAAATTATCATCTTTGTATTGGTCTTCATATTCCAGGTGATTAGATTTCTCATTGAGGTGACTAGTGCTCTGTTCTGGTTCCAGTAGGAGATTGGAAGCACTGGTGCTCACTAGCATATCATCCTCAAATGCACTACCTTCTCTCATCATCTCACGATCATCCATCCCAAAGTCACCTGCAAGAACACCATTTCATTGCTACAAATGCTAAAGAACCAAGATGCAAGAGAACTAGCCAATCAATCAGCAAAGGCCCAAATGTAAGACCAAATGTCAAGTTATCTTAATTGCAGAGTTAATGACAAGATGTAAGCAATTACGCCCAGCAATACCATAGCAAAAACACTGTTCGAACAATTATAAAAATAACCACCTCCTCTACAAAGCACTGTATTATAAGTATTTGATTTTAGCAAGATCCTACTAAATTTTAGCTGCACTGAAACGAAAGAATTCCAAGGAATTCAAAGAAGTTGTACCTTATGCCTCGAGGTTGAGCTTCATATACAAAGAGCAAACCAATACCAAATCAACATCACCATCAATACCTAAGTTATACTTTCAAAAAGATTACTGAATTATGGATTACATAAAATGGAAACTAGATACTCAAATACAACTGACTTCAGGCTTTGATTCAGATCTTAGAATGCTGTCCTTGAAAACATACATAAACAAGTAAACTAGTCACCACTGGCTGCTTCAGCTTTAGAAATCTCATAGCAGTTTCCAGCCGAAAACATGCCTGCGATTAAAGCAACAGCTGACTTGATATTCACACCACATTTTGCAAATTGTAACTGACCTAGTACTTCACTAATTAACCTGACTGAATGTTCTTCAGCTTTATATAGGCAGCTAGAAGCTTGCTGAATATTAGGAGGACAGGCTTTTTGGAAAAACTGACATGTACAAACTAAAAATTAAATGTACAGAAACACAGCATGTTTGATCTAATCTGTTTTGTACTTGGTGGGAAATCCATAGCGACTGCAAAACCATAACCTTACAGTTACCAAAGCTAGCTTAGTAACACATAATAATACATGAGATTTTTACCAAAGTCATTATCCTGGAGGATACTGATGTTGCCTACTTCTTCTCTCATTGTAATTTCTTCCACTCTACTCTGGTTCAAACTGAACTGCTGGGCCACATCAATATCACTTAAACAAACAGAAGGCAGTTATTAAAAAAAAAAAAATCTCCATTTAAAAAAAATTAAACAGTAACAGCTAAGAGCCTGCTTAGATAAATGTGGAATTAGTTCCTAAGAAGTACACTACACACTTTAGACAATTAATAAAAAAGCTGATGGTGAACACAGAATAGAAAACAATACTGAAGACAGTAAGACCGTTCATGGTTAAAACCTATCATTCAAATTGCATTAGCTCCTGGGAAACGTATCAGCAATCTCTCTTACTCCTTGCTATGTTGGGGTCACTAATTTCAATAACTAAGAACAGACTTCCCCTCCTTCAGCTTCCAAAGCTATTAATATAATTTATCAAAAAGTATACCTAGTAACAGAGCCAAGCTAACACACTGTGGTATGTTAAGGTACGCTTCTTAAAAGAACACAGAATTTTTATGTAGTTTCAAATTAGTATACACTCTAATTTGAATATAAACCGAACAGAATACCAAGTAAAGCAAACTGTACCCCAGAAATTCCATTAGAAATAATCCAAAAGGGTAACATCAATTTTTTTAAGGATCAAGAACTACTGAAGTTGCATACTTGTTATTATGTCTACATGCAACCCATTAGTATTAAGAATTTAAAGAGCCACTACACAAGGCCAACAAGGACATTTCTATAAAACTAATCTCATCTAATCTGAGAACGTATGTGATGTAGAGTGACTTGCAGAGAAGAAAGAAGAAAATGATAATATGTATCTGAGTTTTTCAAAAGCTTCTGTGGGGACAGCTTTAACTTTGGTTAAAATTACATGCGGCTACAAAATTAAAATCAACACAAAGATGACTGCATACTTGCTTGGTACATTAAAAGACTTAAGAATGCAAGTTACCTACAGACTTCTTAATTCAGCAGTAAGTTTGCTGTTTAAAACCAGGTTCTCCAACTAAAACCAAACATTATTTGCATGGAAATAAAAAAAAAGCAAACCAAGCTTACTCTAGATCAGGAAGTGGCTGGTCAAAATCATGAAATTCCTCAGGTAAGGTAATAGCATTGTAAGCAGCCTCTCTGTTTTCCTCGGGCAAATCGACAACTCCTGCAGAGAAGAACACTCAGACATGAGTTCCCATTCCTTAAAAGGACAGCATTTTTCCCTGTGCCTTCAGCATTGTTCTCTCTGCGTGAGCTTCTTGTTTTTAAATTGAACTGAACTGATGCTAGACACCTATGAAGAAATCTTAGATAATGTTAGTATTGAGATTCAGTCTAAATTCAAAATATATACCCTGAAGCTCCTATACTGCTTTGTATAACCCTGGAAGCCTCAAATTACTCAACATCCGCATAGCACAACGCAGAGCTACAAAGCCAACATAGGCATTGGATGCCATCACAACACTATGCAGATACCTGCTACAAAAACATTTTATCACGATGCTCCAGATGAGCTATTTAGTCCTATATTTTGGGTTGGGTAAAGCAGCAGCAACACAGCAGCCTGGTTTGTGTAAAGCAGTGGCAACGTAGTATGACTACTTTGCCACTGATCATTTAGTCAGTTCAACTGGCTCTGAAAGTTCCAGCACAGTACTTGGGCCACACAAATTCTTAGGCTTCTGCATTTAAAAGAGCTGGATTACCTAAACCACATACACACCTTTCTTATCCTCCCGAGATGCTTAATCTGCTATTCAGTGGGTTAATCTGTTACGGTGGGCATGGGCATTCTCGGAGCATGACTATCAGATTAGGCATCATACGAAACAAGTGACAGTAGTTCATGCCTCTCTCTTATTCAAAGGCTCAGAGGTCAGGACACTTGGAATTGCATGGGATATGCAGGTTCAATTCTTTCTATAACTTGCAGAAGATTTGAGGTCTGTGTTCTGCCTTCTGACCCACACAACACAGGCAATTCTGAGGTACAGATACTTCAGAAACACTCTGCCCACCGTGTTCCCCTCCACAATGGACAGTCCAGAGAGACCAGGAACAAGCACGAGTCTGTAGCTTACTCATCTTGGTGCTTGGCTAGGAATGAAGAAACCTAGTCCATCCTTTCAGGGCTATCCAATATTTTTACCTGTTGGCTGCTTAAAATAAAACATGTAAATGATTCTCACAGCAGACAGTATCAAGATAATGCCTAAGCCACCAAGCCGATAAACTGAGAACAAAGCCAAGTATCCCAACTTGTTTTAGGTCAGCATGCCGCTTTTTGTAAACCTTGTTTTAAGGTGCTTTGCCTTCTACATGTGCTCTGCAGGGAGTGGGAAAACAGACTGCCTTGTGAAATCAGACAAATCTATGTGTTCTCATCACCCAAGACGTTAAATGCAATAGCAAACAAAAAATTGGCAACAGTCAACAAATCGCCACTGAAAGTTACATTAAGTTCAACCTCTGAATTACAATGTGAAGATAGGGAAAAGAAGATAAAGGCCTTACATACCTTATCTTTTCTCAAATTTACTGTTGCATTGACTTTCAAGAGTTACCTTTTAAAAAAAGTCTTCCTTACGTTCAGCTTTTAAATCTATTACATTCGCTAACTTAAAAATGTAGAATATGATTCAGCAGCTGTGAGTATCCAGCAGCGTCACTGCCACAGCTACAGTGCAGCTGGAAAAAAGTTTCCCAGGCCAGAATTAAAGAAAACTATCAACTAGGTATAAGGCAAATAATTGCTGGATGGAAAATCATTGCAGGTATTAATATGGCTCCCCACCTTAATGGAAAAATCTTAGAGTAAGTAACAGTAGAAGGGGAAGTTGTGTTGCACATACAAAAGGGAAAAATACTTTTGTTGCACACGTTACAGTTCACATTATTTCCAGAAACTAAAATGCTAAAGTGGTAAAAACCCAGCTTATGCTATGTTTCATTTGTAACTCATGGCAAGGGAATCTTTACCGTTGATGGAAACAAGCTCCCTTCTGTGCTTCTATTCAGTACATGCAACTGGACTTTTTCAGACTTGCGACAGAAGGTAAAAACCATGCAGCCTTTTTCCATTTAACATCATACACCAACAACAGCCAAAATAACAACTGAGATTTTACTGAATCAGCACTAATTTGAAAAGCTTTTGTTCAGAATTCAATTAAAAGGTGTTTTTCAGCATATAACTCAGTCACACTGCTGGCCTGATGCTGCACTAAAGAAAGTAACTTCTATAATCCTGTATAACTTTATGTAATTCTTCTACAAAAACAGGAAGGTGGAATTGTATACCTTCTTAGTAAATATCAATTTATAACAACATAACTTTTCAGGGAGTACTTAAAGACAGATACCTGGACGAAAAGCCATCTTAATCTTAATGAAAGCCTCGTTACAGTCTGCAAGAAGATATTTTGCTTTCCTGTGGTAGATTCTAACAACGCCTAGTAAGAGATGTCCTGAGGTTCGAAGTGCCATCTTCACCTAAAAACATATTACACAACCAGTGAATCGGATGTAGCCTTGCCTTTTTTTTTTCCTTTAATGAATTTTCAGTCAGCATTGCATGAGTTCTTCAACAGCTCAAATATCTAAAACCAGTATAAAAATCAGCAGAAAACTGAAGAAAAAAAAATGCAAGTCTCCAGTTCAAGATGATACTCTACATATTATTTACGGATGACCTGGCAAGTATCAGTAAATTAATAGCAGCTCACTCCAGGAATTCCCAAACACTGCTCTGCCTGGCCAAAAAAAAAAAAAAAAAATGACAAGACAAAACCCATTTTTCCACAACTTTGTCTGACATCTTTGTTACTTTAATTGTGAGAAAAGTGAAAAATACAAAAATTTGGACAACTATACATTACAATTTGGTTAAAAACTGTTACTTGTTACCTCTCCATCTTCTATCCTGTAGTTAAGGAAAAAAATCAGAAATAGTGGAAGATGTGGAGTGTCCGTAAACAAGCACTGCCACATTAAAACAACTTTAACTTCCTTTCCTCTTTAACCTCACTGCTTTACTATGCTATCAAATATCTGCTGCGGGAACAGAAAACTGATAAAAAAATTCCAGTGAAGGACTCTTCTTAAGTACTTTAGTCTGAAAGAGCATGAGACTTGTGTTGAAAGGTACATGGAGTAATTGCCTCCCAGAAAGATTAAGCCATACAGGGTTTAACCTCAAGCTCAAAGAACTCAAAATTTTTATGGCATACAATGTCTTTCTAATATTCCAGCTGATGAAAGTGTTACACAAAGTTAAATATATGAAAGAGTGCCTATCAATTTCTCCATTTTCTAAAAGAATGCTGCCGTTCACTAGTCAGTCCATGAACATTACGTTCTTTTTAAGTCCTTCCAGAGCTGACACTGAAGCAAACCACTGTTCTGGAATAGTAAGTATCTCTGTGATTGTACTATGGATTTTTTGCTTAAACTTCACAGTTCTTCCAAAATCCAGAGTAGCATTATAGAAACATTGTTGTATTTGTATCAACCAAAAGAAGAGAAAAATAAGTTTTCTTTCTTTTTTCAAACAGCTGCTTTTCTTATAAGACATTCAGACATCTATTAAGTGACAATAGCCACGACCATATCAGTTCTTAAATGGAAAAATTCATTTTCATGAGTAATAGAGAGAAAAAAAATTCATAACCCCAAGTTCCTCAAAATTTCCTGTTGTCACAACAGCCATCCAGAAGTGTTATGTTCTTTCAGTTTTGTTGCTATCTATTTGCTTCCCAGAAAACCAGAGACTAAAAGCTTCAAAAGCAAGGCTTTTACACTACAGTGTTTTATTTCTTTTCTATGGAAAACTGTCCTCATGTAACCAGTAACATCACAAGCTGCCACGATACTTCAGACTGTTTTGCTGTAGCCAAACAGAAACATGACTCAGACTTAGGTCCCAAGTATAAACAAGAATATCTTAAGTATTATTTCTACAGCTCTCAGCAACACCACCTCCAGAACAGTGTCATCATAAGGCCTTTAAAAGTTAATTCTTACAAAGCCTGGGTTTTCCTCTCTTCCAAACATTTGCTTCTAAATGATGCATGGTACATCAAGATACAAGTCCTTCATTTACACAAAAGCAAAACATTTTTTATCTAAATTGTATCATACTTTAGCATTAGAAATTGACAAGATACTCTTCAGAATCAAACAGTCAATACAGCACTCCACATTTCAACAGACCTTTCCACCCTTCAAAACAGCAAAATCAGGAATTTTGCCTCAGTGACCCAAATAGTGACTACCACCTGTACACACAATTTCTTTTCACTACAAGATAATATTACATCAGTGTAAAATAGATACCTTTGGTGAAATGATACTCTCCACACTGCTCTCCAGATTACATTCAAACACATGGGCTTTGGTTAGCTTCTTATCCCAGTGGGCCGCCAGCCAGATTTTGGCCAGCGGCCCACGCTTGCTCAGGACAAAGTGGGCATAGAACATGGTCCCAGATGTCTAAAACAAAGTGCAAACCTGTAAAGAGAAAGGCAAATTTTTTTTTTCCTAGAAATTTTTTTTATTAGGAACATCCTTGTAAGCACATGTTTGCTTTTCAATCTTTAAGGGCAGACTATCTGTATAAAATATTTAAGAAGCCAACACTTTTAAGCGGTGGCCATGTTAATAGCATATATATTTATTGCAGAGGAAGCAAAACAGGAAGAACAGCAACCAATGACCATTTACATAATTTAAAAATGTTTACTATCCTGCAAGAAAAAGAATCTTGAATAAATTAAACTTTATGGTAATGAAATGACACTCATATAATGCAAACAAACATGCCTCAGTGTTCAGTCCACAGTAGCTTTCCACCACTTCCATTTCTTTCTACTCCTAATTCAGTAGCTACTACTATACTATATCAGCAGCACATATTCTACATTGTTTCAATAAAACATTCAGCACTACAAAATCCACTGTCCTAAACTTATTGGACTTCACCGTAAACGGAAAGTACAATTATGTCTTCATTCCTGAAAAAAACTCCTCTCCTCTTCATAATCCTCTTAGTAACACTGCATATTTTTTATTCAAGCATTGATAAAAAGGTAAGAAAAATTGATGGTATTATTCCAAACTTCCTGAAGATTTCACTTTCTTCTTCCTTCTTCACCAGGAAAATTGACTTTTATCTACTTATCTAGCTACTACCTTCTCACGGAAGATGCCAACATACCAAACCACTGAGAAGCAGAACGGCATGATGCCTTCTGATCTAAGCATGCCAATTTCATGCTTGAGGTAAGCACATGATTCAGTTCAACTACAAGTTGAGAAAACAAAAGTTTGCTTTAAAGAGGTGGAAGATTCTCCACAAGCAGGGTTTTTTTCCAGCAATATCTGTAACTAGGAAAAAAGAAATTAAAAAGAAGAACAGGAGAGATGCAACAAATGCATTTCAGTTTCTACCTCCCCCATGCCTACAGAAAAACTGCCAGGGGAAGCACAGCAACATAACAGTAGAAGCAGGGCAGTTTAACCTGGGCAGAGCCAGTGTGAGGAACATCAGTTTCTAGCCATAAAAAACCCTCCAGTGTTTCCCAAATGCATGCCAACACAACTTACAAGCAAACAGGGAACACAGGGAAACACAAAGCACGGGTAAACATGCCAGCCTGAGAGAGATTGTCAGGAAGCCAATTCCTCAACCATACCCATTTACTTGTAGGTAAAAGAAACAAGTTTCAAAGCAGCTAGGGTAGAGCTGTTGATATGTATAGAGTATACCTCACAAACCCAAACAAAAAGAGGAGCACTATTGTGACTGCTAGAAAAATAAGTATGGGGGCAAAAGAAGCACTGGCATTACTGGTTCAGTGGAAGCAAAGCCAACCTCTAGACACCTGAAAAAACAAATTAAAAACTGTACATCTACAGGTAGATCTCTGAAAGTAAAGGCAAATAATCTCCTTTTTTTCCTTTTTCGGGGGGTTGTTTTGTTTTAATAAATGGGGGTTGAAGGAATACAAAGGATGGGGAAAATTATCTTTGTAGTGGTACCATGCTCTCTACCTGTAGCCACTCATAGGTTATCGCTCAACATGCAAGGTGATGAAAGCTTTGAATTTCAGCTACATTAAACAGAACAGAGCTGTTTAGACAACATAACCGGTATTTGTCTTAATGACAGACTGGCCCGAAGAACAGACACAGTGGAAAGGATTTAAAGGGAATAAAGGCCATGTTCAGCTTCAGCTCAAGTTAACACAGTAGACAGAAAGGATTAAAACTACTCTTAGGAGTGAAGTTGATAGCTTTGAGTCATAACAAAGCTGCAGATTAACAAAAAGTTAAAATGTCATTTTTATTTGTTGAGATTGCGCGTGAGCTAAGGACAGCACTGCATAAAGATGGACATGAGCAACCTTCCTAGCAAGCACAACAAAACAATTTTGGAAATCTCCTTGATCAATCAAAGTAATCTAAAAGGAAGGTATTCTACTCCCTCTCCCCCTTTGTTCATAGAATCACGTGAATGGATTTTAAAACATATGCTTCGTTAGCAAACAAATCAAAGTATAGTGGCTGAAAACCACTGCACCAAGGGAAGGCACAGAAATAGTAAGTGGTTACCTGTGTTAGTGGTGTTTCCTAGGTGTGACTATCACTCAGTACTGGAGTTACAGATCAAACCTGAAACTTCCTTGTAAGGCTAAAGAGAAGATTGCACTACATGTGCAGGGTACTTAAACTTTTGGAGTGAATGAGAACCAAAAATAACTAGCTTCTGACAGAGGCCGTCTGTTTCTCTTCATCCATTAATGAAGCCTTGCCACAGGGAAATGTGTGAAGAGCAAGTGACAATCAGACTACAGATAGTTTTCAAGTGTGTTTTAATGTGAACTGTTACTAACAAATAATACTTCTATTCCCTGAAGCACTAATTTTGTGCCACAATGCGAGTCTCTGCCACTTCCAAATGCCAGCAGATGCTCTGCTCTGTATGGCAGTACCTGGGTAACAGCAACTGTACAAATCCCACCTCCACGGTCCTGAGCTGCAGCAGTTCAGCCACTGTGGTTCACAGCATCAGCACAATTGCTTAAAGCAGGCCCCAATGGTTGCTCTCACTGTTTCCAGAATTTTTTCATTCTTTTCAGATAATCCTTTTCCTTACTTGAGGCTTTTTGTCTGATCTTTAATTCATAGGGCAGTATGCTGGTGCAGTGGCACAAAAGGAGAACAAATAGATTTTCTGGCATAATTTGAGACTGGATGAACGTTAAAGGAACTAAGAGTTTCTTGAGTGGCAGAGCGCTCAGGCAGACACGTAAAACATACATTATTGGCTGCAAAAGCAACTCATAAGAATCCTCAAAAGGGTAGCTGATGGCTCTTCAAAAGCTTGTAAGGTAAAATGTAACTGTTAATTTTTGTTTGACTGCATACGAACCAGGACCTTAAAACTTGTTTTAAGAACTTACTCATTTTTCTGTCTTGTTTGCGCTGCTCTGAGGCAAAAAAAATATGTACTTGCACAAGACCAGGTGGGACCAAATACCAATCTTGCCAAATTGTGCTTTTAAAATATTTTAAACTTCACTTTAATTAACTTTGAGTTCGCTGCAATGTGCTACTATTGCCCTTGGGTTCCTCTGCCTAAATTGGCCCTCAACAATTGCATAATCTTATTTTTCATATTTTTCTTTATATAGAAGTGTAAAAAAAGGCTACAATTCTACACACAAAGTAACCGAACACGTAAAGCAAAGCTAATACAATACAGTTAGTACACAGCGTCTGATCCAGAATCTGCCTGTTTCACACTCTCATCTGAGTACCCGGTAATTAATCCTCTGGAAGAAGCGACAAGAAAATTGGGTAGATGCTACCTATGCACTTCGTCTCAAACACCAATTCACAAATATGCAGAAGGATTTTAAGACTCCATATTAGAATGGCTAACTATCTAAACTCTGAGAAGCGCTCTCACATAGCTTGAGTCCCATCCGTCCAGACATTCAGAGAAGCTTAATGAACTAATGGTTGATAATAAGATTGCAGACAACAGATACAATATTCACTGTATTTTAATTTGACTGTGGTTCACCCTAGCCTATTAAATGCACTTGCCTGTTACTCTACTACGTCAAGTTACCTATACACAAACCAGTTCACAGGTTCAGTCTTCTATTTGTTTTATTCTCACCTACTTTTGTTCCTGTTGTAAGGCTACTCCAGAATCACACTCATCCACTGATCAGCAGACAACTTCCATACTACAGTTTAAAAATCAGCCAGTCATTTTAATTGATTTGTTCTTATGCTTTCCTTCAATCTCTCTTCTCTGCTGGCTAACCCCTACCCATATTTTCTTCCTATGCTGCCCCTGTTTCTGTTTCGCTAAACTAAGCCAGCCCTGGGTCATCTGTGGAAGAGTGAGCTCACCCTGTGCACCTGCAGCAGTCCCGAGCTGGCCCTGCCAGACTTCAGCAGTCCAGAAGGATCACCCTGACCCTTTAATTGTACTTTTAAGTTCTTCAATTTTAACTCATAATCCTTCACTACAGTCCTTCTTACATGTCAAAAACTTCCCTAGTGCAGGCACTTCCTAATGCTGTCTCACCAGCAGGCTTCATTAGCCCACTGAACACCTGGTGCCACTGAAAAAAAGAAAACATTCATAACGGGACCAGTCTTCACAAACTCCATTAATAACTCCTTACAGCTCAAGGCCTGTTTTAAGCACTACCTTATTTCACCTCCTTCCTTCAACCACCTTTATAATTCTCTGGTTAATCTGCATTTTTCTGAATGTTAATATATTTCTTTGTGGCACCTGCAGCTTTACCGAAGTTCAGCGACAAGTCACCTCAACCTCTTATGTCCACAAAATAAATTATTGAAAAGATGAAATTGAACTAGTCCAACTTGACATACCTTTGATAAATGCATACAGCATTTTCCATTTGTCTCCAGGTACTGGTTTTTCCATCAACATTTTTTCTGAAGTCCTGTGGCTGAGGTTGCACTACCAGGTCTACAATTGCTCAAAACACACCACTCCTTTACAGGAACTACATTCACTGCTCTCCAATTACAATATGCTACGCACCTACACAATCAAATTGCTAGAACCAGCCCCCCACTGAAGTTACTAATTCTAAAGGCGGATCATTCAGAATTACTATACAGAATTTGAGATTACCGAACTCAGAATCACAGAATAGTAGGGGTTGGAAGGGACCTCTGTGGGTCATCTAGTCCAACCCCCCTGCCGAAGCAGGGTCACCTACAGTAGGCTGCACAGGATCTTGTCCAGGCGGGTCTTGAATATCTCCAGAGAAGGAGACTCCACAACCTCCCTGGGCAGCCTGTTCCAGGGCTCCGTCACCCTCAGAGGGAAGAAGTTCTTCCTCATGTTCAGACGGAACTTCCTGTGCTTCAGTTTGTGCCCATTGCCCCTTGTCCTGTCACTGGGCACCACTGAAAAGAGCTTGGCCCCATCCTCCTTACACCCACCCTTCAGATATTTGTAGGCATTTATAAGGTCCCCTCGCAGCCTTCTCTTCTTCAGGCTGAACAAGCCCAGTTCCCTCAACCTCTCCTCGTAGGGGAGATGCTCCTGTCCCCTCACCGTCCTCGTAGCCCTCCGCTGGACTCTCTCCAGTAGCTCTTCATCTTTCTTGAACTGGGGAGCCCAGAACTGGACACAGTACTCCAGATGAGGCCTCACCAGGGCAGTGTAGAGGGGAAGGAGAACCTCCCTCGTCCTGCTGGCCACACTCTTCTTGATGCACCCCAGGATCCCATTGGCTTTCTTGGCAGCCAGGGCACACACAGTCCATGCCCCCCCTCCATTTTCATATCTAAACCTCAGCAGATATCCTGTCCTTGCCCCTACATTCAGTATGTCCACCCATGCAGTGGAAAACAATCTTTCTAATTTTAGGCCCCACCTCAACTACCTCAACCTGTTTTGCGCAATTCCCATTCCACGTCAAACTAATACACTTGCAGAAACCATGTATTAACACACTCTTTAAATGTACGTAAGTTCAATAACAGAACAGAATTCCTTATGTTACTCCACCTTCTGCAGCAGCTATTCCTCTGCACTATGCACCCAAATGTAAAATAACTAACTTTCTAACATTCTGTTAATACAAGTTAAACTCATGTATTAACTGAAGCAACTATTCTAATTTCTGTGGGAAATCCCATGATATCAGCAGTCCTGATGGCAAGACAAGACTAATTTAATTGTGCAGTAATTGAAGTTTACTGCTGGTCTCACCAACTTTTTTGTCCTCCTTTTGTTCCCCGCCCCCCCCCCACTTATTTCCTCTCTAGGTAAAACCTTAGATCAGTGGACTTTGTGTTTCCAAGTTTCACAGAATGTCAAATATTTAGAAATGAACCTTCACAACATGCAAGCCTGGCCCTACTCGTGCTTTGATGTTTCCCCACTTTTGATATAATGGGTTTTACAGAGGAAGGTTAATGAAAGCACATGCTTATTGCACATGTTCACACAATGTGGGCCTAAACAAGAACTTCTCCAAGTTTATACTATTTATACTTATACCAAATTTAAGGAAAGGCCATTATCACTGCAACAGTGCCATGCCACTAAGTCACAGTGACCCCAAGCTTCCTTTGTTATTGATAAAAACACAACACTTTGCTTTATATTTAACAGAAGCCTCCTATTCAGGATCAGGGAGAAACCTTAAACACTACAGCATGATTTATATCACAGTGTCGTTAGAAGCTGCTAAAGCAAGATCTCCGTTCCTCACGAGGTAGGCGTTTTTAAAGCGGCCTTTTATTTCCAGATTAGCAGTCACCGTGCCCAGAAGGTGGTTCACGTTACTGGTGAGGATTACGAGAACATTCAATAGCCTGCTTTATCCAAGTGAGAAGGTAAATTACATGAGAAAACAAGAGACAGCTGCAACTGTGCTCCTCCACCCCCCCCCCCCAAATGCTGCAGCAGCCCCGCAGGCCTTTCTGCCAACCTACAGATGAGGATCTCGTACGTTACTCCGGCCACCAGACCCCAATCCGCGGCTCCCCGGCGGAAGCGGGGCAGTTACCGGGCTTCCGCGCGTGTGACGGCTGCAGGCCTACAGACCCCTTCCGCCTCGCTGCCCCGTGGCTCTGCCCGCGCCGCCGCCAGGCCGCAGGCGGGGCCCCGCTGCAGGTCACCCCAACCACCCGGGCCCGGGACCCCCGCCCCGGCGCCCTCCTCCTCCCGGGGAGCCCCAGGCGGCGCCACGCACCGGGCCGGGCCCTGCCCTCCCGCCGCCACCCGCCCGCCCCCGCCGGGAGGGCTCGGCCGCAGAGCCGGCGCGGCCGTGCCCGGCCGCAGGGTGCCGGCGGCCGAGCCCGAGTAGGCCGGCAGCGCCCCGAGAGCCAGGCTGCGGTCGGCCCGCCCCGCCACGACCCTCCGGACGGCGGCGGCCAACCGGGGCGACCGGCGGTGAGCCGCTCCTTACCCTGGTCCGGCGCAGGGGAGCCTAGTGCGGCGGCGGGCCAGGCCGGGCTCGGTAAGGGCTCTGCTCCTCCTCCCCGCACCCAGCCGAGCCGAGCCGCTCACTCAAACAAACAAGATGGCGGCCGCGGCCCTTCCTGCCGCCCAAACCAGCCTTTCAAATCGGCAGGATGTTTACTGTTAAAATGCCCCCCCTCCCCGCCGGCCGCGCAGCCTTCCACTGCGCCTGCACGCCGCCCCGCCCGGCGGGCCGCGAGAAGGCGGGAGCCCAGTGGGAACCGGCCAGCTGCGCATGCGCCCCTCCCGCCTCTCCCGTCCGCCGCCAAGGAGAAGGGGCGGGGCAGCGGCGTGAGTGACACCGCACGCAGGCGTCGTGAGGGGCGGGGCCAAGGCAGGGTTGGGGTAGTTGCGCCTGCGCGGGTGCGTGAGCCGCCGGGCACCGTTGCGGCAGCTGTGGCGCTCGCAGCGAGCGGGAGTGGGGCGGGCGCGCGTGGTTGGCGTGGCAGCACGCGGCTGCCGGGGTGGGCCCCATCGGTGTGCGCGATGGCGGCGGGGCCTGTCCCGGGGCCGGTCCCGGGGCCGCGTCCTGCGGAGGTTTGGGCAGCCGGGCGGAGTGCCCGTGTGCCTCACGCGGGCGGCGCGCCCCGGGGCGCTGCGTGGCCGGGCCCGGGCCTGGGGACGCCGCTGGGCGCGGCCCTGGAGCCCGGCCTGGCCGCGTGCGGCCCTGTCTGGTTACCCGGCAAGGGCAAAGCACAGCCTTGGAGAGGGCTCTGGGCTTTTAGGTGACCCGTTTTAAAACAAAACGAAAGGCTCTCACTCAAAACAAGCATCCCTTTCCCGAGCCTGCTTCCTCGAGGAGGTGGATGCACCAGGTCTTGGCAGCTTGCTCCTGCTGTCCGGGGCACTGCAGGCACTACGCCGGCGACAGCTGCGGGCTGCACGCGTTTACTTGGTTTTGACAGGACTTGGGAAAGTTTTCTCGTTTCTAATTTGCTAATATGTGATAGCCACACGTGATATAACAGGGCAGGAGCTGTGGCTTCAGCTGGGCTTGAACAGAAGGAGTCGATGGCAAGGTGAAAGGAGCAGAAAGGGAAAACGCGGGGGCTGTTTCTAGGAATGGGAGTTTTCTGGTCGTTTCTCTGAGGCACTGGGAAGTCTGAAGCTGCGAGTACATGAAATAACATTCTGGATCAACAGCAAACAGTCTTCAGCCCAAAGAGACCCAAAATAGAAAAATCTTGTTAAAATAACCTCTTGGAAATAATATTTTTTGTGTAGTGGGGCATCAGTTTACAGAAATACTGTTAGAATACCAAGAAAATCTGCCTACCAAGGGTTTAAGAAGTATTAGTGCTATTTGTGACTCTCAGATAATATATCTTAGTGGATGACAACATCAACAAATAATATGTAAAACTGTGCAGGTTCAGTCTCCTGGTTCTCTTTCCTCAGATTTAATTTTGTAGATTTCAGCATTCATTTTCGTTCATCATGTCCCACTAGAACCTTTATTCTCAACAAACATTGATTCTCTGTGTGCCCCTGTGGAGTTCTGCTAGGCATAGGAATGTTTCAAGCGTTTTTTTCTGCAAGAAAACATCTGATGTATCACCACTACTTATTCCCTCGTCCATCCGCATACGAAATGAGCTCGTGGTCCAGGCATCGAAGCAGGGAGTGTCTAGGCTATAGGCCATTGGACCACTGATGAGAAACTTAGATTAGTTTAGCAGTGCTGATATACTGGGTTGCATCAAATCCACCCAAAGTGTGAACCAATAAAGATGTGTCGCTTGCTGCTATAGGAAAACAGTCACTCACAGGGGAAAAAAAAACCCACACCAGTAAAGTAATAGCACAACTGTGTGAGTGGGGGTTCTAAGCTTTTCATGCCCTGACCCACATTGTTACTGGAAGGTCTATAGCAAAGCCTTGCTTTGGCTCTTTCCCTGCTGAGTACTTATCTCAGCTGCATGCATTTTAATAAGAAATCCTTCTTTCTCTATCTCGGCAGATACTGAATATTGGTGGCTTTTGGCCAAAATCTCTTTTCTAGCTAGTATTGGGCAGTGTGTGCTGATTGCCTGTCTAGAAGCCCTACATCAACTTGCTTTCAACTGAGAGCAGAAATTAACGATGGGAGAGTATTATGATATTTTTTTTTTAATTGTCACTACCATTTCCTTAATCATGGCCCATTTTTTCAATAAAATAATAAAAAAATGTGTCTCCGATTAATTTTCTTTCTCATGCTGTATACTGCTTGAGCAAGCAATTCTGTCTGTAAAAGACATCCTTTCTGAAACCGAAACTTGGATCCTTAAAGTTAAGCTTTTGGTAATATCTATCATCTAATTAAAAGCATAAAGCTAGTACATAGGACCAGTCCTTTCCAGATGACTCTATTTAGTCAGATTTTGCAATTCTTCCAAAGTTCAGTTTCCAGTCTTTCTGCACATAGTTATTATAGAGCTTTAAAAGTACGTACTTCAAAGAAGCAAGTATATGCAAATCCCAGAGAGTTTATAGTCTAAATTTGGCTCAATTTAAATCTAAAGGATTTGAATTGTTATCACATCTGTTTCTCATGGCAGTATGTGACTACTGCGAAGATCAGTCTGTAATGTTGTCCTCTAATTTGTTCTTCAGTGTGTTCTAAAATGATGGCAGTCTAACTTAATATGGCTTATTCTCTCCAAGGTCTTTTAGTTTGATACTTTTCTGCTTCATCTAACAAGAATGCTTCCTTCCGTCAAAATTAAAATCAAGACAGTTCGTTTGCATGGTCCAAAACTAAGGTTAATTACCCAATATAAAAATGTTTCATTTTTACTGTAGAGAGATGAATGTAGTTCGTGGTAACTTGATATTTAAACCTCAGCATAATTTTCAGATACTCTGCTAAAAACTGAAACATTTATAGTACAGTAAACAAGACCAAAATGCGGTGTATTGGAACTCATGCCCGTTGAGTTCCATCCACTGACCTGTCAGTTTTAAACAACATAAATAAGGTCTTTTCTTTATTAATTGTATATTAAATTATTGCATGACTCCTTCAAATGTTTATGATTAAGTCATGAGTTTTTCAGTGGTGGTAGCCTTTTGTACTTTGGTTCTCATGAAGATCAATTCTTTAAAAAAAATAATATTCTTCATTACTAATGTTTGTTTAAAGTTTTCTTTTCACTCAGATTGGAAAGTGCCCTGAATGTCCTGGCCTGAGACAGACAACGTAACTCATCTTCCTGACCGTTTTTTTTTTTTTTCCTAAAGATTACCGCAAGAAAAGAAGCACACTGCTTGATCTGTATGTGGCACTCAGTACTTTGCTGAATTTCTCCCTTGGCTCTGCTCAGACATATGCATTCCAGATGGTACTTAAAAAAGCAAGTTTGTGACTATCATGTACACTCTTGCTGGCATATAGGAGATCACATTATGCAGTGACATTTAGAAAGAAACTGAGGCAAAAAAGCCTATTTTCATTTCCAGCTTAGGTCAAGCGTATCTATCAGCAAATACAACCATAATTCTCAAGTGCGGAACAGTTCATGTATAACTAACCTTCTCTTAGGAGAAAGGACAACATGTTGCAATTCCTTTTGAGTAACTGAAGTAAGGAGTTTTCCCTGATAAACATTTTCCCCTGAAATTTGAGATCCAGATCCTTTCTGAAGTCACACACCCATCTTCCAGTTCCTTCCAGTCTAAGCTATTTTGCCCAATCACTTCAAAGTACTGGCAACATGGTTGCCAGATAAATTGCTCTTTTGAGGCATCAAAGAAGAAACTCGGGACAGTCACAGTCATGCTACTATCACGCAAAGCGAAGAAGAGATGTCATCATTTGTAATTTGATTAGAACCCGTGTGCTCTGAATACTTCAGCTTTTCAAGGCAGATAATCCAAAGTTTGTGCAATGTGTTGGGCCTTCTCTGAGGATCAATTTCAGCCTCTGTCTACAGCAAGTTAGCTCTGCTGCAGCTGTGCAGAGGAGCGGGAGGTGCTGGGAAGGGACCTCCTGCTGCAAGTCCACGTGGACAGAAGTTTTCAGCTGTAAGCCATGACTGCCTTTAGGTGATCTGTAGCTGTAATGGTTTCTGAAACCAGCATTCAGCTGCCGCCAGAAAACCAGCATGGTACTCTGTTCTGAACATTAGAAGACAAATGTTTGCACTCTGGCTGGTACCTTGGACTTCCTATTTTCAGTGTGGGCCACCTGGCACAGATCCCGTGTGAAGGACATGAAAGATGCGAATAACTGAAAACATTGCATTCTTACCACTTTGGCTTTTTGTTCTCAATACGTCCTTTTGCCAGTACCTCCAGACAGAAAGATTTTATGTTTGCTGGTAATTCTTTACATGGAAAATTAAAGGTGTTTCCTACCACTTTATTTCATTTGTGGAACACAAAGAGATATAAACGAGGCAAAGAAAAAAAGTCTAGATTTCTGCAATTGCAATGGAAATTCAGCTCTCGACGTTTGCTAATACTGGATAGGTGGAGTGTTGTTAGGATCTGACACAGCAAACCATGCACCACATAATCAGTACAAATAAACTTCTTTGTATTGGGGGTTTCAAGTTCTCTGTAATGTTGTTTCTTAGAATGAAAAGGATTTTTTCCCAGCTCAGGAGGAATGTCAAATTATCTATAGACTCAGCATTCTTTTATTGGCCTTTTTGACTCAATTACGTATCAGCCCACTTATGCTGAAAATTTTTTAGAAGATTTAGGTTTATTGTTACTCAAGAAGAAAATGTTGAAAGTGTCCTCCCTTTCTCTTCCTAACGCCTTTTGTTTCCAGTAAACTGAAATACACGTTTAGCCATTTGTAATATTAATTTTCTGGAAAGGCTTTTTTTTTTCGAATTGCAGCTTATCAGATGAAGTTTTTCTTGCATACTGGAGCATAATATGTTTCAAGTTTAACCAATAAACACCAGTAATCCTTTCTTGGGCCTGAAGATTTCAACTTGCTGCCCAGTTTTTCTTCTCTTCTGTCTTCTGTTACACTCTTCCCACACATTTCTGTCTTCCCCCTTCCAACCTTCTAGGTGCAATTTGTGGTCATTTTTAACTTCTAAAGTTGATGAGAAGGATGAAACTGATGGGGAAACTGGCTGGTAGTAGATGGTCCAGGGAGAAGAGCACAAGGACAGCTCTGCAGGGAAGGGAGAGGCTGAAGGCAAGCATCAGAAATACAATAGAAATGTTGACTTTTGAATGGATTTTCAGTCAAATCCACCAACTTTATACATATCTTGGGTCCTGATGCTCTACAGCATTTTGACTGAGAACAGTCTTACATTAGTGTAAACTTTGTAGAAATGATGAAAGTATACATCAAATCTCTGTCTGCGTGGTATTCATGCAATATTTGCTCTGGGAGTAGTTGGATACTAAAATACTGTTAGGATCATTTTATCTGATTCGTAGAACCAGAAATGTGTATAATGTTGATGTATATGAAAATTATCTGTTATCGATAATGTCTGAAAACATTCCCAATATACAATGTACAAGGAATTTCACCATTTCTGACCCATTATAATCCACCATACATCTCTTTAAATAGAGAACTTTTTAAAAAGAGAGCATAATTAAAATCATTAAAGGAATCGTGAAACCTTCTTTAACTATGGTTCTGAGGCCTGTACATCTCTGGAAGATAAAATACAAATTAACTAGATTTTGGCGCACTGTAGTAATTAGATGGATTAGAAAATTTTTAATTAGAAAATTAATGGTTTTAAACTAAAAGAGGGTAGATTTAGACTGGAAATAAGGAAGAAATGTTTTACAGTGAGGGTGATGAAACACTGGAGCAGGTTGCCCAGAGAGGTGGTAGATGCCCCATCCCTGGAAACACTTAAGGCCAGGTTGGACAGGGCTCTGAGCAACCTGATCGAGTGGAAGATGTCCCTGTTCATTGCAGGGGGTTGGACTAGATGACCTCTAAATGTCCCTTCCAATCCAAAGCATTCTATGATTCTATGATTTTAGAATTCATAATCATAGAATCATAGAATGGTAAGGGTTGGAAGGGACCTTAAATGTCATCTAGTGATATTTAAGATGATCTCATCATCCCATGAGCAGGGACATCTTCCACTAGACCAGGTTGCTCAGAGCTCCATCCAGCCTGGCCTTGAACACTGCCAGGGAGGGGGCAGCCACAGCTTCTCTGGGCAACCTGTGCCAGTGTTTCACCACCCTCACGGTGAAGAATTTCCTCCTAACATCTAATCTAAATCTGCCCTCTTTTAGTTTACAGCCATTCCCCCTTGTCCTATCACTACACACCCTTGTGAAAAGTCCCTCTCCATCCTTCCTGTAGGCACCTTCAGGTACTGGAAGGCTGGTCTAAGGTCACCCCGGAGCCTTCTCTTCTCCACGCTGAACAGCCCCAACTCTCTTAGCCTGTCCTCGTAGGAGAGGTACTCCAGCCCTCTGATCATCTTCGTGGCCCTCCTCTGGACCCACTCCAACACATCCATGCCCTTCTTATGTTGGGGGTTCCAGAGCTGGACACAGTACTCCAGGTGGGGTCTCACGAGAGCGGAGTAAAGCGGCAGAATCACCTCCCTCAATCTGCTGGCCACACTTCTCTTGATGCAGCCCAGGATACAGTTGGCTTTCTGGGCTGCAAGTGCACACTGCCATCTCATGTTGAGCTTCTCATCCAGCAGTACCCCCAAGTCCTTCTCCTCAGGGCTGCTCTCGAGCCACTCTCCGCCCAGACTGTACTTCTGTTTGGGATTGCCCCGACCCATGTGCAGGACCTTGCATGTGGCCTTGTTGAACTTCATGTGGTTCACGCAGGCCCAGTTCTCCAGCCTGTCAAGGTCCCTCTGAATGGCATCCCTTCCCTCCAGCGTCTCAACCACACCACACAGCTTGGTGTCATCAGCAAACCTGCTGAGGGTGCACTCAGTCCCACTGTCCATGTTGCCGACAAAGATATTAAACAGCACCGGCCCCAGTACCAACCCCTGAGGCACACCACTCATCACTGTTCTCCACCTGGACATTGAGCCATTGACTGCAACTCTTTGAGTGCATCCATTGAGCCAGTTCCTTATCCAAGGAGTGGACCATCTGTCAAAATCCATGTCCTTCCAATTTAGATACAAGGACATCATGCGGGACAGTGTTGAATGCCTTACACAGGTCTAGGTAGATGATGTCAGTTGCCTGCCCTTTGTCCACCAACGCTGTAACCCCATCATAGAAGGCTGCCAAGTTGGTCAGGCACGATTGTTGGTCCAGGTGTTATTAGGCAATTTGATTTTATCTCCCTCCCTTTTATCTGACTTCTCAGGCTCCTGTGATTTCAATGTATATAATTATTTTCCAAGTTTTGACATAGAAGGTGCATTTACATCAAAACTATTGTTTTACTTATCTACTCTACTTACAGCATAGTTGTGCTGTGTTGGTAGGCATAAGTCTTTTGAGTTAAAATTGTCAAAGAAGAGAAATCTGATTCTTTGGCAAGTGTATACTTGTAGGCTTTCCAAATTATGCTTTCCTGCATTCCACCATTTGCTCAAACTGATAGCCTTAGTGCAGGCAATAACCATGAAGTGATGTTTCTGATGATGTACACCAATACACAGCAAAATTATTAATAGCCTCGTGGTGAGCCCTAAAATACGTGGGTATCTATTAAATAATGGCACCTGTCTTCATCACAAGATTTCTTGCTGTCTCTACCTCATAGCTTCCCAGTAGCAGTGCAGAGTGTGAGCTTTCGGAGGAAAATAACCACACATTTCAGCAGAGACAAAGAAGCCCTTACGCCACTGGGCTTCTGAGGCAGGCTCTGCAGAGACTGCTGGGAAAGTGCCCACCTTCCTGCTGGCTGTGGTACAGCTGCGGGGCTCGCTGCGCCGAGTGTACCTATCAGTGTTTCTCACAAGTCTGGAAACAGTTTTGCGCAGAATTGAGTTGCTCCAACAGCCTTTCCTGCTGTCATCGTCCGTCTCTGGCACCACAGTGGCAATACGTGGCTGCTGTTGTGAAAACTGCCATCAGCAGCTTTGTCTGGCCCCTGAAGCTGCAGAAATCCAGAGGTGACACATCAAAGACAGAAGGTGCAGGTTGTGCCTTACTCCCAAATACTGTTGTTGCAGCACAGAAGGCTATTTTGAGAGAGTATGGAAAATTGTATCAGGATTACACTTTGACACAATTATAAGTGATGGCTGGAAACAAATCCTGCTCTTGAAAAAATTAGATTCCATACTCAGAATTACATTGACTTCCAACCTAACTGGCTTCTGTTCAGTATCCTCCAGGCCTTCATAGAAGCTGTCCCCCAAAGTGGACACCAGTTTGAAAGGGGAGTGAAGACACCACCGTACCTCTTCCCCAAGTTCAGCATGTCATGCCAAATAAATTCCACTCCCTGCATAGAAACAATGAGTCATGGTAAAGTAAAAGTCAGCTCACTGAACATGGATGAAGCATCCATATTACTGCGACAAGATTATAATGAATATTCTTACTGCAAGGTAACCTTCTTGTAGGCAAGGCTGAACTCTTGGAAAAAAACATGGAATAGAGATTCTGAGTCAATCTATGTAACTTTAATGGATGTTGAGCAAGGTTGCCCAGTGGCATAAATCAGCCTGACATTAAGTACTAGAAGTTAGTAGAAATACAGTATTTCATATCAGATGAGTATCAGGTCTATAAAATCTTTTAGGAATGAAAAGGCAGTTTTCATACTGAAGGAGCTTTTTCTTTAGCTATGCACTTTTCTTTTTTGAGTTATGACATTTCACGATTCCTGTTTGTGGTTGCTTTACACTTCAAGGTGGTCATTTAAATATTTTTCAGTACAAATTGTCTGGGACTATCTATCTGTTGAAATTTTCTCCTGGATATTTTACTGTTATATATAGTTATAGCTATTTTTGTTTCTTTGATCAAGTAGAACAATTAATTAAACAATTTAAGGGGGGTACATGATTTATAGAGAATCATGATACAAGTTAGAGCAACATGGTGGATCAAAATAGCTATTAAATAAAGAATGAAGCCAAATGCTGTTCAGCCATAAAAAACTATTTATTATATAGACAGCATAATAGCTATACTGTCCAATTTCTAGTACTATTAAACAAGTCAGCATAGTTTCTCTGTCTTTATAATCGTGAATGATTTTTACAGGATACTGTAATTTCATTCTGTTAAGAATGAAGATCTGTTTTATATAATATAACCCCCCAAACAATAAATTTCTATAGGTGAAGGAATCATACTTTATATGCAGCATACGTTTATAAATACTTCATGTGGAATTAATAGGTGATCAATAAATGTTTTAAGTAAGTTACAGCTACGTGCAGAATAAGCTGAAGGTGCCTCGAAGCGTATAAGTGGTAGATGTTAGAGATTTTTATATACCAAGGTCATAAGCAAGCTATAGACATATTGGCTGTTACGGCAGTCTCAAAGAGTGGCCAAGATGTAGATTGATGTACATTTGTAGACTGATGAACCTGAAGAGTCACCTCTGGTTGTCACTCTTCTGTAGACAAATGACATGACCTGGAACAGATCAGGGGTGATTATGGCAAGTGAGGGAGAGAAGCTCAGGAAATGGATCATCTCTTCCTATTTGTCCTCTACTCATTTAACCTGCATTTATTTTCTCCATTTACCCTCTGCTTAACACTGGTGAGGTCACATCTCAAGGGCTTCATAAAGGCCGGGCCCTCCCCCATACAAGGGAATGGTCAGCAGACTGAAGGGGCCACTAAACCATGTGGTGAGGGAGCTGGGGTCTATTGCATATGAGGACAGGCAAAGCAAAGCAGGCTTCAGCCTAGAGAAGAGATGGCTCCAGTGGACTCTAAGAGCAGTCTTTCCCTATTTAAAGGCGGCTTAGAAAAGACAGGGCTGGCATAATGAAAGAACAAGAAGCAGAAGTTGCAGGCTGCAGTGAGGGAAATGTTGATTTAAACATAAGAAAAAAAGCTTTAAAATTATCATGGTTTAGCTTTGGAACAGGTTGCCTAAGGGTCTGTGAATCTTTGGCCTCAGAGATTTTTAAAAATCAACCGGATGAGTAGAAAATAATATTGCAACATTATTAACAAACCCATGTGAAAGATTGTGTGGATGTCAGGGCCCTGAGTGGCCAATAAGCCTTAATTGCCCTAATGAGCCTCAGTTGGGACCCCCACCCTCTTCCCAGGGGCCCTGGAGTCCCACTTCTGCTCAGTCTTGCCTGAGCTATGGTGCGGGTAAGTCTTTGCCCAGTCCTGTCCCTTGCTGGCTTGCTAATGGGACTTCCTGGGCTGATCTTGGGCCTGACCCATCACTTTGCATTGATCTGATGGTCACTGGGCTGTCACCAGACCCTGTTCCTGTCAGCCTGGCCCTGCTCACCTTGCTCACGGGCAGTGGGAGTGTGCCTGGTTGGTAAGGGCACTGCCTCTGCCTGTGCGTGGTCACCCTCAGCTCCCGGCTTGTCTCCCCTCGTGGAGCAACCACGCTCTTGCTGCCCCCTGAAAATGGGACTGGAAGGTCGTTTATTTTAAAACAATACTGATTTCACTCATGCTCTCTCTCAGTCCTGCAGACAAGCACCAGGACATGTATATCCGGGTAGCCTGTCCAGCATGAAGGCATCAGGATGCTTGAATCCAGGTGGTTTGTCCAGGAGTCCTGTTGAAGGACAAGGACACTGTCTACTGGGACCTCATCTGGTCTCCTGTTTTTTTCTTAGGTTGTGAGCTGTGTGCTGATATTTTCAAGCGCCTTTTTGTACCCTTTAGGGCATCTCCGTGATGAGTTTCTCGATCCTGTCCCACCTCTCACTTCCATGAGCTGTCAGCATTTACTCACTGTTCTTTGTCTCTGATCCGGGTGTCCTGAGTAGCTGATATCCATGTGCTAGGATTGTGATGAACTGCTAATCTGTAGGTGCCTTCAATACGAGGTCATTCCTGTTGGTTCTCTCCTGTCTTTGGTCCTTCCTGCTGCTGCTTCCACACCCCATGATCGATCCCTGAAGACAGCCCTGCCTTGAGCAGCAAGGTTGGACTTGATGATCTGCAGCGGCTCCTGCAGTTTACCTGTCTTATAATTCTGTGACATAGTCATAATAATATAATGCAGCCAAGGACTGTCTCTGTGAAAAAAAGATTTTAGGACATCCATCTCATAGAAAACATTTATGATAACCGTCCTGAGCACCAAGGATACTGGCCTCTTGGGAGTCCGTTATGTGAGTGAAGGAGTGAGACGAATTATGAGGAGTGGAAAAGACATCTGGTTTTAGCACAAAGAAAACAAAATTTGATTAAGAAGTACACAAAGAAAAAAAAGGAATACATTAAAGAGCAGGAAAACATTGCTAGGTAGAATAAAGTATTTATATTAATAAAAAACAGATATAAAAAGGACTGTGTCTCATCTGTCTGAGAAATTGGATGTAAACAGTAAAAAGCAGTTGGAAGTATCTGTATAGTAATTATAAGGGGTTTACACAAAGAAAGGAAAGAAACTAGAACAACCAACACAGAATATGAAACTAGCTGTTATAGGAACAACAGGCACACAGAGAACAGCAATTATCTTTGTAAAGCATAAAATGTTCAGAAATAAGTAACTAGAAATCTCGTCTTCAGAAAAAATGTTAAAGGCAGTTTGGAGTGCAGCAGATTGCAAAAATGCTAGCGCCTGTAAATGCGTATCCCCTATAAAAGGGGATACAAAGAGAAAAAAAATCAGTTTTACTATCCCTTTTGATGATTGATTGTTAAAAAAAGAAAGGAAGTTTTCTGAAGGGAGCAAATGAAGTATGCCAGAGATCTCCCCTCGGGTTTAAATGTAAACATAGATGCAATTCACTTAAGTGTTAGTCTGTCATTCTGGTATAGATTGGAGAACAAATGGTAAAATTCAGGTATTTCTGAGCCTGGTATCTGACAAGAACATGCACCAAACAGCCACAGAACAATCAGCAATGGTACTATATTAGACTTGCTTTGTGATGTGATGTTATTGAAAAGGTGGTCATTGAAAAATATCTTGAAATGAGTGATCAGAAGTTAGTTCAGGTGTAATTCAGTGGCAGTGTAAACAAAAGCGGCTTCTAAGGGCCTCAACTGCAAAAGGTCAGTTGATGTGATGTCATCCATGTAATGTGTCCGTGAAAACAGAAAATGCAATCATCAGCTATTTCAAAGTATCTCCAGTGGAGGTACTGACTGCATGTAAATGAAGTCTCATTAATGGCTGAAATTCTGTGGCTGTATCTATATTAGTAAATAAATAGCTCATAAGCTTAAATTGCATTCTCCCTTGCCAACTGCCACACCTAAAAGAGAAGTCCAGGATTCATCTCAAAGCATCTGCTGGGAATCATAGAATCATTAAGGTTGGAAAAGACCTCTATGATCTTCAAGTCCAACCATCAACCCAACACCACCATGCCTACTAAACCATGTCCCGAAGTGCCACATCTACATGTTTTTTAAACACTTCCAGGGATGGTGACTCCACCACTTCCCTGGGCAGCCTGTTCCAATGACTGACCACTCTTTCAGTAAAGAAATTTTTCCTAATATCCAATCTGAACCTCCCCTGATGCAGCTTGAGGCCATTTCCTCTCGTCTTATCGCTATTTACCTGGGAGAAGAGACCAACACCTGCCTCACTACAACCTCCTTTCAGGGAGTTGTAGAGAGCAGTAAGGTCTGCCGTCAGCCTCCTCTTCTCCAGACTAAATAACCCCAGTTCCCTCAGCCACTTCTCATAGGTAGGACTTGTTCTCTAGACCCTTCACCAGCCTTGTTGCTCTGCTGTGGACAATGGAATAGCCATGGCGTGGAATAGCCATGACTTGTTCTGTACCCCAAACCATGTGCTGTCTGGAGGGATGCTGGATGGCGTGGGCTACAGATGTGCCAGGGAACAGGCTAGCTTTTTTGTAGTATGGATGATCCTGTACTTGTGCCTTCATGTCCTGGTACGGCATAATTTTTTATTGGTGTAAATATCATTTTTACAGTTTTCCATTCCTAGAAACACGACCTGACTTGCAGTACTGGAAGGTGGGAGTACTGAGAGAATCTGGAGAACCGGGGACCTGTTTATCTCAAGAGGATGAAAGAGATTAGTGTATTTAAGTTAACAAAACAAAGGCGGATGGGTTTTTTTTTTTTGCAAGAGAGATAGATGCCAGAGAAGGTGAAGATTCAGTTCACCCAGTTGGCAGTAGTGACTCAAGGACAAACATACTATAACCTTTTTCACAGGAAAACTGAGGCTAGAAATTAAAATTTCCAAACATCAGAAAACTGTGATTCTAGTATAGAAAATGCAAGAGTCAAAGAACTCCCTAACTGTTTTACGCTTAGTTAGTTTGTGAAGGGTGTAATATAACGATTGGCAGATTGTTTCCTAGTTGACATTCTTAAAACCTGTGATTTTATTTCCTAAAGCTTTATAGATAATCACTATTCAAGAAGAGCATTTCTATTTCAAATATATATAGCTAAAATGTGTTTAAGCTATTTTGTTATCTTTTCAGTACCAAAAAAAAGCATTAGTAATTTGTCTGAGTTGTCACCTTTTCTAAACTTGTATACTGTGGTAGAGATGATTCTATTTGTTCCTAAATTATACTCTGATGGGCCTAGTTCTGAACCACTTTCTTGAGCACAGCTCCCCATATGCTGTGAAAATCTAGTCAGCAAAGGAGCAAAGTAATCAAACTGAGATCAAAAGACAGGAGGGGCTGTGTCTGAGTGGGAGTTAGGCGAGACATACTGTAAGGCAAGTGGTAAAAGAGGAATATACACACCATTAACCTACCAGAGACCCAGGGTGCCAGGAAGCAGTAAGGTTTTAATGCCTCCAGCCACTATCCAGAAAGATCAATGGAAAAAGTCTTATTTACGCTTTGAGTTTTGAAGTTTCCAGTGGAGTTTATCTTGCTTAAGTTGTCCAGAAGTCCTTTGTTTAGTCTAAGCTAATAGACTAGGCCTTTTAACCTTAAAGAGCAAGACCAAGGAGGAGATGAGAACATAGCCTGCCCCTAGTTTGTAATAGGCTGCAAAATTTCACCACTAGCAAAAGCCTACAGTGGAACCTGCAATGCAATTAGAAGGCAATATTTATAAAATTAATAAAAGACAACAGGAAGCATCTAATGCAAGACTGACCCATAGCACTCATGGTCAGACTCAGGTCAAGGGCTAAGTGAGGTATGTAAAAAATTTGATATTTATGCAGATAATATATTCACATGTAGACAGAATTATCTCCAGTAATATAAACCCTGTATGTCATTGCATAAAGCCACTACTGCTGTGTTACGAAAACAAGGGAACGTTTTCTCCCATATGCAAGTTGTCTCCAAAATGTCTGCCCCATAATTGTTCACTACAGGGCTTCCAGCGTTTGCTGTTGACATCTATTACTGGTCAATGTTTTATTCTATGTTACTATGAGAACACATTGTGATATAGAATATACATTGTCTAATAAAAAGAGCAGCAATGTGAAAACAGTAGGAGAAATTAAGATACAGTTCACAATAATAAAAGATGCAGTAAAATAAATTGGCATTGTACTGGTTTCCATTCTCTGTAGGTCTGCAAACTCATCTTTTTGCATTACAGAACATTTTTCAAGCTTGCCTTCTATTGAGGTGGTGCAAAAGATAAAGAAATTCTTGACTCTGATAATATTGTAGGTATTTTAGAATCAGTTTTAATTTGCTGGAAGAACTTTCATGCTCACTGTAGTAGATACATCAAAAAGCTACAAGTATTTTAAATCTAAACACTGCAAGCCAAAATTTCAGTTAGGAAAGGAGAAGTGGATTTTTGCTTTTTATTGTTTTTCTTCCCTTTGCCTAAAGTGCCCTTCTTGTTGCCACCAGAAATACCTTTATGTACCTGAGGTTCAGATAAAGCAGGGTTAATAGGATCTAAATACATATATGTACATATGTATATATACATATCACGATTTTTGTGACCTTCTTGCCAAAGGTCAGTTCAGCAAAAAGACTTCTGTGTGATACCATGATGATTATGCTTAATTAGCAGGAAGCCACATGAGCAGCAGAACTATTTAAATCTCATTTCCTATCAGTCTGTGTCTGTGTTACTACATATTCCCTTTACCCTCACCGGGGAGAGCACTAGCCTCCCTCATGGCCCCTAGCGCTTTGCCTTTTCTTAAAATATTTCCCCCTTGTGTCCCTTAAACCTTTATTTCCCCACTTTGTCCTCAGTTTCCTCCCGTGGGCAAGGCACGAGAAAGCGTGTGCTGTGGGTGGTCCTAGACTGCTGGGATGCAAATTCCCTGGATGTACCAGGGTACTAATTCCCTGGATTTACTGCTGCTGAGGAGCTGCCTGGCAGGCCAAACACAACAGGTAACTCGAGCTCGCTTTTCTTCTGCTCTGGTTAAGCACTATTTAGTTCTTCCTTATTTTTGTATTTTCTTCTTTTCTGAAAGCTTTTAGGAACTTCAGATTGTAGAGACCTCAGTCCCCATGGTTGTTTTTTTTTAAAACTGGCCATCTGGTTCAAAAGTTATTAGGGAAAGATTGAGAGACACCTTAATTGAATAAGCCTCATTTCCTTTCAAGTTCAGGCTAACAGCTTGCTCTGCTGCAGGCAGCATTTCACAGAGAGCCAAAGACAGATCAGTAGGACCAGGCTTATATTATGCTGGGCTCCAAATTCCTGCTTCAAGCCATTGGAAAACTAAAGCTGCTAAACCCATCTAAATTGTTTAACATGGAATAAATAACTATTTTTCCTGTATAGTGGCTCCTTCTATTCCTAGAAATAGATGGACTACCTTTGGTTGAAATTTGGAAGCAATACTAGTATGTAATCATCTACCTACTGACCTACCTATGTTCTAGTTTCACTCTAACAAATCTTGCTTTGCTCTAACTCCTATATATAACAATCTCAACATCAAGAGCTGTTTTTTCAGTTAGTAACTATATCTATTAGTGTGAACATTTAACAGGCTAACTGGGGCACAACAATCCCAGTTTTTTTCTTGCCTTTGTTTTGAGGATGAAAGCCATATATATGTACACACCCTCACATCCTATTCTGAGGTCTTTATGTATCCTCGGAATAAGGTTTTGCATAAACCTTATACAGTCTTTCAGTACAGCAGAGAAGTTCACCTAGTCAGCACATCATTTTTTGTAAAAATTGAGTTTTTCTTATATAGGAACAAGCCAGTACTATTTGTCTATAGCATGATAATATTCCTTTTGGGGTAAAATCGATGTCACTGAAGGCCACCTGAGTTCTGATTCAAAATCTAAATATTCCCAGAGGTGTCATAACTAATATGCAGAAATCTCTTAGCTCTGAGCTTTCCACAAAACTTTTGTGTCTAATATCCTTAACTCTCAGCAGTTAAACACCACATGCAGTTACAAATTTGGTTTTAATGTTTCTTCAAAGCAAGGTAAGTTTATCTTCTTATTGTTACCTTATTACAGGGAAAAATCAGACTGTTGGAAAGCACTTGAAAATCACTGGTGGTAGGAAAGTGTCCACAGTGACCCAGGGAGAGCCCCAAAACCGATTTATATGAAATATAAACATGTAAGAATATTATTTTGAAGCGCAGAAATGGAGAAAAGTAGCTTTTAGTATGATTCATTTGTATGAATTACACTACTTCATATTCATAATTTCTCTTTACATATTATTTGCTGGTGTTTTCCTCAGATGCCAGTAGAATCCTGTTTTTACCTTAGTGATGAAAGTGCATGAATGAACAGAAGGTGCCTTGCAGTGAGCACCTCCTGCATGTCTGTATAGAGAGTTTGGTAAGGAGATGAAGGAAAAGGAGAAGGGGAAGGGGAAGGAGTATCTGATTTTAACTAAGGAGGTTTGTAGAGTTAAGCTGAAGGACTGGACTAATGTGGCCTTGGGTCTTTGCCTGGTAGAGGCCAGTCTAGTCTGGCAGCAGCGTTGACTTTCTGTGCCATGATCCAACAGGACAGAGATATCAGCAGTTCAATGAGCAATGGCAGAAATAACCAAGGGGCTGCACTTCAGAGCAGGGCTTGGTCTAGAGGAGACTGGTCAAACAAAAGTGTTTCTGCATTCAGCTGAGTCTGCTTACCCGAGAGTGGTATTACAGGTGAGCAGAGTTTGTGGGGTGGACAAGAACGCTAAAGCATAAAAACTTGTAGTTATGGGGTTAGCCACACTCCTGGTGTGCTGGTTTGGATACCTGACTTTGATACTTTCCAGGACAAGCTTTGGGCCAGAAACACTTCAGCAGCTTTTGTCTGACAGACAAGCTCTGTGCGTATCTCCTTGCACCACACTACTGCAGCCAGAAATACTGGGCAATATGGTGCACAGACATCTAAATGGCAAAAAACCCAAAGTTTAAATGGCTCTGCACTGAAATTAATAAACATAGCAGGAGACCACTTGGCTCCAATACTTCATGCTTCATGTTTTTAAGCTGCCACTTAAAAATAAGCAGAACTGTAGTCGTTAAGGACAAATTCTCTCCTTGGACGTATACAGATGACTTAGCAGAATCTGTACTAACAGCTGAAATGCTGTTGTACTACGACTTTTAAAACAGTTTATCACATCCATAAAGTCAACATCTGGTTTGCGTTGCTATAAAAAAATCTCTAAGAGCCACTGTTCCAGACAGCTGTGGATTTGCCTTATTATTGGGTATTGTTTATCTTACGGCAAAGTATGACATTGCAGTTAGTGCTGTACAGTATGTGTGGAAATCCACAGTTCAGTGGGATTTAAGCTGGGATTCATCCCACATAATGTTAACCACCAGCCTGAAATGGAAAAGGCTCGCCCTTGGCTTCTGCAGTAGTCTCTCAGCAGATCTTAGGTGGCCTGAACAGACTTTGAGAGAGCCTTTGTTATGTTTTTCTGTGCAGCCCCGGAGTACGGCTCACTTTCAGGAGATGCCCGTCATTCTCCAGTCTCTATAGAAGGTCCCTCAGGGAAGTGATTCCTCCCGTGGGTGCTTTGGAAATGTACCTCAACAAAGGTGAAGTGAATCTGAGCCTTACAGCGGCCCCAGTGCAATGATACATTTGTGGTGAGCTTCATCTCACCAACCTTCAGACATGTGAAAGTAAAGATTGTCTAAGCTAGCTGTCTTCACACTTGATGGGCTGACACAGGAACATCCAGAGGGCAGTTCCTCTTACTGGGTGCCAAACACACATCTTGAGGTGTGTATCTTTGTCTGGTGAAGATACTTGTCTCCCTCCACTGAGTGGAGAGGTTCCCTGGAAAACTGGCTTGAACTAGATGGCCAACTTCTAGATAACGAATGTGAAGATAAATGCACCCTGGATGACCACATAAAGGTCCCTTTGGAATGTTTAGGGAGACATTACCATGCATAGCACTGGGTGCAGACTGACATTTTAGGAAGAAATCTACATGGCAGGCAGTCAAAATGTTGTAGCTGAGGAAGACAGTCCAATGTAGAAAGGGACTTTTCTTATTGCAGCTTTATTTTCTTCAGCTAGATCTTGATTTGAACATTTACCAGAAGAGACATGTAAGCACAGAAAAGAACTTCCACATTTTGTGTCCTCTGACATGTTGTTTAAGTATACTTTTATGAAAATGTATATCTCTACAGTTTGTTTCTTGTGGCATTTTTTTTATCTTAAGGGGTTTTTTTTCCCCTTGTCTTCCTAGATCAGTGTAACACACCTTTTAAGATCAGCATTGAAAATAAACTAATACTTGACTCCAGCTCACATGATTCCTAAAACTGTACCATGGTAGTATGTCACATCATAGAAGAATTTTGCCCCTGACATGATATTTATTGCTAAGATACCTTTTCACATACAGCAGAAGCAGAGCACTGAGAAGACATGCGACAGAAGAGATTTAATGGAATGAAATGCAGCAGACTCCTTTCACAGAAAATTGCTGGCTTTTAAAGGTGACTGTCAGAGAATTTTTTAAATGCTGTTTGCAACCTGTTTGTGTTTTCTTACAATGTGCAAAGAAAGCTTGAAATTGGTGATTTTTCTTAAAGCCAGTAACAATTTCAAAAAGGAAATGTCTTTTCAAAAAGTAAATCTCATGTCTGCTATGGAAAACATAACAGCTGTGAGAAACACATACCTGGCTCCGAGACCCTCTTTGTGCCAGCAGTTTGTACCTCCAGCTCACTCATCAGTTTAACCACAACCACTGGAGTATCTACGTTATGTTTGTTCAGAGGGAGAGAGAGAGGCCCTTATAATTGTGTGTGTGTACAAAACAGGCTCTTATTTTGCAGCGTGAACAAGAATGGAGAGAAACAATGTTTTCTCTAGGCACCTCTCTGGTTTTCATAGAACTTAGGTTGGGGAAGCAAGTTCCTATCTGAGGCTATACTTGCATATCCTTTTAGAAACCAGGAGAAAACCGTGGAGTTTGGGGCATGGAGGACATGAAGGCAATTTCAAAGGCCTGTTTTGGGCAAAGAGAAGTGCTGATGGGAGAAAAGAGGGCAGAGCAACATTTAGTACCTTTCTGGGATGTGCTGCTGAAGACTGCACGTGTGCGATGCTCAGATCACCTGTTCGCTGGCCGTGCTTCCTGGGAATCATGGACCACCGCTGTAGGCTTGTGGACAGGACCTTTGATAGGGATTAAGTTCAAGTCCCGTCAGAGAGGTTCAATGCATTTTCTTCAGTAGTGCTGCTCCCAGTCACGAGTCAAATCACCTTAAGAATAAAATCACATCCAATTTAACCTCTCCATCACCTCCTATTTCTTTTCAAAGTCTTCACTGAAGAGGCTTTTCTTCACACAGCTAAAGCATTGGAGGATTATTGTTGTTGGGAATTTATTTTGTTTTTGAGATTATTGTGTAATCTTCTGATTGAAGAAGCAACAAATATCACAAAAGCTGAAAACGAGTGGTCTTTTCTGCTCCCCAGGGCACCTATCCAAAATTGTTTTGCCTCTGGAGATAAGAAAGACAACAAATACGTAACAGATACACTGATGTGTTTTCTTCTGTACTAAAGCTAAGTTTTGGCAATTCAAACACAGAGGCAGGAGGCTTGGTGCTCTATTGGTTCTCTATTATATTCTGTGATTCTATCATTCTATATCGGTTATACACTGGAATAAAACTGATACAGTGGAGTAAAGAAGCAGGCCCAGTGTACATTACATATGCCAGACTGATGCCAAGGGTCTCGGGAATGTTTCAGCCATTCCTGATGAAAGAAGTTCTAGGGAATCCCTGTAGAGTTGAAATAAAAAGGCAGCTAGTTAGTATTGAAGATTATGATAATGTTAGAGATTAATGTCAGAGCTTATGCTTTAAATCCTTGCATAGTAGGACAAGGTTGTTTTTAAAACTTCTTTGGTCAGTGGGTGGCTGTACAGCATCACCATGAGATTGCTGTCACCCACACAGTATCTTCACATGCCGACTCGCCCTGTTGCTGCGAGCTCGGCAAAGCTCACCCATCTCTTGTCATAATATCCCGTGCCTGCACCCATGGTGTGCACACTGCACACTGCTAGCTCTACCCTGTCTCTTCTGGGGAATAAATGACCTTGGTCCCAGCTCTGTGATGCCGATATCCAAGTGCAGCCAACGCCCTCTGTGATGAACCTCAGCTTCATGAACCTCCAGATCCCAAGCTTGGTTAGTACACAGTGTTTCTGCGTATGGCATCTGTACCAGCCAGGGGTGGGGGGAGGAGGGGGAAAGGCACTCCACTGGGTCCCCTGAGCTGTCACAGCCCTGAAGGAGAGTTTTGTGTAAAGCCATTTGAACTGTCCTTGCAGGAGGTGTCTGGCATTTGCATCCTCCCGCTAGAGTCCTCTGTTGGCATAACCAAACTGACACAAGCATTTCAGCTGTGCTGTGCAACACAACAGCGTGCAGTGGCACGAGGGGTTCTGAATTTATCCAGTAAGCAACAGCACCAGGATCATTAGATGCTGGTACCCACACGGTATCCGCGCTCCTGGTCTTTTGCCCAGTGCTGCACTGCTTGTTGCTTCCTCCTGTCCTCAGGGCCTGCTAGGGGTATTGCAGTGTCTGTCTGTCTGTCTGTCTGTGGCTCTCGGGCTACCCTCTCCTTCTCCTCCCTCCTCAGTGAGGCTCTAGGGAGAGTTGCACTGGGGTAATGTCTCCAGTACTCAGGTGAAGGGGGCAGGAGGAGGAAGGGAAGCCCCAGTGCCACTTTACAGGCTGAAATCTCCCTGGGACAGCTCCTAAACCCAGCCAGGTCAGGTCAGTTGGAAGAAAGGGTTAGTACTAGGAAACCAATTATAAGCATAAAGTACACATTTGCAGGTCCCACAAAAATTAGGTTGTTAAAAATAAGTATATCCTATTTTTTCTTAATGTGTATAATTAGATTTAAATAGAATTCTAGCAGTTTTAAGATAAATGAGATGTAAATCCCCAAATCCTGAGTTCTATTTGTTCTCCCTGGGTTTATTTCTTCTCATTTATAAAATGATTATGCACATAGTTTTGCCACTTCGCTGCTAGTTAAAGGTGCCAGCATAAGAAAGCTGAAGAGTGAAATCCTGTGCTGATTCCCAGAACAAATACAATGAATGTTTCAAAACTGCAAGTAAACGTGTGCCATCAGTACAGGTGCCCTAGTAATATGCTAGTAATTTTTTGAAGAAGAAAATGCCACAGCCTTGTAGCCATGTGGTTCTTAGCTCCTGAAGAGCCACCACCACACATTGTTGACTACATGGTCAAACGTTGTGCTGGCTTTTCCGTGCAAGAATAAACTCCCAAGGACTTGCAATTGGACCACAGCTGATGTTCTACCAAACTGCCAACCGTTATTAATGAATACTACTTATTAAAATACAACCTGGATTTGTCATGGATTTCTGGGGTGATGACTGGTTTTTGAATCACAGGAAAAACTACAGGTTTGTGAGTTCTTGTATGCAATGCATCTTCTTCTTTCTGCACCTCTGATGTGTCTAAGGTTTCCATGCCTTTTCATCAGTCGTGTATGCTTTTCATTTTCAAGCATTTTGTACCAAATCTCATCTGCCAGATTTTATTATCCTCTTATCCTTCCTTTGACTCTTCTCAGAGTGAAGATATCAAAAGCAAGTTAGAAGTTCTGTCAACATCTACATGAAAGTCAGGAATAGGGAAATTATATCTTTCTCTGTTTCTCCCTAGGACAGACTAGTGCAAATGAGATAAACCAAACCTTTTCTGGAAAGCGATGCTGGGGCTCTTTCTGACTAGAAGTTTTACCAGAGTTCTTGCCTCTTATGAGATAAAAGTGGATCTGAGCTGTTAGAAATTCACACACTGTTAATCATCCGATTGTATAGATTCGCATAGATTGTCAGAAGTTTTCGTCAATGCTTAATGAGGCTAGACACTCTCTGTACTTAAACCATAAAGAATATGTAATCTTTGAAAAAAAAACAACCTGAAAGCATCCTCCTACCATGCCATTTTAAAATAGTAAGCTGACTACTGTGTTGCTGATTTTGTGTTGCATAAAAAATTCATTTTCAAAGCAGATAAAATTCAGTCTTTTAGTTTCCATGATTTGAAGGCTGATCGCTTTTTAAAAATGTATTGCTTGTTTAACGTCTTTACCAAGATCGGTCTGCAAGAGGTCCTGTAGAAGAGATAAGTCGTTACTCTACTAAATGAACTGAATTATGCCAAGACGTACAATGGCAGGTGGCCTGTTTTAAAAAACATATGTTTATTCTCATATCATTTATTATTTGGTACTCTTCTACACAAGGAACAGTGTATTTAGAAAGCTGTTTTTACAATTTCTTTATCTTGTCATGTTGCAGGGAAGTTTGATGTCATATGCAAGGATATATTTCCTGTTGGATATAGGGAGAGTGCCCTAGCATTTTCAATGTTGGATACATAAAATCACTTTTATATTTCACATTAAGACATGAGCCAGCCTGACAACCTTAGTCAGTGGTTTACTGTAGGTCAACAACTTATTCTATACTCAACTAATGCAATGCTGTTAGCACGGCTAACGCTCCACCGCGTAGAATGAGGAAGTGACAAACAGCAGCTGCACACTGTGCTGGCACTGAAGTGATGCGTATTTTAGTGTCTGAGGCAAACTCATGGAATTTGTAAGGGGACTGTAGGCTTCCTGGCAGTATGGGTGTAGCACCCAAGTACCAGTGCAGCACATTACCTCATTGTTGCACCTTGCCTGGGAACCAGGGCATAAATAGTTGGTGCCAAGCTGCAAGGAGAGCTTGTCTCATCAGCAGCCCTTCTAAGTGACATAAATGGTTTGGTAAGCCACAAGTAGCTAGGAAACTGGGAGCTGGCCTGCTTTACCATGGTTATTTAATGACTGGAAAAATGACTGGAAAACTGCAAAAGATCTGTGCTGACTTCCTAAACTAATCATCAAGGTGCGAGTTGTTCTCCCAGACCATACTAGGTAAGTCGATCTTCTAGTAATAGAAGCCTGCCTTGATACTTCAGCCTCAAGGCTGGTGTGGCCTCAGTAGTCCCTCTAGTCTCCTCACGAAAAAGAAAGACTGAAAATAGGGGTCCCCACAGAGTTTTATTCTGTAATTCACAGGGCCTGTAAATCTATTAATCAACTCTAATGACTCTCCAAAATATTTTCAGCTCAATGCTAATGGCTAGTTAGCCCCATAACTGAGACAGATTTTATGATATTTTGCCTAGTTCTATTGTTCTTTTAGTGGCTGGAAAGCTTCCATATAAGTTAATCTCTTGTTTCTCCTTCAGGAAACAAGGTCAACTATAGCATCAGTTTAATCTATGGCACTACACCTATCGAGACTTCCAGACCTTGCAGTTGCAGGGGACAGTTTCAAAGTGTGCAATCCTTTGCTAGTATTAAATAGCAAAATCTCCTTAAAGACAATTAAAACTACTTTGATTTTTCTACCTCTTCTGTTTGTCTCTCAGTTAAATCCAACCTCCCCTTGCTTTCTGTGCCTCAGAGGGTAAGATTTCTCTGATGTTATCTCTCTGCTCCCTGTTTGACACAGTCCTAACTGCCTCTTGTCCTCTTCTTCCTCAGCTGTTTCTCTGCTGCTCTGCCTCAGTTCTCTGGCTTCTCTTAGTCAGCCTGGAAACATGGTTGCACTTTCCACCCTGAGCTGCTTTTCCCACACCCAGTTAGACTTCCAAACATTCATTCCTGGCTAGTATTTATCAGACTTTCTTTATTATCTAGTTGTAGTATCCATTGAGAACCCCTTTACCAATGCTTTTTCCTAGCCAAACCAGAGGGCTTCTTTCAATTCAGATCCTCCTTAATGCAGTCTTCAGGACCACCGGCACTTTTCCACATCATCTTCCTTGCTACCTTGTCCTTTGGTAAGCCTGTGCTCTCTGCGTTCTACTTTTACCACAAACACTGTTCTCTTCAGCACCTCCTCTGGTAGATCCTCCCACTCCCTCTCTGCTATCTGTTGGCACCCTTCAGATTTTCACCCTCAGTCCTCCTCCTTTTATCTTTATAGTCTCTATTTTGACTAACTCATCCTCCCCAACAGTTTGTGTTACTTACAACTTTTTTTCCTCCTGTGGTGAATTTTTGCCTCTGACATACCTGCTTTGGTGTTATCTTGCCATCTCAAACTCTCTTCAGAAGAGACTTTTTTAGCTGTCCCAAGGATGCTCTTTTCTCCCTTTTTTGTTAATACAGAATTTTACTGTCCTCCTAGTCCTGTAGCCTTACTGTTACATTTGAATTGTCATTCTCCCTTTGCATCTCCATCTACACATTTATTAAATCAAACAATTTTATTCCATGTGACATTAGCAAGTCTATCCATGATAATTTATCTTCATTGGTAAAATACTTGTCCATTTCTGTGCTCATTTCCAAGCATCCTTTTGCTGTTATCTAAAACAAATTTGCTAAACTCATCTTCGCCTCTTTTCTAACCATGTCTCTCTCTCAAATCTGAATCATTTCACCTGCTTCATGGGTCTTAATCTGCAATCTGTTTGAATGCCTTGGATAATCTGTCCCTCACAGAACTCTAGGAATTTGCCTACAACCTCCCCTGATTTTTTGACTCCCAGGGTCTTCATTTCATTGTCCTTTCTTTCCGGGCTCTTTGCCGTTTTAGGGAGGGAATACATATTCTGGGTCCTGTTTCTTCATCCTGTCTCTAACATTAGCAGAGAGATTAATGCCTTTAATGATATGTTGATGCGTACACCTAACACCAGCACATACATACTAGAGGGACTACAGATACATGCAATAGGATGAGGCTTCTGAACTGACCTGATTATGTCCCTTTGATTCATAGTTGGTTTATTTGCATTGCTTTCCAAAAATTTTGTATCAGTTCTAGTGATATTTTTGTCTTACCACTCCAGGGAGATGGGGACCAAAAAGGTAATAGGGCGACAGTTTTTCTGTGTTCCCTATATGAATCTTGTTGGATGAAAGAATAGTCTCATTCCTTTGTGCGAAAAAGTAAGCACTTCCTTGCAGAAGCCAGCTGGGAACATTAAAATCGTGCAATGGGAACATGTAGCCAGCATTTTAGCCCTGAAATAAGCAGTGTGACACGTAAAGTCTTTGGCTTTTTATGTACTGTTTTATAGGATTGTCCCTTGTTTTATCTTACAGCAGTAATGTTCATGGCATTCCAGCAAAAATGGCTTTTGCAGTTATTAAAATGCTGAGGTGTTTACTCTCAAATTCTATGTTGCAGCATTTTTTTTTTCTCCTGGGCACCATCTTTAAAGAGATGCGTCAACAAAATTCAGTGGTACTAACTTAATTCTGTCTCTTTCTAATTCTAATTGCTCGGGTTGGTGTAATGTCCTCCTACAGACAAAGCCTCAGCTGCATTTTTAAGGACTGTGTGAACTAGCGCCTTTGGTAGGTATCACCCTGGCAGCCTCAGAGAATGAAGCTGAGGTTATTACCGTGGAATATGCACAGTGCAGATCTCCTGATACTGCCTTAGCTCACTCTGACCGGCAAATGCTGCCACCAGAAGCTAGTGTGGTAGTCATTGGATTTGCTGCTGAGTTTGCCAACTAGGCTGTCAACTGTGTATCATGACTCCATACCACAAAACTGCAATTAGATTTGTGATACAGGGTTATAATATACAGTTTTTTGGTACAGACATGAGTGTGCTTTAAACTAGATGATGCTAAAACCATCTGATGACCACTTGTTGTAGGTCATCAAGTAACCATAAGATGATAATTTCCATTAATGATTAGTCTGTTCTGATTTTAACTGGGGTACTTCAGTGGAAGAATACTGTTATGTGAGGTATCTGGCTGTATGATCTCTCCATCCTCAACTGCATTAATTTTGCTGTACCTTTAAATCATATTGAAGATATCAAGATCATATTTGATTTGCTTATGGAACTGTGTTTTACACAGCAAGTTGACATAGCATAAGTGGATTATTAATACATTTTTATAACTTGTAACTAAATGACCACTGAAAATAACAGTGAAAGAAAACCTCAATAATGTAATATTAGCACGATGCCTCCCACCAGCCCGCAATAATTAGAATCTTTTTCTTTCACCTTTAGGGGGGAAATACCTTCTATTTAGCTGGCTTTACACTGAAAATTTAAATGGCTGTTTCCTGTTCTTTGTCTGTAAAATGTCTAGTACGACCCAGTAGGATTACAGCCCAGCAGAAATCCCATAGAGTAGAAATAACCAGTGATTGAAAATTACTGGAGAACAGACAATGGAAATTGTTAGCATTCAAGTGTGAAAAGTTCACCCAAATTTTAAATTTATCATATGCGTGTTAATTACATTTTTAAACGCCTGAAGCCTGCATATTTTAAGAGCACAAAAGAAACTATAGTAACCTGTTAGACACTTGTCCTTTTCTTGGACTTTCCTTTGGCACCCTCGATAAGTGAGTGCTAATAGAAAGGCTGACAACACGAGTGCATTTCTGGTGCAAAACACCAAGGACAGGATAAACGGTCAAACCTTTAGGAAAAGAATGAGGCCTTTTAGTTGTGGAAATGCAGCTGCAATAATGTTCCCAGACTATAAACTGTCAGTCTGGAAAGGCAAAAACCATAGGAGCTTTTTCAAATTCTTTATCAACGTCAGCAGATTTTTTTTTCTTCCCGTTGGGGTTTTAGCTAAGAAAAATGTGAAAATTTATGTGAGCAGTTTGTTACTGTATGTAGCTCTTAGCAACAGGGCTGGAGAACATCAAGGCAAGCATTTTATTGTCCATTCACGAGCCGATTAACACTATTAATGAGAGAAAAACTCTGTGGACTGAGGTGTTCTGTTTCCAGAAATTAAACCACATTCAAAAAGGAGTTAGTCTCTGCAAAAAGTCATCTGTGGACAGGAATACTTTGTGATCTTTACATGACAACCCACTTATATCTGTTTTACTTATTGAATGGAAGAGGCAGAAGAGTCTGTAGCACTGTCCATCTAAAGGTCTTGGTAATTTAATGCCACCATTGTTGTTAATGCCTATATTCTGTCAGTACCTAGATGTCCTGAGAGACCTCAGTGAGCCCAGGATACCTGGGGTATGTTGCTGGCCTCTTCTTCCCTGCCCCTGTAGGAGTCCCTCTCTCCTGCCTCCCCCCACCGAGCATCGTCCCTTCCTCTTCGTCCCCTGCAAGGTCCGTATGGCATCTTCTCTGCGTTGCCTCCTTGTCTCCAACTATGGGGGAGAAGGAGGGAAGTTTTTCAGTTAGGGGAATGAGTCAGGGGGAGATACAGATTGCCACCAATATTTATTGGAACACATTTTATGAATTATTATTAATAATTGAATCAAGCTGTTACTATTAGTAGCAGATACCTATTTGTACAGTCTGTTCAATTATCACCCTCAATCCTTCATTTTATGCAGCTAGAGCAGCAGTGGGGAGGCCAACCCTGGCTATTTACTGGGAAATGGAGGGTCATGTCAATGCATCAGTTGCTTCTAGGAAGGCGTGCCGAAGTCCTTTCCTTCCCCAGGTGTATATAAACCCTGTAGCCTATGGTCTGTGTCTGCATATAGCAGCCGCCACCTCCTTGGCTGTGGTCTGAGTTATAAAACCTGGTGTTGATGCTTGTGTGTGCTGATGGCCTTGGACACACTCCACAGACTGTTCCTGTTCTGAGTTCATCAGCTATCTCAGATTCAACAGGACCAAAAGTCTCCAGAGCTGATCAGCTTTTGCGATACCTTCACACACTACTTCTCTGTGCATGCTTTTCTTCTTGCTGTTTTCTGGTAGATGTTTCTGCATGAGGTGGATGCTCTGTTTGTACCAGCTGTGTAGCATATTCCTATATGCGGATACATCTATGCTGCGTACTGCATCCCAGCTTAGAGCTAGCTCAAGCATCACAAGCGTCTTTACCAGGTCAGCATGGACCTTCGTGCCTCTCAGAGAAGCCTGGTGACTTTGCCTGTGCAAATGTCCTCTTTAAGGAGACATGTCATTTAAAGCTAGCACAGATGTCTCTATCATACACTGCTGCTTTCCCTATACACGTGCAGTCAGATAGAGTCTTTGCCCTGAAGACCACAGAATTATAGCCAGTACATAATAAAGACAAATGACAAAACGGATATAGAGAAGGACCAAAATATACTGAAGGTCTCCTAACTCAGCCTGCAACATGACCCTACAGATCACATTGCAGTGAATCAGACCTGCCCATTTTCTTAACATTCTGATTATTGCCTTTCTTTTTTCCTTAAAAAATGAAACAGACCCACAAGATAGTTAAAAAATCAAGAAGTCAATGACAGATCTGGGCAAAAAGCCCAGAAATGCCTTGTACCCATTTGCCTGCCCTAGCCATTAAAAATTCTTTATTCTTTCTCATTTCTTCTCGCTGAAATGAAAACTACTCTTAAATTCAACAGAAGTTTCATTGCTAAAAAATTCTGACTCAATTCAGCTGAGGCAAGTCACAGTCCCTACACAGAAGGTCTGAATTTGGTCTTTCCCTGTCCCTTTGATGAATTCTTGTTCCAGAAAGGCCAACATTAATCTACCCTATGAAATAGGAAATGTGAACTACACATTTTTCAGCACTAATTCTCTAACCAATCTTACCAGGTCTACTGAGGTACTGCCCATCCCTGCAAGTGTTTGAAGACAAGATCAAACCCCTTAGCGGTCAATAGGATGAAAATGTAACTAATCTGCACTTGTCTAATATTGCCAATTGAAGGATGAACTAGCTCTTCATGAATTTTTGCACAGGAGATGGCCAAGAATTGCTAAAAAATGTATTTTGCTTGTAATTTTACAGAAGCTTTGCAGGTATGGTAAAGCAAAAGAACAAAAAATACCCAGAAGAGACAGAAAAGCAGCTCTCCCATCCTGTAGCAATGCACAACCACTCTCTGAATCTGTTTTTTGGGGACTAAAATGAACAGTATAACAAAACCCTCTGTTTTCCCATCTCTGCCTATGAATAGTCATATTTTTCACTCGCCTCTGTATTTGTAACATTTTTGACCTAATCATCAAGCAATATATGTGCAAGGAAGATAAAGCACAATTTCTGTATGCTGACCTTTCAGTCCCTTAACATATAAATTGTTTAAAAAATCTTGCTGAATATTTTCTTACCTTCTGTCATTGGAAATTTCATGCTCCTGATGGGACTTGGTAGGATGTTTAATATAGACACTGCGTGGTGTGCTGATTGATGGGACACACTGCAACCCCAACAGCTTTCTGGGATTTAAAACAAAACAAAATGCAAAAATCCCCAACAACCACACAACGTTTCAGAAGCATACATTTTTGGAGCTGTGTTTCTGCCCCGTGATGGCCTGGGCTCCCCTGGGGCTGGTTTCAGACAAGGGAGGAGGGCTGGGTAAGGTCCCTCCACAGTCACCACGAAGCAGGTCCCCATCCCTGTCTCTCAGGGCCAGAGCTCCAACCTGTTAATACTTCTGCTTAATCCTTCACATGTATTACGCAGAGGCGAGATGAGAACGGAGGGACCGTACTCTGTAAACTCTCTTCTCCAGGGCCATATTCTGGCATGGTATAAAAACTGTCCAAAGCAAGCTACAAATGAGGGAGGCTGAGTACTGGAAGCAAACCAGTTGCAGTAGCGCTGTGTTTTGCATCAGCAGTCTTGAGTAAAATTAATCCATGTGGAGTTCTGTTATAACGCAGCAGTATGGCTTCTCCTACCCGTATTTTTTATTTAAAAGTAGTTCAGGTATCTGCAGGTCCCTGCAGTGAGCAGCGCTGGTGTGTGCTGTGAAACCACACTTGGTCTATGCAGGCTGCTTCAGTTGATGTAAGGGGTGGACTGGATTTAGCAGGTGAAGTCTGACTTCAGCTGTGGCATCCCCACTGATTGTGTGGTTAGTTTAAGCTGTAACTTAAATTTTGTCCATCTCCTACTAGCAAAAATCATTACCAGGTGATGTTTTGACTTTAAGGTAGCTGGGCTGTTAAGAAAAGCTCGATCCTAGCCAGAAGATGCAGTGAGAAAAATGTTGAGATTACAAGAAGTCATTAATGCTACATCAAATGATTCTGATAATCACCTTATTTTAAGCTAATCGATGAGCTTATTTTAGAACTTGTGAGCAGAGGCCAGCTAGGGTGAAAAAATTCTGTCCAGGAGCAGAAGAGATTGGAAGTCGCTGATGAAGGAGCTCCTGTGCTAGTGCAGCTTCCCAGAGTCCAGCCCCTCAGACCAACCAAGCACCCTGGGACCTCCCCAACATGGGCAGTTCAAGCTGAGATGCCGAGGAGTTTGGTGTGGGGCACACGCCGCAGCACAGCTCTGGCACAGTGTGTGGTGAGGGCCCCACGAGAAGCTCTGAACGTGCTATGGACTTGCCAAGGCTCCTCTTCCAGCACAGTTTCTTTTCCGTCTGTCTGAAGCATGGTGGCCAGAGGCAGTTCGCCTCAGAAGACGTGGCAGAAGAAGGTTGCCTCTACACTGCTGGTGTTGACAAATGGAACCTCCACCAGGTGATACTGCGTGGGCTTATTTCATTTATTCTATATTTGCTTGATGCTTTGTTTTTTTTTAAGAATCTACACCATGTAAAACATAGAAAGGAGCTAACACTGACCCTTTGAAAGTCACGTTTCTTCAGTGACGCTTCCACTACGTCAGCGAATGCTACATCTCCAATGTATCTCTCTGCTCTTAACTTTCATTTTAACAACGTTCTGAGAAATGGGAATGTCCATAACATTGTCGTATTTAAAAAAAGAATTTAAATTTAATTTGAAGCAATTATTCAAAGAAAAGTTCTAATTAAAAAGTTATACACTCCAGTTAAACATTAATAATATTCAATGTATTAAAATACTGACAATGCTCTATGCTCTGTCATAAAAAAGAAAGGAGAGTCAAGTAGCATCCCTTTATACAGTCAATTTCACAAATCTACATCAGAGAAAAGCACATTCCTAGTCCAATTAGATGTGTATAATTAAATATTTACATGCAATTTATAACTTTAGGTTATAGAATTGTTAAGAGTTAAATCCAAAACTGGGATTGTATTTCCAGGACATATATTTTATTAATTGTGCCTACAAATACTGTGTACTTTCAGAAAGCTGCTTTCAAAAGTTAGAATTGGAAAATGAAGAACACAGAATTTAGGAAAAAGCAAAATCAGGACTATTTATTCCTTAACAGTTGAAGCTACAATTGTCTTGCCCTGATTGCGATACATATGACACAGTCTCACAAATTAATGTTTTTAGTGTTTCCAGCAGGTCGAGGGAGGTGATCCTTCCCCTCTACTCAGGGTTGGTGAGGCCACACCTGGAGTGCTGTGTCTAGTGCTGGGCTCCCCAATACAAGAGAGACATAGACTTGCTGGAGAGCCCAACGAAGGGCCATGAAGATGATTAAGGGACTGGAGCATCTTTACTATGAGGAAAGCCTGGGAGAGCTGGGACTGTTCAGCCTGGAGAAGAGAAGACTCAGGGAGGATCTTCTCAATGTATATAAATGCCTGAGGGGAGGATGTAGAGAGGACAGAGCCAGGCTCTTTTCAGTAATGTCCAGTGACAGGACCAGAGGCAACAGCCACAAACTGAAACACAGGAGGTTCCCTCAAAACATGAAGAAACACTTTTTCACTGTGGGGGTAACCGAGCAGTGGCACAGGTTGCCCACAGAGCTTGTGGAGTCTCCTACCTTGAAGACATTAAAAAAAAAAAAATCTGGACAAGGTTCTGAGCAACCAGCTGTAGGTGACCCTGCTTGAGAAGTGGGGTTGGACCAAATGATCTCCAGAGGTCTCTGCCAACTTCAGCCATCCCGTGATTCTGTGAAAGGGACAGGAGCTGAATCTGTCACTCCTGTGTTCCCAAGGAATTAAAATAGATGAGTTTTCTCTGTTCTTCCTGCAGTCAGGTGCTAATCTCTGGTGATCCTTCTTACTGATTAAAACTGTAGCCGGTTCAGGCAACTATCATGTCTTCATGTAGCTACAGCTTTTCAGGCTATAGTAATTGTCACCTATGTCATCCACATCAAGCCTACTTACAGGGAGAGACTTCAGGATAACAGGGATGGCACAGTTAGAGCTCGTCAGTCCAGCAGCACACCTCTTCCCAAGTGGCAATTTATAAGGAACAACATCAATCTTCATATTTCCTAACCTGGAGTACGCAGTTGTATTCTTCTCATGCTTGTAAAATGTCTTAAAAAAATAATTAAATGATTTTACCACATCTAATTCCATTTAGTAGATCCACAAAGCACAGTGAGTAGCACTGATCTAAAGACCTTTAGTTACACGGCGCAGACTTCCACTAGTAGAATTGAAGAAGAATTCGCTTACACAGACCAGCTGCCAGGCAAAGGTTTGGGGGACACCTTGGGGGTTGCTGAGATCTGTCTGTGTCAATTGTAGGACAGTAATGTGCATCATGAACTGGGGTTCAGTTCTTGGTTCCTGAGGTGAGTCTTACTCTGATTTTTACACATAGGCATGTAGTGCACTTGATTAGCAATTTAGCAGTCATGTGGACCAACTTCTGTTGGATTGTATGGTACTGAGTCAACTCTTTCCAATAGAGGAATAACAGAGCTGGCTTCTGCAGTTCTGCGCTGGCCCTCTGTGGACTACCGAGGAGTGACTTGGGCTGGCAAAAACCAGCAGGTCGGGACAGAATGAGGAGGGTCAGGGTTCAGGAGCTCAGGGAAGTGCACTTTGCACGGGAGCAGCAGAGAATCAGAGGAGCAAATTCCTTAGAGCTAAGAAGGTTTCCCCTCTGTCCCTTATTTAGCTGTTTATTTTCCCTGGTCAAAGGGTGATTTCTGCAGCGAAAATTCACTGAGTTATGAATCTTTTCCTGATGGTATGCTTGCTATACCTGGTATTTATAAGTTGTTTCAGGAGGGATGAAGCATGCTTGGTACAGATGGGATGCCCACTGATACCTTCAGCAAACATCCATGAAGTTCTGCCAATCACCATGTGTACAAATGTGTTTTTTATATATATATAAATATTTTTCTCTATTTCTATATAAATAGAGAAAAATGGATACATAGAAAATGTATATTTTTATATATATTTTATATATAAATGTAAAAAAAATATATTTTAGAATATCGTCATTTGCCCAAAGTAGGCTTTTTTCACAGGCACAGCACAAATTTTGCTAAGTTGAATTTCCCTACTAATATATGTAAACATAAAGAGCACACTAAAAAAAGCATTTAAAATATTAGTTCAAGCTCTTGTAAAGTTTTTGAGTTTTTTCCCCCGTACTTCTCAGAAACAGCTGAACTGGCTGTACCAAAACCTAAAAATCAAAACAAAGACCTATCCAGCTAGAGTAAAGAAGGAAAATGTAGTCTACATGGTTGTGTTTGGCAAGCTATAAGCCACTGAAAAGAAGAACTTCATGGGAAAACATTAGATAGATAGAATTATCAGGATCACCTATCATGATCCACTGATCACTTAATAGGGTTAGAATGGAAGTTGGTGTTGACTATAATGAAATTACACTATGGTTTCATTTTGCATTTATAGGAAACATCTGGGAATGCTGGAATTTATTCATACTTTATGACCTTTAACTCTTGTAACTCATCACTAAAGTTTCTGAGACTCTCCTAGTAGTTGGCAACTTTTGTCCTTGCAACAGAAGTAGGAAAACGTCTCACAGAGGGAAAGAACACGTAGGAAGATTAAATACTTGCCAAGCTTTATATAGGAGTAGGGTACTGAATTTCTGCCTACACCTAAATTAACCTGAATTTGCTAAGAAGTTAAAGGCATGCGATAATCCCTAGGAAATGTCCAGCATTTGCTGTGACATTTAATTCTCCTCTAAGAGCTTTACATGATAGGCAAGATGTGGTAGTTATTGCTAATAAGAAAACATTAAAGAAAATAGATAATGATGGGAAAAGTACCTGTTCAGGGACAAAATTTTGATAGAAGTTAAAGAATTCATTTTAAAAGGCCTTATGACTTGATGGGTGGGCTGGAGGTGCTTTTAATGAAAATGGTATCATTTTAACTTAAATACTTTCTAAATTGTGGCTAAATGAACATTTTAAATAGAATGGCAGTTATATAAGTAGAGAAACAGACTTCTGGATCTGCATGTTTGTGTCTCTCTGTCTGATGATGTATATTTAGAAGGTGTATACAGTTAAATCTTAAACTGAAGGACATATAAAATGAGGATGAAGGGTGCAGTTCTGCAAGATGCTGGGTACCGTGTCTATATTCATTGCCACACTGAAACAACTGCCTGCAGCCATACCCTGATGGGTCTCGTGGCAAGTTTGCAGTTGGGAAGCGTGCCTAAGTGACTTGCTGGTCTTGGTTCAGAGATCAACACTTTACAAGATGAAGTCTGTATTAATTAACACACTTGCATTTGATGGTATATTTCAGCTTTCCAGTGGTTCACTTTTTGATCCTAATTATTTCTGCTTCCTTTTCACATTATTTAGGTAGCTAATAAATATACATCCAGTGGCTGCTTCACCAGTGAAGGATTATTTTGGCTGCCCTGTAGCTAACAAGAAGGCTATATCAATTGAAAATGGTGTGAGAAATGGCTATTTTTCTGATGAATTTTATGGCAATTACTTTTACATTTCCACCCAAATGTATCTTTCTGTCCTTAAAGAGTCATGTTGTAATCTAGTTTGATGGTTATCTTCTGCTAATAAAAGTCTTTTCCTCCATGTCTTTAGCTGGAGGTGCGCTCCCCAAATCATTGGCTTGCCAGGACTCGACTGGATTTAAACACAGAAATCCAGAGACTGAGAAATGAAAATGAACTGTCAGCAGCTTTTGAATCCAAAGCGCTGAACGTTGCTGTAAGCCCAGAATAATAAACCATGTTTCAAGACATAGACCCTGTGGATGAAATATATGTTCCATAAACGGTTCTGACAACAACATTATGGATAAGCTGCGCGAGCTTCTTGATCCAATTTGGTAGCAGAACACATGGCATTGTTTGAAAATTACAGAAATATTTTAGCGAGGGTGTAGGGGAAAGTGATGTTTATATTAGAGTTTGCAGTTTCACTTGCTTTTTGGGGAGAAGATTTTGATGTTTTTAAAAAGTCTCCAAGAAGTATGCATGTATAGGAAAGGGTCTTTGTCTCATTCTTGAGCTATTCTTCATACATATGATTTTCTACAATTTTTAGTTTTTTAAACATTTCACTGGGATATGTGTCCCTTGGGTATTCATTAGTTTAAATGTTCTTTCCTGAAAATGAGAATTTTTAACTGTGCTTTGGATTTAATGCTTTGCAAGTTGCTGGTTTTTTTTTTTTAAAAAAAGCAAACTACATTAGTACCATGCAGTGTTTTAACTTTCATTCCTAGATTCAAATAGCTAAACGATCTGAGGATGATTCATAAATGCAGAACTGTCTCAGCAATAAAGATCAGTGCCTATAAAATGTATGTAACTGTAAAATTTTAACATTTAGCTGTAAAAACTAATGTCTACAGGTAGAGGAGAAGCTGACTTATTAACCCTTTTATTGCATGCAGGGCTTTTTAAGAGCTTTGTGGAATGGGCAAATTTTATATTCATTTTGGTAAATGTGCCGAGGAAACACCATGTTGTATTCCCTAGGCATAAAATCTATTAGAAACTCTGTATTGACTTCTCAGTCATTTCTGAGAGAGGACAACAAGGACAGGCAAGCAGTTTGTTGCTTGGAGTTCGGACGTGCTCCCACGCCTCTGGGATGCTCTTGCAGGTCTCTGCGCTTTTGGAGGGGTCCAGGAAAGCTGCACCTTGTGATCCAGCACTTGGATTGCATACAGAAGGAAAATAAGTGAAAACAAAAAAAGCGAGTAAAGCCAACACTCCAGGCAGGTCCAGACAAGTTTGGGCAGAGCAAGGTGTGCCAACCCCTGTTCTGAGACCCTGCAAACTTGGTGCGCGCCCGGCAATGGCAGTGCTGGGCTGCTAGAGACCATGACTTCACATCAGCCGGAGCTGCGTGCTGGCTGGTTTTGCCTTGCGTTGCCTCCCTCCCTGCTGTGGGGGTGGCTGAAGGAAGCAGAGAAGCCAAAACAATTCGTATTCTGCAACCGTTGCACTTCTGCGTTGCCTCTCTAGGTGAATGTGAGTTTTATCTCAGCCTGGCAATGGGAGGCTCAGCCGCAGTTTTGATGGGAGAAGCTAACAAGCAATTTACTTAAATGGGTACATATTCAAGGCCCAATTTGTTTCTGACTGATGGCAATAGTAGTCTATCACTGGCTTCAAAGCAAGCTAGATGAGTATTACTCGGTGACAGTAATATTCCATCTCCTCCTATGTGCTGCAATTAAAGTGCTAGAAGGATCGCACGGATCTCTGTAATTGCTTTACTGCGTAACACAGCTTTTGTCTTTGCAAAAGATTTTGCCTTACTGGAAGGCATATCGGTGTATCTTCCATAATATAAACCTGGCTGTTGATCCTTACTTCGTATGAAAATCAGCATCAAAAAGGAGAGCAGGGAAAACATGCTGCTTCTTATATAAGGGAAATTTAAAAAAATCTAATCCAAATGGTTGAAAACCTAGAATGACAGGCTCTTTAGGAATGATAATAAAAAAGGTGAAGACTGGACGGCAAAATTAATACCATAAAGAAAACCTGATATTGTAGTCTGTATGTTTGAACTCCCGCGTCTTCAGTGAGGACAGGACTGATGTAAGATCCATTCTGAAGTTAAGAATGTTAATATGGCAGAGGATGATAGACTTCTGAGTTTTCATTAGGGAATCTGAAATGAGGTATTCATCCCGCTCTCAGGTTTTAGTGGATAGGCTTTAAGAGGGGTTATGTTCAGCACATCGGCATTTGGATGACATGGTATTGCCCTTTGCTACCCAAACTGATGTTTTCTGTACAAGGAAAAATACTTCCTACTTCGATCAGACATCTTTAAAACTCCTGTGTACATACATTGCTAAATACTGTAGTGTTACATCTTTTCGATATTTCTACATCTTAAATACCACATTCACATTAATAAAGGACGCTATGTAAGGAAGATTTACATATGTAAAATACATGAAAAAATATATGTAAAATATGTAAAAATATGAAAAATCATATGTTCTAAGCATGAGAGGATGCTGATCATCAGTTTTATGCACATTGTAAATAGTTTCATTTAATGATCAGTGGTTTTTGCTGTCATTTGCTTTAAATAGACTCATGTATTTCTTGAAAGCAATCTGATTAGCCTGCAAAATAAATATAGATTCATCTTGCATTTTCATGCTGGTCTTGCCCTCTGCATATGTGGTAATACCATGGTTTTCAGGATGATTGGTCTTACACGCACAGTATCAAAATAGTCTAAAAGTAATTAACAACAAGTACTTGAGCTTTCAGAGTTCAATAACCAGATATTTGTAACACTCCTTTTTCTACCCTCGTGGATTGTCTACTTGGCAGTTAACCTTACCACTACTACTCTTTCTTTTAAAATGTGCCCCTTCAAAAAGGAATGGGGGAAAACCAGCATGATGTGGATCCCAAGATGCTGCCAGAGAGCATCTCCCGACCTGCTGAGCCGCACGTGGCTCAGCCACCGTATCCTGTCAAGGCATCTCCTCCCACTCGTCCTCTCTCTCTCTTTAGAGGGTTCTCTCAGCCCATCTGATATTTTTTTCAATCCTGGCAGTTCTGCCTTTGAGGGCTGTGACTGCCATCATGCACCAAGTGACCATCCTGTTTCTGAGCGCTGTTAATTCTTAATGGCAGGGGTTCTCTGCAGGTAAGGATTTGAACCACCCAGTCCATGCGGGCTGCTGGCAAGGATTCATCTGTGCCTGGAGGAAAGCTGGTTTCAATCTGAACAACCTTGTGTTGAGAGGCTTCAGCACTGTTGAGGTGCCCCAAGTCCATCTGTCCTCTGCTGGCAGCCACCCCGCCACAGCCGTGTCAGCAGAGGCACCTCGCAGGGACCTCTCTGATGGGACTTGCTTCCAGCCTAGCTCAAACTCGTCCCAAATGACACATGTTAAACGAACCAAAGTATTGTCTGAAAGCACAGCTGTGCCCAGATCAGGGCTTTTGCTGGCATTGCTAGGTGTGATTTTTCTGTGCTCGTCGCCAGCACAGCTATGCTCGTAAAGTTTTGTAGTAGAGACCTGGCCAGGATCCTTCAAATCCTCACTTGCAGCCTTGGCAAAACAACTCTTTTGACTTTGCTGGAGCCAAGACTGCTCTACTCTTCCCAATTAATAGTCCAGACTTTGTTCTCTCAGTGACAAAAAAGTTGCTCATGTGGGATTGACTTATCTCTCCAGTGACCACTTCATATCCTGCTTGGAATACTACGCTGGCACGTGTCTGTGCTACTGGATGCCAATATCTGTCCTGAGCTTTTGAGAAAGCAAGTCAAATTCTGTGCATGCACCTCTCCTGGCGCATTAAAAGCTTTGATTGCCTGTGTCCACAGGACTTACTTGTGTGTGTGTAGCACTGAGCTTGCTGGCAGTGTGCCCCACTTCTCCAAGCCCTCTATGCAGAAGCAGTGCTGAAGTACTGCCTTCCTGGTCTTGCCTTGACATTTCCTCGACTGATGTTATGTTAGCATAAGACTTCTATTTGCCCAGGACGATGCTTAATTTTGTCCATGAGTAGAGATGATGAAGTACTTGAATACACCAGAGGACATTTTCCTAACACCACATGGTGTGTTTATGATGTGTTGATGGTTTTTAGAGAGAAAGAGTACCTGAAAGAACATTAGAGCATTGGAGAGATAAGCATGGGTGTTGGATTCATGGCAGAGGAGGAGCACAGAGCTGTATGAAGGACAATGGATATTGTGGTTGGTACCTTATTTTCATGCTTCATGTTGGCATTTCTGGAAGAGTACTAGTGTGATAAATATGGTGAGATCATAGAATGATAGAAAGGTTTGGGTTGGAAGGGACCTTATAGATCACCTAGTTCCAACCCCCACTGCCATGGGCAGGGAGACCTTCCACTAGACCAGGTTGCTCATAGCCCCATCCAACCTGGCCTTGGACAATTCCACGGAGGGGGCATCCACAGCTTCTCTGGACAACCCATGCCAGGGCCTCACCACCCTCACAGTAAAGAACATCTCTCTTATATCTAATATAAATCTACCCTCTTTCAGTTTAAAGCCATCACCCCTTGTCCTATCACTACCTGCCCTTGTAACAAGTCCCTCTCCAGCATTCTCGCAGGCCCCTTCATGGTCCTACCCTCCCCTTCAGGAAGGCTGCTGTAAGGTCCCCCCAGAGCCTTCCCTTCTAAAGGCTGAATAGCCCCAACTCTCTCAGCCTGTCCTCATAGGAGAAGTGTTCCAGCCCTCTGATAGTTTTTGTGTCCCTCCTCTGGATGCCCTCCAACAGCTCCATGTCTTTCCTGTGCTGAGGTCTCCAGAGCTGGGCGTAGGACTCCAGGTGGGGTCTCACCAGAGTGGAGTAGAGGGGCAGAATCACCTCCCTCGACCTTCTGGCCACACTGCTTTTGATACAGTCCAGGATACGGTTGGCCTTCTGAGCTGTGAGCACACACTGGCGATTCATGTCCAGCTTTTCATCCACCAGTACCCCCAAGTCCTTCTCCACAGGTCTGCTCTCAATCCCTTCATCCCCCAGCCTGTATTGGGGGTTGCCCCAGTCCAGGTGCAGGACCTTGCACTTGGCCTTGTTGAACCTCATGAAGTTCACACGAACCCACTTCTCGAGTTTGTCCAGGTCCCTCTGGATGGCATCCCACACATCTGGACATGTCAACTGCACCACTCAGCTTGGTGTTGTCTGCAAACTTGCTGAGGGTGCACTCAATCTCACTGTCTATGTCATTCATGAAGATCTTGAACAGCACTGGTCCCCGTACAGGCCCCTGAGGGACACCACTTGTCATTGGTGTCCATTTGGACATCGAGCCATTGACCACTGCTCTCTGGCTGTGACCTTCCAACCAATTCCTTAGCCACCGAACAGTCCCCAACAGTCTACCCATCAAATCCATATTTCTCCAACTTAGAGGGAAGGATGTTGTGAGGGACTGTGTCAAAGGCTTTACAGAAATCCAGATAGATCACAACCATAGCTCTTCCCTTGTCCACTGATCTAGTCACGCCATCATAGAAAGCCACTAGGTTGGTCAGGCAGGACTCACCCCTGGTGAAGCCATGCTGGCTGTCTCGAATCACCTTGCTGTCCTCCATGTGCCTTAGCACAGCTTCTAGGAGGGTCTGTTCCATGATCTTCCCAGGCACAGAGGTGAGGCTGACAGGTTAGTAGTTCCCAGGGTCCTCCTTCCTACCCTTTTTAAAAATGGGCACAATGTTTCCCTTCTTCCAGTCTCCAGGGACTTCGCCTGACTGCCATGATGTTTCAAATATGATGGAGAGTGGCTTGGCAATGACATCAGCCAATTCCCTCAGGACTCTGGGATGCATCTCATCAGGTCCCACAGACTTATATATGTTCAGGTTCTTTAGGTAGTCCTGAACCTGGTCTTCCCTTACAGTAGGAGGGACTTTACTCCTCTGGTCTCCATCTTGCAGTCCATTGACTTGGGAGGGGCAAGGAGAGAGGTTGCCAGTGAAGACTGAGACAAAAAGTTGTTGAATACTTCAGCCTTTTCTCCTCTGTTGATACTAGGTCACCAAGAAGACTGAAAACAGTTTGCCTCAGTCACCTCTAGTGCCCTAGGACTGCCTCCCACTGGTACTTGTCGTAGTAGTCCCTCTTTCATTTGGACAGGACATCTTCCCACACATTAGGATGTGAAACTTGACCCTCGAGGGAGGTGCACAGATAATTCACTGGCGCTTTCAGTACATGCAGAAGTTGGCGATAACCAAAGAAACAAGGTGCTTAGCTTCTCAAAATTTTTTGAATGCAGTTTTCAAAAGTGCCATGTAGATGATATGGCTCGGTGCAGTCTGCTGAAATCCTCTAACGCCCACAGCAGTGCCTTTACATGAAGTAACCACCAAAGAGCGCAAACTGACTTACATGAATGGAAGATACCCATGAAAGCAGTCTGGGCCCAGGATGAAAGAAAGCAACGGCTGTGTTGGGGCTCACATTATGTCAGGTCTGTTTTATGGAACAGCTGCTAAAACTTGTTGTTTGTAGACAGTGGACACGAGCTTTTTCCAACTGATATTTTACAGTGTTTTCAGTGCTAGTTTTGCTCAGCTCTTTAAACGCCTGAAGTGAGGAAACAGGTAGTTCACATGAGGTATATTGAACCTCGTTAATTTGATGAAATATGTTGGGAGGATTGATTTATTAACTATATTAAGTAACCACTTACATGCAAAACTCTGCTTTCTGACTGGGAACATGAGGACATGTGTTGGTTGCTTGCTGAATTTTTGATACTTACATGAAACCTTTTGGCAGAGTCGCAGCAGCCTCTCTGTTTTTTGTTTCTGTTTTTCACAGTTAAGCAGAGAGCAATGCACACTTAACAAAAACACAGAGCTTTATTAGGCTTAGACGCATGTGCAAGAGACAGCTTTGGAAAAATACTTCCAAGACATGCTAATCATCTGCAAGAAGTAAATAAGTTATGCACAGTAACCAACGAACAGACTAGGTCTTCAGGAGATGAGCAGGCTGTAAAACATGCTGCAATGCAACTCCATGTAAAAGATGCCAAAGCAATCTCCAGGGGACTTGTTACATCTGTTTGCCACAGCTCAGCACCACACTTGGTCACCAAGGTCAAAGGATGAAGCTCTTTGACATCAAATCAGGTGGCTGAACACAAGCCAGATGATCTCTGCCCTGTGCTCCAGCACGTGGTCCAAGCAGCTCATCTGTGCCCAGGCTCCCGCTCTCACGGCGAGGGCAGTGTCCTGCTCTGCTCAGAGCCAATACGGATCACCACGTCCGAACCCCTGTGCTTGTCACGAGCAGTCAGGTAGCATCCCACCTTGGAAGTTACTGCTCTTCCAGACCTGCTGATGTATGTTCAGTGTGTGAAAACTCTGTCATCCAGTTCAGACCTCAGTTAGAAGAACCCAGTCCTATAAATTTTACTTGGAGTTTTGACAAAATCTGTGGGGAGCAATTATGCAAACAGCTATTCCAGCAGATCCCTGAGTTTCTTTCTGTTATTCAGCAAAGGTTTTGAATTACATGCAAGTCTAAGTTTCTCCATTAAAGTGGACAGATGTCAGATTTTTGTATTAAAAAAATCATTTATTATATGTACATTGTAATAGTAAGTGTTGGCCTTGGTGCGTATATAGTGCTGACCTCGTTTAGGCTGACAGTCTGTGAGTGGATGGAGCTATATGCACTTAAACGGTGGAGCACTCCCTCAGGGTGAGGACCGTGCAGTGGAGCCTGTGCAAGGTGGGGCCCATCAGCATGGAAGCTGCCTTTGGCAGGGTCTATTTGTGCGACCCGGTTCTGCAGGACTGGACCTCTGGGCTTCTTCCATTAACCACTAACATATGGAAACACCAAAGATAGTTTCAGCTCCATCTGTCAGTCTGCTAGCGATGATTTCATCCTGTGACGTATGATGCACAGAACAAATAATGGCTTTTTGCCCTCTGTGCTTGTTTGAGAAAAAAATAATTCCTGACACAAACCCACATTTACATGATATCCCATGTACAATGCCATCTTTCAGCTACATCAGTTTTATACACTTCCCCTTTTATACTCTTCCCCTTTCATTTAGCTTTAAAAATGGAAACACTGACTGGCTCTGGTTCAACAGGACTTTTATTGCTAGAAGGAAGGATGTGACAGCATCTCGAGATATGGCAACTCCAAAACACTGCAAATCTACCGGCTTAAGTTAGGTGCAGGGGGAGCATCAATTTGTTGTCAGCCAGTTGGTATAAAGGACAGTTTGGCACAGTGAAGAGGAACTGTTACGAATTCAGCAACCGTTTTGGAGCTAAACATGTCTATGTTGTGACCCAGAGAGCAGCAGGAAGTGTTTGGTACTTCTGACTCTCATCTCACATTTATCTATTTTACATCATTCCGCACATCCATACAGATTCAGCAGAAAATTGCTTTGAAATTAAAATGAGAGTGAAAAGAAGTGGCAAAAAAGAATATATAAGAAACAAGGGACAGCAACACCTTGAGGCTCTCCGTTATTAGAACAGATTTCAGCAAGTGCCTTGGAATGATCTAGCTGTTTGTTGAGATTTTCTAAGATGGGTTATTCAAGGGCACACGCAGCCTTCGTCCGGACTGGGCTCTGCACCTCGTGGCTCTCAACCAGGCGTGGAGCTGGAAGTCTGTGTGCTCCTCTGGACTGCTGCCCTTTATCAACCCTTGCAGTAAACTTGTGCATCATAATTATCTACGTCTCAACTTCTACACATATTCCACTCCTTGACAAACTGCTTTCATCAAAAAAGGAGAAACCTGTAGCACTATTACATTACGTGATCACATATAGCACCATGGTTCTGTCAAGCTGCAAGGGAAAGAATCTTTTGGAAGCATTTCGCTGGTGTAAGTTGAAACCCGTTGACTTTCTCGCTGGCAAAACTACATTTGTTTGTGGCTTTTATTCCTGGCGTGTGCTTCTGGAGCTTGGTCTTTAAATCTGGCAGCGCCAAACAGCTGCAGCCTGTGCTGGCCCTTTTATCACATCTTGCTGCTTTCCTCTCTTTCCATGGACAAATCCCAAAACTATGCCTCTTCTTCCTTATTGCTGACATAATGGTGCATCCTCCCAAGAATAATAAAAGCAGACTGGGAGCACAATAGCTGACCTTGTGACTAAATATTTCGTAAATACCACATGGGTATTTCAGGATTAATGACCTATTTGTATTTGTCCGTCAGGGACATTGTCTGATTCTCTGCCTTTTCACTTTCTTTTGCTTCTGTGTTAATTGGTGTCAATATTCCTTATATAAAGAGGAATATTATTCATCTGACAACTGGTTGATCTGTTCTTGCAGTTTTCCCAGATCCATCCAGCTACCTAAGGTGATCAGTGGACTCCACATGTTTCATGAACTCTAAATATGTGTTTAAGCCATTAACATAAGTGCACTTTTTTCTTTTGAAAATATTTTTTTTAAAAACGTGCTAATAAGTTAGCAGTGAACTGATCAGAAAAGTTATTATTTTCTTCAGTCTAAACAGCAAGTTTTAAGGTCATTGCAACCCATAGGGCAAACATATGGTTTCATGGACTTTTGAGGAGAAAGATGTGGATGCAGAGGGAAACAGCTTCATTGCAAAGATTAAGGGAACTGCTGCTCATTCAGTAAATGCATGCACTTATACACTGCAACTGAAATAACACTTGTGGAAAGCAAAAGGGCTGTTCAGACAATCATTTAAGATTTTGTAAGTTCAAAGATAACATACACAAATTAGGAGGATGAAGAACTTGCTAAATACTGAAGTAATTTGGTCACAAGTACAAATGAAGGCAAAGGCAATGGAAAAGCTTAGGAAAAAAGTACTGGGAGAGATAATAAAACAAACCACTTAGGAAACAACTCCTAACAGAATTCTACTCTCATTCATCGTTTTTGCTCGGGCCAAAACAACTTATGCAACAAGGCTGTTAGAGGTGAACAACAGACGAACTGGAAAACAAGATAATGGAAAATCTGATATAGTTTGGAAGAGTAAGTGGGGACCTTAACAACTGTCAAGGGAGACTCTCATTGAAAGTTTTTTTGCTATACCAAGAACTGTTGAAGTTTTGAGCTTTGAATGTGTGCTGAGAGCTAAGAATAGGCAAACATTTTCTTGAACATATATCTTGTTACTTTTTGCTGATTTTAATTTGCCGTGAAGGGTAAATGTGATGTTTCTTTCTCCTTCTAACAGAGACAGAAAAGGACTGCCCATATGGGCTTACCTTTCAATCACTAAAGAGCGAGAAAGGCAACAAATCTGTAACTCCTTTTTTTGGGATATCTTGTGTATACATACAGGTGTAGAGCTCCAAACATATGCAAACGCTGCCTTGTGTATATTGATGTCAAATCTTTCAATGAATGCAGATGTGTCACTCCGGAGGAGTGTGCATGACAGTTTTTGGATGTCACAGCTGCCTGCAGTTAAATAATTGTGCATTGAAATAAATAGGTTAGTGTCTGTGTGTATTTGGAGCACCGCACCTGAATACAACACGAGGCAGCCAAATATATCCACTGACTGTGAAAGGTTGCTTGATGAAAACAGATGTCCCACTGTTTGGCTCCAGATGTCTGGGTAGGTTATGCAATGGGGCTGTGTGTGCGATTTTTGACGGTGAACTTTATCGCTGTAGAGAGGTCAGGTGTTGGCACTCTTGGCCGAGTGGGAGGATGGTCCAGGTGGGCCGCCAGACTGGTTGCCAGATTCACGTTTCAGACTAGACCTTCAGCTGTGGTACAGCTCCATGAAAAACAATGGAGCCCAGAGGTTTGTGCTGGCTGAGGATCTTCCCTGCACAATTCTCTCTGGTAAGTGTTTATGAGTAGGGGAGTTATTTTCAAGACGTTATTTGTAAAAAGTCCAAAGTGAAGTGATGCATTTAATTTCCACAGGAAAAAAATAATTCTTTGGTCTGGATTAAAAAAAAATACAGAAAGGATTAGAAGAAAAGCAATGGTGACCTTTCATTCAGTAGTTCTCTAAATTAGCACTCACAAAGGACATGAGAGACCAGGAGAACACGAACTCCAGCTTCTGCACCCTAGCAGAGTGCCCCGAGAACTGCAGAGGAGAAGGGCCAGGCCAGCTGGAGGCAAGTGTGTTTCCACCTCCATCTCTTATCTTTCACCACTGCATAGGCAGAAGGGCTGTGTGGGCACCTGGTGGCAGCGGAGAGCCGTTCAGGGTGGAGTCTGGGGCTGGAAAACATCCACATTTCACAAAAAATATTTGGAATCGGTTCTTTCTACATTCTTTTCTATTGGACTTACTCCAGCTTCTATTAAAAGTCATTGGAGCAGGGGCTGGAATTTCAGTGGCTTGTTTTTGAAGAAAATGCATGACATTGACCTTTTTTCAGCAAATTATAAACAATATTCTTTTTCTTACCAACCCTATTTCCCCCATCACTACATACTGTAACCTGCAAGTCCCATGCCTACATTTTCATAGTGCAAAACTGCAAGTCAAACCACACTGTAAATTATAATTTCAGGCGCAATTTTTCCAAGCCCAGTCTCAGAATCGTTGAAACACTGAGACCAGAAAGGACCTTGGGTTGTCTCTAGATGAATCTCCTGACCAAAGCAGGGTCAGCACTGAGTTCAGACCAGGTTGCTCTGGACTTTGTCTAGTTAGTTGAAAATCTTGAGGGAAGGAGATGCCATAAACAGCTTCCTGGGTAACTTGTTCCAGTGCTCACCATCCTTGGGAAGAAAATGTTTTCCCTCATGACCAAACAAAGGCTACTCTATTTCAGTTGATGACCATAGTCTCTCATCTTCCTGCCAGGCACCTCTGCAAAGCCTGGCTGTGTCTTCTCAGTCACCTTCTCTCAAGAACTGAAAGGCTGCTATTGGGTTCCCCCAAGCCTTCTCCACCCTGTTCCCTGTTTCTTCATCCTTGTGAAGTCTAGAATTGCATACAATGGTTTTCAAAGTCATTCTTTCAACTTTCAGAATGTGAACAAGCTTTGTAAATAGGTATTTTTCCTCTTTTCCTGGGTGTTAGCCATTAGAATAATTATTTAATGTCATTGAGATTCAGCAAAACACAATATTCTACCCTGCAATTAAAAGGCTTCCTGCAAGTTGTGCTTACAAGAAAGATTCCCACTAAGTTAGTATCCCACTAAGTTAGTATCCCACTAAGTTAGTATCAGCACAAAATCTGAGGGCTTTATCGAGATGTTCAGCTTTTTCCTACATATGCATGCAGAAAACAGTACTAAGTAGACTTCACCTGTGCTGATCCAAGACTACATGGTAATGAATTTGCATTGAAAAGAATGTCGCAAGGGACAGATGATATTGGACTGATCTACTGCAATATGCTGATATGAAGAAAATCACTCCAAAACTTTCCTTCAGTTTATGCAAAGAATCTACATCAGCAACTATAGCAACTGCCTGCTGAGAATATGGTTTAGGCAGCCACACAGTAAGAAGAGAGAATAGTCCATCTCAGAGGGCTGCATGGAAGGGGAAGAATCAGAAACAGAAGCTAATATGAGAAAAAAAAAACAACCGTGAAGAAATATAATAGACACTCCGCAAACATACCCAGACCGTTTAAATTAGACATGTATTTATTTGTATAATTTCTCACATTATTCAACCATTAACATAGCTTGTGCAATTATAGCTTTGGGCATTTCATTTCACTATATGTCATAATGTTGTAAAATGAAAATACTTCCAAGATTTACCATATTTTTTCAGTATATTGATGTTGAGATAGTACTGTTGTACCAGGCATGAATGCAGAAGAAAATAGTCCTTGTTTTAAAGCACTTACAAACTAATGGTGTGAAGATGCAGATGACTTAACTCCACACAGAATCATCTGTGCACTGAAGCCCTAAACAGATAAGATAGACTTGACAGAAGGAAATTTGCTGCTCCTACAGAAGTCCAAGATAAATCTGTGAGAATCACTGCTGTTTTCTTGTGCGTGTTTTGACAAAAACAGGCAATTTTGCAAAGGCAAACATTTTGCTCTGACCAGCATCAGGGAAACCCACAGGGTGAGGAGAACCACTTGTCACACAGAAATTGTGAGACATGTTTGCATATAAACTTTTAATTAAAATTGCTGCTTTTACCCTGCTGCTGCTGGAAGCCATAAGGGTGACAAATTAGCTCTCTTGCAACCCAAACAGTATGGGTGCTAACTGTTAGAGATTATGAAGCAGGTTTATGATCTTACATAGGGATCCATGTAAATGATCTCATTTTTTAACACAGCTGTCACAGCTCTCAGAAATACTGTGATTATAGCAAGACTTGCACTTACCCATATACTTAAGTACAGATTTGGCTCTAAATTACAGTGATAATATAAGCATGGGTCCTGGTTAGCTCTTTAGCAGGTTTTGTGCTGGCAAATGCCTGCTCAGCTCATACGGTTTCACTGGCACTTGGCAGGGGAAGGGGGTCTCACTGCAAGACTTGCGCCAGAGCTTTCTCCTCAGCTGCATTAAGGAGTGGGGGATCTCACGGGGCGCTCCACAGAAAGCGTTGGCCAAAGGGGACAAGGGTAGGATGACCAAAGGAGGCAAATATCTGTAATCTACTGCTGCTGGAAGATGCCAAGGCTGGGAGAAGTGCATGACGCTGCTCAGTGGAGGGGACAGTCTTCTCCCCAGCATTGGGAATTGCCATTGCGCTCTTTGGGCTGTTACTGCATGCAGGTTCACAAGCAGAGAAAGTGGGAGCCAAAGAGGAAAGTGGTTTTGCCAGAGGTTACAGAACAAATCAGCGCAGGAGATGGGAAGAGACTTACTCCTCAGTAGGAGTCTATTGATTTTTTAACTGCTGGGCATATTTGGCTGCTGAAGGAATCCTAGGGCTCAAATGAGATATAAGAACAAATAATTCATGGCAGAGCTCAAAGATGAGAAATTCTTGGCTATGCATCTTACCTCACTTATAATTTCTTTTCTCAATTATTTTAATGGAAGATGGTGAAAAGTGGTGCAGAGGTAAAAAAACCCAAGAAAACCTAATGAGATTTTGTGGAAAAATAACTCATGATCATCCACTCAGATATGAAGGTTCTCAATGCGTTGCCTAAACACAGACATCTTGGCTTACTTGGGTATCTCACCTGGTCTTCAGCTGCCATTCCAGAGTGAAACACAACTCCCATGGGTCCTCTGTCTTCTCTTCTGGTCTCGTTTATCATCTGAGAAATGTACGCACATGCAAATAAAGCTTCATTCAAGAAGGGGTTCTCTGTGACAGTGCAGGCTGTTTCAGGTCCATAAACAGCTGGGTTTGGTATTGCTGTGCAGTTAGTTCTCACTTCTAGTTATGTCTACACCTTATGTGCTTTGGAATTTAAGTGATTGTTCTTGAGTTCACTTGAACTTTCATGAACAATAGTGTGTGCAAAATTCAAATTACTGGAAAAAAAAGACTTCCTTTCCTTTAGCTCATCTGTCAATTTTGTGGGTAGGGCCTATCTTGGAAATGGATTGGTGCAGCTGGTCTGCTTGGGAAAAAACAAAAGACTGAAGTATTAGGAGTTACTGATTATATCATCTGGAGAAAAGAGGCTTTATTTCTTCAGAAACTATTAACCTCTGTTGTAATCTTTTTCACAGAGGCCTAATATGTTTGGGAAACTAGATCTGGAGGAACTGAGGTGGAAATTGGAAATCTTCCTTTTTTCTATCAGGTTAAAATTGTACCTAAAGAATTGTTCAGAAATGGGAAATGGTTAGATTTCAGTAATTCAGTCACTCGTAGGTAATAATGAGGGGTCTTCCTCTGACCCTCCAGAGGACAAAATTTACACCACAGTATCAATGGGGCTCTTGGGAGCCCGACAGTGAGAAAGGATTCTCAGTCACATTGCCAGGAGAACACTGTAGCCAGAGAGAGTGACTTTGGTCTTGCGATTTAAGGGTAGACTGTCACTGAAGCTGTGGACAGGCATTTTTTAACCCTTTGACATGCTATAAATACTGTTATTAAAAAATCCCCTTTCAAAAAAATTAGTTTTGGAGAGCAAACCAAGATTTTTAAAACCTTGGAATTTCCAGAAGTCAGTGGGAGTGTGTAATTTCATCTGAATTTGGACCAGGACCTTACTGTGTTGGGATTATGATATTAAAAATGTAGTTTCTGCATCTCAGGAGCTGCAGGGTATGTCTCTGCAAGAGCACGGTGTCAGATGGGACGACAGTATCTGTCCCCAGCCTGGTGGTCAGCCTTCCCATGCGCCGTGCTGGAGCCCAGCAGAACTGGTCCTTGCTGGTCTGGAGCCTCCCCTGGCCACAACTGAGCTAAGTACCGCTGCACCCTCGTGGGGTCTGTTACCAAAAATCGCTCCACCAGCTCTTGCTGTCAGGAAGGAGAAGAATGTAAGTCACCATGTTCCTCTTCGATCCGTGGCATGGAGGGTCACTCACTTCTGCTGATGGGAGTGTAATGTCTACTTAATTATGTCATGGTCCTAGTCTTCTTTAATTAATTTACATAAATTTAATGTAAGGAAAGTGTTCTGAAAATGTGAATTGCAATGGGTCCAACCCACAGTGAAGTACCTTTTGCCAGGAACCAAGTATCACCCAGTAAGAAACACAAATGCCATTAATTCTGAATACTTGCTGCTTGTGTAAATTGTGGCACTTGGATTTTTTTGCTTCTATTGATCACGTATATTTTGGATGCACATAAGTTTCCTATGGAAATCTATATTGATCTCCAGAGTAAATGCTCTGTTGTATTAGCTGCCTACTCAAAGTGTTTGTGGTTTTGTATTTCTTCTTTTGGGCTGTGCCTGTGTGAAGTATCTGTCTGTCATTATACGTCTAAAAACATGAGAAAGTTAAAAATGGTGATTTTTATGCTTTTGGCAGCATTACGGTTTGGAGTGAGAACGTTATGCAATGGAGTGAGATTACTGATTTGAGATGTGCAAAACTATAACTGATGTGCTATTGATTATGTATACATATATATGTGTGTATGTAGGTGTATATATAGAGATGAATATGCTTCTCTAGGCAGTCTTCCAGGGAGACAACTCGTGAACGATTGCTCCTGATAAGAGGTGATGACAGCAGGTCCATGCAGAGCTGGAAGGGGTGCTGGCTGTGGTACCCTGTGAGTTTGCTGCCATCCTGTCACTGTGCTCCTGTTTCAGGTCTTGGATGCCAGCGGGTAGATCCCTTCACTGTTTCACCAACACTTGGTCCAAATAATGCATTTCCATCTATAGAGGTATCATTTCAGCAGTGCCACAGAAACTGATTTGTTGCATCAGTGTCTCAAAGTCTTTGAGAATACTGAGTAGAGGTGAATTAATGAGCACAGGGAATTACTTTTTGTAGTCTTAACATCCAGAACAGATAATACTCCTAAGTTCTGGAAGTTCTGCTTCGTTCTGTCGTGGCAGTACATTTGTGTGAAATATGTGCCTGGATCTCACTTGGAATTAGGAGGAGTTTGAGATTCAGTCATCACTTCAGCTGTTATCTCTGCATCTCTGTATGTTTGGCATAGTGGTGCAGGTTTTAAACTCTTCTCCTAGATTCCTGTCTCTGAAAATTACCACTCCTAAAAAGCAGTCATATCTTCGCTATTGTAAAGGATCAGCATGAAGAAGCAGATATGAGCTGCTGATGTGAGATATAGGTACAGCTTCCCAGCACGGGAGGTTCTTAGCAGATAACACCATAAACCACACCAGCATAGCTGCATAAATGTTCTCACCTTGAGGATGAAAGTTATTAGGAGCTTTTCTGGACACACTGAATCTGTGAAACAGGACCATGCTGAGCAGTGAGAGGAGTGAGATGGAGAGAAGGGCAAGTTTGTTTGACTTAGAAAGCTTTGGTTCAGCTTGGATCACAAATTAGAAGAGGAGGGTCAGACTGCCTATGAACTGATGGTTGATCAGCAAGTTGTGTCATTTAGAGGCCCACAGGGTAGGCTACAGCTTTGGATCAGTTGCGAGTCCAAAGCTGACCATGATAAAGGAGATGCTGCGTTCTCCTGACTGACTGGCCTTACCAAGACCCATATAGTCTCACAGCAGACAACCTGCCCTATTGCTTGACAGCCATGGCTGTTGATGGGCCTGGGACCTGAAATAATATTATTTTCGCTTCAGCAGAGCTCTAAAATTAACTCACAATTTATAGTGATGGTAAAATACTGCTGTGTTTTTTATGTTAGTTATTAGCTAAGAATATTTTTCACTGGAGGTTTACTTTGCCAAAAGCCTTTGAAATGCTTGCAGCAGTGAATTATAATATAGGTAAAGCTCCATATAAATTATTTGATAGGGAAATAAAAAATAACAAGACAGCAAAGCCTGAAGAAATCACTCACTCTTTGATTGGATTTGAGACCCCTCAGGTGACTCAGTCAATGTGTCAGGAAATGTGAATTTTAAAACCAGGCCAACAAAAAGCAGAACACACCCTCAACCTAAACCAAAAGCCATGCCTGAAAGTTTAACACACAAAGTTTTCAGATATTTTTAGCTATGACTGACTGAGGTTTTTATTATTCTGCACTGCTTGGGGGTCTCTTTTAATTAACATCAAACACTGCGATACAGAAGGAAATACATTAAAAAGGAAATTATTAAATTTTCCCCCAGCTGTTATTGCTAGATGTGCCATATTTTTGACTAGTTATTATTAACAGAATTCTACACCATGACTCCAGTGCTGCTCTATTAAATATCTTAGGAAGCGAAAATGGTCTGGAAATGAGAACTCCAGTCTAAGCTACAAGATTATTCATTAATCTCTTCCACAGCGTGACCTTGGGAGACTGCCTCAATTTCCCTGTCCCTCAGTTAAGCGAATGACCGCTTGCTTTCCATGGCCGCTATGAGGTTTAATTAATAACTCAGATTTGTCTCAGGTCTGCACTTCCTTTTTTTGTGCTGTAGACTGAAGTGCACAACTCCTGTCATGCAGTGCCTGGGAAGGGAGGTTACAGCATCGGAAAGGAAATCTCCCCGGTGCCTGTGGGCACAGGGACACTGGCCTGGTCTCCAGGTCAAAAAGGGCTTGGAGAGGCCAAGACAAGAGAATTTGACTTGCAGATGAGAAAAGTCTCCTATGCAGAAAGCCAGGAAAGGGATGAGCGCTGCCTGACAGCGCCCTGTAAGAGCAGGAACCTGTCCAGCACCTGGAGATGGATGCTCTTCACTTTGTGAAACCTCAGCAAGGGATGCTGCAAAATATTTGCACTGGAAGGATGCACATATGCAAACATATCATAGAGTGGCACATAAATTGTGGAAGAGAAAGGAGAAAGGTAAAGAATATCTGTCCAGCTATGGGTGGGTAATCAGCAGTTTCATGAAACGTGTGCACAGAAACTGCGTCTGCAGATGGAGATGGTAGTTCTGCAATTCTCTGTGCTCTGTGCCCCCACAAACATCTGAATATTTGCCTCTGAAAGCAGTGCTGTCCCAAAAGAGTAGCTCCAAGTCTTTTTAAAAGATAGAAAGCAAGAGTGGGTTTCTGAGATCTGATATCTAGTTTTGAGGACAGAACTACACAGAAGACTGGAGTCATGGCCAGAATCCAAGCCCTTCGTTATGTTCTGCCATTTCCTAAATAAGAGGCAATTAAAATGCAGCAACTTGTGCTGTTCCACTGCAGTGTAGCCGTTAAGCTTCAGTTTACACGTTAGGGTCCTATTTGGCAAGAAGAGTATTTATGCTAGTTGTGCAAAGAGACGCCACAAGACCATACATGTCCCTGAATGCCCAGCGTGACACTTTGGAAAATCTGTGTGTGTTAAAATTATGAGGTCTGGTGAGTTTATGAAGGTTTTGTATCTATAAATACCATGAGACAGGTTTATACTTAAAAGCACATTATCAGTATTATTCTGTTAATATAATAACAAAGCATTCGTGGTGTGGCCACCAGTAGTTTCCCTCAGAAATGAAACAAAACCACAAGTAGAGCTTTTCTATGACATCTAATTTGCAAACAGATTTTTTACTAGCACACCAACGTTAGCTGGGAACCACAGCTCCCAATGCCCTTGACTGAAAAAAAAATTACGAGCTGCAAAGTGTAGGCTAAGTGAACATAGAATCAGCGGTTTCCCTAACAGAGTCTCTGTCTCCACATTCAGGCTGAAAAGACTGACACAAAAAATGGAGACTCTTAGCCTGGATAATCTGTGATTCGAGTGCAAGCAGTGTAGAGTAACGGGAGAGATGCAGTACGGGAAAACAGCAGGGCTCCTAAGATTGCTTGTGTGAGATGGCATTAAGGCCATGGGTACATCCTAGCAGAGAAGAAGGAATGGAGAAGCATAGTGCAAAATCTTCCTCTTACAGGCCCAGAATTTGGAAGAATGAGAGAGCAGATGTAATTTGATCTAAGGAAGGTAGGGGAAAGATGGAAAAGGTCCAAGAAGAGGTGACGTCACTAGGAGAAGCCTGAACTAGCGGTACCATGAGAAGGAATTTCCAAAGGCAAATTCCTACAGGTGCTCAAGACAGGCAAAGATGATTTGGTAAGGATGTGCACAAGGGTTCTTCAGGCAGACCCTCTATCTCCTTGGCTGGAAAAGACAGTTTTGAACTGTTCAGTTTTTCTAGTTAAACAACATCCTGGGACCATCTGACATAACCCAGAGCCACCCTCTTTGCTCTCTTCCTGACCTCACCTACTCCTTTTTTTTGCAAAGACTCAGATATGCTCTGAACCTTATGGCTTACTTTCTTCACTTTATATATTTTCCTGAAGAGTTTGATGAAAAATGAAGGGGTGTAGGGTGGAGAGCTTTGGGTAATGGAGTTGAAGTAATGGGATATTTTGAGACAGTGGTCATGAGACGAAGAAACAGATGCCCCAAGTCTCCCACCTCCTGCAGAAGGCAGCAAACAGGCTCTACAAGGAAGAGGTCCACATCTGCATCTGATGCTTACTTAGTCTTAGGAGAACCTTGAAATCCCTATGTGTTTTCTGTGTCCACAAGTAAGAGATCATTAAAGACTGTAACATAGTACTTTTAAGGCCCTTTATGTTTCTTTCCTGGAGTGCAGAAGTATAGGAAGCGTACTGGACTGGGATCTTTGTCTGACTTTGAACATTCAAAACTTTATCATCCTGAGCAACCAATTACAACAGGCCAGGTGCTCTTTAGGTTTATGACCCTCTATTAGATGGGAGTGGGAGTTTTCCAGATAATCTGATGTATAATTTATTGTGCTCAAATGATCAAGTGAAAAGCATTAACTTTTACAACTTGCTCATTATTTTAAGTGTTTTCTTTGTTTCCTCCTAGAGCTCCTCTGCCAAACATATTGAGCTTTTGCAGATAATGGTTTGTTTGCAGGCTGTATCTACATCCATTACAGACAGAATAAAACAGGAGAATGTATGGACATTATAACCAGGGGAAGAACAAATCATATATGAAAAAAGCCGAAGTTCCACATAACAGAAGGGAAAAAAATTAAAGATATTGCAGACGTTTAAAAGCAGAAATCACTTAGATTTTCAACACTTCTAAAAGCTTGTAGTACTTTTAAAAAATATCTACCTGCTTCTTTACTGCATCCAAAGAGAGGTGCTCAGGATCAGCAAGATGAAGGTAGAGGAGTCTCTCCACTCTTCTATTAATCTAAACAGAAGAAAGGCTATGACATCTAGGCTTTGTAAAGCCAAGCCTTAGATCTGTCATTGATGTCTGTTCAAAGGGCCGTTGCTGTATTCAGCATAGGAGATTACATGGCACATGGCAGCAGCTGTCCCCCTCCCAGTACAATGCAATCAGAAAATGCCCATGGTGATACTTAGTTAGCTATTAAATTCAATTTAATTTTCATAGTGCTGCATATCTGCAAGTTGGCTGTGCCCAGGGACATGAGAGAAATTGTGAGTGTTGAGCGGAGTTTTAACAGCTCAGCAGGGGAAGCTGGAATAGCTTGTACCTGGGAAGGTACCGGATGGTGCCTGGTCTGTCCTTCCCAGCGCTACGTGAGGAGCAGTCTCACCGTCTTCCCAGCCCTGTGGGGCTGTAAGAATTTGCAGCGGGTTAAGTGAACAACTTTAGGAAAACAGAAAGTCAGAAACTTAATTTCAGAGATCTCAGATGTAAGCATTGGGAATTGGGGCTCAGGAATAGAGGCAATAGCCCATCTGAGGTGCAAAAGGCAGTGTTGGGGATCTCTGTAACTTCAGTGAGAGAGGATTTCAGCCCAGGAAAAGGACTGATGACGGTGGGCTCAGAAAGCATGGAGCAGCTGGCAGAGCGGGGCAGGGGTGGGTGGGCAGGAGGAGAGCTGCGCTGCCGCCAGCTCTGCACACAGCTGCTCCACCCTCTATAGCTGGATGCATAGCATCCTGTCATATTTCTATCTCTAAATTAATTCAATTAAATGGGTGTAATGTTATACAAATTGGCATATGGCTCTATTTCTGTTTCTGTTCTCAGTCCAAGTAAAACATGCTGTTACATTTCAGGGAAGGTTTTGACTTTAAGAACCTCTAGAAGGCATGATTGTAATGATTTTCGGCTATTGCAGCCTTGCCTTTCTCCAGAACTTTACAGAATCCCTCACTTCAGGAAGGCTTTCTGTGCCATCAGGTTTAAGAAGAGCACATGCAGGAATCAAACATCGGGCCCCGATGGAATGCACCCACGAGTGCTGAGGGAGCTGGTGGATGTCATTGCTGAGCCACTCTCCATCATCTTTGAGAGGTCCTGGAGGACAGGAGAGGTGCCCGAGGACTGGAGAAAGACCATTGTCACTCCAATCTTCAAAAAGGGCAAGAAGGAGGACCCAGGGAACTACAGGCCAGTCAGCCTCACCTCCATCCCAGCAAAGGTGATGGAGCAGCTCATCCTGGAGGTTATCAACAAGCAAGTGGAGGAAAAGAAGGTTATCAGGAGTAGTCAGCACGGATTCACCAAGGGGAAATCATGCCTGACCAATCTGATAGCTTTCTACGATGGCATGACTGGCTGGGTAGATGAGGGGAGAGCCATGGATGTTGTCTACCTCGACTTCAGCAAGGCTTTTCACAGAATCACAGAATCACAGAATGGTAGGGGTTGGAAAGGACCTCTGTGGGTCATCTAGTCCAACCCTCCTGCCGAAGCAGGGTCACCTACAGCAGGCTGCACAGGACCTTGTCAAGGAGGGTCTTGAATATCTCCAGAGAAGGAGACTCCACAACCTCCCTGGGCAGCCTGTTCCAGTGCTCCGTCACCCTCAGAGGGAAGAAGTTCTTCCTCATGTTCAGACGGAACTTCCTGTGCCTCAGTTTGTGCCCATTGTCCCTTGTCCTGTCACTGGGCACCACTGAAAAGAGCTTGGCCCCATTCTCCTGACACCCACCCTTCAGATATTTGTAGGCATTTATAAGGTCCCCTCGCAGCCTTCTCTTCTTCAGGCTGAACAAGCCCAGCTCCCTCAGCCTCTCCTCGTAGGGGAGATGTTCCAGTCCCCTCACCATCCTTGTAGCCCTTTTGACATGGTCTCCCATAACATCCTCCTAGGGAAGCTCAGGAAGTGTGGGCTGGATGAGTGGTCAGTGAGGTGGATTGAGAACTGGCTGAATGGCAGAACTCAGAGGGTTGTCATCAGCGGCCCTGAGTCTAGTTGGAGGCCTGAAGCTAGTGGTGTTCCCCAGGGGTCAGTACTGGGCCCAGTCTTGTTCAACTTCTTCATCAATGACCTGGATGAAGAGTTAGAATGTACCCTCAGCAAGTTTGCTGATGACACCAAACTGGGAGGTGTGGTAGATACACCAGAAGGCTGTGCTGCCATTCAGCGTGACCTGGACAGGCTGGAAAGTTGGGCAGAGAGGAACCTGATGAGGTTCAACAAAGGCAAATGCAGGGCCCTGCACCTGGGGAGGAACAACCCCATGTATCAGTACGGGCTTGGGGTGGACCTGCTGGAGAGCAGCTCTGTGGAGAGGGACCTGGGTGTCCTGGTGGACGACATGTTGACCATGAGCCAGCAGTGTGCCCTGGCTGCCAAGAAAGTAAATGGGATCCTGGGATGCATTAGGAGGAGTGTGGCCAGTAGGTCGAGGGAGGTTCTCCTTCCCCTCTACTCTGCCCTGGTGAGGCCCCATCTGGAGTACTGCGTCCAGTTCTGGGGTCCCCAGTTCAAGAAAGATGACGAGCTACTGGAGAGAGTCCAGCGGAGGGCTATGAGGATGATGAGGGGACTAGAGCATCTCTCCTATGAGGAAAGGCTGAGGGAGCTGGGCTTGTTCAGCCTGAAGAAGAGAAGGCTGCGAGGGGACCTAATAAATGCCTACAAATATCTGAAGGATGGGTGTCAGGAGGATGGGACCAGACTCTTTTCAGTGGTGCCCAGCGACAGGACAAGGGACAATGGGCACAAACTGAAGCACAGGAAGTTCCAGCTGAACATGAGGAAGAACTTCTTCCCTCTGAGGGTGACGGAGCACTGGAACAGGCTGCCCAGGGAGGTTGTGGAGTCTCCTTCTCTGGAGATATTCAAGACCCTCCTTGACAAGGTCCTGTGCAGCCTGCTGTAGGTGACCCTGCTTCGGCAGGAGGGTTGGACTAGATGACCCACAGAGGTCCTTTCCAACCCCTACCATTCTGTGATTCTGTGATTCTGTGCTTGCAGAGGAGACCTGTGGATGTCTGGGGACAAGAGGAAGGTGACAAGTGCAATAAAACACTTGTCATGGTGGATGCATCTCTGCCTCTGAAATCTCAGAGGTCCTAGTTAAAAATGAGGACATGTGGGGGAGTTCAGTCTAGATTTGCCCCTAGGGTAAGAGTGAGATCTCGCCTTGTCTCTGAGGCAAGGCAAATGTTGTCATTTGCCCATGATAAATGTGTATTATTCTGTGTTAGATGGAAGTCCAGTGCTCAGCGCAAGAGGAGGAACATGATTTCTGACCTCCCCATATCTGAAGTTAAGTCCTTCTGTCTTCAAAAAACTATTTGTGCAGATTTCCTTGGCTTACAGAGCTCAAATCAGCAATCCATATCACATTGAGTTTTACTAAGCTTTTCTGATGATGTTAGTGTGACTCTTGGCATGAATAACTGCTACATTAGGAGTATCAGGTTTTAAGAAATTTGGAGAAATCCATCTGGTTCTGAGGTCTTCAACCCAAACTTAGGGATGTTCACATGGTCTCATACATGGTCTCATGCCTCCCTAGTGCCCAGCGTACAGTCTATAGCCTCCTATTGGGAAATGTCTCTGAATCATTAGTAAATTTGTGGCTGAGCTGCCAAAGGCTTTGGACTTCAAAAAGGATCATTCATGCAGCACAGTTAGCACACTTTGCTAAGCCCGAGAGAGTCTGAAAATCCTGCATGTCATCAAGTTTATGCAAAAATCCTCCAAGAATCACTAAGGTATTTGCTACAAATCTCAGATTTCAGGGGGTTGAATACAAATCCATCCTGTCTTTGGAAGTAGCGATGCAAATCTGTTTACTGCCCAGCTTAGAAAATATCTTCTAACTTCCCACATGCCCCAGTCTCCAGAGCCTGGTGGAAGCCTCGTTCAACTGGAGTTGAGATTGTAAGTGTTGTGTGAGGGAAAATTATGATTAGCTGAAAAATAGTGGAAGTGAGAAAGAAAGGTTAAAAAAATCCCATATATACTTGCATCATCCTTCTCTAATTCATCTAATATATGTCTGTCAAAACTGTCTTTCTCAGCTGTCAGTCTAAACATATCACTCATCTCCATGGATATTAACTTCCTCTGCACACTCTGTTATGTTCAACTTTTTTTCCTTTCACCAATGCAGCACAGTTTCTCTCTGTCGGTGCCTCCTATTCTACAGATATTCTTTGTCAGTAATGATATGCTGGTCTTGGTCTTCAATTCCCTAGCTGCCATCACTCCTTTTTGTCCATTTTGATGGAGAAAGACCTCAGAACTGAAGGTCACAAAGTTGTTGTTTGTGCCTTAGTTAGTCTTCCATAATGCCAAACTAAAAAACATTATAAATGTCAGGGGAGATGTTTTTATGTCTATGCTCCGAGATATGTCTGTATCTAAATAGAACAAATCTTTCTCCCCCCAAAACCCCACACTAATAAAGCTTCATTTCAGAATTTTCCAGTGCAGTTTATCTTCATTTAGACATAAACCACTCGGGGAAGAAACTGCTATTGTGCTACAGACCAGAGAGTGCTATTGATGGGAGAGAAATCATAAGGAATAGAATAATAATAGGAAAGTGCAGAGATGAAATTGCAGTACCTGAAAAAGCCTTTGCTCCACCCAAAGAATTCTTTTCGTCCCACACACACTAGTTATTTGGTTTGGACAAGAGCAGGAAAATCGATTTGAAGTTGAATAGCGAAGCCAGAATATTTTTCATTACAGAGCATGCATAAACTAATTCAGGATGAAATATTTTACAATTATATCATTCTATAACAATATATGTTAAATATTCTAATGAAAATTATTTAAATCTAAATTGTGAATGTACCTGGAAATCATATCAATTTACGTAGAAGAAAGGGTGCTAGACATAAATATGATGGAAACCTTGCCTTCTTCCCTTTGTAATGAGAAATACAAGACCACTTTTGTGGGGAAGTTGTTGATTATGCCTGGGAGGATTATGAAGCACAGTTTCATTTGCAGAATCCAACAGGAACACAATAGCTTCAGTGCCTTAGCTCCCCATTCCCTGCAATTCATGGCATCTCGGGCAATTCAGCTTCTGCTGGGTGAAGTGGTTCAGGTGAGTTAGTAAATGCTGTCCTCACTTTATACAAACAATGCGTTGAAATTTACTTCCCCAAAGCACATCAGGTGTGATCAACAGCATCTCCTGTTTCTAATGACCTTGTTTAAAGAAAAAAGAGTCCCAGAAAAATTACATTTTCCAAGCTAGGCCTGTTATTGTGTGAAAAAGATCTCAGAGCTAAAAGAAGATAGCCAAGGTGCAGGGCTGCTCTGAACAGTTTTGTGGTGCTCTTGTCTCCATGGGTTGGAACGGACATAGCGCCACGACAAGCTGCCGCTTTGCTGAGGTGCGTCTTTATGGTCTTGGTTAATAGATCTTAAAACTCCCTTCCTCTGCAAAATCCCAAACCAAACAACATGCCTAGGTGGGGCCACCGGAGGAGATGGGACACCTGTAAGAGAAATTCAAGAATGAAGGTTTTATGAGTGCACGGTTTTGAAGGATTTATAGGTGCACTGTTTGGCCATCCATTGCTCATTTTTCCCTGCTACATATACAGGTGTCCTAACCGTGGCTGTTTGTTCACACTAAGCTTTGCTTTTGAGGCAGCAAACAGCTGAAAACAGTAAAGGCCACCCTGCCGGCATGGCAACAACTTGATGCCCCGTTCATTTCCTTCCCAAGGCCCCGTAAGGAGTCACTGACTCTGCTCCATCTGAGATCATGTTGGTGATGTCCTCTCTCACCATGGCAAGCCCAGCGTGCCTGCTAACCCTGCACATGGAGACACATGGAGACATCCATATGTTGCCTCCAGATATCACTCTTAAGAAACGAGGTGTTTTACCAGAGCCCACAAAAGTCTGCCTCACTGACCATCAATAAACTTGGGCGTTCTCTGGGCTGTCTTCACCCGCTGCAGCTTTGCACTTTTCTGGGAGAGTTTCTGGGGAGACGAAGGAGAGATGGTAGATTTATTTCTGGCCCTTCTCCCTTTTCCACCACTCCCTCTGCTGTGAGCTGCTTTGAAGGACTTGTCCTGCTTCCTGTGGCACCAGCCAACACCAGTAAGGAGGAGGGAATGTCTTCCTATGTTTGCAAGAGCTGGTTACCCCTTGCGCCAGCAGCGCGGCTGCACTGGCACTACAGCAGCAACCATGCGGAGACCGTTTCAAAACCATCTCTGAGGTACAGAGATGTCTTAGTCCACCCAGGCATCCCTGCACGGTGCTGGAGAAATGGACTCCCCTGAGGGGGCTGCTCCTTGTCCATGGCTCACAGAGGGTCTCTGGCAGGCAGCGTGCCGAGTGGGGTGTTCCTAGCTCCATGCTGCGTGGCGTGGGGCACCCACAGCAGCTCTGGGTGCATTGTCACTCCCCTTTGCTCAGTGGGAGTTTGTTCTTGTTTGTCCCATGTTCAATTCAAGGTTAGTGAAAATGAGCAAAACTCCTTCGTGGCCAGCAGGACTGCTCTGAAAAAGGTGGAAATGTGTATCTCCAAGTGCTCGGCGCTGAAAGATGATTCGTTTCTGGGGCTGAAGCCTCATTTGTTCATTTGTTTCATTTTGTGCTCACCATTATCCCAACGTCCCACTGAGAGGAAGAAGAGGGGTCGGAGAACAACTTGTCTCCTTCGCAGTGAAGAACAAACTGTTCATTCAGTGAATCTTGTTGATTGCAATCTACTGGATGATTTCTGCATGCTTCACTTGTAATTAACTACCATACATTTTCCTGGGATTAGTGATATGTCAGCATTTTTGGGAACTGGTGCTAGGAATTTTAAATAATAACAGCATTTATCTTCTGCATGGACACATTGTAGTTAGGCTGATAAAGATAAGTGAGGAGTTACAACATGTTTTTCTAAGTCTGGGAGTGAAAAGTGGGAGAAGAACTTTTTTTTTTTAATAATCAGAAGACTAATTTCATCTAATAATGATATTCCTTGTGTTAGTAGACATAAGAGGAGCAAGTTTCTTTCTCATACCAGGAAAGAAGTTTTTTGTCCTGCCAATCTTTGCACTGCTGATTCCTGGCCATAGTTGCTGACCAAACTCCTCATCCCTTCAGTCACAGGAGCTCCAACGTGGAAAGGAAGAATTGAAGTTGCCATCCAGGGGTGCCCATCAGTAGCTGCTGAAGTTCATTCCTGTTTGAGGCCAAATTTACACCCGTCCTCTCAGTAGGTTCCAAAAGACTCTTAAATCTCACGGATCAGGGCTTTACCAGGAGGCAGATGAATTCAAATTAGAAACAAGGCGCCCCTCTCCCCCTCGCCAAACCATAAATAATAACAGAGCTGGTGAGGAACTGTCGCCGCAACCGGCCTTTCCCATGTGAAACTGCCAGCTCGTCCTGGGGCACCCTTCTGGAACGGAAAGCGCCAGGCTCGGAGCAAGGCACGGTGACAGTGCCTTCAGGCTGGGAAGTCTGGTGCTGGCGTGGTATAAGCCACCCAGCCTTAGCATCTCTGGAGCTTTGCTGCTGCAGTTATAGTTATGACTGCCATATATGTAAATAAGTTTTGGATTTTTTAATATAAAAATTATTCCTACAGATTTTCTGTGCGCTTATCCATGAGAGCACGGGGACAAGCCCTACCAAAGATCACAGGGATGGGTACTGAGCCCCTGGTTCTGGTGCACAGCTTCATCCGAATGCTGAGTGGCCCCGTGCTCCCTGAGCAGTGCTCTCGGATCAGATCCTCCGTGTCAATCAGGATGCTTTCTTTGAAGTTGTGCTGCTTTATCCCGCCTGAGGGCTGGGGGCACTGAAGCAAAGTCCTTGGGAGCTGCTGGTGGGCAAGATTTCTTTTTTTGTGAAGCCTTTGGTCTGCAAATGAAAAACACCACTGGAAGATGTGTTTTGAACAGCTGCATTGAACCTGCCTCCGTTTCTAGCCTGAAAAGATTTCCATCAGCTTCCAGTTCTTCTAGCTGATCGGCATCTGAAATTGCAGGGGACTTCCCTGCAAGAATTAGAGCAGACCAAATTTGTGTGTGTACAGGATTGGGTAGGTGAGGAAACAAAGCAAAACAGCTTCAAAATAAAGTTGCATGTTTACATTTTCATTTACTCTTTCTGTAATTTAAAAAAAATACATGGACACTTCCATATACCATGTATTTAAGTGGTTTCTCATTTCAGAAGGGATGTCAAGGCATGGAAATCTTTTGTTTAATTGTTTTTCTATTGAGAAATTATTGCAATTAAACTGTTGACCAAAGAATTGCAAAGGAAAAATACTGCTCCTCAGTATCTATTTAAAACCCTATTAGAATACCACTTTACTTGAAAATTACTGTCTCTTCCCAACAATGAAACAAATGCAGCACTGAGTCCTGTTTATTTGTGCTGTGGCAGCACCTAGAGGCTCTTCACAGAGATGTCGCCATATTATAGCACTCGGCATTGCCTGCAAGCACACACAGAGAAATGTAACTGAATAGCCCTTGTCGCAAGCATCTGAATTTTTAAACAGCTGCATCCCACGAGATGGCACTTCTTAGGACCTTCCGGAAGAGAAAGGTTCCTGAAATTGCCATTAATCTATTTCTTTTGTAATATATGGTTATTAAATCGTTATTGTTATTTGAGATTAATGGCTGGTAAGTGTTAAGGAACTGAAGTAATTACAGAACTGGAATAATCAGCAGCCGGTATGTGGCTTGAACTGGTGGATAATTAATTATTTATAATGAAAGCAACTGAGGGTATATATTTTCTGCCTGACAGCGAACACAGAAAGCTTACAGACTACTTTGTTTTTAACTTTTAATAGAAAGAACATGATGAATTCAGTGTTGGAGGCAGTGCACCTATACCTGAGCTCCTCTGCTCAATCATGGGTCAAACATCCTTATCGGTTCTTTTCTGAGTGAAGCCAAAGTGCTTTCAATGGCCGAGTTCGCTTTACTGTGTCCGTCTTCCTCTTGGTAATGTCTACAGGAGGAAACTCGCTGTGTATTGGCTATTAAATGTGGCAGATTTGGAAGAGAAATCACTAAGCTGTGTAAGAAGAAACTCAATTTTTCTAACTTTAGATTCGGCACCGAAGGATACAGCTTTGTCAAGGTTAACTTAGCCTTGCACAGTGATTTGGATGGATTGGGATGTAAATCTTCAGGAGTTCACAAAGAACTGAGCTCAAACACCGAGGCAGTAAAATAGTCAATATGAAGCAGTGCCAGTATTTGTAACCTTGTCTCCTCCTGCTCTGCACTTCTGCGATGTGATCACCGATGGAAGGGGGGAGGACCATCAAACAGATCCTGACTTTGTTAACTAAAACTGAGTCCAAGCCTTGATTTAAACGACAGCAGAACTAGTGCTGCTTATAAGAAGTACCACGTAGTCATGTGGTGCATACATAATAAACACATTTGTATCGTTTTCCCTCCAGCTGCTATTAGTAAGAAAATAAAGGCAGGATTGCCTAAATACAAAAGAGAAATTTAATCTCCAGCTAACCATAGTGATATATGGTGAGGAGAAATACAATCCATCTGTGCTTTCTCTGACAATGCTTTCCACCGTTTGTTTTAGAGAAAGACATAAAGTTCTCATAATGCATCTGGATAGCTATGAAATACTCTGGCTACTGTGGGAGAGAAAGAAGGCATTTCTCCCTGACTTCTGTCAGCATTGCTTCTTGAAACATGAAGATTATCTTTTGTAATCATTATCCTGCCTAGGACAGCTGCAGAGTCGCTGTTTAGTCAGGGACTGGATGTGCAAAAAACTGGAATAGCTGCACTGGGTAATGCAATTACTCAAGATTTGCTGAGAAGGGGAAAGACTTGACACCAGAATCAGCTAATTTTTTTGAGACTGCACTGAGATTTTTCTCTGCATCTTGAAATTTTGGCTGCAATATAGGGTAGACGCCATGCGATTTCCTTTTTGCTCACTCCAGATTAGTTGCCTCTAGCTTTGACAACTGACTGTCTCTCTTGTTCGCTTTTTACATAAAAGGGTAAAATGTTGTGGCCTTCTCCGGTGCATCCATGGCGATGCTTGTCCTTACACTTCTCGCTTACATGTAAAGATAAACCCAGGAGCAGGCTCTGAGCGCGGCTGTGATACCCTGCCTGCTCGGTGGCGAGTGACCGTGCAGTACAGCTGGCCTGCCCAGCCCCACTTCTGTTCCAGACAGCGGAGGCACAAGCATCAGTGGAATTTTCCAAGGGAAATGCCAATGGCATCCCACTCTTGCCGTTTCTAGCTTAGGGGCCGGACAGGTAGTGAGGCAACGTCCCTGTCCCGTCAGGGCACCCTGCAGCGAGCATCAGCTGAGAAGCTCCTTTGGTCTGATTTTCTTGGTGACTCTCTGAACATCTACAGGGCAGAGAAACCTTCACAGAAGTGTTTAAAAAGCTGTATCCTTTGACAGGAGAACTCAGAAGCAGACTTAAAGATTCTCTTAATACCTTTGAAAAAAGAGAAAACAATGAAAAGTACAGATTTGGGTTGACACTGTGTCACACACTGTCATGCTTAAGAGGAATTTTTGCTTCCTGAAGAATCTAAGGACTGCTCCCTTGCAGGTTTAACCTCAATGAGTCCCTTAATGTATGCACATAATTAGTGTCCCTTAGCTAAACAATGTATATGCACAGACTAGATGATTGTTTTAATTATTATTCTAACAAAGAGCTATCACCTGAACTTGCTATTTCAAATCAGGAGAGGAAATGAAAGGTAAGCACAAAATGTCTCCAAGCAATGATCAAAGAGAATCCTCTGTGTTTTTCTTCTGGTGTTAATTAATACTACTTAGTGTGGTCTGGTTTGCACTGACAATTTCATTTTTGGGAGCATCGGGGCTTGCATAAGATTAAAGGCTAATTTTAAACATACGTGGATTAAGCCAGGCATACACAGCTATTGCATAATTCAGAAGGTTAGTTCTTCTAAGCCACTAGGAATGTCCACCTTGATTTGTAACATTAAAAATGGTGCTGGCCATCTTGCAATGGGAACTTCCCTCCCCATGGGTAACTTGTCTGAATGGCATTCCCACAGCAAACAAGGTGAAAGCATGAGACAGATCTGGAAAGGTTTGCTCAGGCAAGAACGAACATGTAGCTTTAGTGCAGCCTGTAGAGCCCTGAGAAAGAAGCTTCAGCCTTTTGACTCCCTGTCCTCTCTCTTTTTGCATCCCATTTCTCAGGCAGCATCAGGCTGGGAGAGGACCCAATCTAGACTCACTGGGTGAGATTTACTTGATGCAGGCAAGAGTAGAAGAGCTGATCTTCAAAGGAACGGCACAGAGGTCTTTAGAGTCTCTTTGTAGATAAGAAATTACCCAGGTAGATAAAAGCAAAACCTAAGCAAGGTTAGGTCACAAGAGTGACACTTTACCAGAGTGTTAAGGCCTTCTCCTAAACCCAAACTTGCATATGGAAAAGGGGAGTAAGGGAGCAGAGTGGTTCTGAGTGTGGGGAGCAAAGACCAGGTAGAAGATGCTGCTCATTCTGCTTTGCTTTGCTGACAGTGAGCTCATTCTTCCAGAACAAATAACATATATTTCATCTGGTGTCTTCACTCCTTCTTTACTGTGAGTAGACAGCTGAAATACTGCCAATGAAGGAAAACAGATTTTATGAGGAATAGTCCTACACCATGAAAAACGAGATTAGAGGAATGCCTAAACTAATTTCAGGTTATTGCATTACAATCTTCATCTCGGACTAATTCTCAGTAGCTTTATTCCAGGTTTATGGACAGAAATTTAAAGCCAGCACATTTTATCATCTGTATCATTCAGTCTCCTTTTTTTTCGCTGAAGCTTTGCAATGTTCTCTTTAATTTCCAGGAGAATGAATTTCACCTTTTATAACATTCAAAGACAATTATGCTGTCTTTATGATGAATGATGTCACCCTGATCCCAGCAATAAAAGAGAATGTACAAATGCCAATAAATATATTAACTGTATCAATCATTCTGCTGATTTTTTTTCTTTTTTATTTTGTTGTTCAGAAGAAATAGCATGCAACCTTGAGCTTTTAATTGGTTAACACTTCCATAAACACCATAATGGCTCTTTAAATCTTTCTTTTGTCATGAGAGTGGGGAAAACATCATGAATAAGTAATTGAATACCACGGCAGAGCTCAGCACTGATCTATAGGTCATTCAGGAGGTGAACTTGATCTAAAGACTTATTCAGACTCTACAAGAGGGTTGAGTTGTTTGTGCTGGAAATAGCTGTATAACACAATATGCTTCCACATGCCCTTCCAATTAGAAAAGTGTTCCTCAGTGAAATGCAATATTGCAATTGGACAGTGGTATAAAAACATCGACCGAATTCCACTGAAGCCAGTGGATGCGGCGCTTCCCTGGCACGGCAATTAAACCAGCAGCATCAGAAAAGGAGAATTTAAACCAGAAGGTGCAACCAGCGGGCACCAGCAGGGCGGCACTGGGGCAGGCCCGGCTCTCCCGGGCCTGGGAGCAGCCATGCTTTCTGGGCTCTGGCGTCAGGAACGCGTCCCCGAGTTTCAGCCGCGTTCACCTCGCACACGGCACAGGGCCCCATCGCCGCCGTTTGGGGCCCAGCAGCTCTCCTGAGGGGGCTTGGCTCCGCACCCGGCGATGCCACGCTGGAGTGACACCGCCGGCTGAGCCGAGGGGGATGTGACCCCAGGGAGCGAAACAATTAAATACAGCGACCGAGTGAAAAACGCCGTCTGCTTCCCTCTTGACCCGAACGCTGATTTCCACCAAAGGGCTGGGAACCGAGGCGGGGATCACCTTTAAGTCACCCCCGCCGGCGGTACGAGAGGCAGAGGCGGCTCCTCCCGAACGCGGGCGGGTGCTGCCACCTCGCGGCGCCGTCAGGCCGCACCGCGCATCGCCGGGCGGGCCGCGGGCCTCGGGGCGCGGCGGGAGGCAGCGCGGGGCTCTTCGCGGTGATGCCCGCTGCTCATCCCTCCCTTCTGGCTGTAGGCACGGTGATTTATTCGACAGGCTGCCTTCCCCTGTCGCGGCTTCGCTGCTAAAGCCAGCGGGGAGATGGTGGAAGTGTGAGTTCGCAGCTGAAGGGTGATGGAGGGGAAAGAGGTCTCCGGCCCGCGCAGCTTTGTGAGGGTTGTTTTATTTCTCTGTGCCCGTGCGGTAACCCGAGCGGTGCCTCAGGCGCCAAACCTCGCCGGCTTAAAGAACCTTTGCCCGGGATTTATGCTGTTGAGCTGCTGTTGGTTCCGGAGGAAGGCTGTACGGCTCACACCGCCGGCGGGCCCGTGCTCCCGGGCATCTCCCGCCGGACCAGTGGCACCAGCGCGGCTCCGCAGCCCCGCTGGACGGGCAGACTGGTGCTGGCACGGGAAGCGCTCGCCCTGCTCCCTCACCACTCAGAGCATCACACAGCCTTGCCTTTCGCACCTGCACCGGCCCAAATCTGGGCTCCCACGTGCCCAAGGACGCCTCATCTCCCGTGATCTCGCCTTGCAACGCGAGGGCGGCCTGATGACTCTGCCCCGCTTGCCAGTGCCATGCTGTCTGGGGGCTCCCATTTTAGCTCTTGGATTGGAAGGTTCTTGGGAGCAGGGATCTTGATCCCCCACAGTTCTGCAAAGTGTCAGGCAAGATGCCAACTGTGATGACAAAGTCCAAAATTTGAGAGCTTAACTGACATGTGTAATAGGGCCAACTATCTTAAATATAGCTGGAGAAATACTTTTAGCCATGAGGCCCTCATTTGTCACAAGCTATCTCATCTCCTCTAAATAATGGAAAACAGTGATAAACAACTGAAACCCATGCTGAGGTTTTTTATGGCAATCAGTGTATCCGTGGCAAGTGGCCCACACACGGTCTTCTTTAGACAAGATAACAGAATGCTAATCAGCAGCAATTATCTACTGGCAAAACCTAATAAAATGCAGCAAATATGCACAAAATAAACAGTCTGCTTGCCTAACAGAAACAAGCTCACAGTTGCTGTGGATAATCACCTTATAACTAACCATTGCAAGTTCTGACTGTGCACCTACAAGTTGTAGATTTTGCAGTCCACAAAGTCTTGGCAGTTTTTACAGTAACGATGATAAAGTAAGAAAAACATTTTTTTTTCTTCCCTGGGAAGCAAAACAACACCCACAATATTGGAAAACAGCAGGAGATCAGCGAGAGCTACAAAAAGGGTACAGACTGTTCTTGCCTGTGTTTGCTGGTGCAGGGGAGTGTGTCGTGAAGAGGCAAGAATAAGGATGGAAAGTCTTGCAAAGCACAGAAGAAGAGTTACGGATATAGTCAACTATCCCTATCTTTCCTAACAGAAAACTGCTTCTGCAAATAAAGAAAGAAAACAGATAGGAAAGCACAAAGAAGAAGTGTTCGCTGAATCCACATACCAGTATGGTATTTAGGAGTGTGTGAAAAGCTTTGGGCAGAATGCATTACTTTGAGGCAAAGCTTGATTAAAAAAAACCAATGGGATGGAATAACATTTTTTTTTCTGAAGACAAATAAGTCTCTGGATAGGTTTTGTGTGAAATATTACTTGGTTTCTTATAGGAGCAGCTGAAGGGTGAGTCACATATATTGATATCACAAGATATGTGCGTGGGAGGTAAGCCTGGCTCTCGCCTCACACTCTGTGCTTTAATATAAAACATTATTCACCTGCAGCATATTTAGTTTTTCCAGTCAGAGCATACAGGTGAATTAGCTGTGTGTGGGCATCCTCTGTGCACGGTGCTAACAGAAATGTAAGAAAGGAGAGCTGACTGCTGAAAGCCTTCTACCCGTTGATGGGGCTTGCCTTGGCCATCAGTCATCACCTTTGGGGTATGGGTTGCTGCTCTCCATCCCCAGATCACTGTCGGTGTTGGTACAAGCCTTTGTTGGCCTTCTGGAGCCAACAGCCATGGTAGCTGTGAGTTTATGTCAGTTATGAGCAATTAGCCAACTGGGTTATGAATTTAGGTACATGTATTAGGCAGATTGGATCTCCCTTTGGACACCTGTGAAAGAACAGCCTGCCCCGCATGTGTGATGAGGAATTTGGGTGCTTGCTTCAAAGGGCTAGTCCATTAAGTCCACTAAAAAGCATTAGTCCCTCAAAGTACAGGCTGGGGCCCATGTTAGGTTGACTGGATCCTGTTTGTACCCTTCAATGCCAGCCTGCTACATCACCATGGGAGTTCTCTGGTACTGGGTTTCCTCAGTTTTCTTTCCACTGCTGTCTAGAGTATGAAACTGTATATTATGGCCCATATCATAATTCAGCTTAGTCTACTTCCTCCGGTTGTTATTTCTGTGGCTGTCTGATGGCTGGACTTCGACCTTTGTTCAGAGACCTCTGGCTTTCGCCACCAGTGTTGTAGGAGGAGGCTGCCTTTGGCCTCCCCATTCTCTTGGCTGCTTCTGTGTCCTGTTCATGTTCCTCTGTGGGGTCTCATTGAACTACCCCTCCCCATCAGTTTCGCATCTCTCCAGCTTACCCATGCAAGTACAGAGTCTCATGACTATTGTAGCCCAGCCTTCTGATGCTCGGTGAACATCCATGGGATAATATCATCTGCACTGAGACTGAATGGGCTATGCATACCATATCAGATGTACCATCCTCAATGATTTCTGTTTCCTGACCCTTGTTCTTCAGGTAGTCTTCTCCAGATGGTTCATTTTGCAGAAACTGCAGCAGCGCTTGACTGAAAAAGTGAGTGGTCTCTTGTCAGAAGTGATCTTTTCTCCTGGGTCAAGCTGGGATTTCATAGGGTTGCAAAGTACCATAAAGTACTTTTCTGTTGCTGATTACATGGCTCCATGCATTCCTGACACTGGTCTGTGCACAGTCTCAGGCCAGTTGTTCCTGAACAGCAGATCGATCTCTGGTGTATCTCTGTGTGTTAAAAACAGGCCATAGTTCAACAAGCACTTAAAGCCAGCAGAGCTATGAAAAGAGAATTGTGTTGTCCCTTCTCATCCCTACTCAGCCATTTCTGCCTCCACATTATCTCCTCCGCTGTGTTGAATCCTGGCCCCAAGCCATCCAGCTGCAGTCAGCTCTGATTTTTGCAGGCTGTGATCAGGGACAAGCCTACCTTGTGCCCACAGGTGACCCTGTGGCATCCTGTAGAAACCATCCCGTGACAGCTTTTGTGCCCTTTCCTCCAGCTGCCAGGTCTCTTCTCCTAGGGCTGTCTGTGTCCTCCTGAGGCAGCTGGTGACATCTCTCCCTGTCCCACAGGGACATACAGCATCCAGAGAGGGGCCTTGCTTCTCTCCTTAAAGTACTTTGGAAAGGAGATAATATGAAAAATAAGAAAAGTGCAATTTGAAAATGGGTTTTATTACTGTTCCAACCAATCTAATAACCCCTGGGGCTCACTAATGCAGATACTTAAAAAACTTGCACTCTTTTTTGGAGGAAAGCGCCTCAGTTCTCTGAGAGGAGAGAAAAAAAATCACTGGCACCAGCTAAGCAGAGTGTGGGCAGGCACCTTGAAACTCCCTCCGAGCACTGGCAATACACCCTTCTGACGGGGGGCTGCACATGGCTGGGAGCGGAGGGACGAGTGGGCCATTCTCTCCTAAAAATCCATTCAATCCACCTGTAAGTAACAGACCCTAGATGAAAAAGACAACGACGGGTTTTAAGAGTCCCAGTTCAGAGCACATTTATTCTGGAAGTTCACGCCGAGGAGTGTAACCTGAGTTTTCTGCAGAGGTCATGGTGACTCTGAAGACACAGGACCTGTGCAGCACGTTCCCAGGTTGCGCAGTGGCTGCTGCCCTTCGCTGCTTTTTAGTTCAGCAAACGGTGGAAATACCAGCGCTCCTCACCAGCCATATAGACATGACCCTTGGAAAGCAGCAGCATGATCTCTTCCACACCATTACTTTTTATTGCATTCACTGCTATATCTCAGCAAAACAGGGAGACAAAATACCCGCAGAGCTATTTTCATTCTTTGACGGAACAAGTCTGTTGCAGTTCGTGTGGGTAATGTGAAGAACATCAGTCATTTAGAGCCAAACTGCAGTTGAAAAGGTCACAGTCACTGTGACAGAGTAAATGAAATGTTTAATTCAAACAGAATATCAGCTACCGTTGCAGTGGTGCTCAAAGTCACTTGTGTTTTCTTTTCACTAAAGCTCAGCAGAATATGGTACAGCACCAGCCGTAGGCACCCTTATGTTACAAATCCCTTCCAGAAGGTACTTTGTTTTTATTTTAAAGGTTGTACAAACTGGATAGCAGGTTCTGGCTGAAGAACTCTGCCTCCTCTCCATGGATTGCACAGGAAGAGAAATGGGAGAAAGGGGGGATACATTTGTGTTGATTGTATACATAATAGCATCAGACAGAGAGCTAATTTTTGATTTTTTTCAGAGAAGACGGGGCTCTTTAGAAAATGCCAGTTTTTCAAAAAAGATTTTTCTGCACAGGTTGTTTATGGGGAATAAAACCAGTTCTGGCTGGAGATATCATCCCCATCCTTCATCATCTGGGCTCTGCTCAAGGGCTCGGCCAGCACCACGGGGGACCAGCCTGGCCCTGCTCCTGCTCCCGTGGCAGGTACTCTGGGGTGGGCTTGATGCTCACATGGACATTGGCACTCAAGCCTCTCCCTTTCTCCATCTTTAACACAAGGATTTAACTCCATCACAGCAAAATTCAGCAGCAGCAACTCTATTTGTATATTCCTGTGGTGGTTGACAGGAGTGGAGAATTTTGTCTCCTGTGTTCATGGTGAAACTCAGCACCGTGACCTGTCTCAGCTATGGCCGCATCCTGCATTCGACTTGATGCTTAAAACTACCGTAGGCAGTGCTAAGTGCTAAGGCTTGACCTCACTTCTCATCCCAGCAAAACACATCATCCTAACATATTAAACACCAGCTAAACACCAGCATGATACACTGTCTTTTTGAAAATGTATTAATTGCACCAGGACTGTCAGCCTGACAAAGGAGCCCTGGGAAGGCTCTGCAGCACTAATGCTTTCTCAGCTTGCCAGAGCTCTTACTTAAATGACAACTGGAAGAGCATGAGTGTAAGAAGGCGATGTTCCCTGGGACCAGGCAGAGCTCACCGCACCGGGCTTTGCTGTGGGCTCAGCGGTTAGCCAAGCTGCCATGTGTCAGTAGGTGACACAAAGAGTCCACAGGCAAACGAAAATTACACCCAGAGCTGGGTCACCAAGGAAAAATAGGTGTGCAGAATGATAGCCTGGATAAAATCAAAGTAAACCCCATGAAAAATATGCCAAATTCAGATGTGAATTAGGGGATGATGAAGAAGAGGTTGCTTCTGCTGTCTGTGTGGCATTTAGCAGTGGCCTGTAAAGCATCCAGACCGGTGCCGGCTCTGCTGGCTCCCGCTGGCGTGCGTAATGCGCACTCTGGGTAAGTCCCTCGCAGGTGCTGAAGGCTTCGCTCTAGCTCTGCGCAGCCTCACGCTTTGTTGGTGGAGCTGACACGTACCGGCGTGTGCTTGCTGTGGGCTCAGGGAATGCAAACAGGCTGTGCCTCAGTGGAGACACAGCGTCTCCGAGAGCCGGGGGTAAGAGGCCGTGAGTTTGAGCGAACTGCCCAAGCCTGAAGTTTGCTGCCTGAACCCGTGATCAACTTGCGAGTGCACAGCCTCCAGTCCTCCTCCCCCATAAAAAGGGCAGAAGGAAGGGCTCTGCTTCCTTCAGCTCTCTAATTTTCTCAAATTGGCTTTGCAGCTCAATATAAACCTCTGTGATTTTAACACTGGATGGTTAGCCATGCTTCTCGTTTTTGACATGCCGAGGCTGTACATTTCCTGAAAAATATGACTGAGGGAAGCAGAGCTGCAGCAGGAATTCGAAGGTTTAGCGACTCGCGCACAAAAAGCCCTCTTCTCCCAGGCATGCCTGCCAAGTTCCCAGTTTCAACTTCTGATGCCTTTACTATTAAATTACAGCCATTGAAGCGGATCCTGAATTGGTGCTCCCAAAGACAACAGCAGTTGCTTTGCTGAATGGCAGGAGTCCTAATAGCAGTCACAGCAATCGCAGGAACAGCAAGATGTCTCTGTTGTCTCTTTGTGGATGTCATCTTGATTTAGGCTCCAAATGTCACTGCTGCTGAGGGTTCCTTGTTTGGTGTTTCTCCCTGCTAATGTACTCATAAAATCAGTTCCTTTCCTTTGCCTTCATACTACGCCTATTTCACAACTTCCTAGTTATAACTAGGTTTTGTGTGTGCTGTATTTGTGTGTGACTTTTTTATAAGGTGCTTGTTGGCTCTAGTATAAAAAGAGCTCTGGTGCTATTGCAAATGTTTAGTGTGTCTTTTGCATGGGACCACTCAGAGCAGAGAATTTGGGCAAACAGAGGGCTCAGATAATGAAGCGAAGGGAGCACATAAGCATCCAGAAAGATCTTGTAATTAAACAGGGCAGGAAAACCACCTGAACAGAGCTGGAGAGCCCTTGGAGTGGCACGGGCAGGTGAAGGCTGCCTGGAGCCTCTGCAATGCGGTGAGCTGCGGCTCTGCCCCTGAAAGTCCCCTCCCCAGAGCTTACGGTGGGTTTTCCAAGATTTCCAACATTTCCAGCCCCTATGGCTGCTCACCGTGGTTTTTCCCAGCCAAGATCAAACTTTATAAAGGTCACGTGTAATTTCATCCTTCCTATGCCTTCTTGCTTTGACAGGGCTGGAGGAAGGCTGAAAATCATTTCTTATGTGAAATCTGACCTGTTAGCTGTGGACTGCTGTATTCCCGTGGGCTATCTCCTGACCAGCAGCATCCGATCAGTGCAAACACTTCTGAAAGTCCCTAAATGCTGTTTGGATGCTGTTCCTCATTTTCCTGAGCATCTCTGTCACTGCATACCGGTGGGACACACTCATTGCCGCAGCGTCACTGCCCTGCAATGAAACAGATGCTGTTACAGCACCTCTTTGAAGTCAGGAAAACATCTTCTTCTCTGCCAAGTTTCTTTGTATACCTGCAGCAGTCTGTTACAGAGGAGGGTTCCTACGGCTTTTATCCATAAATATAAATCAAGACAAATACAAATATGCATTTGTTTCTTCTTCGTGTGACACACATTCAGAAATACTCATCATTCTTCTGCTCTTACACAAGTGAAAAATGGACTGGCTGCAGATCACAGCTAGAAATACAGCTGCAAGATATGCACCAGGGGCAAGGCCATGTTATATGGTCACATGGCAAATATATTTGAGAGAAAGTTCATTGGCCACCATTCAGCCCCTTTTAGCTGCTATCCCTCAGAAGCAATATAGGTCCCTCTTGTGCTGTAGAAAATCACTGTGAATTCTGACCATCTCCAGCAGCCTCACAGCCTTCAGCTCATGTTTCATGCTCTCATATTTATTTTTATTTCTATTTTTATTTTTCCGAAAAGCCATGAATAATAAAAACTAGATGAAACTAAAATAAATCTAAATAAATAATAAAAAATAACTACTGGATGTAGCACTGCTTGGATGACTGCACGCAGGCCTGGGACTAGACTCTGCTGCTTCCCGTCTGGGTGATGGTGACTGTGCCACTTTGGTTTTTATATGCTTCTTTTTCCTCAAAAGCTATTACTTCCTTAGCTAAGTGTTTTGAGGTGTAGTGATATATGTGGGGGAGAAGCAGGATTCAGGTAAATTCATATAATCGTAGAATCATAGAATGCTTTGGGTTGGAAGGGAAATTCAGAGGTCATCCAGCCCAACCCCCCTGCAGTGGGCAGGGACATCTTCAACTCGACCAGGTTGCTCAGAGCCCCATCCAACCTGGCCTGGGATGTTTCCAGGGATGGGTCATCTACCACCTCTCTGGGCAACCCATTCCAGTGTTTCACCACCCTCACTGTAAAAAAAATTAGCTTCCTGATATCCAGTCTAAATCTACCCTCTTTTAGTTTAAAACCACTACGCCTTGCCCTATCGCAACAGGTCCTGCTAAGAAGTCTGTCCCCATCTTTCTTATAAGCTCCCTTTAAGTACTGAAAATTGTGAATGTTGGTTAAACTGCAGATTGTATGCAAAAATGCACAAATACAAAAATGCACAAATGCAAAGCTGTCTTTGCATCAAACAAGCTAAAGTGGCAGAACTCAGAGGGTTGTCATCAGCGGCTCTGAGTCTAGTTGGAGGCTGGTAACAAGTGGTGTCCCCCAGGGGTCAGTACTGGGCCCAGTCTTGTTTAACTTCTTCATCAACGACCTGGATGAAGAGTTAGAATGTACCCTCAGCAAGTTTGCTGATGACACCAAACTGGGAGGTGTGGTAGATACACCAGAAGGCTGTGCTGCCATTCAGCGTGACCTGGATAGGCTGGAAAGCTGCGCAGAGAGGAACCTGATGAGGTTCAACAAAGCCAAATGCAGGGTCCTGCACCTGGGGAGGAACAACCTCATGCACCAGTACAGGCTTGGGACGGACCTGCTGGAGAGCAGCTCTGTGGAGAGGGACCTGGGTGTCCTGGTGGACGACAGGTTAACCATGAGCCAGCAGTGTGCCCTGGCTGCCAAGAAAGCCAATGGAATCCTGGGGTGCATCAAGAAGAGTGTGGCCAGCAGGACGAGGGAGGTTCTCCTTCCCCTCTACACTGCCCTGGTGAGGCCTCATCTGGAGTACTCTGTCCAGTTCTGGGCTCCCCAGTTCAAGAAAGATGAAGAGCTACTGGAGAGAGTCCAGCGGAGGGCTACAAGGATGATGAGGGGACTGGAGCATCTCTCCTACGAGGAGAGGCTGAGGGAGCTGGGCTTGTTCAGCCTGAAGAAGAGAAGGCTGTGAGGGGACCTAATAAATGCTTACAAATATCTGAAGGGTGGGTGTCAGGAGGATGGGGCCAAGCTCTTTTCAGTGGTGCCCAGTGACAGAACAAGGGGCAACGGGCACAAACTGAAGCACAGGAAGTTCCGTCTGACCATGAGGAAGAACTTCTTCCCTCTGAGGGTGACGGAGCCCTGGAACAGGCTGCCCAGGGAGGTTGTGGAGTCTCCTTCTCTGGAGATATTCAAGACCCGCCTGGACAAGGTCCTGTGCAGCCTGCTGTAGGTGACCCTGCTTTAGCAGGAGGGTTGGACTAGATGACCCACAGAGGTCCCTTCCAACCTCTACTATTCTGTGATTCTGTGATTCTGTAAAGTGAGTGTTGTGTAAGGTACGTTATGAGTAACAGCAATATAGCAAGCAGAAGAAATCCGTGTGTGGTGGATGTGTGCCAGCAATCTGTCCTGACGTAAGTCTTGCTCAGGAAAGTCTCTGACTCAGTAGAAGGCCAGAGCTCTGTCAGAGTGTTGTAGGTACAAGTGCTGAACCCAGAGGTTTGAAACTGTCTACAGACTTAGGGAAACTGAGACCAGTAGACAGCACTTTTGCATATCAAATAATAAATCCAAAATCCTTCATGGTAATGGCCTAGAAGTGGTGGCATTATATTAGTTCTGTTGCACAAAATTCCAATCTTCTGGAAGTGGATAAAGTTTCCTTCCTTAGAGCAGGAACTTCACTGTGTACCCAGGTAAAATATACCAGTGACACCATTTGGGGACCTTCAGCCAAACATTGCCCTGAAAACAGTTTTGGATTTGCTTAAAACTAAAGCTGTTTGCCCTTTCCTCAAGAAAACAAAACATTTGAGATGTTGCTTTTATCACAGATTTTGTATTTACTTACCTGAATCTTCATGATGAAATGGAAGTCAGCGGTAAATATCTACCTTTGGTAGATCCTTTGACTCGTTTATCTCCAGTGATAGCGATGATTGGTCTGATGAGGTCAGACTCAGAAGTGCAATCTTTGGATGCCAAAGTCAGGGCAGATCACCACCACATTCTTTACACCAGGGAGCCTGATGGGCAAAGTCCGAATATTGAATTCCAGTAAGGAATTCGTGTTGAGGCTTGATTTGTGTGGGCATTGCTCAGATATGAGAGTAGGTCACGGTGTAAACCCTAAAATAGGCAATAGAGATGAAAACATCTGTATATGCTAGATAAGAAAATTTATTCATTACTAGGCAGGAACTTTCCAGTAAACTATCAGCCTAGCATCTGACAGAGCAGAATGAGCTATTATACTAATAGAAATATGTCATAAGTATTGTTGCTTTGAGAATGTTGCCTACTTTTTCCAAATCTTTTCCATTTTCTCCTCTGCAGCCTGCTCTAGGTGACCCTGCTTTGACAGGGGGGTTGGACTAGATGTCCCACAGAGGTCCCTTCCAACCCCTACCATTCTGTGATTCTGTGATTCTCTCCAATCATTGTCAGTGGTACATCTGAACTGAAAACAGTGTTTTTGTTGTTGTTCGCTAGGAAATAGTGACTTTTCTGCCATTATTCTCAATTCTAAACAAAACCTTAGAGTCAGCATGGTGAAACTCCCCATTCTGTAACAGTTCAAATAGTTTGAGTCAAAACAACAAAATCTTTTCATTGTGGTAATATCTAATGTACTAAAAAAATGTTTTCTCTGATGCACAATATCTCATTTATTGAATAAAACTGGAACACAAATACAAAAAGCATTTTGATTCTGTCAGAATAAGCCAGCTGGACTTTTCTCCTTTGAAAAATGCAATCAAGTTGTACTCTCAAAATTTAATACAACTGCATTTCCCAATTGAAGAACTGATCCGTCAGCTGACTCTAGCTGAAGAAGTCTGATCCTGCCAATAGGAACAGTAAAAATTGAGAGCAATCTAATTGGGTTAGAGTTGCAGAGCACTGGTCAAACTCTTTCTCTCCCTTAATTTTTGGTAGGGTCATTAATCTCTGGGCCAGGGCTCTGGCTGATGGAAGTCAGTAACCAGGCTGACTTCTTTAAGCCCTGCAGTGGTAATGCCAGGATTAGAGCAATCTAGTTGCTCAACTTTAGCTCATGCTTCAGAGAGTGAGTGTGCTGATCTACAAGAGCTGTGTTGGCGCCCCACAGCAAACACCTTGCCACAATTTATCACTTATCTAAACTGCAGCAAGAAGATGGTGAAAATCAGGTTTCTCTTATTACTTCTCAACAGCAGGAATGGAAGTAATTTACTCAGCAAAGCATCTCCTTTCTTGGAGAACTCTTGCAGCGATCCTTTCTTTCCCCAAATCTGATATGATATCAATCCATTGCTTGTTCAGTTGTGCCCTCTTTTCTGCCTGACATTTTTGACAAGCCAAAATAATCCTTAGAGTGGTGTTTTTTTCCCTTAAAATGGTACAAGCTGGTTTTACACCTAGTCCTGCTTTCAAACTTTACAAAGAGTCCTCTGTTTTCCTCCACATTTTAGAGAAAGCACGGGGAGGGGGGGGAGAGGAAAGCTTTTCCATTAATTCTACCACGTTCGTTGCTCTCTGTCCTCCCTCTCTGAAGTAGGATTGATCTTCCCCTGCCCAGGATGCATAATGAGCTCGTTGCTTCTGCATCTCCACTCAGCAAGTTCCTTCTGCAAAGACACGACAGGTCACTGTCCTTGTGTTGTTAATCCATTGAACTAACAACTGAAACCTAGGAGGCTTTTTAGCCAATTATATATGAGCAAGTTAATAATGATTAAAGTTACTCAAGCATGACTTTGTATTCCTCCCTTCAACCCCACTCCCCTTTGAATAGTGTCATCACCAGGTAAAGAAAAACCCTGATATTGAAATGTTCTTGTACTCACAGACTTTGGCAGAAAGTTAGCAAAAAATCTAATGCTCACTGACTCTCTGTTATGTAGGAGTTGAATTGTTTTTAGAGCAACTGGGTACCTGATAAATGAACCTCACCTGAGATGAATCCAGAGCTTTGCCTTGTTATTTTCCAACATGCTGTTACAGACAAAGAGAAAATGAAATTCGTATCCTCAAAGGCGAATAAGCACACCAAGGTCAAGGGTTTTACCTTGCATTTCTCACCTAAAAAAATATTATTGCTGTTCACTGAGCTGCTGACACCTTCTTACAGTGATCAGATCAGTCCTGTCTAAGCGATGGGTCGTTCCCAGTGTGATGTGAACCGAGTGATGCTCTCCTAACCCCTGAGCATGGCATGCTGACCAGAAGGATGCACCATCAGGGGCCTGATCTTTTGGTAATCTCCTCAGGCATTTCATGGTTTTTTTGAGCTCACAAAGCTTGAACAACTTCACAGTCATTTTAGCTATCATTTAAGCACATGCTCTTATTTCATGGTGAATTATATTTTAGGTTTTTCTAGCAGAAGGAAAGCAGCAATCATATATGATCTTCCCACAGTTATTCCAGGCATGAAATAGCTGAAATGTGGTTGAAAGAAGAGGTCTCGGTCAATGCGAGGAGTTTTAAGACATCTTACCGAAGTTACAAGGTTAGTCTGCAGACTCCCCAGGTAATCAAGGGAAAGAGCATCCTGAGAGCAATTCAGAGTAGGAAGCTAAATTGGACTAAATTTAGGGTGTCCATCCTTCTCACCTTCCCTCCTACTGGCAGCCCAGTTTCCCAGCTTAACTTGACAATCTCCCTCTCAATATTTAATTCTTGCGTGTAACTCACTGCATCTTTTTCTCACCACCGTCCATAACTCTCGGCAGATGACACGGCTGGAGATGCAAATAATTCCTGATTTATGTGGGGGGATCTGCACTATTGTGAGTGAAAATACTAAGTAAAGCAACCTAAAGACAGGGAAATTACTACCAACATGCACCCTAATCAAAGATGCTTTTCTGTCATTACTCAAGCTAGAGTGTGGGCAGGAGTAGCCTAGATTTTCTTACTGCTTGTTTCTTGTTCTTGGATCTGCAAAGATTGTCACAAAATCCTCCCACATCATGGGGGGGAGCAATGGTCCAAATGTTTTGTTTGTATTGCAGCAATAAAAATCAACACTGAGCATAAAGCTTTTTGTGTTGCATTTTACCTTTGGCACATCCAAGCCTGGGCAAACCAAGCAGAACAAAACAAAACTGCAGGGAAGCATCTGCCATTTCCCCCTTATTCTGATGCGTCCCAGAAGCAAATCTGATAAGTACCTTCTGCAAAACGTTGTTTGAAATAAGACATTTTAATGAAATGCCATAGAAAGTGGTAGAAGTCATTCTTAATGCAGAGATCTCTTTTGTTCTATTATGCATTAATGAGGGAATTTGCATGATCATTAGGGGATGACTGAAGTTTGGAATCTTTTTAATGAATATTACATTCCCATCTATTAATGGGAGGAATAACAGTAAATTCTTCTTGCAGCAAATTTATGCCATCTGTGTAACTTTTCCCTAGAGCATTACTAGGAACTAAGTCAAAGGCGGCACCTAAATAGTGCAAAGGAAGGAATTTCAGCAGAGTACAAAGTAAGACCTAACCAGGTTTCCACGTAACCGGTGTCTTCTCTCTTTGGCAATTTTCTTTTTCTTTATTCTTTTTATTTCTCTTTTTTTTAACTTTTTTGTTGTGCAAATTGCCCTATAGTTCATAAAGTTCGACTGATCTGTCTTCACACTCTTTTTGTTTCTGCCTTTCTGAAATATAATCAAACACATAAACTTCTTTTATTATATTCACTGAAGCACATTTGACAGAAAAGTTGGCATGGATAAGTAGAAAAAACAAATACAGTCAGTTCTGCAATAGTTTTCTACTTCTTAGGCTCTACAATTTTCCAATATTTTTGTAGTCTAATGGAAGGAAGGCTAGATGGACTACTTGCCTAGTTTTCAAGAGCATCGTTATAGTTTCAACCAGAATTTCATGTATGTGAAAAAAACCACGTCTGTTTCTTAACTGAAGTACATTTTTTTAAAAGATAACTGGTCTCAATTGGAAGGATCTGAACAACAAGTACTTGATCATAGCATGCACCAATTAGACCCATTTTGAAACTTTTTCCCTCCTCTGTAATTACTTTGGATCATGAAATCAGTGTAATTTCATCTCAGAATGCCTCTGAAAGCAGTTCCCAGTAGAGGAGTTGTGATTTGCTTGAACTCACCATACTCAAAACTTCTTAATTTATGTCTTTCTTGTTAAAATAGTATCTCCCTTTTTATTGAGAGGCTATATACATTATGAGACCTTTTTGCAAAGGAGTATAATGCGAGATGTAATCTTCATAACAACAGGGCAACATGGTAGTAAGTAGAATGACAAAGGCATTGAACAGTGTATTTGCATTGAAAATCAGTCGTGGCTGAAAATTAGTCGTGGCTGAAAATTGACTATCTGGAGTATCAGATGATTTGGGTAGAAAATATTAAAATTTCCACAGAGAAAACTTTTTGTTTGCAAAGTCATTTAGTTAGAAAACAAATGGAATTTCTCTATTTTCAATAATTTTAATGGGCAGTTTAATTAATTCTTCAATTTATTTTCAAAATTCAGCCTCCAGACATTTGATATTGTTGTTACCGGATGACCTGCTATTTCTTTAGAAATCTTGCTGTTATCTGGTATCTTTCTCTTTTAGATATTTTTAACCACTCTGCAATATTCCTTTGCTTTAAAAGGCTAAATAAGTTCATCTCCTTTGGTTTTCCTCTCTCCAGGTCACAAATCTTTCCTACAGTTTCCCTCTGAATTATTTTTAACTTTCAGTATTCCTTACGGACTGTTTTCTATGAGAGTTTTTCAAAACTTGGCTTTCTCTTTCAAGCATACCTCTAACACAGTCTTTCTTCTAATGTCAGCGTGCAGGTTCAAGAAGACAGGAATACATCTGACTGCTTACTTAAAATGGCTCACCACCCCCTCACACACCTGAAGCAGCTGCCCTCCTCAGGTCTGATGTCAAAACTACACCGAGCCTGTCCATCCTTTGGGCCTAAGAAAATGACTGAAATTTCAAATCCCTGCAGTTGGAAGGATCAGAGCTAAGCAGGACCATGAAGCAAGCTCACCAGGTCTCCATTGATATGTACGATGGAGGGCTGATAGTGTTCCTCAGACAACAAGAGAGCTCCACAATGTGGGTGCATGAAGCTTACCTCAGTCATGCCACGGCCAAAAGACCTGTGAACATTGCCTGACAATGTGCTGCATACTCCTACACAACATGTTCTTCATCTCTTTGGCTACTCTCCATCTTCTGGAGATAGAAGGCAAAGAAGTGAGCTTCTCATGAACTTGCTTTTCCCGAGTCGTGAAGAAACCATGGATTCTGCTGGAGATCTTCTACTAACCAAACCCAGAGCGCTTTAAGCCCACATTGTATAAACACGCACATTGGCTCACCACTACGTTCAGGAGAAATACACTTGGAAGGCTCAGGGGAGAGAGGCCATTTCTTCTGGAAATTCAGTCATACACTGAGACAGGTGGCTGCTGAGATACTGGTTTCAGTGCTTCTACCACAAAAACCTCCTGGGAAGAAAGAGTGAGGGGATCTTTCCTTCAGCCGTTCTTCCTGCATTAGGTGTGGGAGAACTGGTCACTATGACCTCTCCCTTCAGGCTGTGGCTGGTCTTGGGAAAAAAATGAAGCAGCAAGTTAAGCAAAGGAAGCAGTTGCTGTCTTCTCCTTTCTTTTGCTGACAGAGAAATCTGAAGCCACTGGCATGAATTCTGATTTGGAGCAAGACAATCTCAACAACCCATGCCAGTGGAGAGCTGGTTGACCGCAACTTCTCAGCTCTGGTGGAGAAAAGAGCCTGCATGAAGTGCCTGTAACCACAGCCAGGCTGAAACTGGGGACTCCACTGTTGTTAGGGACTTACCAAGATTTACAACAGAGCTCAAAAGTATAAATCGATCTAAATATTTGAAGATACAGTTAAAGTAGTAAGAATGGTATAATAATTCAACAAATTCAGTGCGTTTCTTTGTCTACGTGAGCCATGACCCAGTAGAGGTTAAGTATTGAATTGTACTGCCAAAATGTTTATTAATCAGAGTAATTATCTATCTTGCCACTTCCAGGAATCCCAGGCATGGCTTTCTTCTATTTCCATGGTAGTACATTTTGTGGAAACCACTAAAGATAACAAAATATTCAATTTAGGCTGAAGTGAAGCACCTGAATCTGTATGCAGCCATCAAAATCAATGAACTAATTTTCAGAGATGCTAATTATCTCTCGGTTCCTGTGGGAAAAGAGAGTCCATGGTTGTTTGGAATTTGAATAGACGTTTCCTATTTTCATTCACCTTGCTCCAGTAAACCTGTATTCACTAAGAATATGTGAGCTGTTAGCTGTTAATTATTATGCTAACAGTATTCTGCTAAAGGTGGTCTCGAATCCTGTTTTGCCACTTATTGACTCATCTAATTTTTAAAAAATTTATTAAGGCTGTTTAAAATAACTGTGACATTGATATTTTATCTAATCCCTGATTTAACAGAAACAGTCAATATCTGCTCTTTGCATGAGCAGCTGAAACTGTATATTGCCACTCTAATTCCCCGGTTCTGTAACTGGGTTTCTTTAGCCACTTAAGCTTAGTAGCTGTGCTTTCCACATGGAAAGATTTAGCATCCATAAAGATCCTCCCCATAATCTGGTGCTACAGAGGGAGTGCCTACATCTCTCTGAGGAACACAGAATTCTTGCAGACTTCTTCAGTGATTAAAGGTAACTCAGAATCAAGAAACATTTGTATGCAATACAGGCATTCAGCTCCAGACTGAATCACAGAATCACAGAATCACAGAATAGTAGGGGTTGGAAGGGACCTCTGTGGGTCATCTAGTCCAACCCCCCTGCCGAAGCAGGGTCACCTACAGTAGGCTGCACAGGATCTTGTCCAGGCGGGTCTTGAATATCTCCAGAGAAGGAGACCTAAATTAATGTGTCTAACTGTAAGGGCTTGATTCAGGGGCCTAAACGTAGGTTGAGATGACCCTGTGAATTTGTTGAGATGCTCATTTGGCCTTCAGCTGCAAGTCCAGAGGAGCATGGGTCTGCTCTACATCCTCTGCTGTATCTTCCAGCTCTGTGTAGATATCTTAGGTCATCTCAAATGGCACTGGACACCTGTGTTTACTAGTTGAATAGAACCCTAATTAATACTAGATTGAGGGACACAGAGAGAGTCAGTAGAGAGATTCATCAGGGTGGCAGCTGGATCACCCTAAACTTCATTGAGAGTGCTGACTACAGCAGCAGCTTAGGCACCAAGCTCACATGTGGATATTTACTTGCAGACACCTAATTTTAGGTGTCTTTATCCCAAACTGAGACCAACTCATGAAGTCTTTGTTATAACTAAGGGTGAGTTCAGAAATGGATGGGAGAACATACAAAAAGGGGGGAAACTCTGTGTGTATGTCATTGTCAGGAACTCAGCAACTGACACAAATACTAGCCCGCATTATTCTCCCTCTGAATGTTTCGGTGGATAGATGCTATGTCTATAACAAAGGTGACTGTGAAAGGGCAACTTTCTCTTTTTACCTTCCACTGTCTGAGACTTAGATCAGAGAGCAGCTGTAGTCCAGAAATGATTACATTTTTTTCAGAGCTGTCCTGTTCTTTTATTAACACAATTGGCTTAAGCATCGATCACTGCATTAAAAATAATCCGAACTTGATTGTGCCCTTCTGTTTCAATCAGGAATATCTACCAGATGCTTGACAGAAAGGCACAATATTGAATGGTAGAATATTTCAAATGCTTCCAAAATTCACCTTTCAGTTTCTTACACTATTAAAAACAACTCTCTCCTGCCACTCAATGCAATTTTGCACAAGGTGCTTAGAAGAAAACAACCTTGAATTTTCTTCTGACACAAACTTCCATTATGATAAATCTCAAGGTGAGAGCAAACAGGAAGATATGAGCCTCTCTTACAACCGTGTTTCTGAATTACATTACAGTAAGAGATATACTTTATAGTCTCAGCTGCACAAAATACACAGAATTTTATTGGCAGCATCTCTCTGACAGATGCCACTACTGTCCTTGTTTAAACTAGCATTAAAACATTAAATATAACTTGAAAAAAACAGCTGTTACCAGAATTTGTATTTAATGAAATATGAAAGTAAAAAAAATATCATCCAGATACTAAAAATGAAACTGGAATTTACTAAACTACAAGTTCTGCACTAAAGGTGTGTTGTGTGGGATGCTGAATTCCAGAGACTAATCCAAATACATGTGAAATTGAATAGTTTACAAAATTGACAAAAGAAATGCTAATTGTGCATGCCCAAACCCCACCTTCTTTCTGAACCACTCAGTGTAGCTTGTTTAATGTCTACTTTTAACACTGTTCATTAGAAGCACAGATAACTATTTAGAAACAGTTTTCCAAGCCAGTGCCATATCAATAACATGAAATATCACTAAATAGATCCTTCCTAAGGACTACAGACCTGGAAACAGAATACACACTCTTCCTTATAAGAGCAGAAGATTGTGCCCTATCTGACTTGTCGTCTTTGCATTCATCAAGATAATTACCACAGATTATTCTGCGGTCTAGAACAGGAAGCCAAAATGTTCCCTGGTCCATGTAGCCAGCCTCCAAGTGCCTCCGACTGTTCCTTTACTTTCTTCATTTGCTCCTGCTATGATAGCCTAAACAAAATTTTTCTATGGTGACGTGCTGGGTCCTCCAGAAGACTGATCATAGCTTTCCAAGACATTATCCTGCAATTAGGACCTCTCACACAGCTAATGGCACCAGCAGTGAGACTGTGGGCAAGTAGTGAGAAGCTGTGGAAATTTCTGCAGAGCTGCTACTCAGGAACTCGCTTCTGTGAAAGATAACAGCTTTTTACAAATCACCAAGTCACTGAGCTGAATAGAAATGGCCTTAGATAATATCACAGACCCAGTTCTTGTTTTATCTGATCTGATGGAGAATTCTGTAAAGTCAGTGCAGCTGTGCAGTACAACAGGAGCCAGGTGGGGTAATGAAATTTTATGTTTGTCTCATTTATAATGCTGTTATTAACATTGAGTTCCAACAGTGAACATCATAAGCGTAGAATAGCGTCTATTACTTGTGTAACATATTTTTAGCACTTTCAGTATTGATGTGCTTACTTATTATGACTACAAACACAACAAGGCAATGGACCTGTCTGGTCATCCAGGAAAAGGTGTTTCAGAGTCTTTCTATTGTTGCATTACAGAATATGAGAAATGTCTGAAATACCAGTTGTTGCAGGATGGCAAAAGTGTTGCCTGCACAAATCCAATGACTATCATTCTGAAATCTCATGTTTTAAAAATTTCTGCTTTCATTTGCTATCTGTTTCACAGATCATTGTCACTGGTTTCAGTTTAGCTTAGATGCCTGGGCATTTTTTACTCTTATTAGTCAGCTATGTACATTTTCAGCTGCTTGCATACCTGCACAATCTTGTCCTTAGTAATTCTAAGTATTCTGACCTCCACCATCTTGTGAGGTATTCAGTAGATTTGGACTGAGGTAGAATCCAGGAAATTATACCAGAGCCTAGCTCTTACTGAGGAGTATTTCTCCTGATACTGAATTAAAGTCCCATACATAAACACCTCCAAGGCAATAACAGACGGAAAGCAACTGTTCACATCAATAAGTCATTAGCAGCAATTAGGACAAAATAAAATTGACATCTTGCTATTTCAGATGATGATAGAAGACAACCATAATTGTAAAAACTATAAGAATGTAAAAGAGATATTGGAAATCCATACTGAGTGAACTAATGGAGGCAGCATAAGCAGAAGCTATAAAAGCCACTAAAATTGGACAAGCCTTTGTGAGCAACGCAGTTCTGAAAGTAGAGAAAAGGCATATGAAGTGTGAAATAGTCTATAAGCTAATAGCTGATAGACTGCCTAGTCTTTTCCGAAGTTCCTTTACTAGGGCTAAACAGTCAGCAGCAGAGTGAGTGTAAGCACAGCCAGTTTCCTCTTGCACCTGTGTTACCACACTGATGTCAAGCAAGTAGCATTTTGCCAGTAAGAGTAAAATCTGGTGTATAATGAGAAAGCACGGCACAGAGGAAATGCCATTTGACAAAATATGGCAAAGCAAGTAATGGAGAGTGGTGTTGATACAGCTCACAAATGCAAGCAGATGGGAACCGCAGGACATGGGACAAGCTATCTACTCCAGCATAACACAGTTCAGATAAACTCTGTAGTGAAGCTGGGTCCCTTCCCTGCTACGAATCATTTGCAATAATTCAGGCTGATTTAGATACCCAGCCATGAGTGCATGGATCTCCTGCACATACCCTTCATGTATGAAGTTGTCAAAATCCTCCTTAAATCTGGAAATCTGGTTGCTGTATGTGGGGGAGTTATTTCCGCTCTGAAAATCTGATAGCTGGGGAAAACAAGATGTCTTTTTTTTCTGCTATGTAAATATCAACACTCGCATTTTTGCACTTATAAAAATCTAGAAGTTTTACATGTGCAGAAAAGATGCCGGATTTTTAGACTTGATGTCCAAAATACTCTGAAAATCCACAAAAGTGACTACTAAAGAATATAGCTTGGAAAGTCTAACATTTCAGTCTCTTAGTACTCAGTCCTTCTGCTGTGACCATCCCTGATGGGTTGAAAGGCAGAAGCTTGTGTGGCTGCAGGCACATTTTTACCTTCAAGTGCTCTCATGCAGGTCATTAACCAGTTTCTCTGCCCATCTTTATGGGAACTATAAGCATCTATCAGCCATGCGTTGTGGCTATAGCACTACTCAAGTCCTACATACAGATTTTTTTTATTAATAGCATTGTGTGAATCCTAAAACACTGTAGAATCACTGTGAGGATCAAACAGTGGTGTAGCAAAAGAGGGATCTACTTCAGCTCAAGCAGTCAGTGCCCCTCTGGTCTGATTTGGAGGCCACCGAAGTAGCTGGAATGAGTTTAGTCATTTCCAGCAGGCTTTGGAGCTCTCTTCTGGTTGTGTCTGTGAAGTCCTGAGTGTGCAGCAGGGTGGCGTTTCTGGGGCTCTTTGTGTTTATGACTATAAACATAATCCTTCATTCAGATGCTGTGATGCTGAAAGCTGTAGAAATCCCCTAGGCTCATATAAAGAGTAAAGCTGTTCAGTAAAAAGGAGATTTTTTTTCTTTAAAATACTGCAAAAATGCATTATTTTCATTTATTTAAAAGCAGCTTCTCAGCAGTCAATGGATATCTATATTGATGGATTATCCACTTGAGTATGGCAACTTCATGATTCCCAATTGGTTTTTCTCCTGTAATCCTGTCAGGTTCTTTTTATCGCAAAATGTTTTCCAGAGAAGGCCAGAGCAATTATTCTGCTTTTATAACTAGAGACACTGAAATCCTCAGAACTTCATCCCCATAGGCTATCCCTGGCCCTACTATATTTCAGTTTGAAAAGTTCTTAGCTGTACACCCTTGTCTCACCGCATGTCCTAGTGGATGCATGTGAAATTAATTCCTTTAGGTGTTTTATCTCTTCAGAGGAGTTGTTGCTGATGTCCTCAGTGATGTGATATCTGGTCTCAAACTCTTCACAGGTTTGCACTGTAGTGATGGGGAGTTGTATCCTAGTTTGTAAGTGAAAAATTAATTCCAGGAAAGTCATAGCCACTATTTAGTTTGCTGTCTAGCTAGGAAAAATTAATGAAGAAATTAGCTATAGCTTATTTTATGTCCACAGTAGAACATTGCTTGAACTTTGATTGTCTGAATTTTCCTCAGTGTGGATCACTTTCCTTCATTCAGAACTTCCACTCTGTGTCTAGCCAAGACCTGGAAGAGGAGGGTGATCACGGACCCAAAAATCTATTGTTAACTTCTTGGAGTAGGCATTTCTGTATTTGCTTGTATAACAGGAACATTTCTTCTCTCCTTCACCCTGAAATATCTTTCATCTTATTTTTTCTCCATCCAAACGTCAAAAATACAGTGTGGTCGTCTATTTTGAAACTACCAGTCACAATGTGTAACCGCTTCATGTGTAGGCAAATAAATTCATTTAACTTAATTTCACAGGTAATTCTAAGAGAAGTATCAAAGGTCAAGAGGCTGGTGGAGTTGCAAAGCAGAAGCTATGATGTTTTGAACTGATTTTTGTACCATTATTGTGTTCTCTGCACTAAATATGCAGGAAAAGTTACAGGGAAAGAACCTTCAAGGATGTAGTAAAATGGCTGCCAAGAAGGCCAATGGGATCCTGGGGTGCATTAGGAAGAGTGTGGCCAGTAGGTCGAGGGAGGTTCTCCTTCCCCTCTACACTGCCCTAGTGAGGCCTCATCTGGAGTACTGCGTCCAGTTCTGGGCTCCCCAGTTCAAGAAAGATGAAGAGCTACTGGAGAGAGTCCAGCGGAGGGCTACAAGGATGGTGAGGGGACTGGAGCATCTCTCCTACGAGGAGAGGCTGAGGGAGCTGGGCTTGTTCAGCCTGAAGAAGAGAAGGCTGCGAGGTGACCTTATAAATGCTTACAAATATCTGAGGGGTGGGTGTCAGGAGGATGGGGTCAGACTCTTTTCAGTAGTGCCCAGCGACAGGACAAGGGACAATGGGCACAAACTGAAGCACAGGAAGTTCCAGCTGAGCATGAAGAAGAACTTCTTCCCTCTGAGGGTGATGGAGCACTGGAACAGGCTGCCCAGGGAGGTTGTGGAGTCTCCTTCTCTGGAGATATTCAAGACCCGCCTAGACAAGGTCCTCTGCAGCCTGCTGTAGGTGAGCCTGCTTTGGCAGGAGGGTTGGACTAGATGACCCACAGAGGTCCCTTCCAACCCCGAACATTCTGTGATTCTGTGATTCTGTGTACATTTCCCCAGTCTGGGAAACGTGTATCAGGATTAAGAACAAGTAGGGCTTCGTGCTTATTGCAGACAGCCATTCTTGATGGGTCAGGAAGTTTAGTTTGCATACAGGAGATGAAAAGTCTTATCTACCAACCCTGAAACAGTCATTTCAACTAAAACATCTCTATTACTGCCTGATGCAGGCAGGCCACTATTAATTTGCTATCTCATGAGCTTATGTGCTTCTAAATTTGTCCAGCGAGTGAAGCTTTTTACAAAGAGCTTGAGTTATACGATGACAAGTAGTGAAAGCGTAGAGGATGGGTGCTTTTGGAAAAGAGTAAAAGCACTGCCATGGAAACTAAAAAGGTGATAACTGGCGCAGAAGATGCTCGGCAGACGCAGGGCTCCGCTCTGGAGCTTAGTGTATACCCTCTGCTCTGTGAATGTGTGTGGGGCAAAAGCCACGGAATTGCAGTTGTGAGATCTAAGGTTGAAATTCAAGTTGTCCTACAGCTATGACTGTGGTGTAGCTGGGGATCCAGGGCTGTGCTTGGGTGTGCACCCAGCACACTTTATTCCTGGTCCCATAGCTCCATATATGCTGAGCACTCTCTTAATACGTGAGACAAGGGATCTGTCCAAGACAAGGGACTGTCTCATGACAAGGTGATGGCCTGAGCTCCCAGCCCCTGCACAGCAAACCTGTTCACAGAATCATCATAGAATCATAGAATGCTTTGGGTTGGAAGGTACCCCATCTAGCCCAACCCCCCCTGCAGTGAGCAGGGACATCTTCAACTAGATCAGGTTGCTCAAAGCCCCATCCAACCTGACCTTGAATGTTTCCAGGGATGAGGCATCTACCACCTCTCTGGGTGACCTGTGCCAGTGTTTCACCACCCTCACCGTAAAGAATTTTTTCCTGATATTTAACCTTAATCTAACTTTTTTCAGTTTAAAACCGTTACCCATCAGGCAACTGCTGCAGGAGTCCTCCAGGTGGAGTTTCAGACTGGCCCAGAGATTCCCCTGGGCAGCTCCTGCTGTGCCTGGATGGACTGACAGGCACTATTTATGTGTTAAATGTGTTGATTTACCTGTCTGAGAATCCAGGCAGTTCCTGCTGCAGAACTGACCAGACTGCACATAGGTAAGCGACTTGTAAATAGTGGAAATTTTTCTTGCAGGTGCAGAAACAGGCGCATAGCACAACCTTTTGTACACAGTCAAGGTAGTTAGATGTTTTGTACGCAATTTAATATAATCAACAGAAACAGACCATGCACGTGCCAGAGTGGTCCCGCAGTACCACAGCCCAGCTGGATCATAACAAGTGAGCAGAGGTTTGGGGAGTCTCAGATCCAGGTGAAGATGCCTGCTGCAAGGACCCTCACAAAAGAGACTCCCATCACCATCTGGACCGTAACCAACCATGCTGTTTGAGGGACTGAAGCATTACCGTGTGGAAACAATCCCCCAGATCTATTTATTTTTAACAAATGCTCTCTGTGAGTGTCCGTGCAGCAAGGGTACCACCGGTGCAATGCTCCTGGGGCACTGAGAAAATGTGCATAGCAGCAGCCCCTGACACACTCAACACACAGCAAAGAGAAACATGATTTCACCTCCATTGGAGCCACCCTGCTTTGGTGTCAAAATCAAATAGAGCCTGTATCTTACTCCCAAAACTCCTCTTTTGGACTTCAGCTCTTGTGCTAATGCATATTTTATTATTTTACTGGAAGTGGGATGTCTTCAACAAAGATCTTCTGCATCTTATAGGTATCATGTGGTGATTAGACAGTCTCCTGACAGGGAGAATTGAATCAAATTTTTTAATGGATTAAGCATGGGTTCTCCATATCAGAGGAGCCACTGCAACTTTGAGTAAGACCTCCTGCAGTCTCCTCTGCCATCTTGCTTGGGACTCCCCTTACCTACTCATGGGGCTCTACTTGAGAGCTACGAACTTGTGACTCCCTTTATAGGGTGTATTTTGAAGGAGAAATTAATATCTGTTTCAAATGGTTCTCAAAACCTTTAGTGACAGAGGTTTTGTGCCCTTGGTTATTTAGTCCATTGATTAACTGTTCTCCTAACTAGACAGTTTTCTGGCCCAGCTTTCTCTTTTGCTGCAAATTATCCTAATCTGCTGCTTGTCCTTGTCTTCCATCCCTCTGCACAACTTCTGTAGTATTACCTTTCTTTTGCCTTCCCACCAGTCTGCTAAACTAAGTCAAACCCATTTTCAGTCATGCCCAACAAAAAGTATTTTCTAAGTGCCACTTCTCTCAACATCAAAACAGAGGGTCTTCATCTCCGTGGGTATGTAATATCTAAACCAGGACATAACACTCCTTGTCAAGCTTCAGAAGTGCTCATGAGATGAGAACTGCTGTCCGTTTTCCAGGATAGAAGCTGCCTTTCTGGCAACAGCAGGATATCAGTTATATCGTGTTTAGATTATGATTCCCTACAACTATCTTTTCTGCTGTGCAGCTGTCCACTTTTTTTGATCTGTTCCTCTTTCCAAGTGTAGCACTTTTTGCACTTGTGTATGCTGTGTTTCACCCCAACTTCAGATCATTTCTCCAATGTATTGTTTTAAATTCTAACCCTCTCAAGTGCTTTCAGTCCCCCTTTGCTCAGTATTTTCACATTTGAGGACGCCCACGCTTTTCCATTAGCCAGGTCATTAATGGGGATATCAAACAGTACACCTAATTGGGGGGACACAGCCTGTTCTGACGTATTGCTAATTGAGTGCAATCTTACAGCAATTTGTGCATTCAGCTTTATAGTGTTTTAATCCACTCAATTCATGCTTACTTCATAAACTTCATTAAAAAAAAAGAGCTATGCAGGCTAGGCAGTTGAAACCAAACTGTGGTTGTGAGGAACTGGATGGCCAAAGTACCCATTTACTCAGATTTTCAGCAAGAAGACATTAATCAAGCTTTTTCTAGAAATCTCCCCAAATCTTTGGCAAAACCTCAAGTTTCAGCGATGGAAAATCTATGGGGAAATAGGACTGACCTCCTCGTATTTCACTTACAACACTTTATTCCCAAAAAGCCATCACTCAGTATCACTGCTAAGATTATGTTTTGAGCTCTTTGGAATGTCTTTTACTTTTTATTTATTTTCATAAGATCTACTGCAAATTAGCATCTCCCTGGGCATCAGTGTAATAGAAAGAGCTGTTATCCACATGCTTGTATGAATAGTTCAGAAAAGTTTGGCTCAGTAAAGTCTGGGACTCTGGCTACTGTTAAAGTTATTGCTGGCTCAGGTTACTAAATTTTTTAACTCCTTGATAAGTCATTCGAAACATAAGCTTCACAGTCTGTTTCAGTTTATTACTCTTTTTAAGTGAACTGATCTAAATTAGAATCTCCTGAGATCAATAGCTCATTTTTATCACAGAACATTTGAACTGCACCATATAGATCAGATAAATCATCTTTCACTGCCCTCGAAAGTTTTAAACTGAAAATCTGCAGTGTAAAACTACGGTAGGTTTGGTGCTGGGAAAATGATGCATTACGACTGTTTCTGCCTACTTATGACTGTTCCTGAATAAATGCCATGTTCCAGCACAGCAATTATTTTGATTGCAGATGTTTCCTCAGACTGCATGGCATATTTCTCCCTCTTAAAGCAGGCTGTTTACTTCTACATTACAATCAGTGTCTCCTCACTGGGTGACATAGGTGCTGCTCAACTTATTTACACTGTGAGAAACATTAAATAACGTCTGTGACTATGTGTGTGATCCAGAGCTAAAGGCATGAGTAGATTTGAAATGAAAGTTAAAATCACTGCCATGGCCTGTCCTGGTCAGTGCACAAATCACAGGATCATGGAAAATTCACGCTGGAAGGGACCTCAGTAGGTCTCTAGCCCAGCCTCATGCTCAAAGCAGGGTCAGCTCTGAGGTCAGACAGTTTGCTCAGGGCTGCATCCAGTCAGGCCTTGAAACTCTTCCACGATGGAGATGGTCCAACTTCGCTGGGCAACCTGCTCCAGTGCCCGACTGTCCTCATGGGGAAAAAGATTCTCATATCCAGCCTGAATTTCTTTTTTATTTTAATTTTTATGCCCATTGTCTCTCATCCTTCCACCAGGCAGAGCTGTGAAGAGCCTGGCTCCATCTCCTCCATGACCTCCTTGTGGGCACTGGGGGCTTCTTCTAGGTCCCCCCCCAAGCTGAACCAGCCTGGGTCCCTCAGCCCCTCCTCACAGGGCAAGTGCTCCCGCCCTGAGCATCTCGGTGGCCTGCAGCTGAACTCGCTCCCATTGACTGATGCCTTCCTTGTGACGTTTTGCCTTCCAAAGATGATTGCTCTTTGATTTTGACACTGCTTCTGTTCATGTATTAAGCCATTATATGCCGTCGGCTGATGAAGAACTGCCACAGCAAAGGTCATTGAAGGGATTTCAGAGACAGATGACATAACATTGCGTAGAACCACTTGAAATTTTTTTCTGAAACTTTTTTTTCCAGAGAAAAATAACCTCACAACCAAAATAGATGTGATTTTCATAGCAATTTTTCATTATTTTTTTTTCTCTTTCACTTCTTTCAACAGAGGAAGTTCTTAAATGCATACAAGAGGTTTTTTTCCCTTCATTTCACCTAATTCACGATATGTAAAAATAAATAATGGATTTTTAATGTCCCTTTAAAGTACAATTCTTTTGAAACAAATAAACCTCGCTGCAGGGCCTGTAGAAAAGGTGAAGGATCCTGTGAGTTTCAGGGCAGAAGGAAGCCTGATGTAAATGGGGGCCCTGCAGAGCCACGTGAGCTGGAACGTCTGCTCACTACCAGGCAGGTTACTGGTGCAGAGCCACAGCCACTGAATCCCCACAATTAATCCACCCTCAGGGCCTTGACCTAAGTCCTTTCCATGTGGCAAATGTGAAGGGCAGAGTTTCAGAAAAATATCAGATACAGACCAACATTTCCCCATATTCTCAGGCACAGGCGTTAAAAATCCTGAGGACTTTTTCCAGGACACCATGTATTATCCTGGTCAAAGTGTTGTTCCAGAAAGCATTTATACTCCTGACTGATAGAAAATAAGGATAACTTCCAAATTTTTTCACTGTGCTATCGTTGCTTGTGCCAGACTTGCAGCTGTATATAACAGTATTACAGCGTCACCATAGTGATCACAGGAGATGCAGGTAGGTATCCACCCCTGTGAGTTCAATGCTAAATCAAATGCAAATTGTGCACTTTAATTCATTAAGTCAAGGTTTCATTGTGCTCTGTCCTTCACCAGCATTTTTCAGTAGTTTCATTATTGCTACGGACAGAGGTGAAGAGAATATATTTATTAATTTTTCACAGAATCACAGAATCACAGAATCACAGAATAGTAGGGGTTGGAAGGGACCTCTGTGGGTCATCTAGTCCAACCCCCCTGCCGAAGCAGGGTCACCTACAGCAGGCTGCACAGGATCTTGTCCAGGCGGGTCTTGAATATCTCCAGAGAAGGAGACTCCACAACCTCCCTGGGCAGCCTGTTCCAGGGCTCCGTCACCCTCAGAGGGAAGAAGTTCTTCCTCATGGTCAGACGGAACTTCCTGTGCCTCAGTTTGTGCCCATTGCCCCTTGTCCTGTCACTGGGCACCACTGAAAAGAGCTTGGCCCCATCCTCCTGACACCCACCCTTCAGATATTTGTAGACATTTATAAGGTCCCCTCGCAGCCTTCTCTTCTTCAGGCTGAACAAGCCCAGTTCCCTCAACCTCTCCTCGTAGGGGAGATGCTGCAATCCCCTCACCATCCTTGTAGCCCTCCGCTGGACTCTCTCCAGTAGCTCTTCATCTTTCTTGAACTGGGGAGCCCAGAACTGGACACAGTACTCCAGATGAGGCCTCACCAGGGCAGTGTAGAGGGGAACGAGAACCTCCCTCGTCCTACTGGCCACACTCTTCTTGATGCACCCCAGGATTCCATTGGCTTTCTTGGCAGCCAGGGCACACTGCTGGCTCATGGTTAACCTGTCGTCCACCAGCACACCCAGGTCCCTCTCCGCAGAGCTGCTCTCCAGCAGGTCCACCCCAAGCCTGTACTGGTGCATGAGGTTGTTCCTCCCCAGGTGCAGGACCCTGCACTTGCCCTTGTTGAACCTCATCAGGTTCCTCTCTGCGCAGCTTTCCAGCCTATCCAGGTCACGCTGAATGGCAGCACAGCCTTCTGGTGTATCTACCACACCTCCCAGTTTGGTGTCATCAGCAAACTTGCTGAGGGTACATTCTAACTCTTCATCCAGGTCGTTGATGAAGAAGTTAAACAAGACTGGGCCCAGTACTGACCCCTGAGGGACACCACTTGTTACCAGCCTCCAACTAGACTCAGAGCCGCTGATGACAACCCTCTGAGTTCTGCCATTCAGCCAGTTCTCTGTCCACTTCACCGACCACTCATCCAGCCCACACTTCCTCAGCTTCCCTAGGAGGATATCATGGGAGACTGTGTCGAAAGCCTTGCTGAAGTCAAGGTAGATAACATCCACGGCTCTCCCTTCGTCTACCCAGCCAGTCATGTCATCGTAGAAAGCTATCAGATTGGTCAGGCATGATTTCCCCTTGGTGAATCCATGCTGTCTACTCCTGATAAACTTCTTTTCTTCCACTTGCTTCATGATGGCCTCCAGGATAAGCTGCTCCATCACCTTTCCCGGGATGGAGGTGAGGCTGACCGGCCTGTAGTTCCCTGGGTCCTCCTTCTTGCCCTTTTTGAAGATTGGAGTGACATTGGCCTTTCTCCAGTCCTCGGGCACCTCTCCTGTCCTCCAGGACCTCTCAAAGATGATGGAGAGTGGCTCAGCAATGACATCCGCCAGCTCCCTCAGCACTCGTGGGTGCATTCCATCGGGGCCCATGGATTTGTGGACATCCAGATCACTTAAGCAATCCCTGACACAGTCCTCCTCGACCAAGGGAAAGTCGTCCTCTTTGTAGGCTTCTTCTCTTACCTCTGGGGCCTGGGTTTCCTGAGGGCCAGTCTTAGCACTGAAGACTGAAGCAAAGAAGGCATTCAGTAGCTCTGCCTTCTCCGCATCCTCCGTCACCAGGACACCCGCCTCATTCAGCAGCGGCCCCACGTTGTCCCTAGCCTTCCTTTTGCTGCTGATGTAGTTGAAGAAGCCCTTCTTGTTGTTTTTGACATCCCTTGCCAGCTTCAATTCCAGGTGAGCCTTGGCCTTCCTCGTCGCATCCCTGCATGCTCTCACTACGTTTCTGTACTCTTCCCAAGTGGCCTGTCCCTCTTTCCACATTCCATGGACCTTTCTCTTCTGCCTGATCTCTGCTAGAAGCTCCTTGTTTAACCATGCAGGTCTCCTGCCTCCTTTGCTAAATTTCTTTCTCAGGGGGATGCATTGCTCCTGTGCATGGAAGAAGTGTTTCACATGACTCCAGTCTGGAAAGGGTTAGTTGGAGGACTGAAAAATAGGATTAGAATTTAGAATACTTCTGACAAATTGAATAAATGACTAAAACACAAAAAGAAGATGCAATTCAAGCAGACCAACTCAAAGGTATTGATACATAGGTAGTGATAATCATCTCCTCAAATCTGCAACAGCCAAAGCGGGGTAAGCACCTACAGGAGAAGATTTGGCCTGGGGGGGGCAAGGGCACTGAGTAAATCACAAGGTGAACCAAAGTCAGTAACATGACACTGTTTCCAGAGAAGTATCTATTGCCATGAGATATATGAGCAGGATTTTGTCCTTGTGACACATGGTGGAAATCTTTCTTCCTCCAGCGCTGGCATGGCCCCAGCTGGAGCATGTGCCCGGCCACCGCAGCTCAGAAAGCGATGCAGCCGCTGGTGAGTGTCCAGGGGAGAACGGTCCAAAACCACAGCCCGGAGGAACTGGAGCCGTTTGCTAAAAGAACAGAGAGGCACGACTGCGGCTTCTGACACATAAAAGGTAGCTGTAGAGAGGGAAGGAATTAATTCTCCCTTATGAAATACTGACTTAAATTACAGTGAGGTTTAAGTCAGGCATTAGGAAAAGCTTTCTAATCGCGAGAGTAATTAAGCACAGAAATAGACTGCATGAGGAATATCCATCATTGGAGGCTTTTAAGAGGAGGCTAGAAAAGCGTGTGTAAACTGTACAAGGACAGGCAGTCCAGCCATGGGGCTGGAAAGGGGGAAGACCTGTTCTGATTTTGGTGCTAGCAAATGGAGAAGAGTTACATTTTCTAAACGCAGCTCTCGTGGCTGTGATTGATAGGCTGCTGTCTGTGTAGCACTCATACGCAGATGACCTGGAGCAAGTACTTCATTTATGGATGTGTGCAAAACCCAACAGAAGACCTGTTTTTACAGATGGCACCTCAAAATGTTAGGAACGCACAGAACAGGGCAACAAAGCAAACCCTCTGATTCACCCCTTGATATGAGGCTAGCCCAGATGCTCTGCAGGAATTGGGGTCCAGCTGACGCTGCAATGTGCTAGCATTTATATGCAGGAAAAAGCCTAGCAGGAGAGAGTGACCAACCTTTGTAATAATCAGCATGTTTTTACTTAGATGCCGTCCTGCCAGATTTTGCTTAGATCAAATTTTTAATTGGTGTTTGAAAACTCTAGACAGTGGGGGAGTGTGGAGGGAGGCTGGTGAAGAAGTTTTTTTATAGTACGAACACTAACTCGTATTTTACCAAATCAGCTCAAATGTTGATATCCTAAAGATATCTACAAAACTCAGGTACTTTTAGAAGGGGAAACGAGATCCAAATTTATCAACAGGCTTTTAATATTAGAAAAAGCAAGAGCTAGACTCTTTAAATGTCATATTAAATGCAAACTTATCAGTATTTACCAGCTTCATGCTACCCCTGGTGTCATCAGGTAGCTTAGGGACTTGATTACAGTCATCACAACAATGTTATAATAAAAGATTATGAATAGCTTGTTGCTGACTTGGGAGCAATCTGGAACTCTCATATCATAAACCAAACATTCAGTCTCTTTAACTTTATTATATTAAAAAAGTTATAAAAACTCACCGCGTCATTTTTACTGTGCTCTGTACACAAGAGAGCCATTATTTAACTCTTCATTTAATTTCCAGATGCTGTATACATACCATATAAAAGGCATCCAGAGAGCCCGGGCAGGAAACAGGCTTATAGTAGGCAGTTCAGAGGTATGTATGTGTGGAAAATGCCATTAAAATTATAGCTTATCTATTGTGCTTTGCTTCCCTAAACTAGAAGCCTTTCAACTGTTACTATAGGTTGAGCTTCAGGCTGCAAGGTTGATGTCCCTTCAATCTGGCTGGGAGTCCAGCTGGGCACAGCCTGGGGATCATGTATGTGCTGCACCCCTGAGATGCCAGATCCAGGATCCTGTGGTGATGTCTGACTTCAAACAGGGTTTCTGTTGCCAGAATACAGTGCAAGAGTGGCAAGCCTTTGAAGTCCCAGCCCTGGACTTTTACTGAACTTCCCAGTTTTCCTTTAGCTGAAAAGAGAGAGAAAATACGTGGCTGCAGAGAAAATATTACCCAGGTAAGTAATAATTTGCAGGAGACAGAGCGATGTGGGCTGCATTTCATGGAGAAGCGTTAGGCATGGCGTCCCTGTGCCATGCCGCGGGTTTGCTGGGGTGGCTGGGGACCCCCGCGCTGCACGCAGCTCCGGTGCCAGAGCACATTGTACGCACTCAGAGACTGGACTGGCAATAAACAAAAACAGCTTGCTTCTGCAAAGTCTCATGGTTCTTACACACGTGAATTGTGAGCCCTGGTTTCCTACCTCTCAGTAAGATAACACATTATTGCAAAGAAAAGTTGAGAAGTCCTGCAGGAAAGAAGAAGTGCTTGAGCAATGGCCGGTGCCTGCGTGGCATGGGCAAGAAGGACGTGAGCACTGTTTAAACACCAACTGCAATTCGACAGGCTTGAGAAGTCCTGGTTGCTGGGAAGCCTTTACGCAGGAAGTCCCTGCAAATGCTTTTACCAGGTTGCTCTGTCCTTTTCCTAATTCGAACTGCATTTGTAGGGATGATAAAATGGAAAGTAAATATATATGTAGTAGCTGAGAAAAACCAATTAGTTTTGCACTGGTGAGAAATAATGCAGAACTCCTTGTGTCTTTAACAAACTGTCTCTCAGTATATACTGTAATGTATCTTCATGACCCAAATATACTTAGGAAGAGTATGACAACAAAATGTATGTTGGAAGTGTAATAAAGGAACTAATGCAGTAAAGTTACTATATTTTATTAGTGGAAGAAAACAATTAAAATTATATCCAGGTAGTAACTTAGGAACCAAATGTCATAGCTGTCTCTTTTGCTGCCAAAATATGTGTACTCTCGTCCTAACAGTCTCTCTCCCCAAGGAAAAATAAATGTATCTAAGAAATACTTGGTAGCAAAGCAATTACAGGCTTAATTCCCCAACCATCTTCAGACATCGTAAAAACAAAAACAAGCAGAAGCCCTTTGCAATAGCAATGGAAGAGGCAGAAACCCACTAAGTGTTCAGAGGAAGATAATAATATATTTTTATAACAAAAGCTGACACACTCTTTGACAATAATATTTGAGAGCTCATCAGCATTTGTTTTTCACCTGTTCTGTTTTTTCCTTTTAAGCCACAGCCTAGAATGAAAAACCTCTTCTAAGGAAAGACTTCAGGCTACTCCTGAACGGGACTTTTGGGACACTCAGACATCAAAGTAGTTTGCCCGACTCTCAGAAAAGCAAATCAGTCGCACCAAAATAACATTTTTTAGCATTGTTTGTTTCTGAAGGTCTGGTCCCTCCAAGGAACTTAATTAGAGCTGAGTTATTTGTACAATGTGGATTCAACCATGAGAGCTGAGACACTGGGAGGCTGATTCAGAGCACTTCTAAAATGTTGGCCCTAAGAAAATAAGACAAAAAAAATTTGAATAAAAAAGATAAAAAAGGACAAAAAATGCTAAACCTTACTTTTTCTGTAACCATACAGATTAGACCCATATTCATATCACACCTTGGAGAAAGAAAACCTTCAAGAGGCCTTGCATGGGCCATATGAAGCTTGTAGGGGTGTGAGGCTCATGTTCGTAGTGTCCTTCAGGACTTCCCCGCTGTGGTCTAGATTCATCCCACACCTCCTCACGTACTTGCCAGTGTGCTCCCTGTCCAACCTGGGCACCCTGGGCTCTCTCACTATCCACAGCAAGGTCTTAAGCTTCTCCAGAGATGCCTGTCTTGGGAGCAGCTGTCTCACACCATTGACCTCACCAGGAGCCTAAGAGAAACCCTGAGATCGGACATTTCCCCAGGGTGGGGAGTAGGTGTCTGATACTCCTGACCTGAAGCTCCAGCCTCTGTGGAGGAATTCCCACTTGATTTGGTAGCAGCACAGATTTTTACTGTTGGAGGTAATGGCGTACAGCAGAAAATGCTACCATGCTACGTTCCTGCTAGATCCCCATTCCCAATGCAAACTCAAATCTCTTTGCCTGAAAAGGACCTGAAAAGTTAAAAGTCTTTTTCTCCCCAACAACTTTGTGTAATTTGAAATACCCATCTAAGACACTGCAGAGGACTTCTACCCCTCAGTAGAGAGATAGTCAGTGGCTATCAAAAGATTTCATTCTTTTGAAATATTGGCATCAAACACAAGATAAAAATATTGAACTTTAAAAATTCAGTATTTTAAAATATTGAAAAGTAACATCCTTTTAATGATTTTTAAATTGGCTCTAAATCAGCCTACATATTTTCCTTTTGACAGTCACTTATAAAAGGTTACTGCATTACTAGTTTCACAAGAAAAGGGAAATGGTTTTTCTCTCACTTTGTCTTGCCTCCAGCCTTGGATCCCAAAATGGCACGTGGCTGGAGAGGTTCCAGTCAAAGGCACTGGAGCTCCTTTGGATGAAAAAAGATATTCTCACTATAAATGCAAAAACTGTAATAATCAAGCCCCAGAAATCACAAATTCCTGGATCCCTAGGTTGCAGGCAATGCAGTACAGAGCTACTCAAGCTGATGCCAAAGAAAGGTGGAGAAGAACTTTGCAGATGATCTCTAAGATGTCTCATGCCTGGTAAAAGTGACTGGCTTCACTGGCATTTTCAATTAATAGATGCACTGATTTTCCCTCTGTACATTTAAGCTGTCAGTATCTACTCCCATCATGACAGGATGAGAGTTTTTATTTTTTCATTTTTCAAGTGTGGCTGATTAAAGTTGAAATGGGATCAAAGAGATGCATTTTTTTACTGATGGAGATTTTGGATAGTAATGACGAGGGGCTTTCGTTTGCGAAAGCCAGTGAGATGCTTCACATGTCTGCAGGAGATGCAAATTCTGAGAAATGTCCTTGACTAGGGTCATTAGAACCAGTATGATTGGATATGTGACATTTCTAATGTAGACTCAGAAACAAACTATGTTATTATTGAAAGCCAAAGATGAATTTATTGAGATGGTCTGAATAATTTCTCTGAAGCAGAAATTCCACAGACAGCTGCTGTCTCTCTCTTAATGAGTTTCAGAGTCTGTATAAAGAGGAAACCCAAGTCTGTGTGGAAAGCTCTGAAGAGATTTCTTTCTATCCTGCCTCACAGCCTGTCTCCTGAGAAGCACAACCATCAGCGCTGACAACATTAAACACCAAACAAAGGTGTAGATTAAATGCTGGGAATGATCTATGGCTTTGTTCGCTGATAGGCACCCGAGGCTCGAGACCCTTTTCCAAAATGGTGGAAACTCATCTATTTCACTAACAAAAGTTACATGCTTCCAGTGGTTTGAAACAGAAACAGGCTTTATCTGTAGTCTTCTGAGATGGATTTTAAATTTTCCTTAAACTGAGGGTGCTTAGACCTGATACTTCAGCTTAGCACCTTAGAAAGACGGAGCTCCGTTGTAAATTAGGTCCCAGGGCAGCTTTATTTTTTCAGGCATCCCTGGTCTGTGGCAGGATGTTGGTGTTGGGTTATTTCTAAAGAAAAGATGATTTGAGAAGCACACAGGGACACTGCAACAATGGTGGTATTAATGGCACGGGGAGCCAGCGGAAGCCCTTGTTGGGTATGAATTATAAGCCTATGTCAGGTTCCAGGGCACACAGCTGGAAAGGCTGCCTTCCTTGTCCTTCCTTCCTGGCTGCAGGATAGAATTGCTACGTAATGGCATTTCTGGGATGGTAAGTAATGTGGTACTTCTGTTTTGTAAGATTTCTGCAAATGCCCTGGGTCCATACAATTAATCCTCAGACCTGAGTCTCTTCTCAAAGCCAGCCACCCACAGTAAGTGTCAGGCCTCAGTAAGTGGCTGCAGCTTTAAAAAACATTAAAGAGCATCTTTTAACATCCAGAAAAAGCTGGAAAGTCCCAGGAATGAGTCAGAAAATCAATCTCTTCCACCAAAGGGGCTTATAAGGGTGTGTAGGTGGGTATGAGCACCTGGGGAAAGGCTCCTGAGAAAAGGACATTAGAGGGGGCAAAGGTGACAACACATTGTGGAAAAAATGCATATTTCTGTCGCTTGCCGGGGGGCTGTTCGGAAAGGTGTTTGAGATGCCATCAGCTCCTCGGCTCACAGGCTCCAAGGAAGTGTTTGCACAGCTGACATGTGGGAGGCAACATGTGGATCTCTGATGGCATAAAACCAATTTTTTGCATTTATATGATGCACAAACGTGCCCCCCTGAATCTCACACAGGGTACGTGTTCTGCAAGCTGAGGGGAGGGATGGGAGGTCCCAGCTCATCATATGCATATTAGACTACCCACAGTCAAAAAAAGCCACAGAATTTAAATGCAGCACCCAGCATCTGCTCACTGCCGAATTCTAATCTCTCCTGCGATGGCAGTGCATGGGTAAGGATCTCAATCACAGTCTGTTTCTGCCAAGAATGCGGTAAAAGACAGACAGCACCGGTGAAAAATTTCCCATTAGCGCCAAAGAGCGTGTCTGAGGCCAGGCTGTGAGACAGGTGAGGCTGGAGGTCTTCTCCTCCCCTCCAGGGACCGCAGCTGTCGGCAGAACTAACAAACTGAATAAAGCAGAAATAACAACCTGCAGTTCTTCCTGGTGAAATGAAGATTTCAATAACCTGTGTCACAAACGGCAATAATAAGCAGTCTCTTCTGTTTCAAACCGTTAGGAGCAAACGTGCCAGGGGTAGGAATAATTCTTTAGAGCCATCACCTAGACTAAAGAGGCTTGCACCGAGCCGGGTGGAGGGAGGTGTACTTTCCTCCCGAGCCGAGGAAGCAGAAAGGCAAACAGCGGTTTGACTGTTTCTAGGCAAATCGGGCTGTTTTAATCACCCTCCTTCTCCCTTTCAGCACGCCCTGCGAGCAGGTCGGTGTGCGCACCGCTGCGCTTGCCCCCGAGCACACACCCGCCGCGTGACCAAACCCAACATGGAGGGGAAAAATGGGAAAAAAAAAGAGGGGGAGGCCCAAAACCCCCATCCTGACGCGCGCAGCAAGTTGCTGTTTGGCATCTGAGTGACGCCACCAGCACTAGGAAAGCAGCTTTCTCTCGCAGTGGGTTTATTGAGAAGATTATTAAAACCTTTGCATTTAAAAATATTTGGCGGAGACTTCTGCAGAAGTCAGGAGGACGTTTTTACCCACATCCACTTCCAACAGAGAAAAGAGTTTACAGGGGGAAAAAACCCAAGCAAAACCCCACCTGCTTTCCTGATGGCTGCCAAAAAGGGTCTTGAAAGAGCTTGCCTTGTAAGTGAGAGGGACACCAAGAAGTACTCCTTGGCCCTAGACAGGTAACACAACTCTCTGTTTCCTTCACTGCCAGTGCTTTGTCTTTCAGAGCAATACGAGATCACCGATGTGCCGACGGGCTGCAGAAGTCAAAGTATGGGGAGTTTCACAGTGTGTACAGGGAACACCTTTCATTACTTTTAAACTGTTTTGTTTGGTTTTTTGCTTCCCAAACTTATTAAGTGTTTGATGCATTTACTAGACAGCAGCCTGATGTGTCTGCATCTGTGATGGATTGAACCAATCTACTGTTGAAGCAAGTATCTCCTGCTATGTATTTTATAAACTTAGTAGATTTATTGTAGGATGCAGAACCTCATGGATTATGCTGCAATTTTGGGCTGAATTATAATAGTGTTATTGACAGCATGTTTGATTCAAGGCTCCTGAGTGCTTGACTGTCTAACTTATCTATCTGGTCTGAAAGAAATGCGATGTTGTTAAGGACTTGATCCTGCAAAACTTTATTCATGTGGATAGTCTATCAGACTTGGAGCTGATGTACCTCGCGTGCCAGAGGTCCTGTGAGTAAATGCTTGCCTGAGTGAGGAAAGACCCTCTGAACACATATGATGTGCTGTAGCCTGGGTTAAAAAATGAATCTAAATGTCTATCACAAAATAGTTTTGCAGTTGAACTTATTTTCATTCTTCCTCTTGACTCAGACCAGCAAGTATTTTTAAAAGAAAATAGCTACTCAGTTACAGCTTAGCACCTCTTGACATTTCCATTATCTCATTGGTTTTCAGGTTATTTATTGCTTGGCTCTCTTCAAACACTTAGGACAGAAACTTGGCGTAAACACTGTCAGTTCAAATGGAAATCTGCCTCTCCATGTTCTTATACTGGGGTCACTGCCATCATATTTTAGTCATTTGAGTGTCTGGGTTATTATTTAAATATTATTACATGGCTCCATAAATATACATGGCACTGTCCAAAATGGCTTTTGTGGTAATATTTAGATTTTAAAAAGATCCCATATGATTCTGAAATTCATTTTCGTTACTGAAGAATCTCAGAGCTTTGTTGATAGCTTGAAATTTTGTGGGCACAGCTTCAGTGGTCGAGGTCCTTTGTCCCCTTGCCACCTCTGGACACAAGGACATCCCTGGATGAACTCTTTACATGGTGTGGGAATGGGTGCCCTGAGATAGGGACAGTTGTTAGGCTGCCTCTTGAGGAAGCCCCCAGTTTCCCTGGATCAGCAGGAACAGGGAATATCTCCAGTGAGATAAGGTGTAGGATGGTCAGTGGGGGCAAGAATCCCTGGCAGCTGACCCTCCCATTTGAGAGCTGACCCACCTTCTGGAGGAGTAAATTTCTTTCTCATAATGATTTCTTAATTTAGGATTGAAGACAGGGTGAATCGCTTCAACAATTGCAATTCTGGGGCTAATTGCTGCAGATAGGTCCAACAGCCCCTGAGCTTGAGGGCCAGTCCTAGGAGGGCTCCATAGCAGAGCTCCTGAGATGGCTGATTCACGGCAGTGGTAGCACAGGTCCGCAGGAGGACGAGGACTTCTTGTCCTGGCGTGTGGATTTGTGCTGCACCTCCTCTTGGCTTTTCTTGCCAGGTGAAGCCTCATGAACAGCACGATCTAATTACTCCATTCCAGCAATAACCAGAAACTGGGACTGAGAGCCAGGGTCTCCCTCCTGTTTGGCAGAGCTGCAGCTCGGGGGACGCCCTCACCGTGCTCCCCCTCGCAGCCCAGCGAGCCGGGGTGCCAGCCCGGGGCTGGAGCCAGCGTGGCGGGGGGGATGCAGCCTGCTGGGCTCAGGCTTGCACAGACAGGCTGCCTGCACAGCTTCAGGTGTCTTAAGCCGATCAGCAGCAATAAGCTCATCTTAGCCTTTGGTATAAATTACCACATTTTCCATTCCCTGTGTGTAGGCTTAATGAACAGCTCTAATGCTTTCAACAGAATTTATTATGCACACAGATTGCCTATTTCTTTGCCATCCCCCAGCCTCTTTCTTTTTAATAAATGCCATTATTACAGTACATAGGGAACAAAATTGTTTTTATCTTAACCTTGTGAGTAGGAATACAGGCCCTGTTACCTGCACACAAGGCTGTGGGGGAGAGTGTTTTGTACATGCCAAGCCAGCCTGTAGTCACTAGAGGTTTTGGATGCATTGAGGTCTCCCATGCCAAACTTGAAATGTTTACAAGGGGTTGGGCTTTAACTGAGCTCTCTGAAAATCAGGTCAGCTGTAGGCTTGTAGGATAATTCAGATTGGAAGGGACCTCAGGAGGTCTCTGGTCCAATCTCCTGCTCAAAGTGGGGTCAGTCGAGAGATCAGACAAGGTTGCTCAGGGCTTTATCTTGTCTAGTCTTGAAAAAAATCTCTGAGAATGGAGACTGTGTGGGCTACCTGGGCAGTCTGCCCCAATACTGAATTATCCTCACTGTCAATTTTTTTCCCTTCTGTTCAATCTGAACCTCTCTTGTTTCAATATATGTCCTCATGCTTCCTCCATGGACAGCAATAAAGCTCCATCTTCTCAATAACCTCTTCAAAAATATTGGCAGGCTACTATTAGGTGCCCCCGAAGCCCCATTTTCTCTAGGCTGGACAAGTCCAGTTCCCTTAGGGCAAGTGCTCCAGCCCTCAACCATCCTGGTGGCCCTCTGCTGAACCTGTGCCAGTTTGTTAATCTTTCTTGTGCTGGGGACTCCAAAGCTGGACACAATAGGCTAGATGTGGTCTCAGAAGTCTGTCCCAGGTGCAGGACTTTGCGTTCATCCATGCTGAATTTCATAAGGCTCCTGCTGGCCCCTTCCTCCAGCCTGTCTATGGCAGCGTTGCCCTCCAATCTATGAGCTGCACCCTCAGATTGGCATCATCTGCCAACTTGGTCAGGGCGCAATCCACCTCCTCCTCCAGGTAATGGACCAAGATGTCACACAGGATTGGTCCCAGGATAGGACACCACTTCTCACCAGCCTCCAGGAAGGGTATGAACCATAATTATAACAGAATCTGAACACTCAGAATCTGAGCACTCAGAAGATCCTGCCTTATGCACAAATGTTGTCAGTAAGGCATATCAAGTGAGATTCATACCATCTCTCTTTAACTTAGGTTTGAATTAGGTGTCTAAGATAGTTTTCTGTGGACTTTTTGCAGTCAGTGGTGGTGATGGGAGAGGGTAAATTCTTCAGATGATTAATCATTTGTTACGCTTTTCTTTATTTGTTATTACCTATCTAGTGATCTAGTTGATAACCATTTATCAAAGACTAGGGCACGTCTTAACCAAATTCCTGAAGTTTCCATGAATGAAGACAGGACAGATGATTTTATTTCTTGCTGACAATAGATCAGTGTACTATTGACCAGAAATATTCAATATCTCCCTTCATAAATCAGTGGATTTGTATCAGACTGTGAACTAGGTTTTGGCTTTATCCAGCACGGATTTCTGGATTTCTGATCATGTTCTTTATGTGTCATTATAGTGGGATTTTTGAATACCATCACACAAGTGAAACTGAAGGTTTCTAGTCTCAAGGTATTTGTTTTTATTTTGTCTCTGAGACAAGAGACAAGAAAAAACAAAGGGTGCAATGCTGAAAGCAGGGAAGTTGTGTAAAAATCTTAGGGCTTGTCTGCATGTAAAAGTTTTTAACAGAGGGCATTAACATGATCTGTAGTTATTCCCACCTATCGGTGAAGCCTTAGGCTTGTAATTGATTCCTCTCTGCCAGGCTCATACCAGCAGGCAAAAAGTTTGATGTGAGCCCAGGAGATGGTTTCTTCAGGTGGAGACTGATTTTCTGTAACAAGCATGTAGGGAATATTTTCTTCTTTTTCCGCCTTCCTGCAGGCGATATGAAAACTCTTATGGAATCAAAGAGTCCTCATCAAATAAAGACTTTTCACCACTCCTTGTGCTTTGCAGAAGTCAATGCTCAGGAAAACTTTAGGAGTTTCTTCCGACTTCTGAAGGGTTTTAGGTGTTGGCCCTGTTATTATATCTCCATTGTACTGGCTTGCCAGCTGGCCCCAGGAGCACGCAGCATCTTACGGGGCTCAGCAAAACCCATCCCACTGCTTTTGCCCTTGTGCTGGGTGACATGGCGACCCTGCAAAAAGGACTATGTCCTCCCAGTGCTGGCCATATGCCATCTCCATTATGCCCGCTTCAGTTATGCCCACTTCATCTCAGAAAGAAAAGTAGAACTGAGACAGTAAGAGGTACGAAACAGAAATTAAATAACTAGGACACCAGCTCAGGAAATTGATAGTTCATGGGGTATAAGAATGATACATAAAATCACGAATGATGTGATGAAGGTAAACAGGGAATGGTCATTCATTATTTCTAACAGTACAAGAACTAATTAAAATATTAGGCACACAGCTTAAGAGTAACAAAGGATGCATCATTTTTACACAAATCATAATTAAACTGTGGAACTCAACACTTTCAAGTCAGCCAGGCTGGTAGAAGAAAGATCTGTAAAGGGCTATCAGACACGAGTTCTGGTTTGGCCACCTCCCAGCCTCCAGGTTGGTGCAACTGGGAAGCAGCACCACTCTGGCCATGTTCCTTTCTTGTACTTTGTCTGTATGTAGCCCCGCATGCTCAAACCAGAGTTTGGACACTTGGCTACAAGCACCTTTGGGCTAACCCAGCACAGCTATTGCTATACTGTTATGCAGAAGGAAATTTGTTGACAATATATTTATGCATACATGGCCGGGCCCTCAAAATTAGACTAAATAAAATAACCATAGGATGAATTCCCATCTAGTAGACATCTAAATGCAGGCAAATATATCAATATTTACCTTTGATCTGTGCCCACAATACTGCGAAAGGAAAAGGAGAATCTGGACAGCCAGGCTATAAACAGGGTCTTAAATGACTTGGAAATATTCAGGACTGGTACATCAGTTGAAACCGGAGTGGTGCCAGCATAAGCGAGCTGACTATCGCTTTGATAAATTTTTCTCAGAAGGCAGTTTCATTATTCTTTCAGGTACCAAAAAATTACTTGTGAAGGAGATGCTTTCCTGTGGGAAGCGCAGTGATTCTACATTTTGCTCTTTTAACTGGGGATCTCATAATGGTCTAGGAGGACGGCAATTATTCCTGTCAGCCTGCAGATCAAGGCACCCAACAGATCAAGTGAAAACAAACGAAAGGAAGTTGCAATCAAAAGCTTTTGCTAATGATTTGTATGGAATCTGCAATATGTATTAATATTTTGTCCTTCCCCCCTTCTGGGCACGACTCAGTAGAAGCCTTTCTGTGACATTCCCCCAAGTATCGTTTTTACAAAGGAAAGAGAATTCGAAATGGAGGAGAGATTATTTTTTAATCTGGGACTCTGCTTGCAGTGCGCTGGTACAGAGATCTGATGCTCAAAGGCTACATCTTGCTTTAACACCCGAAGAAGGGGTTTTGTGGTTTGACAGAGCTGATCCCTGCACCTTAAGCTTTTGATTCACACATTTATAAAACTGCCTCTTAGATTCTTTTAATTAGTGGAAGGCGGCTCTTGGAACAAGAAAATAATGGTTACGCAGGGGAGCTGGCAGCAGTCTTCCTAACTCATGGGGCCAGATGCTGCTCTGTGAGTTCAAAGGGAGCAGTGAATGCTCACTCCCTCTGACAACCAGGCCACTTTTATTTAGGTACCCTTTAGACAGAAAAATGTGACTTTTGTGGGTTTACGCTGTCTCTGTTTGCTTTTGCATCTGCTCAACAAGATCTGTGGACAGTGCTTTCCCACCCCTCAGTGGTACTCGGAGGTTTTGTTAGCTTATGGAGAGACTTGAAGATTAAAAAAGGGAGAGGGACAACAAAGTGACCTATTTTGCTAACAGCGAGGAAAGGATTTGGTGGCTCACAAATCTGTAGGGATAATTTTGGCATCCCTGCCCTGACAGGCTGTTGAGCTGATCATGACTCATGTTGTTAAGATGATTCTAAAGTTCAATGCCAGCTGATGAAAATTGAGTTAAAGGGAAATTAATTTTACATGCAAACTATAGCAAAGCATTGGAAGTTAACTCCAGAGAGGGATCACAAGAAAGAAAAACTTGCATGCCTTGATCTCCAGGGGAGAGTGAGAGAACTACAGTATTTTATCCAGCCATCTGGAAGGAATCAATTTGTGGTACCTTCTGAGTCTAATTCATCAGGAAAATATTGCACATAAGTGAGACAGTGCATGAGGAGCCTGACGAATGTAGAACTAAAGGACTGGAGAGGGACTGGCTAGCGGGGACCCCGGCTGCCAGACGGGCAGCCCGTTCCCCAGATGGTCCAGCTCCCATTTATTTGTTGTTGGGAGGAAAGTAAAGGACAAAACTGACAAAAGGACTAAGAAAACTCACCATCTCCAGACACAGTGCTTTAAATCTGACCAGTTGCTCTTTCACACAAGCTGCTCGCACACAGGGGAAACCAGTCGCCTCCACTGAGCAAACAGAGACCACATGCTAACCTGGCTGGGGAACCAGCTGACACAGGGGAACACGCTGCATCCTTGGAACATCTCAATAATATTTACAAAACCAAATCCACGCTGATTATCTACAGTTGCAGGGCTTGGCTGCCAAGGTGGGTGAGCTCTTCTTTCGCCAGTACCTCCACGGTGCTGACGAACAAAACGTTGGGCTGAGGCATCCGCAGCTCTGCGGCTGCCTTTGCTTCTCACCCATTGGTGGGCTGTGGGGCACCTGGCAGGGCTTTGGGTGTGCTGAGCAGCTGCAGCCCCCTCAGGTTGGCCAAAAAGGCAGCTGGAAGCAGTGCATCTTTTTTTCTTGACATTGACTGCTGCAGATTGGCAGCCAGCGGCATCATTTCTTTCCAGCGAGATTTTAGGCATCTTGACACTTCCATAAACAGCGCAGAAATGCTACAGAAAGTCACCAAGATCCATGTATCTCCACAAGCATTGGTCTCCTTCATGCAACTGAAGAAACAACTCTTCCTGGTCCCAAAGAAGAGTCCTTAGTCAGAATGGGGAAAATAGGCTGTTCTGACTGGGGGCAGCTAACCCCACGCCATGCCTCCAGGCTATTTTCAGACTTGGAAACAGCAGTGGAGTTTGATGTGTTCCCAGACATGTTTGCAGACTATGGCCCTGCACGCACAGACCTCATATAGCTGTCGCACATGGTTATATGGACATGACGTACAGGCATCTGGGCAGAATTCACCTTCTGATGCCACAGAGCACTCCCAAAGGTCCCAGTACACAGTAGGAGATGTTTTACCAACGAGGATATCACATGAGGAGCAGCTGTGGCAACAAATGTTGCGCCTGGAGAGACACAATGGTTTTCTATCAAGCATCCTGGGCCAGGGTTTTGGTATTTTTTTTGCCATTTGGGGTCTTTTCAGTTGAGGGATAGGAGGAGTGAACGTCCTTGCTTACCAAACCACCTTGGGGCCTCCTGTGATAAACTGGCAGAGTCTCTGGGCTGCTCTAGTGACAGCATCAGCCGTCATGGTCACCCAGGAGCTCCTGCAGTTGCAATGCGATGTGCTCAGCCCTGGACCCCTCTACCCGCATCCCATATGCACTGAGAAGGACAGCTCTGAGGTTTTGTGGCAGATCAGTTTTGGCTGGGAAACCACCTTGTGATGGAGCAATGCTCAAAGACCCACTTCTCCCGAGCTTCTCATCTTTCTGTGAAATCAGTGGCACAAAGAGGTCAGCATACTATGGAGAATTGATTTCTTGGATTTTTTAAGTTCCTTTGAAACTTTCGGGCTCATATTTTCTGTGTTCAGGCCCTGTTGGAAGATTAATAGGTTTTGTACATATGTGGAAACTTGAGATCAAACAGTTCTGCATACAAAGAGAGGAGAGAAATATCTTTAGTCAATTATATTTGTGAAAAAGAAGATTTTTTTTTTTATTAGTTGTCCTGACAAAGCTATTGGGAATAAAAACCTGAAATTTTCTGTAGAATTGTCTCCATGCTATGCTGAATTTGGTTGCTATTTGCATGAGGTAAGACTTTCTGACAATCATATGGTGTGCATAAAATACACAGCCTAAGAAAGTCACCCTGTGCTTCATAAACTACTAAATGATGTAGGAGAGCCCAAAAAGCCAGGAAACACAGCCAGAGCAGTCATTTCATGTGCAGCTCCCTCCCGCAGAGCCCTGCATGTGCGAGCAAGCCTCTTCTATGACCTGCTCCGCTGTTCCCAATGCTGCTTTTATCCTTCAAAAGCATTAATTACATAGTTACTGGGGCTGCAGGGCAAGACGCCCAAATAACCAGGGTTTTTCTTTTTTAACTTTCTGTTTCTTTCAATCCCGAAGGATGAGCTGGCATCAGAAGAATTTAAATGAAGAGAGGCAGCAGCAGGAAGCAGAAGAGGCTGAAGCTAATCCAGCGTATCACTGTCACCGCTACTCACAGACCTATGAGAACAGAAAAAGGGAGCAGCATCAAGCCAGGAGGAAGCTCTGTGTAGCATCAGTAATTTGCATCTTCTTCATGGTTGCTGAGATTACAGGGGAGTATGTTTGCTCAAAGAAAGCTCAGTTTGGTGCCCAGCACAGCCATATTCATGCCCTTTTGCACCCCCTCAGAGTGCAGTGACCCACAATGCACAGAGGTGAACCCATCTGTGATGAAATAACTCTCCTTTCTCCCCAGTCTGTAAAAGAATAGTTGTTGGGTGTTTTTAAGTGAAGTTATCAAAATATTTTCATACATTCATTTAAAGATTGCATCTGGGGAGGAATACAAGGATCAGTTAATGGTCTAAACTGTTCTCCCAGGTCTTTAAGGTAGGCTAAAAGTGGCTAGCATGTCTTAGCATCATGTCACAAATGGTTTGTAATAAATTGAGTTACATTTTTTGGAAAAGATTAAAAGATTTTACATGTTTATCCAGGCCAATGAGACCTCAGCACTAACAAAGGCTGCTAGCGTAGGATCTGGTATTAAATCCAACAATCCTTACACAGTCCAGGGAAATCCAGGGCCAGATTCACCATCTGCTTTTCTTCAGTTAATTCAATGTATTTATACCAGAGCACGTTTATCTTTTAAATTGGCCTGCTGGTGTGTCTCTGGATCAATGGAAGATTATTCCCCTGTCTAATTAGCCTTCACTTCTGGACCCATCCTACAATATCCAATTTACGTTTTTGGATCACTCGTAGAACATTAGCTTTTGTTTTATCCCACCGATCTGCTCTCTGCATGGCTTCTGTGATATTTATACCTACCTGATAGTTCCTGGCTCTTTATTTTCCCCTTCTCTGCAGTGAGGTGGGGTAAGGTAAGGCACGAGGAATCCCACAGACTTTTGCCACTTGTGCCCTGGGGGACAAAACAAAAATCAGCCAGTAAGGCCTCTGAAACCCATGTACTCCCTGCTTCAGCATCTCTGGAGACCCATGAAAATGAAAGAGAAAGGCTTTGTCTTCTCCATAGGTGAGGAGCAGAGGCACTGGAAGAGCCGCTGCATTTCTGCCTTCTGTCCTGGCTGCCAAACCCAGCAGAGACCTCTCCAACTCTTCCCTCCCATGGGCTTCGTCTGCGTGAAGCCCCGTTTTTTGTAGGTCACACGCATTTCCCCGTGAAAACCAGTGCATACCACTAATCTCCATGCAGTAATTTCCAGTGCCAGAAGTAAAGCATTATTAACAAAACCGTATAATCAGTAGGCTTAAGTTTGGTGAATGCGGTAATGCTAGAGGATAATTGGAAGGACAGATGATATGTTAACTAAATGTTTCATTTGGCTTAATGAATCATACAGCTTTTTTGCAGTGACAGCTTAAGTAACAGGCTTGAAGACCATTTTGCTTCAGACCATTAAACTTTGACAAACCAGTTATTAACTGCAGTTACAGACAGCAGTCTATGGAGATTTTTGTAATTATGAACCATACATTTAATTTTTTTAATCATTAGGCTAGACAGCCTGTGCCTGATGATTGACCGTTGAGTGACTGACAATTTCTACTGCTTTGTGGAATACAGAGCTAGAAACATCCATTGTGGGAAACAGTAAGTCATAAAGGCCACTTGTTGGGAGTATTGATACAAAGCAATAAAGGCCTATAACTATTACACAGGCTTTACTCTTGAAAATAAAGATGTTCCCCTTCCTTCTCCTCTTAAGGGCAAAACAGCTTCCATGGGCATTAATATGCTAAACAGAAGAAACAAAGCTGCATCACTCTCAAAGAGGTTGAAAAGTTGTGCTTCTTTGAATCCCTAGATCTTTCCCGTGATATTTGTGCTCAAACCACCTGTGCTGGCCCTTACTGCTCTCCCAGAAGGGGCATTGCTGGCTGAGTCCGACACACTGTCTCCAAAAGACAAATATCTTCTGTTTTTCGAATGCAGATCCATCACAGCCTCCATAGATGTGGAGATATCAGTCAAACTCATGACACCCTATGTACAGCTCTGATATAAAAATGCTTTCCAATGATTTTTAGTGGCTAAGGACCAAATGAGGATTTCAAAGTACTTTATTTATTTGGGCACTAGAAAGAGGGACAAACCCCACATGTGTCCTTGTGTCAAAAAGGAATATAAAGACTTGACCAGGTTGCTAAGATAAGCAGACTGAGATCTCAGAAACTCGCCCAAGGCATTAGTTATGCCAGCAATACATAAAATAATAATTTGCCAACTTTTCTCAAAGACAGCAGGCTAGAAGCAAGCTTTTGTAATGCTGTCCCACAGAATATGGAAATACAGCATCTAAAATGCAATAGGGTTTCGCAGGCAGCTTGTGCTCTAGGTATTTGTTTGCCGAAAGATAGCTGCTGTCTTGGTTGTTACATCTGTGCACTGTCAGACAAGCCTGCTTCCCTCTCTTATGCAAAATCGTTTCCCACTTGGGAGACGGCTACCCTGCAAACAGTGAAAGTCTAGGAACTGTATCATGACCAAAAAGTATATGTACATTTACACCTACTCATGTTCTGGGAAATCCCCATCCTGCTGAATTTTTCATTTTACTGCAAGGAAGAAGATGCCCCCAGATTCTGCAGTCACGCTTGCTCCCTTTTGGGAAATAACTTTCAGGCGGCTGTAAATGGGATGTACAGTGAGGCAACAGAGGAAAATAATACATGCCCTATGTGTGCAATATACGTTCTCCTATGGTGAATACAAGCCATACAGTATTAGGTACTCTAATCTAAAATCTGAATACAGGAGGAAAATAAACAGCGAGTCCATCCTGTTGGCACGAAGACTTTCCAGCTGGAAGAAAACAAGAGATATGACTACATGTCCCTTTGGCAGTGGTATATTGCCAGAGGTTTGAATAAGGCATTTTACGATGTTTTTCAGAATTCATTGATTCTCACATGGGTTATGGTCAGGAGAAACAGGTGAGCTGAAGTTACTTAAATGACTGAGGAAGGGGGGAAATATATTGCCAAACACAGAAACTAGATGTTTTGGCTCTATTAGTTCATATTTCCATTTTTCTATATTTTCACCATGATGAAAAGATTTCCTTGCTGTAACAAGTTGGCAGGACAGCTTCCTGCCTGTGATCCCTGTCTTCTCTTGCATCCACTGGCAGCTGGGGTAGTTTAGAGAAATCTTTTAGTTTCTTTGGATTTGTCTTTAGCCCTGAGACATGGTCAGAAGAATCTGGCAAAAAAAAATATTTGGCTTACTGAGTAAGAAATGTGGTTTCAGATAGCCTGAAATGGTTTTGTTTTGTTTTTTATTTTTTTCAGAATTCACATGAAACCAAAACCCCCCAAAGCAAAATGACATTCAGCCACATTTTTCCAACTCTAGCAGGAAAATTAAGTCATGCATTACAGATGCAAAATGATAGATTAGTCCAACAAACAGAACATTTTTCTCCATGCCCTCACCAAAACGGTTGGTTGTTTATCACAGCTCTTCTACTGGGACCTTTCCTTTTACTCCTGTTTTAGTGTTGCCTGTGACAAATAAACAGTCAGGCATTCATTCATCCAAAACTCAGGAAAAACATACATATTTTCCTATAACAAATAGGAAATGAATCCCATAAACTAAGTCTATGTTTTTATACATACTTGAAAATATCAGTGATCTGTGAAGAGATAGTGGGAGGATACTGGATATGTGGTCTCTAATACTGCTTTTCACCAAGAATTCTGATACTAAAATAGTTATAGTAAAGCAGTCCAATGGTAATAAAACCCCAGCACTAGCATATCACAACTCATATTCTCCTTAGGACTCTCTCTCTCTCTCTCTCTCTAGGATAAAGAAAATGGCCTTATTTCTTTCTATTACTTTCACTGCATCAATGAGGTACCAGTGAAACTAACTTTGAAGAGTCTTGAGTCATGTGCATGATCACTGAAAACTGAATGTTCCTTTTGATTCACAGCAAAGCAGGCCTCGGGTTTGATCTGGTCGACTCAAACTTCCGACCAGAGCCATGATACAGACACGTGTTCACACAGGTGGGCAGATCGCCGGGAGCCTGGCGGTGATCACCGATGCGGCACACATCCTGGTGGACCTGACAAGCTTCCTGATCAGCCTCTTCTCGCTGTGGCTTGCCTCCAGACCTCCCACCAAGCAGTTAACTTTTGGGTGGCACCGAGCAGGTAGCTAAAGTGTCACAGAATGAACATGTGGAATTGGAAGGGGAAGTCTTCATAGCCAGGGACTGGAAAATGTGCTGATGTCCAGCGTAGGTCTGCAGATATTTAGAGACAGCGCACTAATGCTCTCAAAGCCCCCAGGGCACGTGACAAAGAGAGAAAGCCAGAGAGTTTGGAAGAAGTAAAAAGCGTAGTCATTTCTTATCTACAAACATGTCTTTCAGGTCATTATTTAATATAGTTTTGGGCTGGTGCTAGCTTTGGCTGAGATAACAGCAACTTCCCTCAATGACTTGAGTGTCAGGAGGACTGAGTCCTCAATCTGCTATGAAATACAAGTTTCTATAAAAGCAGCAATACCCATAAAAATGAGGGTCTACTCCATTTATAGAATGATAATGCAAATAATTAAATTATTTAAAATAGACAACAATGCTATATCTGTAGAAAAGTGAAATCCTTTAACACTTACCATTTTCTAAATCATCTCCCTTCATACCTCTCTGTCACTGCTGGTATTTATCAGATGGAAGCAATGGTAGGTTTTAAAAGTCCTCTGTCCTCAACCAGTATAAATATATTTACAGATGACACCTAATATCAAACGCATTACAATCACACACAAATGCTTTTCCAAAAGAGAAGAGATCAGCAAAATATTAACAACGAGAAAAATTTTATGAGGGTATGGTTCTGTTCAAGATTTAGACAGCTAAATTTCACTGCCTACACATGAGCACATACTAGCACAGGGTCCAAGTTTCTGATATGTTCAACCAAAATCTAGGCTTCGATCATCTGTCTAAACATAGAGGTCTAGTGCTACATCCCTAGGGTGTCTGAGACTCATGCATGGGAACAGCAGCTGTGGCACAAGACCCACACGAGCCTGCACAGGATGCCAAGCACAAGACCAGGGAATCTCAAATGCCACCAGGCACTCATAGTTAAGAAAATAGGATGTGTTCCCAGTCAGTCGATGGAGCAGAGCGCTGTATGAATCACCATTAATTTGATGTCCATTGTCCACAATGGGAGCTTAGACACCTAAGCTCACACCTACCTGAAGACATTTTAATTTAGCTTCCTCAGTCTGGGAATGAATCCCATGCTGGGTGTCTTAGGGCTCAATTTAATTGCTCATATATAACGGATTAGTGCTATTTGAAACATCCTAATCTGTTCCACAAAGTCTCCAACTGTGATTCTAGAAGGCTATAGGTCATCTATACATCTTGTGTCAAGTCATACATGGAGGTGTCAGTATATCTCAAATGTCTCTAGACACCTATGCACCTGAACTGAGTGCTCAGATCATAAATGCTTCACGGATGTTCAATACGAAGGACCAGAAGCAGCTCCTAACTCAGGATATCTGCAGGCTAAGGTTGCCTGCAGCTGCAGAATGTACCAGAGAAGACATATGCCATACTCATCCTGTCTTTACATTGCTCCCTAAGTAAGTTCTACCAACCCTGCCGGAAACAGGCTGCTGGCTGAGGGGGAGGTTTAGTATGACTAAAGTGTGGCTGGCATTATGTTCCCAACACACAGCTGAAATCTGCAGCCTTAGCAAAGTACTACTATCAGTTGATCCGTAACTACTTTTTGTGTTTATGCTCTCTTAGACTGGGAATAAAGGCAAGTGAAAGAGAGACTTCTCTCTTGCTGACAAGATGGTAGGCAGGTTCAGCCACTTCATGTAACTTCACCCTCAGTCTGTGTTAGATTTTTTTAGGTTTTTGTCACTGCAATGCAGAACTTCAAAACCAATCTTTTATTGCCTTTTTAACCTGGTAGCAAAGAGACCCCTGCATTAAATGTCAGAGGCTGTTTAATTGCATTCCTTGATGGTTATACTGTTTCTGGCTTATTTTCACAGCTATATTTCCAGTTTAATATGCAAGTGGGTGCCTTAATAGACTGAGGGCAGTCAGGTGAGTGGCAGAGTCACTGTGGGCTGACTACCAAACACTTGCAGCTGCAGCCCTCCGTGACACTGGAAGCTATTTTTTTCACTGCTTTTTTTCAGACTGAGGGATAGGATTTGTCATGCAAAGACTGTGTATGACAGGGCTTGGCTTTAGCAGGAGCCATCTGAATGCCTCCTGTCTTCTAAGCCAGAGCCAGGCAGCAGAATCAGTCAAGAGAGCAGTTCAGCACAATCCTTTGGGTTTGCAGCTACTTTCAGCAATGTGGCTAGAAGCATAATATTGAAGGAGACTGATAGTATGAGCTAGTTATACTCTCGGGCAGGAGAGCTTTCATCAGCCTCAATTTCTTTTTCTCTGGTGTGATTCAGAGTTTCCCAAACAATCCTATACTACTGTTTGCTGTGCGCTGTTAGTGCTAGTAGTTCTGAAGAAATGTAACTGAGAACACCCTGAGTAAAACATTTAGTACTACTGAACTGGTCTGTAAGCTTAGTTAAACTTTTGATAAGATACTACATTGAAAAGTAATATGTATTTTCACTATGTCGGTAAAGATGACCTCTAACACTTTCAGCTGTGGAGTATATGGACACACGCACGGACGTTCATGCAGGTCATGGCAATGATAGCACAGCCATCAATGCCTTCAGCAGGACAGGTCTGCAGGTTTTCAACCTCTAACTTGCAGAAAATATAAACACCAGATTTACCAGAAAATATAAATACCATGCTTTATGTTAGCTCCTCTCTATCTACTTCTAAGCAAAAGGAGATTTCTCTGTGAGTGTACTTCCGTTCATTCTTTGTCAGTTTTAAACAAAATGGTCATTTTGATAAGCATCTGATGCCGGGACTGCTGCAAAAGGTGTGACCCTCATAAAAATATATTCAAAATTTTAAGCTGAGTTTCAGCTGCTTTCATGAACAGACGGTGGAGGTCTGTGCAAGTACTTTGCTCTTTCTGGCTGCCTACTGCCTTTCACTTTACTGTGAACTTCCATTTTGCCTGGTATTGTCTCAGTTGTGCTCGTGAAGTCCCACATTTACCCATTCAAGTCACATGGCAATTACTAGTCCCACATCCTAATAAAACCATGCTGCACATTCATACGAACGTCTCCGGACCTCGCCTATGTCAGTGCAATAAAAGGTGGCCTTGGGGACTGGATTTATTTGAGCCCAACTCAGAGCCAATAGAGATGAAATTAAATTTTGCGGCCCCAGGGAAAAAATAACTTCTTTTGTCCTCATCACTGCTGGTGGCACAAAAAACATTTTTTGGCATTGGCAGGATGAGTCCCAGGAGAGAGGAAGGAGAGGTTTTGCTGGCAAGACCTCCTCAGGGGCTGTCACTGCCTTTCTGAAGTACGAGGTAACGAGAGGTGTGCAGAAACAAGAGAGGCTATTGGAGGGGGATTATGTCTGCCGCTGGGTTTGGGTAAGCCGTGTCTCTCTCCTTCACTCCAACCTCTGCTCCCATGACCTAGATAGTCTTGTTGGTGGAGGAGGTCTGGTTGCTGGGGTCCTCACAGTGTACTGGCAGGGCCAGGCAACTATGTAAGGTGTAAAAACATTGCTCTTTTATCCTTCCTTCCCACGACAGCTCCTTTCACTCTTCCTCAAACTCCCCAAATGATCTGTTTCATCTCTCTAATTTCTCAAAATGCCCCAAGAACTCAACACTGGAATGTGCCCAAAAGTAGGAGCAGGTAGAACAGGATTAGTCCACCACATACACAGGGCTGCCCTGGGCAGCCACTGGATTTTCTATGACCAGAAAAGGTTTTGGCCCATTGTTTGTGAGCATCAAGGCTGCCAATACACAAGAAGTAACTCTGCTGGCTATGAAGCTCTCAAACCTGCAACCATTACCATCAATCCCTTAAAATTTCTTGTGTTTCTGTTATGACTCCTGTTAAATTCAGATTTTTTTAATTCCTAGAAATTCTGGGAGCTTTGATGTCTATGATAATTGTTTGGATGGTTACTGGTGTGCTGATGTATTTGGCTAGCATGAGGCTGCTACACCCTGATTATGATATTGATGCTACAGTGATGCTCGTTACCTCTGCTTGTGCCGTGCTCACCAACATCCTGTAAGTTACTTTGCTTTCTTCTCCATATAACTTTTGAACCTTGAACCTGCAGCTGTATTTCAATAAAAAATGATAGAGAGATATTGGCCTCAAAAATATGAAGTGTTTATGAGTTTCACGAGAACATGGAGAGGGGTGGAGAAGAAAGATACTGCTTCTTATTGAAGGCTGCATTTGCCCTCCTCCTTTCTGTTAGCTGCCACACTGGGAAGGGAAATTATAAATGCACAAACTCCAGGAAAAGATTAATCTCCATCTCACTTTCTATTAGATGTCAGAACATTCAAGAACTCTGTAGGAAATGAGGCCTCATTAATTCCCCTGTTCACAGGCTTTCTTGCTTGTATAAAAAACACTGAATAAGTGTTATCTGCTTAGCCGCTCTGTATTTTTACCTAATGTGTCTGATTGTACTGTTCAGCATTCAGAAGTGAGAGGATTGATGACTTGTGTGACATCACTGCTTTCAGAGCTGCAATAACTCCACTGATATTTGCAGCTGTATGTGTTTTGCAGACTAAGCCTGATTCTGCACCAGACTGGCCATGAGCACAGCCATGGGGCATCAGCCAGGGACCATGCGTCAGCCCCTCCGGAAAAGGCAGCTCTGAGCAATGCCAGTCTGCGGGCAGCTTTTGTGCACACCATTGGAGATCTATTCCAGAGTATAAGTGTGCTAATTAGTGCACTTATCATCTTCTTTAAGGTTGGTTTTATTAGTTCAGTTGCCTTCCTCGCAGTTAAGGATAACAGTGATTTTCATGGCATTGTGACACCAGAGAAATATTTCCTCTGTCTTGATATACATTGTAATTTAGTCAGTTATTTTTGGGAACTGAAATGACTGTTGAGAGTGTAACGCTTCTTGGTGTTTCAACTGCAAGGAGGATACCCCAGTGTCTCTCCTTTCTTCATCTGTAGCACCTTCATTCCCTGTGCTGAGGCTCCCTAACTGGCAAAGGACCTTAGCACTCATTCCATACTAGATGAATGGAATATATTATTTTCTGAGTTTGACTAACTAAAAATGGCAATAACCAACAATGATGAAATTAACAAAGTGATGTGTTCATATTTTTCTAGCCAGAGTACCAAATAGCTGACCCAATCTGCACATTTGTGTTTTCCATCTTTGTTTTGGCAACCACCATCACCATTTTACGGGATATTTTGATTGTGTTAATGGAAGGTAGGACCTGATTCCAGAATCAATACAGATATATTTTGGGTTTTTTCTCTCTCTTTCTCTATAACGCTTATACTCTCTGACAGAAGTAGAATAGCACACCTCTGTATCAGTTTCCAATATTCTCATAATTCTGATCATACTTTAAACCTAGTTACCATTTTAATCAAAACTGTTTTCTACCATAGCACCAGAAGATTTATACCTATGCCAGTTTTCGTTAAAATCTGTGTACTGGTGTTTTGCTAATGAACTCCCAATGTGTTCCTAAAACTGAGTTGCTTTTGTTTGTTGTGTGTATAATTTTGCTTTTTTTCACTCCTTTGGCATACGAGATGTCTACTCACTTTCTTCATTGTGTAGTTCCTTTACCCATGTAAAATACAAGTCTGTGCCAAAAAAAAAAACAACAAAGAAAAGAAAAAGACTGTGCTTTGAACTGTGTCCGTGAAATAGGCTGAGTGCAAGAGGCAGATGTTTAAAAGATTTTTAGCTGCTCCAGTCCAGGAAAGCAAGCTGATGAAGCTTTCCAGTTGCATTCAGATGCAAAGGAATAGACAATTCTCAGAACATCAGCAGCAAGAAGAACTAGGCTTAGCAATATTTAATCATGTCAGCTATGGGACTGAATGTTTGATTTGCAAGGCCAAATGACTTCAGCAGTCATAGATGCATGGTTTTGCTTTCCTTACCCTGAATAATATAATGCAACCTCTTTCTCAGCTGTGAAGACAGAAGGATTAAAGGGAAAAGTAGCTCTGACAGTGTAGGTTTTGAATGGATAGGTGCTAGTCAGTGTGACTGTCTGCACAGCTATTTACTTCTCTGTTTCACTTTGCACCTACTTCTGTTTCAAGAAAGAAAATTTCAAGTATTGCTTTGCAGTAAAGCTTCATTCTAGGGCTGGTTTGCTTTCGGTGATTGTGAGACAGAGATACATTTGTGCAGAAGTGTACCTAGATAGAGTGCAGCAACTGCCATCACGGAAACTTGGTGGGATGAATCCCACGAGTGGAATGTAGCACTTGATGGCTACAGGCTGTTCAGAAGGGACAGGCGAGCAAGGAGGGGCGGGGGCGTTGCCCTTTACATCAAGAAAACACGACAGAGTGAAGAGCTGTCCCTGAAGAATAACCACGAGCAGGTCGAAAGCTTATGGGTAAGAATCGGAGAGAGAGGCAACAAAGGGAACCTAGTGGTTGGTGTCTACTACAGGCCACCAGATCAAGAGGAGCTGATAGATGAAGCGTTCTTCCTCCAACTCCAGGAGGCTTTGCGCTCGCAGGCTCTCGGCCTACTGGGGGACTTCAACCACCCCGACATCTGCTGGAAAAGCAACACGGCAAGCTGTAGGCAATCCAGCAGGTTCCTAGAATGCATTGAGGACAACTTCTTAAGCCAGGTAATAAGCACCCCTACCTGAGGGGATGCAATACTAGAGCTGGTGGTCACCAATGCGAGTGAGCTCATTGGGGATGTCAAGATCGGAGGTAGCCTGGGCTGCAGTGACCACGCGCTGGTGGAACTAACGCTACTGAGGGAAATGGGAATAACGAAGAGCATAGTCAGGACCCTGAATTTTAGGAGGGCAAATTCCCAGCTCTTCAAGGAGATAGTCAGAACTCCCTGGGAAATGGTCCTCAGGGACAGGGGAACAGAACAGAGCTGGCAGGTCTTTAAGGATGTATTCCAGAGAGCACAAGAGCTCTCGATCCCCAGGTGTAAGAAGTCGGGCAGAGAAGGGAAGAGACCGGCATGGATGAGACAAGAGATGCTGGTCAAATTAAGGAAGAAGAGGAAACTGCACAGGCAGTGGAAGCCGGGACTGGCTTCCTGGGAAGAGTATAGGGAAGCTGCCCGGTTGTGTAGGGATGGGGTCAGGAAGGCCAAGGCACAGCTCGAGCTGAACTTGGCAAGGGATGCAAAAAATAACAAGAAGGGCTTCTACAGGTATGTCAGCCAGAAAAAGATGGTCAAAGAAAGCATATCCCTGCTCATGAGCGAGACTGGCAAACTGGCAACAGCAGATGAGGAGAAAGCTGAGGTACTCAACAACTTTTTTGCCTCAGTCTTCACTGGCAACCTCTCTCCTCACTCCTCCCGAGTCGCTGAATGGCATGAAGTAGACCAGGAGGGTAAACTCCCTCCAGCTGTAAGTGAAGACCAGGTTCGGGACCTGCTGAGGAACCTAAACGTACACAAGTCCATGGGACCTGATGAGATGCATCCCAGAGTCGTGAGGGAACTGGCTGACGTAGTTGCCAAGCCACTCTCCATGATATTTGAAAAGTCATGGCAGTCAGGGGAAGTCCCCAGTGACTTGAAAAAGGGAAACATTGTGCCCCTTTTCAAAAAGAGTAGAAAGGAAGACCCTGGGAACTACCGACCTGTCAGCCTCACCTCTGTGCCTGGGAAGATCATGGAACAGATCCTCCTAGAAGATAGGCTAAGGCACATGGAGGCCAGGGAGGTGATTCGAGACAGCCAGCATGGCTTCACCAAGGGCAAGTCCTGCCTCACCAACCTAGTGGCTTTCTATGATGGTGTAACAACAAGAGTGGACAAGGGAAAACCTATGGACATCATCTATCTGGATTTTTGTAAAGCCTTTGACACGGTCCCCCACAACATCCTTCTCTCTAAATTGGAGAGCCATGGACTTGATGGGTGGACCGTTCAGTGGATAAGAAATCGGTTGGATGGTCGCAGCCAAAGGGTAGTGGTCAATGGCTCAATGTCCAGATGGAGACCAGTGACAAGTGGAGTCCCTCAGTGGTCCGTACTGGGACCGGTGCTGTTCAATGTATTTATCAATGACATGGACAGCGACATCGAGTGTACCCTCAGCAAGTTTGCAGATGACACCAAGCTGAGTGGTACGGTCAAGACACCAGAAGGACGGGATGCCATCCAGAGGGACCCGGACAAGCTGGAGAGGTGGGCCTGTGTGAACCTCATGAGGTTCAACAAGGCCAAGTGCAAGGTCCTACACCTGGGTCGGGGTAATCCCCGCTATCAATACAGGCTGGGGGATGAAAGGATTGAGAGCAGCTCTGCTGAGAGGGACTTGGGGGTACTGATAGATAAAAGGCTGGACATGAGCCGGCAATGTGCACTGGCAGCCCAGAGGGTCAACCATGTCCTGGGCTGCATCAAGAGAAGCGTGGCCAGCAGGTCGAGAGAGGTGATTCTGCCCCTCTACTCTGCTCTGGTGAGACCTCACCTGGAGTACTGCGTTCAGCTCTGGAGCCCTCAGCACGAGAAGGACATGGAACTGTTGGAGCGGGTCCAGAGGAGACCACAAAAATGATCCGAGGGCTGGAGCACCTCTCCTATGAGGACAGGCTGAGAGAGTTGGGCTTGTTCAGCCTGGAGAAGAGAAGGCTGCGGGGAGACCTGACTGCAGCCTTTCAGTACTTAAAGGGAGACTACAGGAAAGACGGGGACAATCATTTTAGGAGAAACAACAGTGACAAGATGAGGGGTAACGGTTTTAAACTAAAACAGGGTAGGTTTAGGATAGATATAGGGAAGACATTCTTTACAATGAGGGTGGTGAAACACTGGAACGGGTTGCCCAGAGAGGTGGTGGAGGCCCCATCCCTGGAAACATTCAAGACCAGGTTGGACAGGGGGCTGAGCAACCTGATCTAGTTAGTGGTGTCCCTGCTTGCTGCAGGGGGGTTGGACTAGATGACCTCTAGGGGTCCCTTCCAACCCAAAACTTTCTATGATTCTATGAACTGTCTGTATCTTGGCTGCCAAAAAATAAGAAGATCTCTCGATTACCGAAAAAAAAAAATCAAGCTACCACGAAGCCCTGGCAGCCCCTGACACTCAGGCGTCTCTTTCTCAGACCAGTGATTCCCAGTTTCCATTAGCAGTGGTGGCATGCCAAAATGCTCTTTTCCCCTCTGCAGCAAGCCCTTTTACGCTGTCCTTCTGGGGAGGTCTCTGAAGCCAGTCTCTTACTTCCGAAGTACTATATTCTGCCCAGACTTTCCTAAAGAGAAATTGGATGTTGGAGCTGGTAGTGGAGATGGCTCTCACCCACACATCCAGCCTGTCCCGGGGTGTCAGCCCCACAGCCCCTGCAACTGACTGTGTCATGCAGGCACTGACCGTCGATGGTTTTCTGTAAGAGCATGTGCATATCAGCATCATATTCTACGAAGTCAATACTCCATATAACGTATCATTCTTGTAATAAACAGATAGGACAAAGCATACAACACTGAGGTCATTAACGATTACAAATAATTATCAGTTTTGGTATGAAAGACCAAATTAACCAATACTGTGCTTGTCATTATTATACTTCACAACTGGTGGCATTAAAAATATTTTTCAGTTTACTGATCCAAGTGAGCATGATGAACATAGCTGTTCACGTGGGCATAGAGGTGCATTTCCAAATTCCCAGGTCTCACTCCAGGGAAGATCTGTAGTTAAAGTCCTTGGTCAGATTTGGATTTAGATAAAACTCTGAATTTCATGTTGCAGCTCACCCTATCACAATTGCCCTCCCTCTGAATCAGGGTCACCACCATCATCATTTTTTGTAAGAATTCTCATCTATGAAAACAACCACTGACCTACTCAATAACTAGACCTGGGATGTAATCTCATCTAAGACTGCTCATTCAAACCATTTTAATCTTTGTGTTTGTCTTTCTCTCTCTGCTAAACAGATACTTCTCTGTTGTGTAAATGTATTGAGGACAGAATCCTTCAGAGGTGCTCAGGTGATTCCGTAAAATCTGCACTCACAAGAGATGTTGGTGCAAAACTAGGGCAAGTTCTGGCTAAATACCTCACTTCCCTACATAAACTGAACTCTCAGAGCATCTCCTAAGACATGCATGAATCTGCTTCTTCCATGGAGAAGAGTAAAGCCAGGGATAGGAATAAATTTCACAGTGAACTCAGAAATAGACAGGCTTTCCAAAGCATTGAATATTTTTATAAATATTATACATCTAGCTAAATAAACATTCATGATGCATTTTCCTCTAATGATCATCATTCTTACCTTTTCAAAATATTTTTTTTCCCCACCAATTTCTCCTTTTAAGGAACATCAAAAGGATTTGCGTATGATGCAGTGAAAGCAAGAATTTTAGCAGTTGAGAAAGTGGAGTCTGTTCACAACCTGCATCTTTGGTCTCTGACGATGAATCAAACTATTCTGTCTGCTCATGTTGCCACAGGTCAGTAAATTTCTGTAAACAGGGAGTAAGTATTCAGCTGCTGCCTAGTAAAGGTCAGTCTCTCCTGACTGGGATACAACTGACTGTATATCTGTTGCTTGTTAAAACAAATGTCATCATTTTGTCGGAGAAATAACAACAGCAATAACGAGAAAAGCTCTCAAATCCTCCTCTCAGAAACTTGCCAGAATCACAGGGACCTCTACTTAGCCCAAAAAGTGAAAACTGCAAGAGGCTGTGGAGCAAGGAAGTAAACTACAAGGTATTTTAAATGAATTAGAAGAGTTAGACCTGGGCTGGATTTTTCTCATGATATCAAATAGATTTTAGAGGGGATTTGTCAGACTTGAAAACTGTTGATCCCTACAAGAAAAAATGACAGGGCAAATCTGCATTCCTGATGCATCTCTAGCTGTAAAACAATCTTTAAAACATAGCTTGAAGCATAGAGGTAACTCCAGGGGAACAGTTCATCTTTAAAAACAATTTTTTTAAATGTATTCCGTATCTCTGTTGACAAATTGTCCACTAACCAGACCAGTTTTTTGTTTATCTCTTTGTTTTGTACATGTTAAGGTTTATTTAAGAAAAAAACTCCACCTGTGTTTGTCCAAGAATGGGTTCAGAGGTGAAGTCCTCCATGGAGTCCCTGCTTCCCCAAAAGAGTGGGTCTGTCAGCCACCCGACTCACTTGGCACTGTTGCTACTCCCTGACTGGATGAACTAATCTTTATTAAGTATTCCTGCTTTCCTCCAGTCTTCTGCCAAACTGAATTTCTTTGGTGATTACTCTTAGCTCAGCTCTTGCCAAAATTGCATATTCATTTGAATGAACAAGCTTCTGCTGACATGCAGGCTCCTGAAAGGAGGATAAAAAGGACAAGAAACACTTCTCAAAACAAACTTCTTGTTAGAAGTTTGCAAATAGTCTCTGTCAGTAAACACTCTAAAGTATTATATTATATACATTTTGATTATTTTCTGCTTGCTATCTATAGCAGACACAGTGGACAGCCAGAAGATTTTGAGAGATATTACCCAAGCCCTGTTTGAGCACTACAGCTTCCAGTCCATCACCATTCAGATTGAATCGAGAGAGGATCAGAAACCAGACTGCGTGTGCTGTCAAGAGCCCAGGGATTAAAGGCAGCAGTATGCCATGCAAAATAACAGTCACCCCTCTTACAGGTCAATGGAGACTATATGTGCTGGTTGTATGCAATTGATTAACAACAAATGGTAATTAACTGAACTAAAAAGCCCTGCCAGTGTGAGCAGTGCATGGACCATCTACCAGGAGAGAACACGAATTAGGCCCATCCATCAGCTAGATTACCTGCCCATCAGAGGCTACTTTCAATTACAAGAGAAAGTATCTAAATTATTCTTGACTAGAGCAGCATATTGGCACTAAGGCAACATTTAAGAGTGCCTGTTTGAAATCATAGGTAACAAAAAATTAATCAACCTTCAAATTGCCAGCAGACCAATTATCACAAAATGTAATGAAATGTAAGTTTGGTATTAGCAAAGCTCAACACTTACTCAGGATAAAAGGGAAAATTTAAATTAGCACGAGGGATGAAGAGATCTGGGAAAGAAAGAAATGGCAGCATGTGCTTTCCCTGCCTTTTGCATATTAAGGGAAATATCGGATATGCACCATATTCTGCAGCGTGGATCACAATAGAATTCACTCAGTTCACATCGGCAAATAGCTCTTTGTTTTTTAGCTGGCCCTACCTGTTTTTCAGCTAGCCCTCAGCCAAACTCTTTTCTGCCAGACATGGGCAGTATTTTCTACTATCAAGACAACCCATAACTCGTATTGCACTGCATTGATAAGTTGTGATGGAACATTTGTAGTGGATTTTTGGGTGTCTCTGTCACAAGGTGCCACTGGCTTGTGACAACAAAACAGACCAGGTGCTCCTAAAAAAGGAAAAAATAATTAGGACAAGGAAAGACTATGGGCCATTGTGAAGACTGCGTCTAGTGTCCTGCATAGTATGGCCTGTGGGGTGTTACCCAGTAATGCTACATCCCTGAAGTTATATCAGATAATTAAAAAACCCTTTGGCATATCACACATCCATTCACTGTACAGGGAACGGATGTGCCTCTCCTTCAGGCAGCTAATTCCCAGATTCCTTAACAGATCGTGTTAAATGTTCCTCTTCTGCATACCTGGCATGGTTACTGCAGAACTGGGAACAAAGACTCAGGTCTTGACGCAGTGCCTCTATTTTTATCCAGTCAACTCTCACCTCTTAGCAAAAACAAGGGTTGCACTTCAAAATGCATGCTCAGCGGCTTCTGCACAAAACAACTTCAGTTCTGCCCTTGGCCACAATAGTGCAGCTTCGCTTTCCATGCAGAACTAGGCGTGATGTTTTCCCACTCCACAATCCTCGCTCCCACAGCTGCAGTGCTCATTTTATTAATAGTTTTGTTAGAACAGAATAAAGTATGCAATATTGAGTGGTACTGAGTTTCTGGGCTGACAGCTGGAAAGAGCACTGTGTTATTAAGGTATAAAGAGGCCTTGCTTTTTAGGGAATTTGGTTTTATTTGCCACAGGTTCACATTAGTTTCCTACTTCATCATCCTAAGGAGATTAGAATTTATTATTAGGGGCTTTTGGCTATGGATAATACATAACTATGTGATGATAGATTGATGTATTAAGCTGGCTGGCATTTGTTACCTGGTAGAGGGAACAAGAAATTTTTCTGCTTTGTGGTGGCATCCCAGAAGATTTTAGTCGGGTAAACCTCCCACTGAAATCAGATAAGGTATTAAAACACAACACCTGCTAAGAATTTCATGAGTATCTCATTATTTACTGGCTCGAGAGAACTGAGACCATAGCAGTGGTATTCAGTACAGTGATAAAGACAATTCTTGCCCTTTACAGCTGAAACTCCAGAAGATAAAACACAGATAAATCAAAGCACAGTAAGAAACCCCAAATGAAGAAATTAACTTGTATTTTGGCCAGTTTCTCTGCTGGTATAATTTAGCATAGTTGCCTCCTACGAAAGGCAACACAGCTGTGCTTGTTAAATAACCCAAGCATCCTTTTCATTAGTTGGGGAGGACAAGTTAATAGTGCAGCCTATGTATGAAAAAAATGTCTTTCAAAATGTTTTGAGTAAAAGATGAGGACACAGACCTGGATATAATAGGGAATTTTGAGATACAGTTTTACGGTCAAGGACAACGTAAAAGATAAGGAGTGTGTAACAGAAGCATCCATACAGCACAGATGCAGTTCTCAGATTTAGGCTGAGGTGGAGATAAAGACCAGAAGTTAAAGAGGAAGTGTTGATCTTGGAAAACATTTAAACAGATAAGTGACGTGGTCCACCAAGTAAGCCACGCTGAGTAGCAGAGCTGTGAAAAATCTGGATAGAAGCAACACAAGAGGGGCTGGAAAAAACAAGATTCAGCAGCTGGGACCAGGACTGATGAGGCTGTTGTCCAAATGAATTGAAAGGATGGGGAAGTCTTTCATTGCATTTTGGAAAAAGGAGCAGTGAAATATAGAGACATGAGGAAAGCAGGAGTTAATCCAATAATAATGATCCCAGTGAAGGGGAGCGGGGGAAAGTTATAAAAAATGTTTCAGAAGGAAGTAAGGTGGCAGTGGCCATCCACAGTAATCCTGATGACTCATCAGACCCTCAGAATAGTAGCCTAGCTATGTGAGTAGTAAAGGTCAGGGAAGGAATGGGGAGGAAGAGAAGTTTGGGTTTGCTAGAAGCAGTAGACCTTGGATTTCGGGTGAAAGAATTTAGCCACATATCTTTAGGAAAAGCTAGAAACAGTGCAATTTCTCTACTTTCTATTGTGGAATTTACTCTAGCAGACCACTGTATCAAAAGTAACATGATGGCTTGTGAAAATGTAAGGAAATTTTACCAAAATATGAAAGTTCAAAGAAGAATTTAGAGCAAATATTTACCTGTAGTTACGAATATTGCTACAAGGAGCTGAATTTTCAATGTTCCCACCATGTATATGAATGTAAATTGTACATTTGTTCTTCATCCCCATCTAGTCTGATCCTCAGGGATATTATCTTGGTACAAGTTGTTTTGAGAATAGTGCCTGACTGGCTGGGGAGGATTTCTGCAGAAATGCTACTGCGATATATAGACGCCAAGGCTGAGAAATTCAGAGACAATTTCTGGACTTCTCTGCTTTTATTATCTTTACATCCTTTGGATTGCCTGCAGAATAACTATAAGAAAATCGACAAAAATTGCTGTCTCTAAATCATTCTTGGAACTACTGTGAAGCAGAAAAGTATTTGTCACATAAGTGTTCTGTTTTCCACGTCTGACTGTTTTCTGGTGGAGTTCAGTTCACATGGGCAAGACATAGCTTTACTGGCTAGCACTGAAACTTTATAAGTATATTCATCTTCCTCTAAATTTTAATGTGTCATTTTGCAGCTTGTAAATTATATAGTTCTCCATTCCCCAAAAAGCACTCTCTCTTTTTCACTTTCCACAACCAAAATCTAACACATTTAGCAGAGCCTGAGGATAAGGACTTTGTAGAAGCTCAAGACTTTATGGAGTAGAAATCATGAAACAGGCAAATGCAAAGATAGACTTTCCTCATTCAGCACTGACAAAGGGCCTAAGTGCCAATATTGTACTGAGATGACCATCAAACAGCAACAGAAATATTTAGAATTATTCAAACTGGAAACAGTTATGGCACAAATCCGTCATTAGCATCAGTGGAATAGTCCCTTACTGTAACTATAGTCGTAGACATCATCCTGTGTTCTTCTGTCTGAAATGTGAAGTGACTGTGAGAGTTGGATATGCAGTTGAGGATTATATTGCCCACTTAGTGTGAGACACCACGTCAGTAACTTGTCATCTCCAGAGGAAGGCCAAACAAGATGTCCCAGTCCTGTCCATGGCAGCAAATGTTGGCCTAAGCAATGAGGACTGTGTAGGTCTGCAATATCATTCATACCAATGTCAAGAGGTTATATCAAACAATTTTGGCTCTGAGCATTTTCTCCTCTGTTGTAAAAGCTAGCATGCTCCAACACACCTTCCTCAGTGCCTTCCACTCAGCCACAGTAGATGTGGTTTCCTTCCTTTTTCATCCCCTTCGACTATCATCCCCTTCTAGTCTCTGCTTTTCTATTGTTCCCCATTTGTCTTTTTTTCAGCAATGCCTCAGCTGGCTGCCTATTCAAATTTCAATGCCAACATGATATTTATCACATACGTTTTCTGCTTACAGCCCTTCCCATTCCTCTTCAACCTGTCTGTTTAGAAAAAAGCTTCTTAAAAAGAAACCGTGTTTTGCTCCATGTTTGTTGAAAACGTGGTATAATGCACTATGTTTTTTCATTTGACTCTACTGTAAGCACAGTAATAATATGGACTTCATAAAAACAAAGAACAACAGCCATTCCAGACATCACATATTGGCCCATGTCAAGCACCGCCATATATTTACTTTCTATTAAAGTTATTTAGAACCTTCACAGCCAAAAAATTATGTGAGCTGGCTCCAGCTTAGGTACTCTTTCATGTTCTCAAGCATGATGATAATCTCTTTCAGCTACAACAAAGAAAGTTCTTTTCTACCTGAGTACATACAATTGAAGCAAGAAAGGAATTAGAGACATCCAGTTGCTTAACTGCCTCCTTCGACTTCTCCCTGCTTGGACTTTGTGTCAGACAGTCAGCGTCTAGCAAGAACGCCCTGCAGCCGGGGAAGCTTTGGAGAGCAGCCCAGTGAGAACAGTGGATGGAATGGAAGCACAACAGGGTTTTTTACATGGTTGCTAGTGCACATTCAGAATTTTCCATCCCGAGTGCCATGTTAATGAGAAATTAGTCTGCTTTTCACTATAATCTTGGGGCTTGACATTTGATTTTTTAAAAAAAAAAAAAAAGACGAAAAGAAATGAATGAAGAGAAGTTAAAAGGGCTGTACAGTGAAAGATTCCTGGTGGCATCAGAGGCATTTTCCCCCATGGCTTGCACTCTTCTGTAACAGCAGGGCTCTGTAGCTTTGTCTCCCGAAGTGCACTGCCACATGCTCTGCCGTGATGTGCTGTCCTACCTTACCACACACCACAGAAGCTGCCATGGCATGCAATGAAAGCTGTCCTGCTGTGACACGTGCCATAGGACTCCTTGCATGCTGTGGCTATGAGCTTCACAACTGTGAGGACGACTCCTCAATTGCATGGGCAGAACGATCATCCAGGCTTTGGTGAAGCAATGACTTCTTTTTTCCTGCTGTGTAGTTATATTCCGTACTAATTTTCTTCTTGGAGACTGAACCTGACTGGCATAGTTCGTGCAGCTTCTGTCTAAATGAGAAAGCGCAGGAATTCATTAATCATGGCACAACCTGCTAACCCACAAAGAGGCACAAGGCACTCTGGGCTCGCTCCTGGTCTAGGCAGTAATTCTGATGTCAAAACACTTGGAACTGGTGCGCTTCCCAGCAGTGGTGTGCAACCTGGATCTTTAACTTTTGGCTCCTGCTCTGCTTTCTCATTTGCTCACAGGCAAGTGTCAGAAGTGCTTTGAAGGATGTGCTGTGCTTTGAAGGATATGGTGCACTTTGAAGGAGCAGCAGAAACTGCTCATGAGCTTATGAGGACATTGCATCCAGCCTTCCTCTGCCACAGACAGGGTTTTTGCGAAAGGAGATCCTTTGTAGGAAGCAAGAGAAAATTATAAGGGCAGAACTGGGAAATCCTGTGGGCTTCAATGCTATCACAGCGCCAAGCATCTGGGAAATGGCTGGGAATGAGCTGCAGAGCTGTACGCTGCCTGCACAGGGGTGCATTCTCCCTCAATATGCATGAGCAGCAGTAACAATTCCATGAGAGTGCCAAGGGGAGAAGAGTGTGAATGTGAAATGAAATTTAACAACTCCCTATGCCCTTTAAACTACACTCACAGAATTAAATGTGGAATCAGGGATCATAAAAAAATTGTTCTCTTAAAAAGAATAGAGTTTCATCTTTCTCTGAGTACTTTCTTCACTGTGAGTGGTTTTAAGAATTGATCAGGCACACTCATTTCTACTGTGTATTAGCAGAAAATAGTTGGTCATCCATCAGTCCCCTGCTGAGTTTCAATTGCAAAGATATGACTGAAAGCTGGTATTAACAGTGACAGAGAGGCTTAAGAACCATATAGGCTTCAATACTGTATGAAAGACGTGAGTCAATAAGGCTTTTCAACAGTAGTTTAATGTCATTAATTTGTGTTCTCCTAGCACGTAGAGTTTGTGGCAGGCACAGCTTAGGTTCCTGTGGAAAGAGATGGTCTCGGCCCCCAGAAGGCTCCACTCTAGCAGGACTGGACAGACCAGAGATGAGAGAGGGAACATGATGGGGAAAATCAGAGTGATTTTTCTGAGGTCACATCTGAGGTCCATGGTGAAGGCTGTTATACAAATCGGCTTTCTCTGTGCGTACTTGAATGCTCTGCCCAGGAACAGACACATAATCCTATATCTATTAGCACTACCTGTATAAACTGGGTTGCATTAAATAGCTACTTTAATAATATGGGAAAAAAGAAGGAAAACCAGAGAGGACTCATCCTTAACAAAAAAAGACACCAAACACAAGACAGAAGAAGAAAAAAAACCAAACAAGAGCTTATTGTAAAGCTGCTACTAGAAGTGTGTATTGGACCACATCACCTTAATTTTCTTTAAACTCTATAGCTTATTTTTCACTGAAGTGTCCACTTAAGCAGCCTGACTTTGAGGACAACCAGAGGTGTGTCTTCTTGCCTTGGGAGGGAAGGCAGTCTTATGGGAGAAGAGATTTGCTTTCTGTGAGCCCTGTGTTACATCTCCCGTATAACGTCCAAGCAAAGGAGAGAGCCTGTGTAGTGACAACTACACAGTTGTCTGGGACAACTACAACTAGTCAGGGAGACAGACAGGAATGAACACAGTACTTGTCTTCATCCAAACAATATAAAAACCATTTTGTATTTATCACAGATATGTCCCTTCCCTTCTCTACCAAAAAAAAAGTGTGGAAGGCCTACCCAGCCAGGCACATATTCTGAGCCTGGGCTGAAAGTATGAGTCACTTTTTTGACTAGAAACAAGAAAAATGAAGTTTTATTTTTATGATCCTCTAAATGGTGAGAGGAGACACCCTGTCATGGAACAATAAATTCAAGCTTAATTCCTGAGGCTGGAAAAAAAGATTTTATCTTTCCTTCTGTAATTCTTCAAGCAACTTTTAAATTTCCCCAGAGTATTTTGAGCCTCAGCTAGCATAGTGTTATTCCATATGCTGTTTGCCTGTAGAATACTATATTTTGTTTCATCTTTTCCCTTCTGTAATTCCAATTCTCCTGTAACATAGAAATACCTTTTAGTCAGGCCTGGGTTATTGTAATAGAGGTGACCCCGTACTGAGCACCTTGGCATAAAAACCCACATTCCTTGCAAGGGAGAGCTGCATGAAAAAGAAATATTGCCACCATTTTAGGGCGAGGGCATGGAGGAAATTAGTCCTGGCTTTCCAGGTGCTCTCTGTGCAAAGCTTACATGTGGACACTTCTTGCTTCTCTTGCATCGCTGCATCCCTGAGGAGCTCATCTGTAGGTGGTCATTAGCGGAGGGCGCTCAGACTGTCTTAAGTATGAAACCCAGATCCCGAGGGCTCTTGTGTTTCCATGTTGGTGAGTTACACAGGTGGGAAGTTCTGAGACCGAGCCAGCTTTCATTCCTCCTTGTCACCCCCCCTCCTTTTGTGGTGATTCTACTTGGAAACCACTTGAACATCAGCCATAGAATGAGATTTTGGCTTCTCGGAAAGCTACCACCGGGACCTGGTAAGGATTTCCTCTCATTCAGCTGTCATTTATGGTGAACCCCAGCAATCAAATACATTCTGTGTAGCCACTGCACAGCATCTCATTTACAGCTTTTCTTCTCCAAAACACTGACATGGGTTAAGTGAGCAATGAAACACTGAAGAAAACATTTTTTAAAAAATCAGTGGAATTATTAACTACTAAAAAGAAGCAAAGCACTAGGAAGCTCCTTTGATTATTTTTCAATTTAGGTAACAAAACATTATTGAGAGGAAAGAATATAATCAATACTCAGTAGCATTGTAGCTAGCTGTGCAGCAATTTAATGCTAGAAATGGATTAAGGTGACAGGAAAAGTCAATGCAGTCTTAAATTAAAGGTGAGGAAAGTCAATGAAAAGTCAAAGCTGGTTAGGAGTCCATCAAGTAATAGCGGGAAAAGCTCTGGTAAGTACAAAGTGCTTCAGTAACCTTACCTTATCACTGTATCTCTACGTTTTACATGTTTGTTCAAAAGAGTAACTGGGTATATCTTTGTTCTCAGTTTGAATCATTAAATTGTTTGAATTCATTGGGTTATTTCCAAGAGGATTTGCAAAAGAGAAGTCTGTTTATCTTTTTTTGTTTAAGGAATAAAAGGGTGGATTTTTCCCTCTGGGTTTTATTTTTATTTTATAAAAGCCTTTTTCCCTGAAAGAATCTACAAACTAATCTCACTGGAGAATAAACAGGATTATGACCTAACTAGTACCAGAGGAGGTACCTTTGGTTAAATAAGGGGGAGATATTTTTTAGTTGCAGTTTTAGCTTAAATTGTGGTTTTTCTTTGTTATATTAAAACAAACAGTAAGGAGAAAAGTCCTCTGCATTCCAGCAACACCTCTGCCTTTAATTCTCTAGGGGTTTAGAAACCTTCTGATAAACTGAGAAAGAACAACCTAATATTGTTCTTATTTCTTAAACAAAAAGTACCCTCTGTCTCTGAATTCTGTCATACCACTCAAAACCATGGGGATTCAATGACCCTGGTGTGCTGTCAAAATGCTCTCCTGATGAGTTCTTGAATTCTCATACTCTTGCTAGTATATAAGGCTGATCAGAAAAGACGAAAAATGTCATGGCCTATTTGTTATGATTTGTACGCTAACATCTCGGACAGCTGTTGAGATTTACACTAACATCTTGAATAGCTGTTGAGATTTCATCGTTTCGTAAAGTTCAACCAGTTCATAACAGGAACTAGGTCTGATTTTTGCTAGTAATGAGGAAAAACCATACTGATGAGCAGGGTTGGGTTCTACAACTTTGGTTGCCCTATGTGATGTTTTTGTAGCTTCACATTTGAAGATGCTGAAGCTTCAAGTTATGTCCTGAGCTACCTTTTAGTGTTCAGTCAGAGATGACCTGGAAAATCTGTTTTGCCTGTTTTTCAGTTGCCAGTACCTGAGATGTCAGGCAGAACTTTCTCTTGCTTTTAACATCTCCCAGGTGTGTAACAGAACTCAAAGGAGCTTGCGTCTCTTGCACCCGCTGATGCCAGGGGACAGATGGGTGTTTCAGTGCAGGCTTTCCTCCCCTGATGCTTAGCACTTACCCCACTTGGTAGAACAGCTGTAGTGGCCACAAATTGTATGTTCTGCTAAAATGCAGTGTTTAGCAAAGCCTCTTTACTTAGGCACAATCTGTAACATGAAGGTGTGCGAATCTGTCCTCAACCTCCAGGACCATTACATGGTATTTCAAAACACAGAACTTTGTGACATGAAATAACAGTAAATCCACACTGAATTATGCCTCATGTCCTTCCCTCTCTGCAGAAGACCGAACTTTCTGACAAACAGGGGAAACTGAAATCTCTGCCTTGAGAGGATACAGATAATGAGGCAAAGCCGTTAGCATACTGGGCAGAAATTTTAGGGCTGACAATGTTCAACTTCAGTTTACAGATAACTCCTCGCACCACAAGAGCAGGAGATAAAAAGAGTTACAACAGAACTAACCTTTCACTGTAGTCTTGCTAGCTTCGCTGACTCCTCTGACTGGCATGGCTGGAAGTGCAACTGCAAATGAGGTTGACTTTTATTCCAACAGCCAGAGCTCAATGCAGTGTTTGTGTGTCTAGTTCCTACAGAAACCTAGAGGAGGAGGTTTGCAGGGAGAAGATTTCAAGGCTCAGTTTGCTTGTTAATTGTTTTTCCATCATTTTGTTGATTATTAACAAGTGTACCCGCAGCAAAAGCAAAGGGCCAACGTCAGGTCATAAGCACTGTTTTATTTACTCACTTTTCTTGTAGTGGAATATGTGAAAGATGTTTGAAGTCCATTTCAGTGGTAGTGTTGCTCTCTAACAGAGAAATGCACACTGCTCTTTAGAGGTAAATACCTAGCAGAAAGTATGTTAAGTAGCAACAGCCGGCAGTCTGGGTTCATTGATGCTGGTTATGTGAAAGGGTGTCTTTAAAATGACCTATCCATATCTACTTCTTTCTACAGTGAAATAAAATCCAGACTTTCCTCTAATTTTAGTCAGTTCATCATCAGACTTGTGGGGAATTTAGGCTTAGGACACCACCCCAGCTGACTTGTTTCTGAGTCTGAAAACACCATGAAATACAGTGTGGCAGCCTCAATGATTACAGTTATCTCCTGTATAGACAGGACATTTGGATGGGAAGTGTGTTTTACGTGGTCTTCCATGCCCCATTCACAGCTGGCCCTAGTAGCCTCTTGATGCTCAGCATGCCTTTGGTCTGGGGATGGTTGTGGGTAAAAAATCTCATGATGGAAATGTGACATTAAGCCTGTCATAGAATCATAGAATCATAGGTTGGAAAAGATCTCTAAGATCATTGAGTCCAACCATCCACCCAACACCATAATTCTATGATTCCTACTAAACCATGTCCTGAAGTGCCACATCTACACATTTTTTAAATATCTCCAGGGATGGGGACTCAACCACTGCCATGGGCAGCCTGTTCCAATGCCTGACCACTCTTTCAGTAAAGAAATTTTTCCTAATATCCAATCTGAACCTCCCCTGATGAAACTTGAGGCCGTTGCCTCTCATCCTATCGCTAGTTACTTGCGAGAAGAGACCAACACCTGCCTCACTACAACCTCCTTTCAGGTAGTTGTAGAGAGCGATAAGGTCCCCCCTCAGCCTCTTCTTCTCCAAACCAAACAGCCCCAGTTCCTTCAGCCGCTCCTCGTAATACTTGTTCTCTAGACCCCTATGTCTTCGCTGGCTTGTGTTTCCTGACTGCTTCACAGGCAGAGAGAGGAGCCAGGGGCTCGAGGGGATTTTCATCGAGCTTCAGACTCACTGCTACTGCACAGCCTCTCGCACCAGCCTGTGTTTTTGCAATATCCACACTAAACAACAGAGCATGGGGCACCCCTGGGAGTGTTTCAGTGTGTCTCTGTGGCAATGGATTCACCAACACCAAGTTGTGGCATCAGTGAGAGCTTTGTCTTGCTCTCTCTAGTCCTCTAAAAAGTTCACATGAACCTGGGAGTACTCTTCTTGTGAGAGCATCCAGAAGATTTAGCTTCGAGAAAAATAAGTGGGGATAGGAAAACTGATTACTGAAGTATTTAGCTATTTTAGCTGCTTAAGGGAAGAAATAGAAACTAGAGAGGAAGGACATGTCAATTTTAATGGGATGTTGCGGCACCAAACACAGATCTGCAGAGATTTTGAAGTTCGTGGGTTTTTGAAGAATCAGGCCTATACTTCTGCTAATATTGTTCACATTCAATCTTGCCTTCGTAATCAAACTAAAATTGAATGAGTTTTCAGTCCACAAATCCATCATATACACATGCTGTTCTAATCTTACTCGCACACCAAGGGAATTTGTTTCTCTAGCTAAATCCCTAACACAACATTACACAGATAACTTGACAGCTTATGTGACAAACACAATTTGGGCTGGCGAATGTGTGTGGGGAGTGTGGTAAAAAGGAATAAAATAAGAAGTAGGTTTATATAGGAGGTAAAAGAGTGCTGTGAATTATTCCGCCGTATAAATATTTCCTTCAGCTGCAAGCATGCCCATGTGGAATGAGATGAAGCACCAAGATTAACCTGAAAAACAGAGTAGTGCTTAGTTCTTAAAGGAAAACCCAGGTGAAATGTTCTCAGGCCTTATCTACTCCCATTTACCTCACTTGATACATTTCCCTCAGACTTCAGAAGAACTAGGCTTGGTCACAGCGGAGTTTTTATAATTTTTTATTTTATTATGGTTGCACCAAATGGCCTTAATTAGTTTCTCTGCTCCTTCTAAGGGTCTGAACCAGCACCTGCAGCTGAAACATGCAGCATTTTACAAGACCTCCAAAGACCTTATCCTTTCACTTGAAAAAAAACCCTCAAGGAGCATAGCACAGAAACAAAGCTTTTATGCTGAAAATGCTGAATTTAGCTATCACCAATGGTGCCGTCATTCAGTCCCTTCCTTCTGCCTGAATGTGGTCTAGGTATTGCTCAGGACTATCCAAGTAGGTCATGCCAGTATACACTGTAGCAGAGGCTGGTAGTAAGGCTTGTTTCTTCCCTCTCTAATTTCCTCTCTGCTGACATTTCAGAAAGACAGTATCTCAAAGTGTGGAAACCACAAGCCATTGAATCAATCAATGAAAACATCTTGTTGAGCTGACTCATAAACTTACAAAATAATTTAAGTTGGAAGGGACTTGTGGAGGTCACCTAGTCCAACCTACTGGTCAATGCAGGGCTAATTAGAGTAGGCTGCTCAACTCTGGTTGAGTTTTAGATCTCTCCAAGGATGGATATTCTACAAATTCTGGAGGCAACTAATTCCAATATTTGATCACTGTCACAATAAAAGTTTTCCTTCTATCAAAGAGGAATTTCACTTTCACAATAAAAGTTTTCCTTCTATCAGAGAGGAATTTCTTAAATTTCATGTTGGTCTTTTGCCTTCTGATCCTGTCCCTGTACACCTCTGAGAAAAGCCTGTCTCTGTCTTCTCTGTGCCCTCCTATTGGGCAGTTGCCCTAGCAGTAGGATCTTCCTGAGCCATCTCTTCTCCAGGCTGAACAAACCCAGCCCTCCACCTCTTTTTCTACGTCACTTACTCCAGCCCCTGACCATCTTGGTGGCCTGTCGATTGACTTGCTCCACTCTGTAAATGCCTTTCTTGTACTGGGTATTCTGAAATAATAGTGGCAAAAAAGACCTTGACCAAAGGCATCAGCCATTAAAGAATAAAGAAATCTCAGCAGGAACTTCAGGACACTGTATCAAAATTTTCTTTAGTCTTATATCTGGACATACCCATCCTAGCTCTAGGATCTTAACAGGTTAAGATGAGCATTTGTCACTTTGGAGTACAGTCTTTCAAGAAACACCAACCTTACCCATGAATTCTCATTGAAAGCTGAAATTAGAGCATTAATATAAAGTTTAATGTAAAGATGAATTGAACCCACATCAATTCACTGAAGTTGTTTCTCTAATCCTCTTATGTGCATCAGCCCTTCTCCCTCAGGGGACACAACGTGCATGCAGTGCTTCATTAACTCTATTCTTCCAAGCTTAACTGAAGCAACCTATTCACAGATGAGGGCAGAATCTTTTCCAGTTGTGAATTTACTGAAGGGACTAGAGGGGGCCTGATGCAGTGCACGTGCTACATCTGCTTTTGTAAGGTAAAAACTGATTTTGAAGGGTACTTGTTCAGAAGATTCTGTTTTGACTTTTCTCACTAATACCATTAGCAATTTCATCAATGTACAGCTTACATGCAAGTAGCAAGGTCACTGTTATGTGTTACAGCTTCAGAAACACAAAAAGATGTAGGGAATGCCTCTCAGGGGGCCTGGCACAGGTTGGAGCTGACCAAGCATCTAGTTCACCCTTGGTAAACTGTGCTCGTTAGTTCATATTTGGTTTTCATGACCTTTTCCTTTACACCACATTCTGTAAATTTCATCATTTTCAACATGCCCTTTGTCCCCTTCTGTGTAAAAAAACCCTCTCCATGGAAATATTTTTCTCTTTAATTATAAGTGCTCTTTTAAAGACTTCCCCTGAGGCACTCTAGACCACAACAGTGCCTCACAACGGCTCGAAGCTCCCTTTATGAAGGGAGCTTTGTTTCCCTTTATGAATCCAACAAAATGGGATTTTGATTCTAATTTAAAAACTTAAGCTGCCAGTAACAAACAATTATCTGTCATGTTTCCCATTTCAGGATGAAGTGCACTTGACAACTCAAAAGAATGGTGCCCATTTCTTGCCCAATATATCATTTTTAATCTTTGTTTTCATTTTAAGATAGCTTGTTTCTCCAATAGAAAAGATGGTTCCATCTGAGATAACGCAGACAGAACTGGTTCCTATTTTTCTTTTCTGTAGTTTGCCAGCTATATTCAATAATTCCAGTACTGCTCTCTGCACTGATCCCATGTCTATTGGGACTTTTCTGTGTACTTGTATTCAAAGTCTGGCTGGCAGATTCAGTATGACTTCTGCTTCTTTTTTCTTTTTCTTTATTTCTGGCATTGAGAGAAAGGCAAATTCACTCCAGTTCAGAGTGTGGTGTTTTTAATTGCTAGCACCTCAGGTAGCATGAGGGCTGACCTAATGGGTAACCAGAGTGGTTTGGCATTTGTGATGGAGAGGAAATGGCAATTACTTTGTTCATAGGATCAGAGCAGCATGTTTCCTGCTGTCTTGGATGCTTTCTGGGATTTTAAATGCAGAACACTTAACATTAGTATTTGCTTTGTCACTGCATCTAACTGTCACTGATTGGCAGTGGCATATGGCAAACCTAGGGCTTTGCTGTGGCTTGTAACATGTAGCTATCGTGTGGTGGGGGTTTAGCACCTTGGCGCCATGGAAAAATTTTGCTGATTTTGCCTAAATGATTCTTGGAACATGTTCATTGAGGAAGGAAAAAAGAAGCAATCCGTATAATCCACTTATCAGCTGTGGGAAAAGAAAGGGAGGGAAGGGCACAGCTATGAACTTTTCTATGCCTCTTCCATGCCCTGTGATGTACTGACACTGAACGAGTTCTGTGCCAGATGCAGAAAATCATGAAGACCACCTTGTGTAAAAAGGACACAGATGAGCCCACAATAGCTGTAAATGGCAAAGAACCACACCACAGCACTGCACGAATCCTAGTGATTACATACAGCACAGTACAATTGTACAAAGGCCTTTTGGTAATCTTTTCAACAGCAAACTTCTGGGCATCCAGAGAGCTCTGGAAGATGATTAAATCTTTGTTGTTAACAAAACACAGCTGAGTTATGTGTTTGCTGGCCACCTTGGCTAACTGCTGTGCCCATAAGCAGATATTCATGCCCCCTAGCATGCTGTAGACCAGGTTCAATTATGTAAATCATTATCATTGTCTCATTTCCAGTGAAGAAAAACCAACAAATTCCTTATCCAGGGGCTTCTTTCCCTTCCAACTGTGCCTTGTTACACTGATAAAATGAAGTCCTACTTCTGGCTGTGTGGCAATGCTGGGTACCCAGAAAGACTTCAGGTTCTGAAATTAGTTAGACCAAGGCAAAATCTGATTTAATGTTCGGGAGAGGAGAAGGGAGTCTGCTCCAAAGACAGGGTTAACAAAGGTCTTAAAATCAACAGGGTACACACTGAACATTTCATGAACAGTCTCAACCCAGTCACCATCTATGACTGTGACTAGACATTAAAAGAACAAGAAATTCACTGTGGAACAAATTGTTGGCGAAACACAGTTTGATCAACTCCATCGTAGCTCAAGGCAGAGGTAGTGTGACACTCACACTGAATAACAGTGTGAGTGTCACATGAATGCTGGCATACTCATTCTCACCTTTAAGGAGTTATTATCCCTACTCTAGCTTACAGAGGAGTGAGAGCCAGGCAGAATAAGTGATTTGCCCAAGGTCAAGGTCAAAGTCTATGGCATGGATAGGAACCAAATCCAAGCCTACTGAAACCAAGTTCTGCATTTGAACTGCAAGATGATCCTTTCTTCATTTTACGGACAGGAAGTTAGAGGACTTACCAATGGGAAATAGTTTAATAATCCTAGCAAACATACCACAAATCCACTGCTGTTGTATATAAATACCTCAGATATAATTGCACGTCCCAATCTGTCTTCCATTCCTTTTGCTGGCTCAGCAAGGTGTCACATAAAATTAGACTGAGAAGTTAACACATTAAGCATTTATTGATCTCAGTAAGTTACAGTCAAATATGACCAGTTCCTTAATGAAGAAAAGTAAAAGGTCATTTACAATGCTCACACAGTAACTGCAATGCAATACAAAATATTAGTTATTCACTAGAACAGAACAAGAAAAGCATTAAAGTATTTAACTTTTAAAATACCAAATATCTGGGGTCAAGATCCAGGATTATCCTAACTTCATCTGATCTACTTGTAAGACATCCCAAATAACTAGTATGTTCTCTGTAACAATATAGAAATCTTTGCTTGAAGTCACTTACTTCTAACAAAAGTTATTCCAGTTCCAAACTAGCAATGTTATACAGAGAGTAGTCACTGCTCTGTTCTTTCCTTGGACAGGGTATCAAACAGAAGACTAAAATTAGCTTTACAAAATGAAGCTCTTTTTTTTTTTTTTAATGGAAAGCCTTTCTTCACTTTGGCTCCCTGGGAAGCCTCCCCTTGCCCTCTCTGCACACATTAGCAGAGAAGAAAAGTCTCAAACTCTGCAGGTGAAATCTTTACTTTCCTCAAGGTGATGGCAAAAATTTCGATCAATTTAAGGCTGTAGTTTCCCTTCTGTCTCTTAGTGAGAAACAAGAGAAAAGCAGCCCATAACGAAGATCTCTGCCTTATGAGTCCAGGTGTCTGATGTCTGCATTTGGGTGGCCATCTACTGAAGCTACATGTTTTTGTCAGTCACTTTCTGTGATGGAGAGCGAGAAGCATCTCTTGCTAGAGACAAGGAAACTCCTATTAGTCCTTAGACGTCCTTCCTTTGATCTAGTAAAAACTTTGGAGCCAGGAGTGGTGTGATACTTACTGACTTATAAACCCTTGAAGAGAGAAAGCCTGAGGGCAAGGCAGGACAATTCCTCTTCAGCCCCTGAGCCTCCATGGAACGGCAGATTAATTTCTCTTTTACAAATGCCCACTTTAGTTCAGAGGATGCCCTAAAGGGCATCCTGATGACACACAGTTTTATATTTTTACCTCAGAAGGCTTGACGAACATGTCTGATCACCTCAGAACACCTCTTGGTGAGGAACTGGATGAGAGCGAGGTAACACTAGGGTAATCGAGAATTTGGGAAAGCATAAAAAGGACATGAAAAAATGATGTTGTTTTATACCATAACAGTTGCAGTCAATCTTTTCTAAGTTGTCCTAGCACTGGGACTTCAGGCTTTGATCCTCAGAGCCACAGGCTTCAGTGAGAATTAAGGACCTCGTTGCCTTTTTTGCCTTGTTCTCTCCTGGCAGATCCAAAACAGATTCTTTCTTGGAGGGCCTCACCACATGCTGCAGTTTCCCTAACAAGGGCACCTTGGAGACATCAGTAATGAAGATGTCCTTGTGTCCTTTAAGCTTCCTCTTGGCAGCCCTTGCCCTGCCTGTTCATTAACATTTGCCATTACATCATCAAACCCCGTGGCTCATCTTGACTCCATGCCCCAGATAAACCCTTCCAGATTTCCATTTCCCTCAGCCCTAGAGAAAGCAGGTGAGTGATGAACACTTTGTCATTCCTGCTGACAGTGGAGATGTCAGAACAAATACAAGATAACTCCACAGCAGCCGGGTCATTTAAACTTTAATAAACCTTTTGTTTCAGCCCTGCTCTTTCACTGACCCCGTCCCTGGCAGCTGGGCAGAGGGACCTCAGCCGGTGTCGCTGCCGGCCTTGCGGGTGGACCTCATCACCTCCCTGGGCTCCGCCGTGCAGAGGTGCTGCTCAGGGGAAACTCCTGCTGGAGTGCATTGACAGGATTCTGCGGGGGCCACAGTCATGCTGACAAGCACCCAACAAGAATAAAACAAAGAAGTATAAAAATAAGAGACTAACAGATGAATGGGAAGCGAGCTGAACTGCCTTTCTTTGCACCAGTGCATCACTGCAGCAAAACTGTTTTGGGCTCAGACCACCATCACAGAAAATAGACCATGGCCCATATCTGGCAAATAATGGGGACAGAAAAAAAGTATTGCTCTGTCAGGGTAGTCTGCTGTCCTAGAGGCCATGAAATGTCATTATTATTGGATTACTAGATACCAAATTAAGTCTAAAGTCATAGGTCTGTGGTAGGATTTATGTTAAATAAAACATCTTCCTCTGTAAGATAACTTCTGTAGACACAAAGAAACTTTTAGGTTGCAAAAATTCCTCAGCAAAAGACACTTGGCAAGGAAAAATTGCTGATAAAGGAGAATATTCTTCTTCAAACTACCCTAAAAATCCTGTGACCTGTAGAAAAGTTGAAGACAGGCATTTGGAAATCAGCCATCTGGGTAGTAGGAGAGAGCCATAGGGAAATGAGAACACGAATCTGACAAAAGCCTTTCTAGCCTCCAGTCCTGCTTGCTTTGAAATTGCACTTCATATTATTTATTTCTGCAAAGCTGAAGTCAGATTACTGCCACTTTTTAGTACACCTGATGCTGACAACTGCCAGTATCTCATTGATCCTTGCAATAGTTTATGGTTTATCTCTGGAAATCTTCCACTGGAAATAAGTGACTCGGTGCCAATCTCAGCTCCTTTTTTTAAAAGAAAAAAATGCAGCCACAAGGTCCATCCCTAATGGTTAATGGGAAATTTGAAAATGTAACACAAATGCCTCCTTACTACCAGGCTCAGGAATCAGCTAGCAAATCGAATAAATCTAACTTCTCATTCAATCTTGTGAGTTTCAAGCCAGTCTCATATTATTTGGAGCTTGAGCATGACCTTTGAATGCCTGGGGATTGGCAATAATAAAGTCTTCTTGTCTTCTTTGACAAAAGGTGGTACCCTGCTGCCCTTTTGGTTCTTCTGGGGGCAATTTCTCTTCCAAATTGGCAGCCTATCCTTGGCCCATGAGGCATTTAATGCAACAACTACATTAAAAAGAATCAGGGAAGTCCAGGCAATTGCGTGGGAGACACCCATTTTCCTTCTGATTTCATTTCTCCTCTCTTCTTGTAGTTTCCTTCCTCTGGTAGTCACACAGCGCTGCTTACACACAAAGCCAGGCTGGCATAAACGGCCAGTTCTGGTGCGGTGGGGCAGGTTGTCCTCATCTCATTACTTCTATCCCTGGTCCCACCCTTTGCACCTGTGCAGGTCCCTGCTCCAGGGCTGTGTTACACTTTCTTTTTGGGAGGGTTCTGCGTGCCTCTAAAAAAAGGATCTAAACTATTTTGGGAACCTTCCACATCAAACAGTGGCTGATTTAGCCAGAATCGGCCCCACCAGCTTAAAATTAGGATTGGGAGAGTCTGACATTTATCTTTACTGAAAACTGAAAGCTATGATTCTGGATATTCATATTTAAATTTATTGCTGCTTTTTTTTTTGTCATTTTCATATGTTTGAATGACACATATTTACCAAAATTTGGATTCATCTGACCAAGTAATGGCAGAGTTAGTCATAAACTTTCTGAGAGGAACTGATGGATTCCTGACACCGTGGGCACAGGCGAACCACTTACTGGCAGTTCATGAATTGATCGCCTTCAGGAAATGATGCCTGCCCATTTTCCCAGTAATGAAGTGCAGTTTTCCCTCTATTTTCTGTTGCACTTTCTGCCATCGAGATATTAAATGTGATTTCCCTTTCTGATAGTTGCATCAAATTGTATTCATTAGTACTTTGTGTAATTCAGTGTCTTTCAACATTTGGATTGAAGCTCCTTTCCAAAATACTTTTGCTCTGATTCTGGAGACATTTTCATCTTCATGCTGTGTCAAATGCTGTCTTCAAGATTGTACAGAAGCTGCTCATTAGTTTCTTTAACACTTTCTGTTACTTGGACGACTTTGCCTTTCAATTTGCAGCTGTACCTGGCAAACTATAAACTGAGCAACTCGTGATGATGCCATCCATTAACTGTAACTATGAGAAGAGTGACTGCCTCCTGATTTCTTGTGAAAAATGCAATGATTTTTGATAATACAAAGCAGAAAGCAAAGCCTTATCCCGATATAACTTTTATTTTTATCATCTCTAAGCAGATGTTCAAGCTTCCTTGATTTTTACATGTGTTAGCTGATTCCTCTGAAGTAAGAAAGACAGTAAGTCTCCTCGTTGTGTACACACCATGCTGACTACAATCTGGAAAACCTCTACTACAGTGGGGAATATGCAAATACTTTGTGGCATCATTCCCCAAACATCAAAACAGGAACTTTTCATTGCCTTAGCAGTCCTGGACTATATCAATGAGAAACACAACAAATATGTAAGAAGGAAAGATGTTCTTGAAACAGATTTTTTGCGGGATCGTGTGCTCTGGGATGCTTTATTCCCATGCTGTGGGACTGACCAATAAGGCAGTTTAATAGTACAAGGCTCTGAGTACAAGAAAAAGCTGTTCAAGATAAGACTCTCAAGATCATAAGTATGCACTGGGGAGAAGAAAAAGGATACATTTTATACCAAAATAGAACTTCAAAAAATTCTCTGTGGGCTTTTTTTTTTCATCAAAGACTGTAATGAAAGACGTGTACTAATTGACTATGACAGAATAAAATGGAAACCCTCTGAGCCTGCTTGTACATCACAGGCTGTTTGGATGTGGTAGAGGCACAGCGTTCATGGTGTTCCTTCACCGAGGAATTCCCAGCTATGCGAGGACACCCAGCCACTTCAAAAGCTAAACCGTACCATGGGATATAGCATGGTTACCCTTGCGTCAGCTCTGTTCATGCCTTGAATCTGACTTGTTTTATCCTGCTTTATGTATATAACTTGATAGTTTTATACATATAGGTGTAGGGGGAGGGGCTTACACATATGGGAAAAGATGAAAGCAAATATGCTGTTCCCAGTTTAAAACGTGCTATATAAAACTGCTTTGATGCAAACTAAGGAAAACTCAGGAGAGTTCTCATTCACCGCACCATTTTGCTGGTATTTACTGAGAAATCACACCTAATACAGATGGTGCAATGCATTCCTACTAGCTGTGGTTAACCAGAGTAAATAAAATCATGTTCAGTTCTTTCAAAAGGTATTCCTTGGTGGTGTCAAAGCAGCAACATGAGCACAGGAGAGAAATCAGAATGGCCAAAAAGACAAATCAAAACAGACAATTAAAAAAAAACAAAACACCAAGTAAAACCAAGAGAGATAAGAGTTTTTGTTATTTGCATGCTTATCAGCTCTGAAGAATGGCCTGTCTCCATAGAACCTGAACTGCTAGAAATCCCTGCTGCAACAGGAAGGTTATTGCACATGCAGGATGTCAAGCTGACAGTGTGGTCTTGATGCAGGGGCTCTGGCAATCATCAAAGCAACGGTGATGGATGGACTGTTGACTACAGATGACAGCAAGAAAATAACAAGAAGTTATGGCAGAAAGCAGCAACTGAGGTTTACAATGACAGAAGCTGCAGAAGGAAAGATGTCTGATTCCTACATGTCACAAATTAACAGGAATAAGGCTGGTAATTCCACAGGACGTTAATATTCAGTGATTATGCAATGTCTTAAACGTACATATATGAGCTTTGTGTAAATATATGCCAGCATAAATCATCTGAATTTTGGATTTCTGGATTAAAGGTTTTTGAGTGTGGATTTCATTTCCTGACAAAAAACAGGCTTTGAGGGAAAGCAGATGTTTTCCATGAACATTTCTGTTGTACTAGAAAGCTATTTTTGTTAGAAAAGCAGTAACATCAGAAAGAATCTTCTCAGGACTCCTGCAAAAATTAGGCCAGGGAAAAAGATTATCCTGCAGATGCATTTTTTTTTGTAGTGTAGTAAAAAGCTTGATGAAAAATACAAGTTTGCATAGAGGAGAGGTCCAATAAAAGCAAAGTAAGTTCACACCTATGTTCAACTGTTTTTCTTTTTCCAAGATTTCCAATTATTTGACATGTATTAATATTGGTAACACAGGAATGAAAACACTTTTGGAGGTATTGTATCTGCATTATAACCCTGGAGTTTTGTTAGAACTGTTGTGCAATTTTTTCAACACTTTGAGTGAAGAGGAAGGTGAAGCCAGACAAATTTTCCTTATACCAGCACGTTGTATTTTTCCTCCACCGCATTGCAGTATAACAACTGCTTTTGTTGGCAGAATGACATTTCATTACCTAGACATATGGGAATTGATTTAAGAAATAGCTCAAGAATGAAAGTATCTAATTAATAGTAATGTTTGAGCATTAATTGCCACTGACTGAAATTTTTTACAAAGTAGTGCAAGTATGAACAGCACATAAAACCATGAAGACTACCTGTCTAAACTAATCATATGCAGGTGTTTCTGACCTACTCTCTTTGATTACTAACTCTGAGTTCAGACTTTTTGTTCTACCTTGAAATAGTAAATGACATTTCTTGTCATGATGCAATATCACGGTTGTAACTGCAGAAGCAGCACAGGTCTCTGGCAACCAAATTGCAGGAATTTCCACTTTTCTGTGTAAAATCTTGAGAAGGAGGGCTCCATCTCAGAGAACTCTTTTTAAAGGTAGCTGGGCGGCAGCATTTCAAGTGTTTTTCTAGGGTGAGAATGAGGAAATGATTTTCCTAACTAAAAGCAAATCCTCTCACTCTTTTCAAATGTACCTAGGGGGCTGAGGAAGAAAAGGTAATATTTAAAAAGGAAATACATCTTTTGTAGAAGCACTGGCTAGGAAGACAGGCATTGGAAAAAATTATTAACAACTGAAAAATTATATTCTGCACATCTGCCATGAATTTACATAATGATATCTTAACTAGTGTTCAAATCAAAGCCAGTTCAAGTAAAAAGAAAAGTCTCTGATTGAATTAATGTTGAATTTCAGAGACAAGAAAGGCTAAAAAGCAAGTATTTGCAGGTTTACTTTGCAAGCATATTGTAGCTTACACCATAGTGCAGTGAAAAATATTCTATTCATGCACAGTTGTGCTATCGTAATTGCCAAAATGGCTCAGCATCATTTTAGTTACTAAGGCACTAATGAACCTTTAAACACATGCTGAGACCCAATGATGTTATAGAATTACAGGCAGGATAAAGAGTGAAAACTTTTGCATGTTTGCTCTTCCTGAGGTAGAAATGTTAACACTTTAAGGAAGAATTCATATAATTTGACTTCATCTGAAAATAAGGCACCTAGTTTAAGCTAGTCACTTCAGTGCCATATAAAATCAATGGAAACAGACAGAAATCCCAGAGGTAATTCATAAACAAAAGAAAATACAAAAGACAGCAGACAGCAGTAACCAGCAGGCTGTGAGGCTCCTGAGGCTGGGAGCAGCATCTTGTTCCTCCCCTCCAGCAAGGAACCAGAAGATGGGGCACAGCTCAGCCTCCTCCAGTGCTTCCCTCTTGGCCCTCGCAGGGGAATACAACAGCTGCCTAAATGCTTCATTTGTAAATGCTGTAGTCAGCTGTGATGATGTTTATTCGTGTCTGGCAGCTTCTCACCAGGCAGTGTCCACACAGCTGAGGAACTGCTTTTACAAAGCCTAAGCAGTTACTAATTTAGCTAACTAAAAAATACAACTGCACCACAAACCCTTCCACTGCATTGCCTGCAGCGTAGTCACCATACCCACCATCGATCCTGCAGCAAACCAGTGCAAGAAGCCATCCCAAAAGGCCATTAATCCCTGAGCTCAGCGCAGCAGGCATTCCAGCTAGTTAATGCACAGCTAGCACAAGAAGCTGCTGAGCAGACCTTTACTGCAGCTACGGATCTGCTCTCCAGTATTTAATCACTGAATTGGCATATTATTTATAAATCCTTGGCCAACAATATGTATCTTTTATTTTAGGATGATCAGAGTGGCTTGCAATTTTCTCTTGTACCTCTTGTACAAACGAATCTCGGTATGCAGACACAACATCTATGAGGTTGTATATCCATATGCATGCAAAAAAATCTTACCAGCTATAGGGGAATCAATAGGAAAGTGTTGGATTCCACTAGATTTATCCAGACACCTGAATCCCCTTGTGGGATGTCAGTCTTCCATTCACGGATGGCTGTTGTGAACTGACTATATGTATAGCCTTATAATTGATTCTGCCTTATTCTGACAGAAAGCTGAAGTCTTTCAGCAAATCATTCAGGGTAAATAACAAGCAGACCAGTTGTTTGGTTATTAAAGTATAGATAAAAATAGCCCTCCTTCAAATCGTGGTTACTTTTAAAGGTATTCCCTAATAAGGCTGTCTTCTGTATGAATCATGACCTGATCCTGGTAACTTGGCAACTGCATTAGTTACTTTATATCTGGCAGCTCACACCGCTTGAACAGATTGAACAGATCTTCTTTTCTATAACCAATGCCATTTTCTAGTGCTGTTCTAATTGCCACACATGTGGAGCCTATTGCTTCCATCGTTGATGGGAACCAGCAATTGCAAGGACTTTATACATTCCTTGTTGCTGATGTTGTGAATTTTGGAGGAAAACTATCACAAAACAAGGATTTGTTCTGTTAAGGAGCACATCCATGAACTGTTTGAGGCACTGTGAGACAGCAGGATGAGTAAGTCCAGTAATGTCCCCAGTTTGTAATTTAGGAGGAGTGGAAGTTTAAAAAGTCCAATGTACAAAAAGGAAGAAAAAAGAAAGAAAACAGATGTTCTTCCCCCAGTCCCAGGCAAAGCATCGCTTCTGTCTCCAAATCACTCTCAAAACACTTTTCAGGCTATCAGCAGGAGGAAGAATTCTTTGTCAAATACAGATCTGAAAAATCTCAGATCCATTTGTTTCTGTGTTAAATGATGAAGCCAGTAATATGGAGATTATCTGCCTGTAGCTAAGGATGAGGCTGCAAGGAAAAGAAGCAGCAACAAAGTAAGAAAATCTTAATATTTTAGGAAGCATGCAAGGTCAAATATCCTATTAACTATCATAAGCAAATGACAGTCCTGCAATTAGCATTTAATCAAATTTGAGGAAGGGACTCAGATATATTGACTTTATGAACCCCTCTACTAATTAGCCAATTCTATCTAGGAAATAGAAATGTTTTCTTATTAAAATCAAAGTTATATCTACTAACATTGGATCTGATCTAATATTAGAGAAAATCTAATTATTATCTAAACAATATCTACATAATCTCCTGGAAGAAATTTAGAAGGAAGATTAAATACTGTTATATCCACTCTGGAGATAATATAACTGAAGCAGACATGGAGAAGGAAAAAAAAAAAAGAACAACCATCTAGACACAATACATCTGGACACAGTGCAGTATATGTCTTTCACCTTCTCTGACTCTAAATGCTGAGATATGTTGTATTTTTTCAAACAACTTAGTCCGCATTGGCTATGTCTCTACTGCTAAATTAAACTGTGACAGAGGTCCTGGGAATGATAACTCCGTGATTTACAATGGTAAACTCTGGCATGATTTTGCCCCAAGTCAGTTGGTTCCCTCCTAAACATTTCCCAGACAAGGTTCAAAAGTTGGCAAGGCCAAGCAGTCATTCCAGTGGGCAGAGCTAACCTGTTCTGGGACTGATGGATGCACGCTAGGACATACCAGTTGGCCTCAGTGCTGGAGAGCAGTCCTGGACATATTGAATTTACCTGTATGGTCACAGGCTCTTCAGGGAAACATGGGTCTCTCCAGAAGCAATACAAACTGTAAAGTTGGTTGATAGCAACAAGCAATTTTTCTCACTCGTTGCAGAAGCTACAAACAGACACAATAGGGTGACAGAAAGGACCAAATTGTACAGGATCTGAATTTTAAATCTTGTTGAAAGTGAATGACATAATTTTTTTCCAAATGCTTTTCTTCGTAACACTGCTGTTTTACACTGATAATTTCATTTGCAGCACAGAAACTGCTGTCAGAGAGCTAGCAGCTTTTTCTCTATCCAGAATCCTTGCTTCTTTCTGCCCAATAGCCTTTGAAGCAGACAGTAAAGACAGGTATTTTTTTCTGTTGCCAAATACAACCAATTCTGAGTCTAGACCTGAATTTCTTTTCTAACACGGAGAAAATTTATTAATTTCCTCTTTATCTCTGCTTCTGGAAATGTATCTCTTCTTCAATTAAAGTGTCTAGAATTTACTAGTACCATTTGATTTATTCCTCTGGAAAGAGAAGGGGCACTCTGATACATTTTTAGATCTGACCACTACTGGAAGTGTTCAGTGCATAAAAAACCTATGCAGAATGTGTAGAGAAAAGTAATAGGAATGTTGTGAATGGTGTGAATGGGGAATAAATGGAAATGTCTGACCATGTTTTGAAGACACCTCAAGATTAGCAGCAAATCACAACCCTAGCATGCAGCTAAGTGCAGCTTCTCAGGCCACCAAGGTCAGAGACAAAGGACAGTGAGTAAATCCTGACAACTGATGGAGGTGGGATGGGGTGGAGAGACAAATCACCGTCAGGTCCAAAAGGGTACAGAGAGGCACATGCAGAAATCAGCACGTGGTTCCCAAACCATGAAACAAGATGATGGCTCGATCAGGGTTCCTGTCCTCCACTAGGAACCCTGGACAGACCACCTGAACTCAGGTATCTTTCATGCCGGACAGACTGCCTGTGTATATACATCCCAGTGTTGACTGTGCGAGCGCGAGAGTGTGTGAGCGAAATCAGTACTGTTTTAAAGTAAATCACATTCCAGTCTCATTTTCAGGGAGCAGCAAGAGCAGGGCAGCTCCATGGAGAGCTGGGAGATGAGGGCAACCATGCACACGCAGCTGGAGACCAAAGTAGCCGTGCTAGGGACAGTGGAATATGTATATCGGTTTTAGCTTTGCGTATCTAAATAACAATGCTATGTTTTGATGTAGATGATAGCTTGGCTATCAAAGATCCTACCTGTTATGTAAGATATTCTGTAACACTTAAGAGACAAACATCTCCATGCCTTTGTTTGAAATATTGAGTATGAACACTGCCATTCAATGGACACTTTATTGTGTGATAAATCCAGAAGATCTACTCATTGTAAGCAAGACATCTTCTCTGGACACCTCATATTCACTTGGAAAAAGTGTGAAATCATTGAGTTTAGATGCCTAAAAGGATCTACAGAATGTCTAAGCCTTGAACAAAGACCATCTATGATGAAAACGTATTACTAAAAATGCCAACAAAAAACAATATCCCACTAAATAAGGTGAAGATTAAATAGCAAGCTATTATTACAGCAGAAGTACAAGCAAAATACATCCCATTTTTGTTCACTTCTGTTATCTGTTTTAGAACTCGTATTCCCTATTTAACACATGTAGAAACTAAATCCAGCAATGTATAGGGAAATGAATGAAGAAAATAAATCTTAATCAGAACTATAGTAAAAAGAATGGACAAGGAACTGGAGGCTTTAAAAATGAGTCAAGAGGAAATCATATATTGAAGTGTGTGAATGTGTGCTTATACATATCAACAGTCTGAGTGTGGGGGGTGAGTATGCCTATTATAAACAGGTGTGGATACACAATACGTAAAGCAAAATAGGTTAAATCAGCACAAGACATCACAGCCAACAGAACTGTGAGCTATTATAAAAGCCTTCAGTAGAGGAATAACTCATTAAAAATCCTATCCAGAAAGATGGGGGGGAGAAGAAAAAAGAAGTGTTCTTGGAAAGAAATACTAGCAACAATATGCAAGATTTTATCAAATATTAACGCAGCATTTGACACATGAGGAGCTGTTAATATTAAAGCACAGCACTGAATTTGCATTTTCCCTTCTGATTTATTTCAGGAAAATAATTTTTTCTTCTTTTTCCTTTCTTTTCATTAGAATTCATTTACAAATCAGATCTCACATATGTCATTCTCTTGTCCAAATTATTTTTACAGTTCTTATTCAAAATTGGTGATTTGGGTTAGTACCATAACTAGAATTATTCCTTGCCTAAGGTTTCAGTGAGGTGGCAAGATAATTCATTCTGAACACGAGCTCTGTAGAGTTCATTTCAATTTATTACTCATTTTAAGTGAACTAATCTAAATTAAAATCTCCTTGAATCAATACCTCATTTTTATCATAGAGTATTCTGACTATATCATACAAATCATTCAACTGCTCCTGTATCCGGCAAAGCTAAAATGGCTTTGTGGTGAAGATGGGTTTTTTTTTCTACCAGATGGACTTGTACACAAATGCCACATAAGAGCAAAACTCTCCCCAAGCTGTACACCACTCAGAACATTAGCTCTTTCTATATTCATCAGCCAGCATACTCTAACAATTTGGCTTTGTATCGTTACAGAATTATCCAAGTAAAATAGTAGTGAAATAGTAGCAAGGTGCAGGAATTTATACCTGCCATGGAAAAGAATTAATTTTTTACCCTTTCAACTTCCCATCTGAGTTATCAAAATGAATAGCCAGTTTGTGTTGGTTGCAACCAACATCACTGTATTCATTTTGCGACTGATTCTAATGCTTTTGTTGTTGTGCGGATGGAGTGAAAGAATTTTCTGAACAGATTTTGTTCTAAAGTTGCACCTTTATGTGAAGTTAATGACAGTTAGAAAGTAAGGAATGGGGAGTTTGTTCTCCTGACAAAGGCTGTAAAAAACTTTTAGAAGACTTAGTCATGTCTTGTTCTTTTCATTATTATTTTATGTTCCACTTGTATTACATAGTCTACAGTCAATTCATAAAATACAATAAAGAAAATCCTCTTTTATAGACACACGAATTGGCATGACTGCATAAAGTAGGTGCTGCAGACACTTTATGCCTAGAATCCTAAATATCCCTACTTATTTCTTTCAGATTTTTTCCTTTTTATTTCTTGGCCTTCTCAGTTACCCTCATGATTTTTCAAGTGCGAGAGATATGAAAAAATATTTCAGAATGCCCTGTTTTCGTGAAGCACTTCAGCATGTACCTACCTTTAATCATATGAATGGGTCCCTTGAAGTCCTTTGGACTTACATGCTAAAATATCTTGCAGTTTTTGGTTCTCAGTGCTGTGGAGAACAGAGTAGTCTGTACAGCAACAGCACTCTTTAGCACATGCTTAATCTGAGCCAAGAGTAGTGCTACTTTAATCCCTAAAACTGAGCACCTATTTGGAGAGCCCAGAGGAACCAGTGACTGACACTACAGCTACGTTACTGCAATGCTTTCTTCCCATGTCTGGGCACGGCTCAGTGAGCATCGATGCTCCAGGGAATAGCCAGCCACATCCTTCCTCCCATCTCATACACCCCAGGAGGTGCTTTCTGACTGATGAGGAGACAAGAAACCCAGCACATGTCAGAAGGTAAACCTGGCCACAGCACTGAGTGCCAATCACATTGCTGTTGGACAATTTGTAGGTGTTAGAACCAAAGAGTCTGTGAGGTATGGCATGAGAGGCATGAGATTACAGAGGGATGCACATGGACTGCCCATACAGTGCATGAGCTATTTAGCTCCTAACAGGGGCTCACAATATGCCAGAGCATTCAAGGCTTCATTTTCCCAAATGCCCATGCATAGCCTTGTCAGAGTTCCTTGCAGAGCCACCGCTATATGGTCGTGCTTGTGCCTTTAGATCTGAGAAAATCGTATGCTGTGAATAGATGTGTGATTGTGTGGTCACATTTCAAAATAAATCACTTCAAAATAAATCAAATCATCTAAAGATTTAAGAATGTGCCATTTATGCCCATGAAAGTGTCTTCACTCAGAAAAACTATTGCACTATTCAGCCCTTAAAGTATCATGTAAAAAGAGTACTCTTTTAGATCAATTGACTCAGTTTTGAGTTCTTCCCTTTAAGCAGAGGAATGAACTGTATAAAGTTAAACTATGCCATGGTGTTGGAGTGTATATCAGTCTTTAACTGTATTCTGTGGTTCACTGGTTCTCTTTCTTTCTCAAGAGCACATGGCTATGCTATAAAAGAGAGACACTATTCACAACTTTGTGGAGCTTGTTTTGAAAGAAAGCATCAATCTCTTGCATTGACAGGTTTTACAAGAACAAATCTGGATCTTCCAACACCTTCTTCCAGCTTTACAACTGTTCTTCCATACTGCCAACCTTCTCTACCTCCTTTGGGGGAGTAAGCCTACTGGAGCTCAAAATAGCAGCATTTCCACCAGGTTTCTAAAATGCAGCTCCCCTATGTAATTGTCGTTGCCCCTAACAACTCTTAAAAATGTGACAAGTGACAACACTTAGCCGCCAATCAAGCTATATTTAAAATTTGAGAGGACAAGACTCGAGAAATATGTGACAAACACCCTGTGTAGGTCCATGGGTATAGATCAGAAGCAAGACCTGGTAGGTCTATTCCACCTCTAACTGCTGTTACGCTACAATTAGGGGATTAAAATAAAGTGGAATTAGCACATGTCTGACACAGCCCCTTTTGACAGAGACTACAGTGAACCACATTGTGGACTTCAGTCTGTTTGTCTCTGCCTTGCTGTCAAACTGAAGAGATCAAAATTATTTCAGACATAATATAGGAACAATGAATAAGCTTATATGAAGACAGCACATAGTTCTTCTGATAGTTATGCTTGTTCTCTCAGCCTCTGCTTGAAATGCCTAACACTGAAATTCCTAATTCCTAAATGTTTCAGTAAAAACACACAAAAAGGAAAATAATATCCCAAAAGTTCAGGAGAGATAAGGAAAGGTGAAGAGATATCACACTGTTCACTCTGCGTCAGCCTTTCATTAAGAAGGTATTTGCCTTGCTGGGAGTATGGGATTGTGTGTGTGGGGGGGGACAGGGTCAGACCTTTGGTAGATAAATCTACTTGATACTGGCTCTGCTGAAGAATAGGGAATATAGCATAACACACACATTGTCACTAAGACCAGAATTCATAGGCGTATAGGCATCTATTTTATACTATAAGATAAAAAAGCTTGTTTAGGCTGACATCAGATTCAGGCTGTTAGGGAGAATTTACTCTTCTGAGAAAGAAGCCTGACCTAGATTTCTTTCCACATAAAAAAATTTGCATAAAATAGAATTAAACATGTTGAGAAATGTAGCAGAAGTGTAAGCTTTCATAACACATAAACCTTTTGCTGCAGTGTTATTACTAAATCCTCTGAACAGCAGATGATGAAATGGACTGCAGTTTCTTTCTGTGTTTCCATTCCATATATTTACTTTATTTCATGAGTACTACTCAAAAACTCTTGGATGATCTGAATGCATTAAGGAGAACTGTTCTCCTGCATGGGGAATCTGCAAACAGGCTGGGAAAGATCTTAAGTTCAGAAAGCAGCTCTCAAAGGAATGGCACTGTAGGTTGCTGGAAAGGCAAGTTTAAAAGTGTTTCCGGTCCTGTTTATTTGAATGAAGTGTGGCTTTCCTCTTTGGGAACAGAAAAGCTTGAAGATCTCTCTGTCTCTGTGGAAACCACCTTCACTCTCCTGCCCAAATGCAGTATCAAAAGCTGTCACACAGTGGGAAGAAAAGTGCTTCACAAAGTAAGAAACTGTTTCTCCCTCATCTGGCCTGAGGGAAAAAGAAATGTCAGTATACTTGTAACTGCTAGCTGAACCTTGAAAGGCCAGGAGCTCTGATTTGGCAGCAGAATTACTCTAGTTCAAAGAAGCAAATATGTTGTGGCCTTATTGCTTTAGGCAGACCTATTTATCAACGTTAGTGATATGATCACACAGAGAAACTGGGCAGGTGTTCAAGAATCAGAGAGGCATTAAGCATATCGCCTTGTGTGAAACAGTGGCTTCTGAGGAGCAGTAGATAGGGATCAGTTGTCTTCCACTAAATCTTCTGAGACCCTCCTCACTCCCAGCTGACCACTGAATATGCCTCTCTGCCTGCGCTGTTCATTAAAATACAATGAATTCCTCTTTTTAAATCATCAAAGAGAACAATAGGTGTTACTGTTCGAGTTTTGGGTTTATTCTACTGATGTTAGAGCAAAGTTCTGAAACAAAACACTAGACATTTCTGCTTGGTCTGAGATCAAAACCAGAGAGTAAACCAAAACCCATGATCTGAGCCAACCTTGAATATGAGATTTCATCTACATCATGGATGGAGTAAGATCCTCATATCCATGTGAGCATGGGGTAAAGCTAAACCTTGGATTTTAGATGCTGAAGTTTAAAAGCATTCCCATAAGCGGTTTCAGCTCTCTTCTTAAAAAGAAAGGTTACTAAGGGTGTAAACATTAAAAATTTTATCTTGGGCTGCATCAAAAGCAGTGTGGCCAGCAGACCGAGGGAGGGGATTCTGCCCCTCTACTCTGCTCTAGTGAGACCTCACCCAGAGTCTTGCGTCCAGCTCTGGAGTCCTCAGCACAGTAAAGACATGGACCTCTTGGAGGGCATCCAGAGGAGGCCACAAAAATGGTCAGAGGGCTGGAACACCTCTCCTATGAGGAAAGGCTGAGAGAGTTCAGCCTGGAGAAGGGAAGGCTCTGGGAAGACTTCACAGCAGCCTTCTGGTACCTGAAGGGGAGCTACAAGAAAGCTGGAGAGGGACTTTTCACAAGGGCATGTAGTGATAGAACAGGGGCAATGGCTTTAAACTAAAAGAGGCTGGATTTAGATTAGATATAAGAAAGAAATTCTTTGCTATGAGGATGGTGAGGCATTGAACCAGGTTTCCCAGAGAAGTTGTGGATGCCCCCTCCCTGGAAGAGTTCAAGGCCAGGTTGGATGGGACTTTGAGCAACCTGGTCTAGCGGAAGACATCATTGTGGGGGGGGGGGGGGGGATGGTGTTGGAACTAGATGATCTTTAAGGTCCCTTCCAATACAAACCATTCTATGATTCTATGATTCTATGAAATTTCAGGCAAGCCTAAAACTGGTAATACCCTTCGGAAACTTGAAAATTACACCCCCTGTATCAGGGTGATGAAGAAAGATGAAGAGCTACTGGAGAGAGTCCAGCGGAGGGCTACAAGGATGGTGAGGGGATTGCAGCATCTCCGCTACGAGGAGAGGTTGAGGGAACTGGGCTTGTTCAGCCTGAAGAAGAGAAGGCTGCGAGGGGACCTTATAAATGTCTACAAATATCTGAAGGGTGGGTGTCAGGAGGATGGGGCCAAGCTCTTTTCAGTGGTGCCCAGTGACAGGACAAGGGGCAATGGGCACAAACTGAGGCACAGGAAGTTCCGTCTGAACATGAGGAAGAACTTCTTCCCTCTGAGGGTGACGGAGCACTGGAACAGGCTGCCCAGGGAGGCTGTGGAGTCTCCTTCTCTGGAGATATTCAAGACCCGCCTGGACAAGATCCTGTGCAGCCTACTGTAGGTGCCCCTGCTTCGGCAGCGGGGTTGGACTAGATGACCCACAGAGGTCCCTTCCAACCCCTACTATTCTGTGATTCTGTGATTCTGTGATTCTGTGATTCTGTGGGTGGCACCAGAAAGCCAAGCCACTTGCCGGTTCCTCCATTCCTGCCAGGGACCCCAGACCCTGCCCAGGGCTCATACTTGTGCAACATCTGCTCTTTTGCCAAGGGTGGCCCAGCCAGGCTGGTAGATTTGTCCCATGTAGGACAAAGCCACACTTACAGTTCACATGTATGGTTTGTGATTGGGCTCCTTCTAGCCAAAATATGTAAACCCAACTTGACTGGATTTCAGTCCCAGAGCAAGAATCAACAAGCAGCCTGAAATTTTGTTTTACACCAAATCCTAAAGCAGAGAGTTTAGGTTTTTCTATCACTGCTCTAGCTATGTCAGCGTTGTGGCTGCTTATTACAATGACATTTTTGTGAGGTTGTAGGCAAGGCATGTATTTTAACTGGATGAATCATGTCAGTAGTCTAAAGTTTTATACTCTCTTCCTTCACCCGTCATTCAGTACACATCACAAATCAGCATTTCAATTAATTGCAGCCAGACTTGATTTCTTACACAAAGTGTCATGAGTAAAGAACAATGTTGCCATTTATTTGATGATCACTCGCTGATTGCTTTGTTACTGACAATTTATCCTACAGATTATTTGGGACTGTAGCAAATGATACTGACATCCACTTCTGTATTTATGTAAGTGAAATTGCTCAGGGACTGAGATGAAGATTTACAATGGCTGAAATGCTTAAGGAATTGAAAATTAAGATACAGAAGGTATAAAAACACATTGTTTGTCCTTGAGATAGAGACAAGATGTGCAAATGACTGACTCAATGCACATCTTTCCTGTCTCTCACATTCCTAAAGTAAGATTTAAGCGGGGTTGACATGAATATAAATGCGGCTCTGGTTCTCAGTTTTTGCAGGATTTAGAGGATATGTGTAAAGAATGAACACAAATTCAGGTGAATCTGTCTATGATTCTGCAAAGAAGATGGCCCTGTTTTCACCCAAGAGGTTATAGATGTGGGATTATTTTGCTCAGACAAAGAAGGGAACAGAGGCAACATCTCTAGACCAAGTGACCTGAGCCAGGACTCTGCAATGCGTAGAAAGAATTACTCTTCTTCCTCCTGTTATGTTTTATACGAACAGTTGATATCCCGGTATTATCTGAGCAAGATAGCCGGAGGCATTGAAGTGCCTTCCCCATGGATCCTCAGGGGGTTTATGCGTGAACTAAGCCCCTCATCACATCGCACTGCTAGCTCCAAGTGTAGAAATGCCTGGAAGAAGACTCTGAGGTCCCTAAAAGACATTACCGCTGACACATCAGTAACCCCACGGTACACGGTTGCAGAGTGCAGGCTCTGAAGGTATCGACACTTTCAGTGGCAGTCGAGTGGAAATTTGGTGTCTAGCTGTTCTGCAGCTGAAACATCTGCTGCAGTTTCCTCGCAACAGTTCTTCCACACTAGCAGTTTCTCCCCTTTTACAGGAAGGACTCAGGAAATGGCTGTACCCATAATTCTCTACCTTTTATTGTTTCCCAGGTTGCCACTCAAACTAATGATGAAGGAGGCAGCTACAATTTATGGTATGCCGAAGGCCCATCTGTGGGAAGCTAATTGTTTTTCCTCAGCCACTTCCATATTTATTTTCTTTTTCATGATCTCTGCATTTGAACCAGAGGCCACAGCAATCATGGCAACCACCCACACTGACAGCACATGCTTTTATTTTTCTTGGCAACAATTATTTATCCAGCTTGTCAAGTTGCTGATGACATTGAAATAGCATCTGTTTCACACTGTCTGCATCACTTAATAATGAAAGACACAGTTCTCTGGCCCATTTTATTGATTCTTGTGATGTTTCCCTCTATTTAAATTTTAAATTCTTGGCATCTTTTCTTTTTCTTGGCCCTGGCTTGTTAACTGTATCCTTGTTCACTTTATTAGTTTACTTGCGGCTGCTAAGTAACAATTCCACTCTTGCAGTGAGTTCTTTCCGAAGACCAGTCTCCAAATCTTTCCATTGTTCCCTGGGCTGCCTTAGAGCTCTGCAATCCACACACACTCCCTGGAGCAACGCTTTACTTGATCCACAATAAATCTGTGACACAATACAGAAACACTTGGAAGACAGTATGAGACTCCTGTGCAATAGGTAAAACTGTTGCAAAAGGAGATGGCAAGCCAAGCCTGCCTGTCACCTTGTGTTGCTCTGCTGAAAGGTGTGACTCTCAGGAACATCACAGTAGTGACCACCTCATGTTCCAGCTGACTCCAGGAGAATGAGATCATGGTTTAGACACCAAAGTCCTCATCTCCCGGAGGCAGCTCGGTTCAGACAGTACTGCATAACTTGAAGCCAACCTCACTTCTATACCCCTTCAGGATCCACATTTTTAATCCTTCGTCTATCTTACTTGAAGGACAGTTTCAGAGAAGTGTAAGCAGCTGGGTTCCACAGTGGGCCATGTGGGTGGTGGCTCCTCTTTGTTCTGCATTTTTCCAGTGAGTTTACCCTCTTGGAGAGACACTGATTCAACTCCTTCCCCAACCAAAGTGGAAAGAAAAATATTTTGCTTTCTGGAAAAGTACCTCAGCACTGCCATTGCAGAATGGTATTGTTCCTTCCTCTGGTGAAGATGTTTCTCTCTGGCCTGCCTTACTAAATACATTTATACAGAAAATGTGAGTGAAGGAGTCTTGTTATCCAGGTACTCACTGCAAAGATGGTGAGAAAGGATTCCAGAACTTGGTATTTAACATCAGAAAACAGAAAGCTGACTGTAGTGCACTTGCTAGATCATTTCACTGAAAAAAAATGGCCAGCTTCCTGAATTTGACACTTATCACCCAGTACCACCTTCTGGACCAGAAGTCTTGTATTTCAGCGATCTCCAGCACCCTTTGGAGTACTTGCAATACTTGCAGTTCCTGGATTTGGAATACTTACTCATGCTGTCCTAATGCAACCTCTAAAATAGAGACACTTTTCTTAAATTCCTGCTGGATCTGTTGCACGACTGGACAGTCCCGAAGGGTTAGGAAATTTGCTGGTACTAGGACACAGAGTTGTTTGCACATATACCAACAAAAAGACGCTGTAGATGAAATTGTGGCTTTAGACACAAACTCAGTCACCCTAGGTACGTAGATGTCAAGCATGGCTAGAATACATTGGTACCACCTCTACTTCTTTAACTGTGAACTTCTTGTTTAATTGCCTTATTGTACACATTTGCCTCTTTACGTTTCCCCTGGTGAATTTGTCTTTCAAACCATAATTTGAAACACTTGCTTTTGGTGTTCCAAACTAATCCCTTTCCCTCCCAATGGGACCACATGCCTTAGATTGCCTTAAGACAAATGTGTCTTTATTCTTTGGAGAATTGCTAGCAGATTGATAATTTTTTTGAGAGATATTCAAGAGCAGATGACTGAAGATTATAAATAAATATAAGAATTCTTGGTGAGATGCATACGGAGCTATATTGTATAACTACTCGACCTCGGTACTGTTTTATGTCAATTCCTTGCAAGGTTCAGTGCTGCATTCAGTATGTGCCTAGAGCATTTGATATTCAAGCTTAATCTACCACACTGTAAATCACATACATTTGTGATTCTTGGCAAATTTATGAACTTTTTGCTTGATTGAAAATAATTGAAGTGTCCTTGGACTTGCTAAAAAGATACCAGCCCTACTAAATTTCAGTTAGAAGTGAGCTATACCACTTATTAGTCAATATAATCTGGTAGATATCTGTGATTAAAACTTAACAGCTTCCTGACCGAATTCCACCATGAGGAGTGACTCTATTCCAATTCCCTTAGGGCACGTCTATGCAGGAAGGAGCAAAATGAACCATACTCCCTCCACTAACACTCTGAAATGGCCAGATATAATCTAGTATGGGTCCAAAAGCAGCATTAGTGTGGCACTGTGCCCAAGCTAATAAGTCCTGCTGACAAGACTAGGACCAGATACAGAAGCAGGATGGTGCTGTGCCAACACTTTCCCCTCATATCACCACTCATAGCTGTCTTCTTTCACAGGGTATTTCCTCTTCCCTCCCACATTTTGGTAGTCATGGGTGCCTCAGGCTGCACATGGCTCAAACATGAGCAAGGAGGGTGGTCTAATTCCCTGGGACTCTTTGGTTCGTACTGTATCCAGGCTGCTCTCCAGCCATATCCACAAGATCAAATTTCCTGCATGTTCACACTGTCACATCACACCCTGGCAACGCTGTGTGCTTGCTCTCTGTAAAGCTCCACAGTATGTGCAGGGTGCTCGGTCATCTCTCATGCTGGCCTGACTGCACCATCACACAGGCAGCTGTCCCAGATGGTAGGTCCTCGGCACCATGGAAGCATCCCACACCAGGCTATCTCCACAGAAGAGCAATGTAGACAGCCACTCCCCAACTCCTTCCTGCCTAGAGTGCTAACCAAGGTCTTGTGCCAACAGAGAGCAAAGGCACATGGAGAAGGCACTACACTGCCTTTTTGGCACTATATAGCACAAAGATAACACCCAGAAATCATGAATACACATATTTCAAACAGAATTTGTCTTTAGTAGGACAGAAAACATTTTCCTTTCAGAGCCAAATATCCATGACGCCTCAGGCTTTTCATCTCTGTTGCTGCCAATAGCTTGACCTTTTGTTCTCCCTTCCTGCATGCTGCAGTGCCAGGCGGAAGGGACAACAGCCAGGACCCACAGGGAGCTGCCGCGCTCCCGAGCCAGCTCATTGTCTGGTTCAGGCTGCTGCACCACTCGCTTCGTGCCGCCTTCTCCTCTGCCACACCTCCAGAGGCCAGCCTGCCTTTCCCAGGCTGGTGCTCGTGGGGGATCTCTGCACAAGGATCTTCTCCTGAAAAGGACTTGTTAGTGAGGCACAGCCTTGCAGGGTGGGTATCCTGACGAGACGTCTGGCATTGCCTTCTCCGGGTGTGAGAGAACTCTTCTGTCGGAGGTTTCTGTACAGCCACAGGTACACGTATTCTCACGACAGTGTTCCCTGAAACTTTCTGCAGTATTATAGATCTGAACATACAGAGGCAAGCAAACCCCAATGCCTGAACTCTAACCTAATTTTCCTTCTCCCAGTGCCCAGCCGCACACACCCTCCCTCAATCCCCTCCAGAGATAGAATCCTGTCTCTCCAGGATCCTGGGTACTTTCACAGTCATGCAAGTGCTGTTCCTTGGAGACAGACTATGGGGTCTGCTGCTTGCCTACAGCCTGTGTGATTGACCTCGCACACTAGCATACTTAGGTTCTCACCCGGAATAAAGTGTGAGCTCTGGTTCTGGGCTGCCCACCCCTCTCCTTTACGGCTTTTAAAGGTAAGACTATTCCCCTGGGGGGGACATTATATCATGGTACCATAAAGTTGAGGATACAAAAGCAAGGTTTGGGATGAGGACTACTGCAGGGTGTTCTGCGGTACATGTTATCACATGAGATGCCCCAAGCATCATGCCTAGAGCTGCCCTCAGTGCCTGATGTTTGAACAGGTGGTGGATTCTCAGCACTGGCCTGACAGAGCAATGTATATTCTGATTCCTGTGATTCCTAATAAGAAAAGGGTCAGTCCTGGCTAATGCTAGCTTCAATAAATTTAGGCTGAGAGATTTAGAATGCAATGAACTTTACCAAGAAATATCCATATAACTCTTTGAAAGAATTTTGTGGCCACAGATAATTTCATTTTCTTATTATGGCTGTAGAATTAATTATTTAACAGATGTCCAAGGAGTTGTTTGAGAACAATACAGAACCTCAGGCATTCAGCAAGGCCATTGTCCATACCTTGCATAGTGAAACCACAAACTAGAGGCTTGGGGGCTGGGACAAAATCACAAGGGATCAAAAATGCATTTTTAAGCAGTTGACTTGATTATTTTGTTAGGTGGCACAGGATTTTCCCTTAGAATATGAAGTATCAGGGCTTCCTGAGGCCAGACAATGACCTGGCACCATGAACCCATTATCTCAAGGCAGATTTTAAATGCATTGGATTGACATGAAGGTGAATCATTATGGTAAAGAAGAGCTCTGGATATACCTTACACAAAAACTGAGCAGACACACTCTGAACTCTATCACTTAAAGTTACAATGCTCCTTTACTGGATGGCAACAACGGGATTAGCACTGCAAAAGCCACTGTAACTGTCTTGGAGTGGTATTCTGGGAAAGGAACTCAACAGGGGCAACAGTACAGAGATGAAATGGAACGGATCTGAAAGCAGAAACTTGAAAGAGCCCCTGCAGCTAGTGTAGGAAATTGGATGGGAATGGTACATTATCTCTTAAGGCAGGATGGATATTCAAGCTGCCACAGACTTGAATGAACATGGGACATGATATTCCCCGAAGCTGATTAAAATCCTATTGTTGATTTCAGCGGTACAAGATTGAGTCCTGGGGTCAGTTCTGTGCAGGGGAGGGTGAAAAGCAGGTGCTATGAAGAGAAAAGAAACAAAATAAAAGAAGAAAGGAATTTTCTGACTGCCTTGATTCATGGACCTCAGCGTTAACTTTGCACTACCTCTCTGCATACAAGCCATGGAGTCAGCCAGGCCCCTTTGGCCCCAGTGTGTTGCAAACGAGTCTCAGTGTCTCATCGTACCTGAAAGCCAAATGTGGCCCTCAGAGGGACATTCACACACGCAGCTCTCAGCCCCAGTTAGGTCCCATAGGCTCCCTCTAGTTAGTGACAAGCAAAAAGCTTCTCCACAGGTTACTCAAAACACCAAAAGGACGATCCTGCTCTGACAGTCCACCTGGGTGGTTTAGCTCACTCACTACTATGGAGAGCATCTAGACATCACACAGGAATCCAAATTAGGTGTTTCTTAGATGGAATCCGTAGAGCTTATTCTGAGGTTTGGAGCCCATAACCTTTTGCAGACGTTGCTCCCTCTTTGCTAAAAATAGGCTGAAAATTCTGCTTACTTCGCACAGCACGTGCACTGGTAACGACTCTTGTGACACAACTGGTAAACACAGAAAAGCAGCATTTGGTTGGACCAAAGACCTTCCTAGCCCCAAATCTTCTCTTTAACAGCAGCCATAAACAGAGACTTTGAGAAAATTAAGAACACAGCAAGCATGTATGGTATTTTCCGCTCTTATTCTGCCAGATTGCAGGCATTGTCAGCACAGGACATCCTAATCCAAACATGGGTTTCTATGTAGTCTATGTTTCTCTTCCATGAGCATGTGCAGCCTCCCCTGAACCTAAATTAATGAATGTTATACAACTATAAAATCAGCACCAGCTTTGCAAAGTGAAGATGTGTGTCAGAAACTGTCTTGGCCAGGAAGCAAACTTAAGTGGGTATGACTGTGAGCCTTTTTATTGCAGAGAAGAGAGAATTTATCTTCTTTTAGAGGGTTTTTTGGAAACTCATTATCTGCACTCAGCTTTTAAACCATGTGCCGCTCTTCTTCTATCTGTATTGCGAATAACAGTGCTACAAGAGAAAAATATTAGTGTTGCTAACCTGGGAAATCTGTGCAGTTATTGTAAAAACTGATGCCTTTCCGTGTCTTTCCATCACAGATGTAAAAGGGGGCCAGTTGGCTAAAATAAGCAGATAAGGAAGTAGATAAAGACCCTGTGACAGCTGGGAACTAAGAGGTCCATATTAGGACTGATAAGCTTATTTCAGTATGCTGAACTTCACTGGAAGCTTGCCAGAGGTCTATAAATCAAAAAATCTTGGAGACTACTGAAATAGACAAAGAGAAAAACATCAGCTTCCAGATAATTAGATAAGATCATATGAAAAGTACTGTATTAATCAGAGATACACATAACTATTCCAGTATTCATCACTCCACTGCACTTGTTCCCTATGCTTTAGAATATGGGGGTGTAACAGATCAGAACAAGTGACTCTTACTTTAAGCAATACAGGAGCCTGAAAAAGCCCCTAGGCCCAAACTTTGTCATTCTGTGGAGTAATTGCTGTAGATTTTCCAAAGAACTTGAATAATAGTTGCCAGCATAAAATATTCACTTGCACTACTAGAATCATAGAATCATAGAATGGTAAGGGTTGGAAGGGACCTTAAAGATCACCTGATTCCAATTCCCCTGCCACGAGCAGGGACAGCTTCCACTAAACCAGTTGCTCAGAGCTCCATCCAACCTGGCCTTGAACACTTACAGGGAGGGGGCAGCCACAGCTTCTCTGCGCAACCTGTGCCAGTGTTTCACCACCCTCATGGTGAAGAATTTCTTCCTGTGTAAATAGATAGCAGAGTTTCTTCCTGTATAAATAGATAGCAGATTTGAGATGTGGTCACTATGAAAGCTAAATAACTTGCCAGAGTTACTTCACAAAGCTCTGAAATGCGTATCAGGAAGGCACAATGTATAAAAAAGCAACACAGATTTCTCGTTAAAGCTTTTCTATCCATACAGTGCTAGAGGCTAAACTGCATGAAATACTCACTGAAAATCCTCTTATAGGTCTTTTCTTTCTCATAGTCAGAAGAACATTGAACTGCAACTGTTGTGTTTGGCAAATAATATTAGAACTTGCAAGTGAATTCAAAATATCTGTCGCTAGGAGTAAGACAATTCAACTGACTGTAAATAGAAACTGCATGTGCAGGCTGGAGAGAACACTTGTCTGTTGGTACAGTAATTTTTTGCATGCACGCTTTTCATCAGGGTGTCAGCTCTGCAGGTGTGACACCATCATAAACCTATAAACCTCTTGCTGGTACAGCAGACCTCAAGAACTTGCCACTCTTGACGGTATATGGAAATAGCAGACATCTACATTATAAACAAACTTCTTTTTTGAAAAGTATGCCCTTTCAGAGTTGTTGATACATAGGGCTGAGAAAGACCTTGGGGAGTTGCCTGGCCTCTCCTTTTGCTCTGAGACAGGACAAATGATGCCAGACATGCCTGGCAGATACTTGTTTTAGCCACTTTAAAAGACCTCCAGTGAATGGGATTTCACAATTCTTCCAGCAAAGCTACTCAGCATTTAGTCATTCCTATAATGCAATAGCTTTTTGGAACAGATTTTTTCTTAATACACTAGTCTTCAATTGGACTGTTTAGTGATTTGAGATAGTCCATACGACTATGCAAATTTATCCTTCTGTGTTCTGTGTTTACTCTGTCTTGAAGAATCATATTTATGCAAGTTCCAACTTAAGGTGTTTTTCTCATTGTCAGTTTATGACACTTCCCCTTCATTTCATTTGTAAGGAGGAGGGGAGGAGTTGCCCTCTACATCAAGAAATGAGTAGAGTGTGAAGAGCTGTCTCTGAAGAATGCCCACGAGCAGATTGAAAGCTTCTAGGTAAGAATTAGAGATCAAGGCAAAAAAGGGATCCCTCTGGTTGGTGTCTACTATAGGTGGCCCAGTGAAGGGGAGCCTACTGATAAAGCCTTCCTACTCCAGCTACAGCAGGCTTCGTGCTCACAGGCTCTCATCCTGCTGTGGGACTTCAACCACCCCGACATCTGCTGGAAAAGTAGAATGGCGAGCTGTAGGCAGTCCAGTAGACTTCTAGAATGCATTGAGGATAAGCCAGCTAATAGACCTCCCTAACAAAAGCGATGTGATACTGGACCTGATGGTCACCAATGCAAGTGAGCTAACTGGTGATGTCAAGATTGGAGGGAGCCTGGGCTGCAGTGATCACGCACTGGTGGAGTTCACAGTCCTGAGGTATAAGGGTCAGGTGAAAAGTAAAGTCAGGACCCTGAATTTTAGGAAAGCAAACTTCCAACTCTTCAAGGAGTTAAACAGGACCCCCTGGGAAACAGTCCTTGGGGACAAGGGAGCAGAACAGAGTTGGCAGATCTTTAAGGATGCTTTCCATAGAGCACAAGAGCTCTCAATCCCCCAGTGTAAGAAATCAGGAAAGCAGGGCAAGAGACTGGCATGGCTGGTCAAACTAAAGAGCAAGAAGGAAATGCACTGGCACTGGAAGCAGGGACAGGTATCCTAGGAAGACTATAGGGGTGCTGCCTGGTTGTGTAGGGATGGGGTCAGAAAGGCCAAGGTGCGGATGGACCTGAACTTGGCAAGGGATTCAAAGAATAATAAGGGTTTGTAAGATATGTCAGCCAGAAATGGCAGGTCAAAGAAGGCACAGCCCCCTAATAAGCAAGACTGGCAAACTGGCAACAACGGACCAGGGGAAGGCTGAGGTACTCAACAACTTTTTTGCCTTAGTCTTCACTGGCAATCTCCCTTCCCACGTCTCTTGAGTGGATGGACCTCAAGGCAGGGACCGGGGGAGCAAAGTCCCTCCACTGTAAGAGAAGATAGGGTTCACGACCACCTGAGGAACCTGAACATATATACGTCTATGGGACATAATCAGATGCATCCCACAGTCCTGAAGGAATTGGATGATAGAATCATTAAATCGTTAAGGTTGGACAAGACACCTAAGATCATCAAGTCCAACCATCAACCCCACACTATCATGCCTGCTAAACCATGTCCTGAAGTGCCATATCTACAACTTTTATTGATGGAGTTGCCAAGCCATTCTCCATTATATTTGAAAGGTCATGGCAGTCAGGTGAAGTCCCTGGAGACTGGAAAAAGGAAAACATTGCACCCATTTTTATAAATGATAGAAAGGAGGACCCTGCAAACTACTGACCTGTCAGCCTCATCTCTGTGCCTGCGAAGATCACGGATCAGACCCTCCTAGAAGCTATGCTAAGGCACATGGAAGACAGGGAGGTGATTCGAGACAGCCAGCATGGCTTCATCAAGGGCAAGTCCTGCCTGACCAACCTAGTGGCTTTCTATGATGGAGTGACTAGATCAGTGGACAAGGGAAGAGCTACAGATATTGTCTATCTGGATTTCTGTTAGGCCTTTGACATGGTCCCCCACACTACCCTTCTCTCTAAATTGCAGAGATACGGATTTCACAGATGGACTGTTGGGTGGATAAGGAATCGGTTGGAAGGTCGCAGCCAGAGAGTAGTGGTCAACAGCTCAGCATCCAGATGGAGATCAGTGACGAGTGGAATCCCTCAGGGGTCCATACTGGGATCAGTGCTGTTTAACATTTTCATCAATGACATAGAGAGTCAGATTGAGTGTGCCCTCAGAAAGTTTGCAGATGACACCAAGCTGAGAGGTGCAGTTGACATGCCAGAAGGACAGGATATCATCCAGAGGGACCTGGACGAGCTCGAGAAGTGGGCCTGTGTGAACCTCATGAGGTTCAACAAGACCAAGTGCAAGGTTCTGCACCTGGGTCAGGGCAACCCCCGCTATCAGTAGAGGCTGGGGGATGAAGGGATTGAGAGCAGCCCTGACGAGAAGGACTTGCGGGTACTGGTGGATGAAAAGCTGGACATCAGCCAGCGATGTGTACTTGCAGCCCAGAAGGCCAACCATATCCTGGGCTGCATCAAAAGCAGCATGGCCAGCAGGTCGAGGGAGGTGATTCTGCCCCTCTACTCCGCTCTGGTGAGACCCCACCTGGAGTGCTGCACGCAGCTCTGGAGCCCCCAGTGCAAGAAGGACATGAAGGTGTTTGAGTGGGTCCAGAGGAGGGCCACAAAAATGATCAGAGGGCTGGAGCACCTCTCTGATGAGGAAAGGCTGAGAGAGTTGGTGCTGTTCAGCGTGGAGAAGAGAAGGCTGTGGGGAGACCTTACAGCAGCCTTCCAGTACCTGAAGGGGTCTATAGGAAAGGTGGGGAAAATATTTTCAGCAGGGCTTGTTGCGATAGGACAAGGAGTAATGGCTTTAAACTAAGGGAGGATAGATTTAGACTAGATAGAAGGAAGAAATTCTTCACCATGAAGGTGGTGAAACACTGGAACAGATTGCCCAGAGAGGTAGTGGGGGCCCCATCCCTAGAAAAATTCAAGGCCAGGTTGGACGGCACTCTGAGCAACATGGTCTAGTGGAAGATGTCCCTGCTTACTGCAAGAGGGTTGGGCTATGTGACCTCTAAAGGTCCCTCCCAACCCAAACCATTCTATGATTCTATGACTTTATGATTCGATAACACAGAAGTAAGGAAAATTGGATGTTATGCAGTAAACTTTGGAGCAAAACAGTTTTACAAAGAGGAAAAGTAGCTTCATGATTTAAGTTATTTTGAATACTTAGTTTATCCAAATCATCTTCCAGTGTGAATTTCTGGAAATCTGGCAAAAAAATGAAGTGCATCAAATCAGAAATAGAATAAAATTATCTTCAGCCACTCCATTCTTTTTATTTACAGCATAGGCTGCTTCATTTGCAAGCTTCCACCAAGCAGGTCCTGATTACACCCTTCTCAAGGAAACCAAATGCATGGACACAAGTATGTCCTGAGTGAAGCCACGTGCTGTCACAGGGGCCAGAGCAAAAACAGAGAGCTATTTTCATGGTGGGAGAAGGGTTCACTTCAATAAACAGTTTAGACAACCATTTGACAAAGACTAACAATGCTGCTTCAGCTGGAGGCAAGCGACTGATTAGCAGGAAATAAACAACCTTAAAAAAAACAACCACCCCATTACTAGATGTTAGTGAAGCATCAACTTGCATTTATGTTTTTTAACTACGTGATGAGAGCGCTTCACGTGCAGTTCCTAGGACAAACCAGAAGTTAAACAGAAGAATGTCTTTCAACATCTGTATGATAGAGAATAAGTTTAATCATCTCCTCCTCTCCAGAAAGATTAGCAGTGTAACTGAAGGAACACTCTGTATACTGCTTTTATTCTCAGAGAGAGCTGATAACTCATTATAGGTGCAAAAATGTGCCTGCAGCCTACTGCATATTGAGAATGTGAACACAGAGTTAAGAAAGTGGGAACCTGGAACAGAACTTTCAACATGTGGGACACAGTACAGCGAATAATGCAATGAACAGCATTCACTGAGCTCCAGGCAATTGGTACAGCTAGCTATTCTCCCAGTATGAGCTAAACAACATACTTAGTTGAAGTAAAAATGTGCAAGCAGTACCAAACAAAATTATGCTCTTTTTTTTTTCTTCCTTGACAATGGGGAACAGGAAAAGTGCCTACTAGTTCTTTAGTTTTCTATGTGGTATTTCTTTCAAATTGTAATTCATGAATTTATTTTGTCTCCTTAAACAAAGGATGCAAATATCTCACATATTAAGGTTTCACAGCTTCTTACTTATTTTATTTCTTGAACAACTAAGCAATAGTTAGCTAATTCTTGATCAAACAGGACACCTGCAACTATATTCTAGTCCCATGATATGATTGCTAGACTAATAACTACGATGACTTCCATGATTTTCAGTCCTGTTACTTTTCCTAGTGGTGAATGAATACTGTCTATGCACAAACAAGTGAGACAGACGGAGTTTTAAAATGGAAGCAATTCTCCTGGTCTTCCATATAGTACTAACTGCTCTTCATGGAAAGCATGAGAGGACTTCTAGTAAGAAACTACTGATACATTTTTCTCACTCCCAATTTTAAAGACTGAACTGAGAAATTGAAGAAGGAAATTCATTCTTTACCCCCCAAGAAACTCTCTATTGTGTACAGCCCAATTTTTGGCAAGACCTACCACAGAAATTATCCAGGCAGAGCTAGAAGGACACCCCTGGGACTACTGCTAGATAGGGAGAAAAATCATAAAAGCACCATGGTATGGAGGACTTTGAAACCACTTTTGGCAGAGACTGGGAAAAGTGATTAAAAACTGGGCTTCATGATTTCATGTCTCTCTTATTCTCTTCTTTCTCACCAGAAGAGCACTGAATTAGATACATATTTATAATGCTAATGAGAATGACTACAGCTATATTTAAAGGGATAATTATTTATGACAAGACATGAGAGCGCCTTTTTTTCTTTTGGGCTTAATCTAACCACACTCTGGTGGGACTTGAAATCCCTTATGCGTTGATTTACATGATACAGTTGAATTCTTTTGACCTGGTGCTCTGCAGTGCAAGCCTGACTAAATTTTGCTATTTCGTTCTAACTTATCACAGAATCACAGAATCACAGAATAGTAGGGGTTGGAAGGGACCTCTGTGGGTCATCTAGTCCAGCCTCCCTGCCGAAGCAGGGTCACCTACAGCAGGCCGCACAGGACCCCGTCCAGGCGGGTCTTGAATATCTCCAGAGAAGGAGACTCCACAACCTCCCTGGGCAGCCTGTTCCAGTGCTCCGTCACCCTCAGAGGGAAGAAGTTCCTCCTCATGTTCAGACGGAACTTCCTGTGCCTCAGTTTGTGCCCATTGCCCCTTGTCCTGTCACTGGGCACCACTGAAAAGAGCTTGGCCCCATCCTCCTGACACCCACCCTTCAGATATTTGTAGGCATTTATGTAATAAATAACTTATGTATATAACTTATGTAGCTACAGGATTTGCCCTCTACTAACAAATAAAAAAAAAAAATGAAGGACTGAGCAGCAGTAAATGGAAATGGAATTGGTAGAGATCCATCCCTTGCAGACATGTCTTACTTAAATTTCTATAGTTATTCTGTTATCTTGCAGTCTTCTTCCATACTATCTGCCAAGTGCTGGACAGGTGGAAATCAACCTGTGACATCATTCCTCTGGACTTCAAAAGGGTAAATCAAGGACAATTATTGGAAGCTTTTTTAAAAAGAAAAGAGCTAATTTAAAGTAAAAATATTCCCTGTTTCTCATAGTACAATTAACTATTTCAACTTTATAAAAAAATGTAAATAGGTGATAGACTAGTAACACTTGGTTATCTCTAGGCAGGCCCAGTTCCAGCTCTCACTGAATTCAAGGGCAGTATTTCTGCTGGCTGACTTTGAATCAAGTGTTGAATACCTATCCCTTCACTGAGTCACCTCAGAGTGCACCTAACTTACAGAAGAAAGCTGCAGTTGCACTCAGTGTGTTTACAAACAGTAAAGCACTGATAGAGTAGTGAACAACATGCTGACACTTTAGAATAGAAGAATAGAATAGAATAGAATAGAAGTATTTCAGTTGGAAGGGACCTACAATGTTCATCTAGTCCAACTGCCTGACCAATTCAGGGTTGGCCTAAAGTCAAAGCATGTTATTAAGGGCATTGTCCAAATGCCTCTTAAACACTGACAGGCTTGAGGCATCGACCACCTCTCTAGGAAGTCAGTTATAGTGTTCGACCACCCTCTCGGTACAAAAATGGTTCCTAATGGGACTCTTATAAAGGTAACTTTAAAATAACTCATATTCTTGGCAGATTACTTGACTTTTGTCCTTTATGATTTTCTTTTCCTGTTCTCCGATAAAGTCTGTTGAGTACAGACAAAACATTAACCAGCCCCGAAGCTTCTTGTGACTAGGCTTATTCAGGATAATCTAGCAAAGAATTTCAGTTCTCTAGCCCAGCTCTTGCATATATGAAGCATTCCCCATCCCTCCTTTAAAATCCAGCACTGACATAGGCACTCTGACCGACAAAGCAACCTTGGCCCAGCCATCAGGTATCTTGAATCCAGCTTTGAACAACTTTCCATTCGCCAGCTCTACATGCAATAAATAGCACACACTAACAAATATCATGATCTTTAAATAGCCAAACTTTAACATTCCCTAGCCTGAGCCTTTCTTTCCTTGCTTCCAACCCTCAGCTTGTTCATTTTTCAAGCATTTAAAAAAATGAAATTTCGTGAGGTTAATGTAACATGCAAGAGAGATTGGCTCAGTTGCAGAAGCAGCCATAACCTTTTCTTCATGCTGTCAGTAAAGCTATTTTGATTCAAGTCTTGCAAAGCACCTATATTCTCATGTCCTTGAGCCCCATGGGTCCCCTCTGTTCTGGTCACCAATGGTACACCCGCTGTCTTCCCATCTCCACCAAGCTGGAGAGGCTTTTGGTGCTGTGAGAAACTCAGCTGCTCCCCACCACCAGCTAGCCCTGTGCGGCATTGACCTTCAAGCCAGATTCTCAAACCAGGAGTTGTCTCCCATGGAGTAGGTCCGTGCATGGAGTACTGGTGCCTGAAATGACCAGTAGAAAGTTATGTGTGTCCCACCTGCAACGGCCTGTAGCTGGAGCCCTCATTTGAGATGTAGGAGACCAGGGCATAAATCCTTATTCTAGTCCCCACAACAGAGGCTAATGTGAGTCAGGGTTTCAACGCAAGGCTTCATTTCTCACCTAGTGCACTTTTAATTAATATATAGAGTGGCAAACTTGCAAAAATAAAGGTGGTTAGTGAGGGCACTTCCCTGAGACATGGGATCAATCAACCAGAATGGAGATTTTAACCTGAATTTCCTGTGTGATTTAAAAACTAGGAAGCAGATTGATCTCAGCAGCATCCTCCACCCCTTAACAAACCCCTCGTAGACATGCCTCAGAATTGATTCTTCAGTGCCTAAATAGCCTGGGAATTAGCCATTACAAAACTGCAATTAGGTTTTGACAAGGCCATTTAAAACTAACCTCCTCTGAGAACAGAGAGCAGGTAAAAAGAGAAGAAAACAATGACGCCCCAGTGCTTCAAGCAGGTTTAGGTTAAGTTCTGATAGCTAAATTAATTTGGAACACAAAAGTTTTTGCTCAGACTGTTGTCCCTAAATTTCTTAGGTGTTTAAACAATCCTTGTTTCCTGCTTCTTTCTCCCTAAATCATCTCCTGTATTTCAGCTCCTTGCATCTAATTCCATAGACAGTTAGGTGAGAGTTTGTTATCCTACAATATAGTTCAAAACTGAACCCCACATCCAAATATTAACAATGGGAACTTTTAAAAATTGTCATAGGAGCTTTTGTCAAGTACGAATGAGTGTCAGTTTTGTGTATTACATAAACAACAGTACTTCACTGCTCTCTCATTGCTCTTCTGACTGCATTTTGGAATAATATGGTAATTACATCACTTCCCATGAGTACATGAACCAAGATTCAAAACCTCTTTAGCTCCCATGTCAGGAAATTTTCAAGCAAATTCCATGTTAGCCTGCCTAAATCATACTCTGTTCCCCTTCACGAAGGTTTCTCAAGATTTTTCAGTCTCTAGCAACTGCAATGTAATAATACGTAATAGAATGTACCGCTTAAGTTTGCATTGTTTTCCTTTGTTCATATTTAACTCTTTCAAATCTTTGTCTGACAAAGACAGAAGTTTTCTTTTGCCTTTGTTAGTCCTGTTGGATTCGGAATGAACAGAAGTTCACTCCTAATAAATTTTGAACTTATATTGTGATTTCCTTTTTTCTTTACAGAAAACATTTCTCCTATTCTATAGCCCAAAATTGGCCAGATGAGACAGTTACTTCTCTGATGAATCCTTTCCTGCAGTCCCAGTGGGATGTTAGCCACTCACTCAGTAGTACAAATGTGGAGCTGTTCTGCAATCTGTTATTAATAGTGCCCATTAGCCCTCCGAGGTGTTTGCAGTATGACCGCAGAAGATTAGGACAATACAGGGAAGTCTGGGACACAGCATGAAGGAAGGGCATGTTGAGCCACCCAACAGCATGCAGCTATCAGAGCCAGCAGTTTTTGCAGAAGAGAGCCAGGAGTTTTGTGAGGACAGCACATGTGGGCTGAGCAGAGGTGGTGATGTGCCACAGGGCATGGTCTCAGCAGCTGCTGGAGCATCAACTCCTGTAATGTCAGGGTCTTGGCCCAGATGAAGCTCTGAAAGGAGGACACAGCCCTGCACCCCTACAGGAGTGTCTGGCAACTCTTGCTGGGGCTGGGGTGGGAGGTAGGCTCATAGCCTGCAGAAGATATGTGATGGTGGAGGGTCTGTGATGCCAAGAAAGGAGCTGCAGGAGAAGATCAGCAGACTGCGTGGCATCAGAGATGATGAGAAAGAAATTCTCTCTACCTGGCCAACCTAGTGGCTTTCTATGATGGAGTGACTAGATCAGTGGACAAGGGAAGAGATATGGATGTGATCTATCCGGACTTCTGTAAAGCCTTCGACACAATCCCTCACAACATCCTTCTCTCTAAATTGCAGAGATACGGATTTGATGGGTGGAGTGTTCGGTGGATAACGAATTGGTTGGAAGGTCACAGCCAGAGGGTAGTGGTCAATGCATCAATGTCCAAATGAATGCTGGTGACAAGTGCTGTCCCTCAGGGGTCCATTCTGCCATACTGGGACCAGTGCTGTTTAACATTTTCATCAATGACATATAGACAGCGAGATCGAGTGCACCCTCAGAAAGTTTGCAGATGACACCAAGCTGAGCGGTGCAATTGACATGCCAGAAGGACAGGATATCATCCAGAGGGACCTGGACAAGCTCGAGAAGTGGGCCTGTGTGAACCTCATGAGGTTCAACAAGGCCAAGTGCAAGGTTCTGCACCTGGGTCAGGGCAACCCCCGCTATCAGTAGAGGCTGGGGGATGAAGGGATTGAGAGCAGCCCTGACGAGAAGGACTTGCGGGTACTGGTGGATGAAAAGCTGGACATCAGCCAGCGATGTGTACTTGCAGCCCAGAAGGCCAACCATATCCTGGGCTGCATCAAAAGCAGCATGGCCAGCAGGTCGAGGGAGGTGATTCTGCCCCTCTACTCCGCTCTGGTGAGACCCCACCTGGAGTGCTGCACGCAGCTCTGGAGCCCCCAGTGCAAGAAGGACATGAAGGTGTTTGAGTGGGTCCAGAGGAGGGCCACAAAAATGATCAGAGGGCTGGAGCACCTCTCTGATGAGGAAAGGCTGAGAGAGTTGGTGCTGTTCAGCGTGGAGAAGAGAAGGCTGTGGGGAGACCTTACAGCAGCCTTCCAGTACCTGAAGGGGTCTATAGGAAAGGTGGGGAAAATATTTTCAGCAGGGCTTGTTGCGATAGGACAAGGAGTAATGGCTTTAAACTAAGGGAGGATAGATTTAGACTAGATAGAAGGAAGAAATTCTTCACCATGAAGGTGGTGAAACACTGGAACAGATTGCCCAGAGAGGTAGTGGGGGCCCCATCCCTAGAAAAATTCAAGGCCAGGTTGGACGGCGCTCTGAACAACCTGGTCTAGTGGAAGATGTCCCTGCTTACTGCAAGGGCTTGGGCTAGAGGACCTCTAAAGGTCCCTTCCAACCCTTACCATTCTATGATTCTATGATTCTAAGTTGTCCAGATCTTCTAAGAGACTCTGCAGACACAAGAGCCTGGACATACAGCTGTACTGAAGGAGACACAGGGAGAATCTGAGCTTGTCTGGTTGGGGAAAGGAGACTTCCACAATGACCACGCCTGGAAGCTTCTGACTTATGGCACCATGAGGATGGAACCTTGACAGAGTGGAGACATGGGCTGACACGAGCATTAGCAGCTGGTCACAGGAGGTGATCATTGCTCTCTCTGCTCAGCACTGGTGAGAAACATCTGGGTGCTATGTCCGACACTGGACTGCCCTGCACAAAAGAAACATGATGCACTAGAGTGAGTCCAGCGCAGGGCCGTGACAATGATTAAGGGACTGGAGAATCCGTCATATGATGAGAGGCTGCAAGGTGGGACTGTTCAGGCTGGAGAAGGGCTAGGAGAAGTCTTACCCAAATACCTGATGGGGGAGTAAAGAACACCAAGCCAAGCTATTCTCGGTGGTGCCCAGCAAGAGGACAAGAGTCAAAGGGCACAAATTAGAATATAGGAAGTTCAAGTGAAATGTAAGAAAAAAATATTCTACTGTGACAGTGACTGAGCAATTGAGCAAGCTGCCCAGAGAAGTTGTGAAGTCTCCATCCTTGGAGACCTGACTGGACATGACGCCGAGAACCCCGCTGTAGCTGACCCTGCTTTGAGCAGGGAGGTTGGACTAGATGATCTCCAGAGCTGCCATCCTAACTCAGCTGTGTCTTGAGAAAAACTGCCTCTTGTCAAACTTTTCAGAGCTGTTGAGGATGCTGAAATATTGGCTGACTCTCCTGATGAGCGTTCAGGACTAGTCAAAGCCCAGGAAAACAGAATGACAAACACACCTTAGCAGAATTTTAGAAACGGGTCTTCAAATCATGGCACTTATTTATGATTTAACTTAAGGTAGCATGGGGTTGGAAGCACAATGGAAACTGTGTAGAATATTTCTAGTTTTAAAACTTTTTTCTTTGACTAACATCTGCTTATGTAGCAATATAATTACTGGCTTGGTTTCCAGAAGGCTGTTTGCATGCTGTGTACAACTGCCTGCAGGTTCCCTAGGTGAAGAGCCTCTTAAATTCAGAGACATGCAAATGATACTGAAGACATAGTAGCCCTAAGAATGTGGGAATTGCAGACTTCTACTTAGAGTAGGTAACTTACTGAATTTTGACACAAGAGAGGGCTATCAGACAGAATAAGAAGTACCAGGTTGGGGGACCAGCCCATCCTACAACAATGAAAGATATTTATTGTTTTCTTCAGCCTACCAGGTGATAATAGGGAGACTAAAGTTGTTTTAAGTTGTTTAGGTGATGTAAATCACAAGCCTTTTCTTTCCCATTGTTATGATAATCAGTATATTAAATGAAACATAAATAATTTTAAGATACATTCATATATTTGACTATCATAGTCTTCCTAATTAGTTTTCAGGCCAGTCTTTTCCTGCATAACCTTTAGAAGCGACACCTTAAGATCTTTATCCCATATTTAATTGATATCTTGAGTGTCCATAGCATCCTGAGTTATGCTCAGACACATATATAAATATTAAGTGAATTTTGGCTCCTACAAAAGAGCAGAATCTTTTTTTCAACCCATCACATTTCTATGGTGCATTACAACTGTGATTAACATATTATAGTTGAACGAACTTACAGAAAACATATTTATTAAAGAAACTCCACAATAAACAAAGACATAAAATGTTCTTCTTCCTGAACAAAGTCTCTTACTGTAACCCCCACAGACATTTGGCTCCATAAGGGATAATAGAGTGTTTAGAGATGATGAGAAATTTTCCAGCAATACAACTTTTCATCAAAAGGTCACAGAATGACAGGATCACGGAATGTTAGGGGTTGGAAGGGACCTCTGTGGGTCATCTAGTGGGAAGGATTAATTTGAAACATTTCAGGTTTTACAGACTTTCATAAAATTAATTCCTGCTGATCTGGTTAAGTATTTTAGAAGCTGCGGCATCACTGCTATCAGTCTTGACAACTTCATTAGCGTTATTATCTGCTGAAATCAAGCAGCACACGAACTTCACCAGACACCTACAAGGTCTCGGAAGCCACAATTCACAGAAAGCTTGGAAATTTTATGTTTCTTTTCAAATTTCAATTTTCAGAAAATGAAGATTTCTACAATGTAGAAACACCGATTTTTGGCCAGCTTTGATACTGTTCAACTTTGCAATGCACTGAACAGAGGTCCTCTCCAAAAATCATTACTAGGAAACTGCATTTAGTTCCCATGGATGCTGGGATTTTTGCCTGAATATAGACTTCAGCATTCATAGAATCATAGACTCATAGAATGGTAAGGGTTGGGAGGGACCTCAAATATCATCTAGTTTCAACCCCCGCTGCCATGAGTAGGGACATCTTCCACTAAACCAGGTTGCTCAGAGCTCCATCCAGCCTGGCCTTAAACACTGCCAGGGAGGGTGCATCCGCAACTTCTCTGGGCAACCTGTACCAGTGTTTCACCACCCTCATGGTGAAGAAATTCTTCCTAATATCGAATCTAAAATCTGCCGCCTTTTAGTTTAAAGCCATTCCCCCTTGTCCTATCAGTACACACCCTTGTGAAAAGCCCCTCTCCATCCTTCCTGTAGGCCGCCTTCAGGTACTGAAAGGCTGCTAGAAGGTCACCCTGGAGCCTTCTCTTCTTCACGCTGAACAGCCCCAACTGTCTCAGCCTGTCCTCGTAGGAGAGGTACTCCAGTCCTCTGATCATCTTCGTGGCCCTCCTCTGGACCCGCTCCAACACATCCATGTCCTTCTTATGTTGGGGGCTCCAGAGCTGGACGCAGTACTCCAGGTGAGGTCTCACAAGAGCGGAGTAAAGGGGCAGAATCACCTCCCTCAATCTGCTGGCCACACTTCTCTTGATGCAGCCCAGGATACAGTTGGCTTTCTGGGCTGCAAGCGCACATTGCCGGCTCATGTTGAGCTTCTCATCCAGCAGTACCCCCAAGTCCTTCTCCTCAGGGCTGCTCTCAAGTCACTCTCCGCCAAGACTGTACTTGTGTTTGGGATTGCCCCGACACACGTGCAGGACCTTGCACTTGGCCTTGTTGAGCTTCACGCCGTTCACTAAGGTAGAAAAACAGAACATCACTAAACCCAAATTAAGACATCTGTAGAAGAACTATATTAACAATATATCTTTCATCCACACACATTCTGGGGAAGAAGTGTCTATGAGATACAGCTTATCAGGTAGCTCCCAGCCCTGGGACCCAAAGCACAGAGGCTTAATTTCTAGTTTTAGGAATTGCTACTTTGTGCCTCTGTTTTCCCACCAGTAAGACAGGATAATGAGCTCTTCCTCCTTTATAAAGCGTTTTAAGATCTACTGGGGTTATGCTGATTAAGAAATGGTGATATTTGGGTTTGTTGTTATTTAAAATAATGAAAATGAATAAGCCACTGAATTAATTTGAATTTTCCCAAACTCCCCACTTGGATTTCTTGCTTATTACATCAGGCCTCTACAGAGTCACTTAATAATGTCATATATAAACAATGTTATTAATATGATTTTTAATATGGTCAAACCACAATAAATACAAGCCATGATCCCACACTGTTAAAAAAAATCACCGATGGAAATCCATGCTGAAACTGCACAAAACACAGCTGCTTAAAAAAACCTGGCCAACAAACATAATACTCCTGAAAACGTGGAACTGACCACCACGAGCTACAAATATGCCAAAATCTACCCTAGCCTACTCAGCAAGCACATCCTGAAGCATTTCTCCCTACAGACTCCTAGGAATCATATTGTCTATCGCTAACCTACAATTTGCTAAGGTATAATTCTGCTTGGAGCTGCTCTAAATTTGGCGTGGTCAGCTTCCCTGCTGGGAGCAAGCCCAGAAGCTGCTCCCAGTTCTTCTTCCCATTGCCCTGTGCACATCCCCCTCTTGACCCATAAATTCGCATCCTCAGGAAGCTGGCAGGAGAAAAAGAACAGGGAAAACATTTGCTCCATCTTGTATCAATTTGGCTCACAGTTATGTGTATCAGTAAAGAGGGCATGGGGCAGCCTGACCTGCCTGAATTCAGTGTCACTTTTCCAAGTGTAGCCCGGTGTCCTTGTATGATTTTCTCTCACACAACTCCAGCCCCCTCTTTACTTTTCAACTGTTGCTGTACACCTCTGCTCAGAGCTCTGCATGATGACTTTTATGTCTCTCTCCTCAGAGAGACCTTGAAAAATCTAAGCCCATCAACCTATCAGAAGTTTAGCCTATTTTTACTAATGTGCATTACCTGATGGTTCTCAATTATACTTTAATAGTCCCTTATGAGGGCTCTTATCAAAAAAAAGTCTTTTGAAAAGCCAAGTATGCTGTTTCCACCAGGTCCCCTGTATTAACACTCAAAAGAGCTCTAACAAGGTAGAGAAGCAGATTTTTTTCTTAGAGAAGCAGTACTGCTTTGATCCTGCAAAGCTATACTTATCCGAGCATTGTGCTACTCTATCCCTAATTGAACCCTCAATCAGGTTCCCTGCTATCATAATAAAGTTCACTGATCTGTAAAGCCTCAGGTGGCCCCGAGCTTCATGTTGAAGATAAGCATCATGCTAATGAGTTTTAAGTTTTCAGGCCTCCTTGCTGTAAAGACTGTAATATATCATTTTCAATGTTGCTCCTGTATAATGCTTGCTTTGTTTTCAAATCATTGGATGAGTATCAGTCAGTCCATGTGATTTTCTGCTCCTGGGTTTCACAAGTTGTGCCAGAGAAAACTTTCTCCTTAGGAGATTCAGTCTATTAAAGGCCACAATGTGATTTCAAATAAAAAGTGCCCTTTAAATAGGATTTTCCCCATGTTCCACCATGAAGATAGATACACAAGTATACTGTAATTCCTCTGCTTATTCCTATTATAGCCGATAGAAAAGAAAAAAATCATAGGAGTGGAACTTTATTAAAAAATACTTGTTTCAAAGTACCACTGCCCTAGGATACTACAAAACTCACTGTGAGATCATAGAGGAGAGTTTGCTTAGCAGGACTGAAGCCAGCAACATAAAACCATCCAGGTAATTTTCAACACTGTAATCAACAATGGAAAAAAAACCTCACAGTTTGTCTGAATCCTTTCTGCAGGTGCCTCTTCTCCTCTGAGTGTAAAGAGAGGTCAAGGCAACTCCTAATTTAGGTGCATCAATTGAATTCCTTAAAAAAAGAAGAGTATGAGAAGAAAAAAAAACCTCCAGAGCTTAATCTGGAGTTCCTTAGTCAGGCTTCTGCTCTGAAGAGCACCTTTGTCTTCTCTAAGAGCCCACCACTGTGGACCATCCCAATGGACCCAGCTACAGCATCTCTCTGAAGTACACATTCCTGTATATTTAGGAAAACAGCGCGCTGTCCCAATCTTCTGGATAGAGTCTCCCCGTGTTTCCCAAGGTTGATGTTTTTTCACTGGAAGACTCTTATAGTGTTGTTCAGCTGTCATTACTTTCAAGAACCCCTTGGTTTGAACGTAATTTTGTTCATAGTGAGGTTGCACAGCTCAAGAAGAAAAATATGAGCTGAAAGAGTGACACCACTTTTGAAAATTAAGTGAAAGACATGCTCTTTTGTCCATAAATAAAAATTCTGTTAATTTTCCCTTTGAAAACCTCTGGACATTCACATCTAGGAGGGAGGACCAGGGAAAACTAGGGAGAGGGGGAGAACTGACTGGAGAAAGTAATCCAGGCTAGTGCTCTTTGCTGCCCTAGGGAACAGCTACTCAAATTTGATCAAGGAGTATAAGACATTGAGAAATTATGATTTTCACATGGTCAGGAAGGAGGGTGCTTGAATTTTGAATATAATTGCCAGGAAGATTTGGATGCGGGCGATCTTCAACCTAAGGATACAGAGTGCTGAGCACAGTTACTGAATATGCAGGCTGGATGTATTCTGGGCATGGATCAACACTGTGCAACAGCAGAAGCTTTTATTTTTCCTGTCGATACCTTCCAACATCTGCAAATGAAGTGCACTGAATACAAGAGGATGAACTCATGGCTACAGCAGTGGACTGGTTCCCCAAGAAACTGCATCAGCAGCTGACACAGCCACAGTGCTCCGGCCGCCCGCTAAGCAAACTGCACAGACCAGACCTTTCAGAGCCACTAATGGTGTATTTTCATTTTCTGGCTGGCTGAGCTTGCAGCACTAGGGCACTGATTTGTTTACATGCCGCGTCAGCTGAACACAGGGATAACTGATCAGAGAACATTAATTAAAGATGCTCAAAATGTTTTGGCATGATGACACTTTTTCCAAGTCAAAATATTGCACAGGTGGCTTTAATGCTCTGTATTTTGAGAAAAAATAGAACCTGTTGGTAAGGGCACAAGCACAGCACACTAACAGGAGGGTCAAGTCCCCACTCTGCCAGATTGCCAGATTCGAGGTGATCACACACGCATGAAAAGCTTTGCTTTCAAGCAGGCGGTTGAGCAGGGACATCAGCCTGAGGCTATGACTACACTGGCAAGGGATGCAGCACGATGGGGATGAATCTGTTGAACAGAACAGCTAGTGCTGAGGGACCAAAGCCCAAATTATAGGTGTTTCCAGGTTAGCGCTAGTCTGGTTTGCTGGACTGAATGTCTACTAGCAGGCTGGAAACCATCAGCTGCCCTCCAAAGCACATCCTTCAGCTTAGTTTCACCCAAAAGGAATTCATTCAATGAGGATGATAAAGAGTCACTTCAGCTTGCCTCTGACCAAAACTGAAACATTAATGTGTGTGTACCCAGACTCCGACACACCAAGCTTCTGACCAAGAAATATTTTTACTGCTCCAATTATGCAGTAAAACTCAGAGAGTTTTCAACTCAGGGTGGATTAGAAATTAATCTAAAATGTTAAAAGGCTCTCAGCAACAGAGCTGTTGGCATGTGAGTAGCTCTACTCAGTAAAACATGCTGTTGCACACCATGAAAAAAAAAAAGTTGTTCTGTCTCTCAAATCGGCATGGAGAATCATTGATACCTTTGATGTTAAATTCTATGACTTGATTCCCCACTTGGAAATGAGAAATACAGCATCTCCTAACCTCACAGAAATGTGGCAAAAACTAATGAACTTCTGTAAAGTATTCACATGCCATGGAGCTGAGGGAAAAAAAAAGAAGTTTGACAAAAATACTATAATAATATTCTATAGTGAATAAGATCACTTGCTGGATAATGAAAGAAAGACAAAGTATTGTATATTTTTCTATTAAGTAAGCATAATTTCTTCTGCACAGAAATAAAGATATAGGCCTACAGAAAACCAGTACATGACAATAGGTTTTAGAACTATATCCTCTGTATATATTACATCATTTTATAGGAAATAATATATAATAAGTTATATGCACAAGGAGACCAAAGCTAAGACAACTTTATTGTATTTGTGAAATACTTCAGATTTGCAACCTTAAAGAAGGTAATGTAGCTTTTATGGTGTAAGATATCTATGTCTCTGTCTGTCTAAATGTCTCTACTAATATGACACACCAGTGGAGTGAGATATGTTGCTCCTGAGATCTGTTTGCTTACCTATGAATTAATAAAGAGTTTAATTTTAAGAGAGTCAAAAATACTAATCCCTCCATATGTATATAAATTATTTACTTTATGCATCCATTCTGGGGGCTGGATTTGGGGTGGGTGAGGACATGCCTCTATCTATGCGTGTATGTGTACTTTTAGGGCTCAGCACCGCAGTGTTGCTCTAACTCCAGGAGAGATGTTGTCCTCCTGATGCTGTGACGGGCAGCAGCACTGCGGGTCGTGTTCGCAGAAGCAATCTGTGGGCACCCAGAGCTAATTCCTCAGCAGGATCTCAGTGACAAAATAGGAAACTCGGACTGGTCTCTGAAATTAAATTCTGGAAGTACAACACAGGTTTATTCAGATTGATTTTTTCTCGGGCTAGGTTTCTATAGAGGCCATTAAACCAGCAAACCTGCCGTTCTGTGTGGCTCCACACGAGCCCCAGGACACCCACTGGAAAATGCAGAACCTGACTGCATCTTCGAAAGACTTTTGTGGCTATCTCCAGCCTCAGACTCCCCTGCCAGCCTCAACCCCTAACACGCTGGGCTGTGCTGATTCAGAAGGGAGGTCAGTTCTGTGGAAATTACAATTATGAAGGTTTGTTCAAATCCAGAAAGTGAAATCTTAGAGAAGCGAGCTTTCCCTGGGTGTGTATACCTTGGGAGGCTCAACCAGGAAAGCGATGCTACAGTTAGCAAACAAAGGCAGTGTAAGAACAAGACAATGAACATATTTAACTGTGACCTTAGAAGACTGTAATCCTAACAGGAGTGAGCTTGAGGAGTCACAGAGGCTAAATACCTAGCCAGAACCCACACATCCTAAGCTTCTGAAAGGCATCAGGTGGTGGGGGTGCCTTCAGAGCAGAGGAGCAGACCGAAGGGGCCATCCTGCCTGTGTTTCCATTCCCAGCTTTGCTCTCGCCGGAGCGACGCGGCTCACTTTCACAGCCCGTGAATGGGAGGTAATGCTCCCTCCAGCCCCTCAAGCGTTTTGCTCACTGAGGTTGTGATGTGCTTTGACAGTCTCTCAGAGGGAAGAGTAATCTAAAACTATCAAATGCTTCCAAGAATACAGTATGTGTTTCTTTTCACAAACTCCCAGATTAATTCAAGGCTCAAGTAACATCTATTCAAGTGTCCTCTAAATGTGAACAGGATTGAGGATTTCATTTTTATCACTACAGAGCACTAGGCATTTTATTAAACATTGGCCAAGCTGTCTGCAATGCAAAACTTTACCCAGCAGATGTACAACACAAAGTACAAACTCCTGGGTCTACCTTCAGCTTTATGAACATCTGAGTAAAACACGGAGAATCTACTGAAGGAACTAAAATATTTGTGCCTCACACAGAGTGCCTGAAGAAAAGCTCGCTTTTCCCTGAAATGCAGTTGTTCCTAGAATGCAAGGCTGGAGAAAATATACACAACCGTGAAAACAAATCTATCTGAAACTGGGTAGATATCTTGTGGTTACCCAAGTTCTAGCCAAATCAGGCCTAAAGTGTGGATCGGTTTAAAAATATGTAAGGATTTTTTTTTTTTTATAAAATGTGACAAAGATCTTGATTCTATTTCATACTTGAAGAATTGGCTAGCAGCCCTCAAATCTCATGATGATGCATTGATCTAGTGCGTCATGTGGATGAAAAAATATGAGACGCAATAGATAAATAATTCTGTCTCCTGTCATTAGTATTGGTATCTTAAGAACAAGGACAAATGCTACAAGAGCTGCAGAAGCAGGCAGAAATAGTGACAGTAGCTTCTATCTGGACAGTAAAGCCAATGACAGCAGCAAAGTTGTGGTCTCCCACTAGCTGTGTGTGCTAGACAGGCCCATGGGGAAGCTTGAGTAGCGACTTAAATTGCTAGACTACCCTGAAAATTGTGCTGCCGCATCTTCACTGTTGCCTAGCCAGCTATATTGGGTATATCTGTCTTTCTTTCAGTCACACATGTTGTTACAATACTTTCGGGAGTCTCCAAGTCAAGTACGGAGGTCCTTTGCTTAAAATGTGAAATCTGATGCTTGAAGTACAAATGGCACCTTAAAAACAGAAGGCCAAGTAAACAATTGGTCAGCATTCCTGGAAAAACACAGACAAACCCATAAAAGTTTACCAGCATGGTTATGAAGATAGCATACAGGAGGTCCCACTGGCTTCAGTCTGACCAGCTGCATGAGACTGCCCAAGAGCCACCTGTATCGAAGGTGGCATGTCTCTTTGAAATTACTAACTCTGTTTTTGCTACAACAAAATATAGAACTCCAGCACTTCCTAGGAAACATTTTGCTGCTTTTTACACAGCTAAACAGCACTTGATAGTTCACTACAAGGTTTCCATTGAGACACCACTGAGGCTGTGATCTACAATCAATGTTATTGACTGTTGCCTGGTTTCTGGCCCATGTCTAGGGTCCATAGACCTGGTGGGCAAAAGCTGTCATAAAAAGCGTACCATTTGTAAGTATTGTCAAAAACAAATGGCCTGAAAGCAATAAACATATTCCTATGCTTGTTTTCCTGCCATCCTGTTGGAGATAAACTGGAGCCCAGATGACTCGTGGCTATCACAAACATCTGGAGGTGTATGTGATGGCTGTGGGCACCCTGCACCCTGGGGCATTCATTTCAGGGCCTGAGGCAGGAGTCTGTGTCAGTGCCAAACTGAAACTGGCCAGACACTGCTTTGGACAGTCGTTCCTGCTTTGGACCAGGGACTAACACCAGGATCTTCCACTGTCATGAGTGTCCCACACTCCCATACAGCTGTGGGGCTGGGTCTCAATCTGGCTTGTTGGACATGTGTTGCACGTGCTCCCACTAGGTATGGGAGAAAATGTTCAAGCCTCCCTCCCTGGTTTATGTATTTAATACTAAGTGAAATCTCAAGAAAGACTGTGTTTTATTGCTGCATCTGCCTCGAGGTTAGGACACGCCTGCCATATGGCAAACTGAAGACCCATCCAAGTATTTTGAGTACCATCTAATTGCTTGTAATCAGCAACTAAAAGCCAACATCAAAAGGCCTTCCTCTGAAACAAAACTCTGAAATCTCAAATCATTTCCTACCCAGACCAAGGCATAAGACTGCAGAGCTAGAAACTGGACTTTTTTTCTAGATTTACTCTGGCACCTTGCAAGCCTAAGCAGTTGGGGATTCTCTGAAGGTGACTGTGCAGAGGGATCCTGAGCAAGCTCTAACAGTATTCATAGGCATAGAAGTCAGCGATGTGTCAGCCATTAATACCTCTTAAATCTCAGATTTACAGAAGGATTTTCTTCTCTGTCCTTCAATGTCAAAATTTACTGGACTATTCTTGTGTAACTGATTACAACTGGAGTTGCTGACAGCTCTGTCAGACAGATAAGGGCACTTGAAACTTTCCTGCTCTATTTCTAAGGTCAAAAAGACCTCAAAATGTGTACTGCCCACCTACATAGAGGATGAGGTTCTCATTTTTGAAAGGACTGCAGACTGCTGACCACCTCCCAAGGGATAGTTACAAACACTCATAAGGGATGCAGCTCCTTGTCAAGTTTCAGGGGTGGCATTAACTGCTAGCAGAAGACACCCCAAACTCCAGATACTGCCAGCTGCCAGAAGCCTTTCACTTCACCTTTAAAAAAAGCAGCCACAGTGTCATTTTGCAGAAAGGCAAAAACTACAACCATGAGCAAACTTGTTCAGCCCCAGTTTGGCACCATGTCTGTGTGGCTGTAAAGCACAGATCATCTGCAGCGGCAATTAAATTTGGAGGAGGAGGGAGAGGTCTGTGGACCAGTCAATAATCTGCGCACCTTTTCCCCACAGGTGGCACACAACCCTTCTGCAGCTTGTTGCTTAATTAAGGTTTGGAGTTTTCTGTGGTGCGCTTCTGCCATCTAGAGGCGTTCCTGCCCTGCTGAAAATCTCCTCTACCGGGGGCGTTTGTTTTCCCTTCTATATCCCAAACATCCCTAATCAGGTATCAAACCCCTGAGTCAAGGACGACAAGGCTAAAACTGATATCGCATATGACTAAACTAGAATTAAGCATAGGCTGGAAATAGGGAAAGAGGTTTCTTGGGGATCACAGCTTCGGTGGACTGCAGATTTCTTTCTCACAATTATATTTCATAATAATCCCTCTGAAACAAAACATTTCGGAGCAAGGGGGATAATACAGGAGACCTGAATAAATATCGAAGATAAACCATTCTAAAAACCTCAGTGCAAGACAGCAATATTTTTAACATTCTCTGAGATTGGAAAAGAACAACCTTTATGTTTATCGCCCACAAAATAATTTGACTTATAATGAAGGTTGATCCTGTGATTAATACAAACTGCATTGCTGGAATGCTGCAATTAAACCTCCCTAAGCACATACAAGTAAGGGGATTTATGTAACGAATCCCTCCACTTACCCCATCACACAGCAACCCACCCTACACAGTTAACTCTGACCCCCAGAAGGTCTTTCATCATCCCCAGCTCTTGACGTGCATCTTAGATATCTCAGCAGAGGGAAGACAGCCCCTTTAGCTCAGCTATGTACTGACTGCTCTGTAAGCTTTAAGCACCCCTGCTACGCTCAGCTTTCATATTTAAAAGCTATTTAAAAGCTTATTCCTCTCTCGGTAAGGAACTACCTGCTGCTCCATCAGGAGAGAGAGCAGGCAGGAGAAAACAGACCAGGAGAGGGGAGCACGGCAGGGTGAAAGCCCCGAGGCAGGATGCAAATCCGGATTTAGGATACACGTTTTCACTGCAATGTGAGGCTGCCTCAGCCTTGCCTTTGACACCACACTCCACTGCTTTAATGGCAAATAGGAATGCTGAGCTCCAGGGACAGCTAAGGCCTGTCCTGTACGGTGTCTTTGTGCCAAGTACATCTGGCGGGATGTTGTCAAGCATACTCAGAAAGCTCATGTTCAGGCTGCATGTGAGATAGCTGCATGGTCTGAAGGCAAGCGGACCATGAGCCAATATGCTCATAGTTCCTCTTGTGCATCCATCAAATCTGTCCACCCATCAAATGCAGTGCAGTAATGCTCACTCGAATGTCAGCCGCCTCGGCCTAAAATACAACCCCAAAATTCATGTTCAACAGCTGCTGCTCACTTCAAGCCTGAGAGTTCACCAGGAAGGTCTGAATCCACTTGCAGTTCTGTGCCTGTAAACTTCCTGCTCCTTCCAAAGCCCTGCTTGAACCTCGAAGCTGGTGTGAAGCAGGGTCCAAGTCCCCTCAGCGACCACAGCCGACAGCTGTGTTTGGCAAATACCTAACAGACAACAACAGGATCAGCCTGCAAACAACATGTGGTTGCAGATTTGTTTTCTTAATAGAAAGGGTAGAGGAGATTGCTTGAAATTTGCATGTAGTGTTGGCTTAACATAAACTGCATAGTGTGAGGAGAAGGCTTGGGAAGCCATGTCAGCCCATTGTGCATCTTCCCAGGGGCATGCTCTGAGCACTGAAGAACAAAATCCCTCAGCAACTGCACTTTGAAAGTGAGCTCTGTTCTGCTTCTGAAAGAGGAGAAGACCACGCTCACTGTTAGGGGAGAATTCTGGGACCTGGACCCCAGCGTCCCTCTGTGTAGGCATGGCTCCAAAGGGACAGATTTCAGGAACATCCATGTGTCACCAGCTCTTGTTGGCTTGTTCTGCTTTCCTCCCTGTTCTGCACACATCCAACTCAATAAATTTTCAATAACTGTACAGGATTTATATACCTTCACACTGAACATTTGCTTCAAGTCCAAAGGCTAGGTATGTCCCAAATAATCACCTGCCATCCAGGACCCATCGCCCAGGTGAAGTCTTTGGTGGCCTGAAGGAGGACTCTGAGCCTTTTAGCTATTTCTGCTGCCCAAGAAACCTGATATAGTCAACAGGCATAAGCAGTGCCCTAATGCTGGAAAGAGCTCAGAGGAAAACACGGGAGAAATGAGCATGGGGGTGGCAGAGCCCAAATTACCAGCATGCTCCTGCAGCTCTGCTATCATCATACGTCAGCTCCAGGCCAGCTCAGGTTGGGGAAGAAGCACAAGCATCAGAGAAAGATCTTGCCGGTTTTCATGTGATAGAGGAGGCCAGGAAAGGCTTACCCACAAAGCACATCTGTTCCAGCAGCCATGAGGAACGGAGTCCCTGAGATTTGCCTCTTTTGAAGACACCAGAGACTCCTCTGGTGAGTGGGTAAACTCATCTACTTCATCAGCCTTTAAAGGATTCGCTGTGGTACAGGGCTACCTCCCAGTGCTCAGGGTCTGACCCCATCGAGCGCTTTAAACTTTTAGGAAAAATCGACTTGCATCTCGACCAGATAAGCACTTCAGCTCTTCTGCCAAGCAGGAATCCCACCACTGGTGTCCCAGGGACAAAGGCCATAAACAAGCAGTAGAAACGTCCTGCAGAGAAACCTTTTTGTTCAGTGCTCACAGAGTGGCTAACCCAGTGGGATAGCAGCAACACAAATCATCTTTATTACCATCCTGAAAGACAGAGGGAAAAATACCTAAAGAAATAAAATTGAAAAGGGAAGCATACTTTCCAGGTCAGCATTTAAAGTAGAGGCTGTGCTCAAGTGTGTTGTGATTTAACTGAGGGAAGTTTTTATCCTGTGTGTGTTATAAAATACACAGCAAGATGTGACTGAACACATATAACCCAAATACAAACTTCTCCAGCGAAGCAGGAGAAAGGCACTGTACTAGAAACGACAACTGAAGACAATGAATTGGATTTCAAGACCTGTATTTTGATTTTTAAGTATTAATGTATTGAATTACGCTATTGTTGCTAGTATTGATTTGAATTGACTACTTTCATGAAAGTGATTGATTGGTGACAATGACATGGTAATATTAAAAATACCCAATATTAAAAAATACTGAAATCTAAGCCTATTGACTCCATTTGGTGACATACATAAAAATCTGTGCATGACATCTGTGCAAACAGCACCGACAAAACCCTGCTGGGAGGTTCTTCCTTGTCTGACTTCAGTCCGGTTTTAATTCCATTCCCAACCCCGTTGAAGCATCGTGATCCTAGTCAGTCCCGTGGGATGCGTTGCTCTTCCCTGTGTCTTCCTCCATTTTCCTCCACACTGTGCCATTTTCAGTCGTACGAAGCAAAAGCCCTACCATGTCCGGCCATCTCTCATTCACTGCCAAAATGCTAGCTTAGGTTAGGTAGTGTGAGATGTCTTTACAGTCATCCTACAGCCCTTCTGCTATTATTAAGCCTTGGCATCTACTGATGTCCCGTCTGAGGTCTCACCTGAGATAAATTAGATGCCTGCTTTTGCATCTCTTTTTATTCCATGCCAGGTCCTGCCTGGAACAATGTTAGAGGTATAGAGAGGATCTGACAGTTCAAGGGAGGTTGGTCTCGGGGGTAAAGCGCTGCCAGCACAGGAGTTAGAACAAAGCTCATGTCAAACAGAGAGGCATAAAGAAAGGTGACCTGCATTTGGTAACACTGCTTGTTTTTCACATTCCTCACTTCAGAGCCAGTTCTTCCTCCCGTGTTCGAAATCAGAGGGCCAGGAAAATGGTCAAGAGCATCATCCTCCATGTGGCCGGTGCCATTGGTTGATCCAAATTCAACAGCCAAAGCAGATATGATGATTTAAATGAACCCTGTGCTTAGGAACAAATTACACCAGAAAATATATTACAGGCCCTGCTCTTACATTTGATGAACTGTATGTCTATCGATCTCAAAATATATTTTTCTTTCTCATTATCACTTAAATGTATGGGATAGTGACTGATTCATGAAGCAGTAGGTATTGTTTCTTTTAAGCCTGATGACAATTACTCTTATTTAATGAATAAGGTCCAGGTTCAATAAAAGACCCATCTGGCTTCATATAATAAATTGATTTTATGGGGCTGCTGTGAAGCGGAAGCCAGAGAGTTTTTATTGAATCTAGGCCCAAACACAATATATCACAACTCTCATTTTAAGCTTATTTCATCTATTAATAAAACTCCATTTAATATCCTTGGATATTTTTCAAAAGGTTTGTCCTTTATCCTCTTTGTCGTAATTAGCACGGAGGGTAATTAGTTTTTACATAGGCGTTCTCCTTCATCTAGATACAAGCCATCTAAATTATTTTCATTTGCTTATGGAAATGAGAACACCACGATTTTACTTCTCCTTCAATTGCTCCCTGGCGATTACCTTAATTGGAATTACTATTTCTATACCAAGAGTTTAACTCTTCAGGAACTGTCGAGGTGGACAATGAGCCCGGAACCTTTGGTCGGTGGCAAACAAACTGGCTCTGTGTGGACCTAAAGCCTCCAGCTGCCATGTCATATACCCACAACAAGACTCTGAAGGCCACGGGACCTCCATGACTCTGCCCGGAACCCCGCGGGCAGCTGGGGTGGGAGTGCAGCTCTGCACCCCTGCACGAGGCGGCTGGGGTCAACCTCCACGCCGCGACACCCAGACCGGTGACCCACCGCCGGCTCGTCCTCCTGGCCCCACACTGGGAGACCACCAGCGCTGAGCCAGGATGATGGTTCGGCCTGCCTCAAATCCATTATCATGGTAACGGAAATCTTTGGGATGCCCCAGCCCACAGCACTGCACCTGGAGATGCAAGGAGGAGCAGAAGATGAGGCGACGCGCAGCAATGTCTCGCCTAGCAGAGGCTCACCTCCACCACTGGCCTTCCTTCTCCATTCAAAGGACTTTCGAGGAACGTGTCCGTCTTGCTGCTAGAACTCCCTCTTTTTATTTGTTTCTCAGGAGGGTTGCTGTAAAAATGAAAAAATAGATACATATATACCTGCAGTTAGTAGCTTTTTATACAGTTTTACACGCAACGTAGTGTTACATACAGATCTCTATTTGCATCTAATAGATATATAATTTCTAAAATGTCTTTTATTTGGGACAATATTTGCATGAAAATATAAAGTAATATAAATTCATATAAAATTATAAATTGCAATAATAATTACAAATTATTATTATTATTTAGTAAAAATAATATTTAAATTTTTATTCCAGTTCCTGAATCAAATGGGACAAAAGGCATTCAGACCCCAAACTGATTTCTTTCTCCTTCTTTTGATATGAAATGAAAATTTCTGTTTCATCAAAAATGATGTAAAGAATTTTCAGATTTCATAAATATTTTTCTTCCATTATCACAGAATCACAGAATCACACTATGACTATTTTTAATTCATTACTAATATTTCAAGGTTGCTAACTCCTCAGACTGTTGTCAGTATGGTTGTGCTGCTGCCTTGGCTTAATCTTCACGGCATTCTGTGCTCTCAGACTCTCCAACAGAGCTGCAAGGAGTGTGGAATACGGGGAAGATGAAATGGAAAATATTAAATTATTTAGATTTTTTTTTTATTTTTAGAAGAATTTGTTTTACACAACATGAGATATTATGTCTGTGGGATACATGTAATCTGTCATTTCAGAATAATTATCATTTAATCTTAAATGTTCCCAGGGGTGCTTACTCTCACTCTTACTGTGGAGCACATCACCTAAGACTTATCACAATAACATTTTGTTGCTCTTTTAATTCTTGGACCCACATATGACTCTGTTAGGGCTTTTAAAAGACCTGGGAGCTTATTCAAAGTATTTTGATTAATTACAAAGCAGGAAGTAACTTTCTGTTCCAGCTGAATAACACGGACAATAAAATGTTACTCGGTATGACTACATTTAATATCTACTTGACATCTTTATGTCATAGACTCAGTGGCATCTTTTCTTTAATATTAAGGTCATTAGGAATACGCAGCTTCACTGTTCTCACATCAGGAAAAACACTTTCAAAGTTAATGTAGTAAAACTGGGAGTGCAAGAAAAAAAATACCATAAAATGAAGCACAAAATTTAAAACCTGGGCAAGCACATTTATGCAGAAATCAGCTCTGTGTATGCACCCAAGGACATATCTAGGAAAGGAAAAGACTCCCCAGCTGATGATTGCTATTAACCCTGCAGTACAGGACAAAACCAGCTGTGATGTATCTGCAACTATAGTTGCATGTCCAACAAACAGCAACCAAGTTATAAATGATTGAAGCCCATAAACTGTGTTGCTGAGGAGGCAGAAAAGCCCCAGATTTCAAAGACTCAGATTTCAGATGTAATATTAAAGGCAGAAAACATTTGTAAGCAGGTGCAAACTCCATGAGGAAACCCACAGAGATGCAAAAACGTGGAATATGGGGTAACAGCTCAGATCACACCTCAGAGCCAAACTTCACTTCGCAAAATTGTCTGCTTATCACTGAAAACAAACAAAACCAAACAATCCTCCGAAACCCACCCTGGGCATCAAATATTTAAGCTGTGTAATCACCAGAATATCCTCCTCTGGATTCCTGCACGTTGCTTCAGGGATCAATTAGCAGCACAACATCTTCCCTCCAGTCCCACAGGTTTCATCCCCTCGGCCACTGGGACCCAGGGCTGGCAGCTGCCAGAAGTACAAAGCTGAATACTGAGTAAGATACCAAGGGCAAGAAGAAGGCAAGAGGGGGAGGAAGGTTTAAGAAACCTGTTTGCTGCAGTTATTAATACAAGTAAAGCACTTTAATGTCGTTCTTCAGAACTAGAATAAATAGAGACATCGCCAGTGACAGCACGGTGCGGTGAGAACCAAGGAAGGAGGATTCACAGGGCTGAGGGTGCTTCATTCCCCATATCCTTGGGTAGGAACAGGCGCACTTGGAGTGCTGGTGTGTAAGGAAGACTTCAGCTGACAACAGCCCCTACCCCATGATGAGAACGTTTTTCCATCCCATCTCTGGTTTTGCCACAGACAAATGGAGAAGCAGAGATTGGAGGCTACTGGGGAGGAAAAGACAGTTGATAATCAAGCAGGACTGTACTACAGTCCTCGGGCAAGGCCACTTTGCATGACACAAGGTTTTGGTAAGGAGATACAACAGGTAGGTGATGACTAAGGATCAACAGCTAGGACAGAGCTTAGGCTAGAACTGACGGGGATTAATTTTAGAGATACACTATGGGCCTGATGAGGTTAGACTGGGAAAGTGGAAAGACTTCGAGGCCAGATAAAGAAGCGGATCTGAGATGGCATCATTAGTGTCAGAGGATTTCCAGAGGTGAGGAGTTCATACAGGGGTGCTTGTTGGAGGGGCTCTGAAGAAGTTATTGTCTGGACGGCAGTCAGGCTGGATATCCCTGAGAGTTCCTATCTGAGATGTCCCAACAATTTGCATATGAAATTTAAGAATCGTTGTCTAATCAATTCTGTCATAGAAATAATGTCATAAAAGCAGAGTTAGCAGTTCTCACTGCCTAACTGTAGGTGCCAATGGCAACCGGAGGATTAGCTTCGAGTGTTCTCACGTAACTAATGGAGATGGGCTCCTCCTGAGGGATTCAGCAGAAACCCACAGCAGATGCTCTGATTTGCCTCTGCAGGTGCCTCTCCCACTCCAGAGGGGAGCTGGATGAGTAGCATAGAGTAGCAACCTACCTTTCAGATAGCTAATGTAGGTAAGACAAAGCAGACTTAAGCAAATACCTCAAAATTAATTGAGTGTTAAGAACTTCCTGCATGATATGGCTGGAAGAGCTAGAGACCTGCTTCCTACCTACCACACCTGCCTGCAGTCAGACAACCTGCATAATCAGTCCTGTTCCAGACGACAGCAATGGATCATCCTCTGCCAAATGTGTCATGTCTTAAATTCACAGGTTACTTCATAATTTTATCTTCAGACAATTTATTTTCTGATACTTCTAAAATGCCACAAGTTATTTCAATACATGACAAAATCTGTCTTACTCAAAGCCAATCAAACATCTGCTAGTTCCATTTATCTTCATGGAAACCCCTTCACACAGGTGCATCTCTGCACACTTCATAACAAAAATCGCTTTCTGTGGCAGTATCTACTAATGAATCTTCTTCAATTGCTGACAGTGGGATGAGCAACATCAGCTTCTTCTACGAAGCCATGCCCAGCTGTTGTTCATCCTTCATAGCTGCCAACGTAAATGGCAAGCACAGCAGCCACAACAATCTGGCACATCAAGCTTAAATTGACGTTCCAGGTAATTTTCCTGTTGCAGCTAATTTGATATTTTCTTGCTCACAGAATCACAGAATGTTAGGGGTTGGAAGGGACCTCTGTGGGTCATCTAGTCCAATCCCCCCCCCCCCCCCCAAAGCAGGGTCACCTACAGCAGGCTGCACAGGACCTTGTCTAGGCGGATCTTGAATATATCCAGAGGAGGAGACTCCACAACCTCTCTGGGCAGCCTGTTCCAGTGCTCCGTCACCCTCAGAGTGAAAAAGTTCTTCCGCCTGTTCATCTGGAACTTCCTGTGCTTCAGTTTGTGCCCATTGCCCCTTGTCCTGTCGCTGGGCACCACTGAAAAGAGTCTGGCCCCATCCTCTTGATACCCACCCTTGAGATATTTATGAGCATTTACAAGGTCCCCTCTCAGCCTTCTCTTCTTCAGGCTAAACAAGCCCAGCTCGCTCAGCCTTTCCTCGTAGGAGGGATGTTCCAATCCACTCATCATCCTCGTAGCCCTCCGCTGGACTCTCTCCAGTAACTCCTCATCTTTCCTGAACTGGGGAGCCCAGAACTGGACACAGTACTCCAGATGGGGCCTCACTAGGGCAGAGTAGAGAGGAAGAACCTCCCTCGTCCTGCTGGCCACACTCTTCTGTATGCACCCCAGGGTACCATTGGCCTTCTTGGCAGCCAGGGCACACTGCTGGCTCATGGTCAACCTGTCGTCCACCAGGACACCCAGGTCCCTCTCTGCAGAGCTGCTCTCCAGCAGGTCAGCCCCTGGCCTGTACTGATGCATGGGGTTGTTCCTCCCCAGGTGTAGGATCTTGCACTTGCCCTTGTTGAACTTCATCAGGTTCATGACTACAAGCCTGTTGTTCCCTAGATTTGTGCTTGCTAACCTCACTGTGGCAGGGATGCTGTAGATGGCCGGTCAGGGTTAAGGCAAGGGGTATTGTGCAGTTTCTAGGGGACACGTGCATGTACATGAATAGCTGGATCTGAAACGTTTAAGGCCCACCTCCCCCCCCCCCCAGCCTGTTGCTCCATACACCTAGAAAAACACATATACATAGCAAAAATGAAACTGATTGCTGCTGTGCAGAATGAATTTGCTAAAAAAAAGAAAAAGAGGTGTACTTGGGTAAATCTAATGTAAAATTCATACACTGTAATGCATGAACAGATTTGAGTTGCTACATAATACAGCATTAATGTCCTTGGCCTTTTAAAGGTGATCTTGTTCCTTCTTCCCTCCTTTGCTAGGTCAACTATTTATCTCTGTGACCCAGCATTTTAATTTCTTGTGGTCTTCCCTTCTGTCTTTCTGCTTTATGCAGTTCTGTTCCCAGTTCTCCATGTTAACTTCAGTAATTACCATTCCCATTTCCCTGGTTTTCTGCCATATAGAATCCGAATTTTCAATAGATAGATGAAAATATTAAAAAACTTGGAATACATTTCTTGCTCGTACTGCAAGGAAATGCCAGTACAGCCATGAAAGTTTTAAAAATATAGAAAGAAAATTACTAAGATTTGTTAGTCAATTTTTTCAATATTGCTGAAATAATAGTCTTATCTCCTTTTCCTTAACTTTTTCTTATCTCCATAGATAAAATAAGCATTTTGATGAGCTTGATGTAAAATATTTTGCCTCTGCCAGAACATGGTTTCAATATTTTTTCATTAAAAAACCAAGTAACCAATACATCTAATTAGCATTTTTATTTCCTCAAATCAGCACTTCCTGATAGAAATCACTGGCCAGTTCTGGTTATGTTTATTATTCTGCTATTGGGGTGTTGACAATAGCAACAGTAATTTATTCTCTTTTAGAAACTGTAACCAGAACCTGAACACCAGGATCTGAGCCTGCCTTACCCGCAACCCACCAGGTGAAGCTAGAAAACACGGACGTTCTGTAATTTTCCAGACCAAATCAAACCTCTTAGAAGTTTTCTGCTCTTCCTGAGAGAGATTAAAAATTTTGGAACAATTCTTATTTTCCTCAGCTGTTTGCATGCTTAATTGGTGTTAGATCAAACTTTGTCTGCAATAAGATCTTGCCATCAGAGAGTGAGAGGCAGAGATTACCCCTGGCTGGAGACTCTCTTTGTTCCAAGGCTGCGTCTCACGCCGGCTGCAAACGCGGGAGGAAAACGTTTCTCCCTGCGAAAAGCCTTCGGCTCGTGAGGAAGAGGAAGCTGCTGCTGCTACTGCAGCAAAGCAATCATCACCGGAGGGTCTGGGCGCGCTGAGAGCAGCGAGGTTTTCCCTCACACCCTGTGTCCCAGGATTCCATCCCACAGCCCTTCCCCGGCCGCGCCCGGCGGCGAGCAGCAGGGGGCGCCCCCGGCTCGCGAGTCCGGCCGTGGGCGCGGCGGGGCCGGGCGGCTGCGGGGGGCGGGGCCGGGGGCTCAGGGGGCGGGGCCGTGCGGCTGCGGGGGGCGGGGCCGGGGGCTCAGGGGGCAGGGCTGGGCGAACAGGGCTTGATCAGTCGTTATTGCCATTATTATTTCTCTTTGCGTTACTGTTAGCGGCTCAGCTTCTGCAGAGAAGAGAGACCAGAGGCGCACCAAGAGCTTTCAGGCACGTAAGGCACCCTCCCCCAGAACCGTGGGGACACACCGCCCCGCGCAGCCCTCGGGACAGGACGAGTGATGGGTTTGAACCCACGAAGGGATAGCTAGGTTAGGCAATAGATGAAATGCCGTAACAGAGTCAAGCAGTGGGAACGATGGCACAGGGTGGCTCTGGAGACCTCATCACACCAGCCTGCAGGAACAAGCAAGGCTGGTGTAGGATGAAGAGCATCGGAGGAAGAACTGGAGGACTTGTCGGGATCCCTTCTAGGGCTGTTTTTTGTACGATTAGCAGAGATAAAGACTGTACTGTGGTACTCAAACAGCATCTTGCCCAATGGTCCAGGCTGCACAAAGTCAGGTAAAAGTCTCAATAAACACCTGGCAACTGCAGCTCTTCGGATCCAGACAGGAGAACTGAAATCTCGCTCGGCTATATCGACACCGAAGGCAATCTCCCCTGTGGATTGCAGCCCGTTCACACCCTTAAACTCGACATTCCAAAGAGAGATCAGGGATGAGGAACCATCTCCTTCCCCTCGTAAAGAATTAATACCTTTCCCTTCAGAGACGTTTCTTTTTAATCCCTGAAAATGTGTTTGCCTGGTTGGCTTGGTTTGTTTCTCTGGGCCCTTCAAGCTTGGAAACAGACTTTGTTGTATAGATGTGTAACAGTTTCTCACGCTGTGGGCCATAAAGATAAAACTCACACTTGAACTAAAAGAGAAAAGAATCATATTTTATGAAAAATGTATTCCAACATTCCTACATACCACATATGTGAACATATTTCATAGAACAACAAATGCGGAAATAGCAAGATAATTTTCTGAGACTGATGAGGTAAAAGTATCTTGATTTTACTAGGTGAACATGTTTCTCAATTGGACAGAAATTCAGGATTAACTGAGACAGTAGTAAAGCCCTTATTTTTGGCATTATTTAATGTGGGTTTACATCCTCTTGAAACTTGGTAGAGCCTTTCAAATTGAGATCCTCACTCGCTTTTTCACACTGTTGGCAACTTTTGTTAAGTAAGAGCCTAAACTTCCTTTCAGTGGAGAGTCTTCTCTCTTTGGGAACAGTGACCCTCTGGTATGTGGGTCTTCCTTGCACAGAAACTCCCAGTACCCGCGATGCCCCTTCTCCGTGTCACCTGCTCCGTGGGACATGCGATGGCTGCCGCACACCCCAGGAACAAACCTGCTGTTGAGCGTTCCTGCCTGGGATTCTCTTCTCTTTAAAAATGACTGAATAGGAATTAGACAAAATGATACAATACAAAGCTGCAAATAATAGCAAAATGAGGCCTAATTTAATGCACCGGGAGTGCTAGTACTTCAAAATGCCTTCAAGATATTAACTAATCCACGGCAAAGTACACGACACAGGTAGAGACTCTGATTTACATGTTGTAAACCCAAGGCTACTCGGATTAAAATAGTCACTGCAGGCTCTGTGTGCTCTGGTTACACTACGCAGAGCTACACGGAGCACTAGAAATGACGCCTGCATCTGTCCACCTTTCATCTCTGCTGTCATTTTGGGAGTATGTCAGACTCTCCATGGCGAAGTGGAAAAACCTCTGTTCCTCTTCATCGTTTCTTACCCTACGAAGATACGTACGCAAGAGAGCACAGGCTAAAACTGTCTGCTATCGAAGGCGCCAAGTCTCATGCTATGTTTCAGTTTTACACATTGATTTTCATGTGTGTGTGTCTCTAATTTCACCTGCATAAACCAATCACTATTATAGCTTACTAGACTTGGAATCAGCTCAAGGTTGACTGGAATGCCATAATAAAAAAAATGAACAGCATTTACTTACTATTATGAACAATAAATCTTTCATCAAAATTCCTGCCATCTCTCTCGGTTCCCTTCTGGATGGATTAACCACGTCACCCATGCAGATTGCTGGTATGTTGTCTCTGATGTCTGAAGCGGGAAGAAATGGAATCGAGCAGTCCCAGGGAACCACTTGACTACAGTAAAGTGGCAGATTACAGCCATCAAGAGATCTTCCCATCAGATGCTATAACCAGACATCTTGAAAATGGTTAATAAAAAGACTTGACAAGAAATCCACATTAGTATTTAGATTTTAGAGAAGCAAACATATTTGCATGTATGCCTACAGCCATTTTAGTCTTAATTCTGAAGTTCCCACCTTCTTGTAGAGCCTCCCCCACTGACTCCTGCATCTTCTAAGAAATCCATCTCTCTTTCTCACCTTTCTTGACACAAGTCACTCAGATTATCACACAGATAAAAGTATATCCATTTTATAAAGAGCATACCAGTTAGGATTTTTAAATATGCCAAAATTACCCATATCCATCACTGAATCAGTCTGCAAGGAGATGTAACATATTTTATTAGACCAGATGGTGCAATTAAAAAAAAAAAAGAGATGCCTAGACACAATGCAAAAACTGAACTTTTCCCATTTGGAGTAATAAATGCATTAGTTTTACTTTTCAAATCATGTTGATCTTTAGATGTATTTTATCTTCAAATTCTGGAGAATTAAGATTGACAAAATTGAAATTAAATTACTGCTTTTAGTGAAACCAAATGTGTCAGCTGACCAGAACAAAATAGTTCTATTCATGGAAATTTTTCTTGCTTTGCTATTTTATTCAGATTTTAAAATAAAAATTAAAATCCACAGTAATTCGGTTCCAGTACAGCTCTAGCTATGCTAATTCAACAACAGCACGCAATTTATAGATAAAACCCACTAAAACTGAAAGGAAGATGATTCTGCTTATCAGCCTTAAACAATAAGTTCTACTTCAGTTTACCTTCAGAGAGAGTTAAAGAGATGGGTTGTTGTTACTTTTTAATTAAAGCAGTGAAAATTAAAGCAAAGAATCAGTAAGAGAACTAAAGCTTGGCAAACAGATTTTCAAGCCCGTTTGTTGCACAAAGGCAGCAGAGGCTGCAGAGGAGCAGACAACAACAGTAGTAATAGAGTGTTAAGTTGTGTTCTGAAATGCAACAGGTGAATCACTTTTGTCAGACAGCAAAGTGATAAGGACAAACAAGACATCCAATAGCACCCAACTTCTCTGAAAAGTTTGCAAGATCTGGAAATTGATGGCACTCTAAGATTCAGGTAATATGAAACTGAGAATATTAAAAACAAACAAGAATAGAAGGCAGAGGAGTTTCAGCTGACATTTTCAGAAATGCATTTAGTACAGGAAAGAGTCCCTTTGGACTAGAAAGTAACTAACGTAACCTTTTAGAAAAAGAGTCAAGGGACCCGACAGAAAATACAGAGCAGTCACATTCACAATCTACTTTCAGAGATCAAAAGGAAGAATAGTTAAAACAGCCAGACTTCTCTTGCCTTCAGATGCATCCTTTGTTAAGACTTCTTTGAAGATCCCTGTGACACGCTACTCAAGAGAGATGCATCCCTTAGCTAAGATGTCCTAGAGCACTTGATAACACAGCCCACCAGCAACCCATGTCTAATGTGAAAAAAAAGCATCAACAGATAAGGCAGAAAGTGGAACAATGGGATAAGAATCACAGGCTGTCATAAATGAATCCTTTGCCTGCTGAAAAGAATGCCTGCATACCTTAGAGATCAGCATTAGAGCTGGCTCATTGCTTTGTCAACAAGTCAAGAGAAAAAAAATACAGAATTGAAATTGTTTGTGTGTCTTGTACAATAGCAGAAGAAAATGCACATGAAGGCTGAAAAAAATAAAATGCATTAACAGTGATTTACTCTCTGACATACCTCTCCTGGAAATGGTATGCGAGGCAGGTTCCACCTTCTCCTGCCAGATAAATTACAAATAAACCCTACTGACATCAGACAAAACAGCATAAATGTTTGCAGATGTCTCTTCAGAACTCAGCTAACGTAGGTAGATTGTGGTTTTATATTTTTAGGGACAGATCCTCAGCTGATGTAAGCTGGCACGGGTCTACTGAAGTGAAGATGCCAAAAGTTAAAACTAGTTAAAACATAGTTAAGACTTTATTTTGAAGCACAACAGCAGTTCACACTACGCACTGTTAAGGTTTGAACAGGAGATCTGTTGAAGACTCGGCTGTTAAATGCAGCTCTCTGGAGCTGCAGTGCAAAGCCTTTACCCGCAGCCACCATGAAGGATGTCCTTAAAGCCATCAGTGTTAAATGCTTTCATGGAGTCTTACATGAGCCAGTTCCTCCTCAGTGCTATTTGCCCCTACTCCTGAGTGTGTCTACTAATCTTTTATACATCATAGCAATTTAAACTAGACTCTAAGTGGCTCAGTGTAGGGACTTCATCTCCTCATTTGTTAGTAAAGTGCCACATATACCTTTAGTACTATATGAATAAATAATAAGGCTAACAAGGCTGACTCTATATATAGGGACTTAAAAGTCAGACAATCTTAACATCTATCTGCCATTTTATTAGCAGCCAGTGAAGCTTGCAGATTCCTGGCCTAATGTGCACACGCCAGCCAGTTTCAGCTGGCATCTTAGCTGCAGGTGACAAAACATCTTTTCTGACTTGCATAAAAATGTGTGTGGAAGCAAAGAAAAACCCAAGAAAAAAATATCCACTAGAAAGAAAAATGATACAGGCCAACAAAGAGATTTAGAAATTTGGGACACACACACACACACATATAAAGCCCGTGATGATTCAAAAGTGCAGAAAGATGTTGGATTCAGTGATGCTGACGGTGATAGATTGGGCATTTGGCAATCTGCATCTCTTGTCACTCCAAGCTGCTAGTCTGAATTCCTGTTCCCTTTGCTTTGTCTCTCTCATCTGAAATAATCTGTCAATACGGGGAGCATGGGAATGGAAACTGAATCCCTTACCTGACCAGGGCTGAAAGTGCACTGCCAGGAGAGGGAAGGGGTGGGAGATGCAAGGGGTGTGAGGGATTTTGCCAGGTGTATCTGTTAAATAATGCGAACATGTTAAACAACAGAAACCGTCTCCCTTGTTAGCACCGGAGGAACTAAACTCAGAGATCCTGTTTCAAACTCCAGAACCCATCAGACTAAGGCCAGAACTCTCAGAGGTGGCTCGGCTTTTAGAATTACTGGATTTGAGGACCTCTGACCGCTGGCAAACAAAAAGCTGGTACGTTTACAGAGGAGCACTTGGCACCTCCTGAAAGAGATCTGAGGCTGTGTATATTATAAGTGAATCAAACCACATCATTAGTCCCCTGAAGAGATCCTCAAGACAGATTAAGCATTTTAAGGGATGAGACAGGGAAAGTGAAACAAAGGCTGGACAAGGTACAGATGATGACATTGATAAAACCAAAATCCTCATGTCCCCATACTGAATGAGGTAATTCTCTGTGTCTCATCTATGCTAGATGGTCGTATTGAGGCAGCTTTGTTGGCATATTGCTTTCTCTTTGTATGCATGTGGACTCTCTAGTGTGAATTCCACCTCTCTGAATACGCTAGCTTTCATGTCAGAGTAATGCAGAGTTACCTACGCGGTCTCCTCTTCTTATGGTGCAAGAAAAGTGAAGGACCTACAGCGGCTGTGAGGACCACAGTGGGCAGCTTGAAGTCCCCATTCCAGTGACGAACAGCTGAGTTTAAAAGAGCTGCCAGTGGCACACTGCAAAGGGAATGCTGCGTTTAAGGACCCTCACTGGACTGAACCAGAGTACTCATGCATGTTTCCACACCGCATGTAGCGACCGTCAGCTGTTCTGGAAAAGGAAACATTCACGGTACAAGTAGTGAAAGAACCTGTTCCACAGGAAACGAAATTAAATGAAAATACATGGCAGGGCAGACAGTGCCAGAAAACAAATAAAATTATATCAAAGAAAATGTTCCTGTATAAAAATCAAATCTTACTCAGATATGAATCCTGTTAACTGCAGCTGATGCAGGAGTGTAAGGTTTTTCAGATGAAAGAAGGTTGCTGTAGACATTTCTGTAAATAGGTTCTATTTTATCACAAATGAACTTAAAATGGTTTTCCAATTCTTTTCCTTTTCTTACTCTTTTATTGACATCTTATTTTTTGACATCTTCACTCTCCTTTCCCTTGCCTGCAATTCATCCTGAGAACAGAGACTAAGTAGCAAAGTGCCATTTTTCCTTTGGTATGACGCTCTTTCACCTTTGCAATCCTTTAGAGGACACCAAGTCTTGTGTTTAAATCACTCATTCCCTTTGGAGGAGGTCTTACTTTCTGGGTGGCTTCACCAGTGAGACCCACAAAGTGACTGCCTCTCAATTTATATTATTTTAAATGACACTCCTTTATCTGTCATTGTCACGCAGCACAGTAGGCCATCTTTGCAAGATGAAGGGGACGGTCTGTTTTGTCACATTCGGCTCTCTACTGCAATTAGAACCTGCTTGTCTGCTAACTAATCACGCTTTGTCTGCCTCACGGCCACATTTTCACTTCTTCACTTTCCGTACAGTCTTCAGATCAATTTCAAATCTCTGAAATGGATATGATTTGTCAGGAATAAGCTCCAGATATACATTGATGATGCTCGGGTTTGCCTCAGCTGGAAGTTTCCTTTCTTCCATTCTTCTTTGTCACCAAACATCCATCTTTGAAAATAAAGAACAGCACTGCACTCAAGACACTGGATGCTGGACACCCGCTTCCAATCTAACTACACCACAGACTTCTCCAGGAGGTTTGCCACTGTCGCTTGGAACAGGGCTGACCTTCCCTGACTCAGCTGTCCAGCGTGAGCTGTCCTCTACAGTCAAGTGAGAAGCATCACCAGCGGTCTTGCGGACATCGTTCTCTGCGGGGGTCTTTCACACTCCTCTGACTAATGGGAAAGTCTGGACAACAGGGTTAGTCTGCACACCACAGCTTCCAGATGAGTAATATTTACAAGGAAATCCTACCACTACCTACTGTCCATCCCAGACCTCGGATACGCTAGTAATAACCATGTCCTTCTTCCATCTGTTACCAGACATCTCTGTTCAGGATATAAAATGGTATAACACTCATATTCTGTGTTTGAAGAGTGCTCAGTTGGATAAAAGAGGGACTATGTGTGCCTCCACTACACCACTCCTGGTTAAACACCAGGCCAAACAGAGGAGGACACAGCCATCTTCCAAGGGCAGGTGGAGAGCTCTGCCAGCAGTCGACTGTGTCCATCCAGATTTCTTCTGTTAGCCAACAGGAAGATTACTTGAGAATAATTTTCAATACCCTTCCAATTTCTGCCAATATTTCATATTTGCTTAATTTGTTAGTATCGCAGTATAGATCCAGCATTCAAATACATGCAATTGTTTGGCCTGCTATGTTCAGCTGTCACTCTGATCGCTTTCGTCTTCCAACGTCGTACTTCCTCATATTGACATATTAAGATTTTGAGCAGAAGAAAGACACAAAACTCTGAATGTTCGGATGCATCTAGAACTGAGCTTTTTGATTATAATAATTATGAAAATTGAGGTTAATATGACATTCACATCCACACCCAGTATCTGGTTGTGAACACCCAGAATTCAGAAATACCCACATCACACATTATTTAGTTAGTCAAGTGTTAGTTCCTAAGAATAGATCCAAAATGGTTTGGATTTATCCACCATACCTTAGAATTCCCCACTAGCTTTTGGTTCACCCTTTAAATCAGATGGTATGGAAGAAGGTTACTCCAGTTCAGATCTTGTGACTTGCTGATGTCGCAAGGATCGGGAGCCCCAGGCAGTTTGGCCTGAGCTGATCTCTACTCGTGATCCAATGTTCACAAGACTTAGAAATCCAGAAGCAGCAATTATCACTTTAACAAAGTTTACAGCATCAGGAACAACATAATGAGGAGAGGCTGCTGAAGCAATTCACTCACTTTTCGCCAGGAAACCAATCTGTTCCTGGCTCTCATGCTCGTAATGAAGGCTGTGTTCAAATTTAGGTCTTGCCTTATATGGTCAAAAAAGAATCCTATCTGTGCCTAAGTAACATTTAGTCTGAAGTTATTTTCTACTTTTCCTTTCTCCTTTAGCTAAGGAACACTTCAGTTAAGCTCTCCCCATTACAAACACACCAGTATACACTGGCATCTTCTAGTACACATACCCATGCACAGAACATTACCAGCAGTAGCAGAACTCCTATAGACCAATTATACTCCTGACATTTACTAAATAACCAACAGACAAGACAAGACATGGGCTGCGATCGTTCTCCTAGTGTGAAGACAGATGGGCAGTCTTGTTCAGACAACTCTCAGAATTTTAGTCAAGCGGTTAAAATACATGAGGGGTCAGAAAGAATTATTTTCTTCATCTACATTTTTAATTTGATGGTTTACAATATGAAGAGGACTGGGTAGATGTATAAATTTCATATGGATACACAGTTACATACAAACATACAGATATACCTGCACATACACATTTAGCATGCAATACAAAATATGTAATATCAGCTTATATGGTTCATATGTTTTTCTAAATGCACTCTCCTAAATCTAGATTTTTGTATTGGATACATTATTAAGATGTGACATTATGCTGCATATAAGTCATTTAAATTTATTTATGTTGTCTGTTTCTTCAGTTTTTCAGAAATCACTTCGGTGTCGAATAACTTTTTAACATCCCTTATTTAGAAGGGTCAATACTAATTTGATTTTTGTGTCAATCTTACAGCACAAAGCACAGCAATTTCAGTAATAAAATTAATTATTATTTTGACTGCTCTCCAAAGTGTGATGTTGGCCTGAGTTTGGAATGCCAATAAACTCAAAGCTAAGCACATGCTTAAGTACTTCCCTGGATCAGAGCCAATAAAACCAGCTGAGATGAGGGATTCATGAGAGGTAGACTTACGAATCATTAGCATGGAAACAGTCACTGAAGCTTTTTAAGTAGATTACACAGAGACACTGGATACAAACAAAGAGAAGAGACACTAATAACTGCCCCTGTTGGATGTGACAGGAAGCTGAGGTCAGGAGAAGGACCTGCCAAAAGCATCCCAGGAAGAACCTAACCCTGTTCCCTCAGACCATGTGTAAAAGTAAGACTGCTACCGCCTTCCACTGACCTTGGTATGGCACTAAACAATGGGGAAAGGTGCTGAGCCAGGAGATTCAGGTGCAGTCCTGGCTGTCGGGGACTGCATATGTGTTTGCATCCATCGTTTATGTCCATATTAAGGGGCTGCAAAAACACTCACATCTGTGAAACAAAAACACGGTGCGGATGCGCAGCTGGAGTGATGCAACAGCATCACCTATTAGTCAATATAAACAATTTTGTGTATGCACAGTACAAAATATTTTCTCTAAAGTGGTTTATCAGATTAATCAACCTTTACTTGTATGCAGCATTATTTCAGTATTGTCAGTACCACAGCCGCCAGCACTGCCCTTAGCCTGGATTCCTGCCTTGCGCTGAGAGTTCCCACGTCCTTCCTATTGTAAACTCACTGCACCACTGAGAAATCAAAAGTAGGGTGAAGAACATGTAGATAAAAAACAGGTGAAAATTACAGCAAATTGGATGAACTAAACCCCACTCTTCCCGTAAGATCTGTATTGTTCATAGGAAACACAAGATCTTGATACTTAAATTCTAATGCTGAAGACTGAGGCACAGCAAACTACTGACTCCGAGTATATTTACTCTAGAAGGATGAAAGATTGTTCGTCCCTCTGGGATTATGAGTCTGAGAAGCACTGTTATTTCAGACCTTATGTTTCGGCCATTAATGATTCAAGGCAGTCTTTTCCTTTACTTCAGTAGCTGTAGTCCTGTCCCTAATGTCAGTTTTTCCCATTTAGCCTGCGGATTTGATGTGATTAACATCGGAAATATATTACTTGGGCTGGTGTTAATAAATTTAGCTGATGTATTACAACTTTTAAACTCGATTGGTCATGGAAGGCTGAACTATGGGGTTAATTAATTCTGCAGAATGTTAACCAAAACCAAAACTATTTTTAAAATAAAAGAAATTAAAATTAGAGAAAGACTTTTCTCTGTCATACTTTATTAGGATCTCACCCATGGTTAGGTGTCCATTAATGAAGCTGAAATTCTCCCACTAAACTTATGTTAGCTAGACAATGCAGGAAGAATGTGCTCTCAGTCTGGGTTTCAAATAGTTATCCCAGCAAAGATATGCATCTTAGAAATAGCCCTTTATATTTAATGTGAGCTGGACCAGGTTCATCAATCCCATATTCTGAAGCCTCCCAAACCAAGACTTAAATTCTGCAGTTCACATTTTGAGTTTGTCCAAATCAAACATTTTTAAGTGTCCCCCTCACTAGTTTTCAGTCAGGATTGTCAGTTAATAAAACACAGGATGGCACAGACCCTCAGCTCATGTGAATTTGCCCTGTCACTTGACAGCTGGCTCTTTGACGTCAGTGGAACCATGACAATTTCCACCAACCCCAATATACATTTTTTTCCTCCTGTTATCCACTTCCCTGAAGACATGAATCACTAGATACTGCCACTGCTGTCATATAGTCCCATATAGACAAAAGATAAGTCACTTAGAAAACTTCACAGGATATGGATTTGAAAAATCAGTTCAACTTAAATGACAAATGATGAAATACTGACTCGACCTTTGCACTGTAGTTTTCTTCTTTTCATGCTTGAGGATAAGCTTTTAATTCTTCTCATGCTTGCAGCTATTACTCAACAGATATCAGCTGCTGAAGGACCTCTTCCCACGCCCTCCTAACACTGTATGTTTGCATTGTCTCTTCTGGCACTAATGGAAGCAGCATCCCTAAATACATTTCTATCATTAAATATTAAGATTAAGAAGAAAGACAGGATGGCAGTGTTGCATCTCTGGTGGGAAGATATGCACGGGCTGACAGAACAAAAAGGAATATTCAAAAGATGTGTATTTACTGGTCCAAGGGAAGGACGTTCCTATAGTGTGTGGAACACATACTAGGAAATCATAATCTTTCTAAATGAAACAAAAAACTTATTTCATCTCAGCTGCAGAAGTAGCAACAGGGCACGGATTTTATCTGTAAGCACTCTTTCTAGACTCAGACTTTCATTCTATAAAGGCTGAAAAAAGGATTTCACAGATTTTTCTGAATTAAAAAATATAATCCTTTTCTGTATTGCTTACATATTTTTTTCTATACTGTAATTTGGCACCTTCACATGAGAAATAAAGACATATGAGCCTGAAGATCCCCAGCTCAAGCAATGAGAGCTAAGGATAACTCCTCTAGAAATTAAAAACAGAAAAGGAAGTCTACAATAAAGTACTCCTCCTTGCAGAGTATCTTCTACTCTTCTAGTTATACGTTTCTTTCTTCTTTTCTCTTACAGTGATGCATGGATTATTATTGTTACAAGAATCATACCAAAAGAGCACACCCGTTTTCATATCTTTCTTTTGTAGATAACCACATGGGTGCTATTTGCTAATGCTTTTTAAAGACTTCTTTTAAAGGGTTAACATTGACTAAATTAACATTTTTTAAAGGTCCCACTTCTTGCCCTTAAAGCTACAACACTTTGTCATGTGTGCCAACATGCCCTTATAGCATTAAAATGGAAGAGTTTTCAAATATCTAGTTGAACAATAAATAGTAAGCTTGAAGAGGTTTTGTTATCTTGCTTTGTTGCGGTTTTTTTTGCTTGAGCAATCAAACTAATTAGTCAGCTTCTCCTTTTCACGTTGCCACTTTTTGGTCTGTTTCACTTAAGGTTTTTTCTCTTATTATTATCACAAAGCTATGCGATAAGTCATTCAGATAGTGCTGGCCAGATATTTTCCATCAAAAACTTTCATTTAATGAAAAGCTTCTATTCAGTTGAATGAAAACATCTGTAGCTACGCCTCACATCATATATCAACAGATGAGCAATTTCAAAACGACACCTTTCCCCCTCGCACATTCAGATGTAAAAAAATCTATGAAAAATAAACAAAAATAGTAGATGGCAAAAAACAAAACAGGAGATGGGAAAGAGGAGAATATGTGTTTTAACAAATTCTGTTTGGCATCACCACACTTGCAGTTCTCTCTCAATATTGAAAATAAGTGGTGGAAACATCTTCATTGACTTCTACCCAAAAGTTTGGGTTTTCTAAGATCTAAATTTATAGCCTTTTTTTTTTTTAACGGGGACTTTTAAAATCCAAATCAAACCTTCCTGCATTATAGGAAGCAGGCAATTGCAGCTGAAGGGCCCCATGGTGGTTGCGCTGAGCTCGAGGACGGAGGTACACCACGGTTACACACTGCTGCAACACTCACAGCATTCAGTGATGGAGTCAAGGTGATTTGTTAGTACGACCAGCACAAATAAAAAGCGTATCATGCCACCCACTAATGCAGCAAGATTTCAGCTAGTTCTGCAGAGGAGGGGAAGACCCACTTGATGGACTTGGTAGTAAGGCTTTACATGAATGGGGACCCGTGTTTTTCTGTTTTTCCTTTTCTTCGCAAATTCATTGCATTGGTTTAAAACAGTTGGATTTTCTTACAATTCTTTGCTATGGTACCATGTAATTTTAAAGTATTCTGGTATTCTGCCTCTCAACCATTATAATTTGTCTGCCTGTATCCTTGCTCGTCACATATTTGTAAAGACAGAAGCAGCCATGGGAGTTTTCTTAGGATTGAGACAGTTCCTCTGCCGTCCCTGTTAAAGCACCATCAACAGCCAGTCTGTGGCAGCCCCCTTCAAAGGACCATCGCTGTACTTCTCATCTGTAACAGAATCACAGAATCACAGAATAGTAGGGGTTGGAAGGGACCTCTGTGGGTCATCTAGTCCAACCCCCCCGCCGAAGCAGGGTCACCTACAGTAGGCTGCACAGGACCTTGTCCAGGCGGGTCTTGAATATCTCCAGAGAAGGAGAATCCACAACCTCCCTGGGCAGCCTGTTCCAGTGCTCCGTCACCCTCAGAGAGAAGAAGTTCCTCCTCATGTTCAGACGGAACTTCCTGTGCCTCAGTTTGTGCCCATTGCCCCTTGTCCTGTCACTGGGCACCACTGAAAAGAGCTTGGCCCCATCCTCCTGACACCCACCCTTCAGATATTTGTAGGCATTTATAAGGTCCCCTCGCAGCCTTCTCTTCTTCAGGCTGAACAAGCCCAGTTCCCTCAACCTCTCCTCGTAGGGGAGATGCTCCAGTCCCCTCACCATCCTGGGACCTCCAGTCCCCTCACCTGTAACAGCCTGACACAGTGGCAGAGAGACTGATATTTGAGCTCTGTGTAGCTGACGCTCCTTTCTTCCTTTTGTTGTCATTATTTTCAGTAAAAACATTGCTACTAGCTGTGGTCGAGTCTCTACTCACAAATGACTGCAAGTATGCTGTTCCCATCCAAAGCAAGAATTCTCCAAATTCTCCAAGCATTACCATGTTCAGAGACCCTCACACTGTCACTCTGCATCTGACAGTATGCTCGCTCTACTAATAAGCCTTTTTGAGTTGTAACCTCAGAACACGCTTAGATCTCAGATCACTAATTATCATCTTCATTCTGAGAAAAGCCTTGTTCCAGATACTGACAAACCTGTGAAACTGAAATAACACCAGACTTCTCACTCACTTCACACAGCTCATAGAGACAGCACTTGCTCATGCCATGTTTCATGTTAAAAAAGCTGTTATAACAATTAAAAAACCAAACAACCCCACCAAATCCCATTATCCTCTTAAAAATCACACGGATTACAAGATTATGGGGTTTCTTCTCTAGTAGGTCTCTTTTCTTAGATTCCATTTTTCATTTCAAAGATACTGGTCATAAGAACAAAGAAAAAAATGCAGTTATTACGGATGTACTCGCTGGGAAGACTTGCATTGCAAAAAGAACAGTAGACTACCCTGGTCAGCTAGCACTCTACCACTGACAGTCTGGGAGTTAACACAAGACGGCAATCGCTTCCAGTAGGCAGCATGTTTGTTGCTACCCTTTGTCAAAGTTTAAAAGAGTCAAATAGTATGCACATAGGCTGTTCCACGCCAACTGGCCTTGCACCCAGAGAACAGCCTGATGAACATTTATTAGTACAGTTGCTGCCATACAGAGTCTACTGAACATCTGTTTCACACACAGCATACCTACAAGTTGCAAAGCACTTTCCAACACTCCACAACAAAATTAGGATACACAACGTCCAAGGAAAAAAAGCCTAAAATCTGATGTGAAATTAGTACAGATCAGGCAAGATGATGAGTTTTGCCATCATCCAAGCCTGCACTAGCTGGGAATGTGGTCAGTAAAAATGGCCAGATGTTGTATATACACTCCAGGTTAGAATGAGAAATATACTGCTTCTAGTAATTGTGATCTACATATAGAAGGTTATATAGGAACAGGATAGAAAACTCTGGGGAAATAGATGACATCCTCCATTCTGTAATGTATTGCTTGTAATACTGCACAGAGGGAATGTGGCCAGACGTTTTGCATAAATAATGTCAATGAGTCAATCCAGGAACCCCGCAATAATGCATCAGCCTAGAGGGATGATTTGTGTTCAAACATCTGCCTCCATCTATGCTTTTTTCCTATCTATTATTCCACTCCCTAGTTCACATAGTCTTATATCATTGGGAAGACACAAGTGGCATTTGACTTGCGTCAAGAGACAATGGCTTTTGTGGACAGGATCTATACTATATATCCTTCATGCCCTTATAACTTTTCCTGCACTGCCATCTATACTGCTGATGACTTTCATGGTAAATTAGGACACTCCAACCTCCTTATCCAGAAACTATTAGGTCCCTTTTTAACCTATATCTTCTTTGCTATGAAATATACAATCTCTGAATTGTAAACCATCCCAGGCAAGGACTGTTTTCTTCTGTATTCACACAGCGGAATGAGGTTATACTCTTGCCTGGAGTCTTCTGCTGCTACCGTAACATATCTGACACTACTAAATAATTTATGTCCGTTTTTGTTTAAATCATTCGAAAGCTGCCGATAAGAAAACAAGACCAGCAAAATGCACCTTGGGATAAATGGATTATACGAATGAATGTCCAAATGAGGGAGCGAAGGAGACAGAATGAGTCAATGAATGGTTACACGCATAGAGGAGCTACTGACCAGAATGCAAAAAACCTCCCAGGGCCAGATCTGTAGCACCAGCAGGGATGATCTTACCACCTTGTTAATACCTGTTTTACATGCCATCCATGTTTGCATGCAATATCTGATTCACATGCAGGAAGGGTTGTGGAACCTGTAAATAGGGAGACCAGAGAATCTAAATTGATTGACACTGAATAAATCACAATTAATTTTGTTCATAAGAACGAAGTTAAGGTGAAAGAAAACATCTCTTGCCACCGATATAAGAAACAACAATGAGGCTCACAATACTTCAAGAATACAGATATTCTCTGCAGTCAGCTGATGGGCGGCCAGTGCCCTCCAGATGACAGTGGGGTGGGCTTGTTCCTGTAAAGTCAAAGTTTTCACCTGTTACTAGGGATTTATAGTCAGAAAGAGAAATAAAACATTAATAGAGGCAGATGAAGAGAAAAAACCCAGGCTGCTGCGCCTTTCAGGGTCTAAGACAAAAAGCCATGTACTACAGAGCACAGCATGGATCTCCTCACACAAGTTGGACATGTTTTGGGAAAGAAAAGAGCACCCAATCTCTCTCTCTCTTCTGCTATGGAGTGAGTCACAGGAATATCAGCTGTCAACACCTTAATGAGAACTGTGCCTCCAACTGCGGAGCGGCAGTGGGAAACTGCATACCAGCGATGACCCCTGAAGGGAAAACCCAACCTTGCACTCCTGCTTATAATGCTAATAGCACAAAAGCAGTCAAACCACAGGGCAGACTAGCTTTTCTCCAGTATTAACTACCGTGCTGTCCACTGCAAAGTCATTTGTCACCAACGTACCTCCAGCATTGGTGTAACAGCTGCAAAAATATAATTAGTCCCTCCATCTCTGTCCCACTGGGTACCAGTCGCTGCTTCGGTGGTCTCTTTGGATATGTTTCCATCCTCGACTGGCCAGAGGTCAAGCTTTCCAGAAGCTAGTTGCCTGTATAAATTACAGTGCGCATATTTTACATCTCATTTTAATGCTTTCTTTTGCCAGCATCCGCTTCTTCGCAAATGTTCCATTTCCAAGCCATTTTTGTGCAAGCCCCAGGAGAAGCCATCAGACAAGCATGCTGAAAATTTATCCACAGGCATCATTAATGCACATCTGGCTGATGAAGACATACAGTTTATACAAACTGCAATTTGGAATGCCTCCTCTTCCAGACTGCTAGTCCCACAAGATACCATTTGCTTGGGAAAAATAGGATCAGGAGAAATATCTGAATGTCCAGTACAAGAAGCCATAGACTGCCCACAGCTATTTGGGGCAAGAAGAAAAACTTGGTCCTGTTGTGTTTCAGTAACTATCAGTGTCAGCATTTGGAGCACCAGTACAGTGGGAGGCTGCAGGAGGTGCGCTGGCTAGCAAGAGACCAAAAGGAGACATAATACACCTGCTTGTGGGCTTGGGTCTAAAGCCACAATGTTGAGATTATGTTGGGACTCCAAGATGCCTCTCTGGAGACAAGCAACTGAACAACTGTGAAAGCAGGAAGATGACAAGACTTCTGTATTGGGATTCACTGGAAGAAGTCTGGGGAATTCCTGTTATTTCTTTCGTTTTCTTCTGTCACAGTTATGGTGAGAGCACCAACGGCTGGGCAGAACGGCCCACCATGTAAGATGCAGGAAAGGATGTTTCAACAGTCTTCAACAATCTAAAGCAGTGAATGCAAAACTAGTTCTTCGGTGTTTAAAGGAACATGAAATGGGCCAAGGGCAACATTTCTAGGCTGAAAATCAAGAAGCAGACTTTAGAGAAGTAGAGAATTTACAACATGACATATCAAGAAATGGGTGTGCAGGACACACTGCAAAATGAGAACCAAAAAGCTTCATTGTGCTTTAAGCCCCCCAAGTGTACACAGACCTACGACACTTCACCCAACGTCCCTATCATCTGTTAGTGCTTGTGAAGTTTACCATGTTTCTATATCACAGGAAATGGATGTAGCTCTGAGTTATGGAGCCAACGCGGGTCCCGACAGCACTCATACTGTAAGAGGACACCTGTTCCAGTGCCATTTGGATCAGCCGGAGGTAGGACTGTGCTTCCGCATGCAGCCTTCGCTTGCTTTCATTAAACCACCTTTATCTTGACCCATAAGTTTTTTATCTTATTTTCTCCCCCTGTCTTACTGAGGAGGGCGAGTGAGGGAGCAGCTTCCGAAATTCAGAGTTTTATAGATCATTTTTTCTGACCACTCTGCAAACATTCAGAGCCTGGGCTATGGTAAACCACTGAAGTTGGTTACTACCTGTATGAAACCCAGTAGGCATGACACTCATGCTGCTTATCTGTGCCCCAGCAGAAAGTGAAAATAACACATAGCAAGGATAGACACATTTGCTTATGGATATACGGAGGATGAAGGAGAAAAGAAGCAAGCAAGGAGGCTGAACCCCTTCTATCTTGCTCTCTCGCTGTCCTTCTACCACCTGCGGCACTGAAACGCTGTGTGCCAGAACCACTCAATGGCAGAGAGGTTGTAACTGCTCAACCCTCAGCCTGCCCTCCATCCAGAAAACAGCTGTACCCATCCTCTACTGAGCAAGGGCATGGAGTACTGCCCTTTGCTCTGGGCTTTGATCCTATCTAATTTATCCCACCTTATCTAGCACTACCATCAATGATCGTGCTTCCCTCAAAACGGCTGCCTTCATAGTTCATGAAAATACCTGTCTAGATGGAGAAAACTGTGTTGCAAAAAACCCCACACCACACAAAAAACTGCAAACCTACAATCTGCCTCACCTAATCACAGTCCTTAACTGCTTCCTCTGGCCTGCAGAAGTAATCTCTGCTGAATTAAACTCCACCCAGCCTAACGGTCTGTGTTGGCCACATACTAGAAAAGTTATGTGCGGTGCCGTTATCTATCGCAGCTTGGTCACAGTAAAATTGTACCTCGTCTGTTTACTGTTGGCAAAGGCTCCACAAAGTCCCATTATTTCTCCTTGAATACACACATAAACACTAAATGGGACAGGACTGAGAATGAAAGTCCTTTCTTGCTTAACACATTCCCCCTAAGCCCATCCGTCACCCTTGGAGCAGCACCAAAGCACTGCTGCTAAGGAACAGCGTGAGGAGACCTAGGAGGGAGTACACTCTTCCTTATTCAAGGAAAACAGAGCATGGTCCAGGAATTCCATCAGTTCTGTTCATTTTTAAACAGAATGATTCATATTGTCTTGCAAGTGCATTGACCAATTTACAGAAGACTGTTTAAACAAAAGAAAAGCAACAATTATCCTCTTGCCTCACTTCTGAGGATTTTTGCTTTCCCAGTAGGGCATAGCCATACCATCTTCGGAGTTGCTCGGGGTATATGAGTGAGAACCTCTTAAAATACAAAAAAATCATAAGCCGTTATTATTATGAATATTATAATCACTGAAGCAGTCACTCTTTAAAGAGTCCCAATTTCAAATTTGGGTTAAAGTTGATTGGACTAGAACACTATGTGTAGATATATGCTTTTTGTTCAGTTTTTTGGTAGCTTCTCCACAACCCAACAACAAAGGTTGCAGCATGCTAAGACACTGGTTGAGCTGATGCCACAGAAATTGAAATGGATGTGAAAGCTGAACTCTGATTTGGACACCTCCCAGATGAAAGCACTTGGCCCAAACTGAAGTCAGATAAGGGCTGCTTGACAGATTGCTTTTAAAAAGTAAAATATATATTCATTTTTTTCTCATTCAACCAAGAAAACATCCCTTATCTAAAAGGAAATTCCTTTGTCTAGGAGTGAAAACTCAGATTTAGATGGTTCCACAGATTGGCAATGAAAAACATTAGGCCTCTCAGCAACGTTCTTCAGCACCCTTCACATGCAGGCTTGGCCCTGTATTTCAACTGCCCAAGGCACGTGGCAGTCAGATACTTAAGGATATGACTGTATACGGAGTCTGTGTCTGGCAGCCCTGAATAGTAGGTGGTCTGCATCGCTCATTACTCTCATGCTGTCGGCTTTGGGGCAGCAAGTTAAGCAGTGTGAACAGAGCTCCTGGGCAAGCAATTGGAAGAGGGAAACATTATCCTTTGTGCTCAATTCTTGAACAGTTCTTGCATCGTTTCCTTAATGTACACCAAACTGAGATGCAAGCCTTCAACAAGCCCTTAGAAATTCTCCAGGGGCTGCTCTTCCCAAGAGTTGTCTAGCCAGACACCGTGGGATGTTCTTTTGCTGTCTGAAAATACCCCCCTTATTTTTAAGAACAATTTTTTTTTCTATCTGTTTAAGAAACCACTATTCTATCTTAGCCAAGATCTTTGTTAAAATGTAATTATTTACATTGCACCTTGGCTAAAGCAGCGTGCTAGAGAGAATTTAGCCAGGCAGCAAAATGCCTTAGTTTAGGGAGGGGGGTGGTTTCCCCTCATTAATCTGTTTCTGAGGTAAAAAATGTTTTCTGCAGCAAAACGCCTCTGACAGCAAGTTTGTAAGGTTCTGTGCCTGAATGTTCCTTGACTGCTTTCTTCTTTCTTTAACAAAGGCTGTGCATCATCCGCCAAACTTCTGATTTATTTTTACAGCTTTATAAATGCAATACATTTCATGCAAAAGACTATTCATGAGTTTTAACATAGCACAACTACTTTAAGACTGTACTTCCTAAGAATTCCTAAGAAGCCGCAGGTATATAAATGCCCTGTTCTGCATTTTCAGGTCCTTACTGTCAAAATCACTCAAATACAGAGTCCTAGGTGTGACAGCAACTGGAAAGAGAGACACTTTGGTACTTACTGTTTTTTGCATGTGAAGAAATTTTTTGTTATACAGACAGACAGTAAGCACTCACTACTGTATAGACAATTCACAATTACCAGCCCTCACAGACCCTGCCTTGTTTTTCTGAGGGTGTTTCTTCTTCCTCACACCGGAGGCCTTGTCCATACTTGGAAACTGCACCAATTCAGTTGTTTTAGTGTAGTACAAGCACTCAGGGTGGGCAACATCGATGCGTTTTATACCCACGCAGATACCATGACACAGGAAGGCTGAAGTGTAAGGCATTTCTATACTAGCAAAGATGTATCTATGCAAGAAGCAGTAATACACCTATAAAGGTATGAAATTAATACAGGCATGCATGTCTACACCCACATATACACACCTACCTTGCAGAATATTCATACTCAGCATTTTATTTGGCAATTTATCAGCATGCTCTGCCAAAAACGGCAGATCCAAATCACAGGCATGGTGTGACTCATGTGAACATGTAAATCATAGAATCATTAAGGTTGGAAAAGACCTCTAAGATCATCAGGTCCAATCATCCACTCAACACCACCATGCCTACTAAACCATGTCCTGAAGTGCCACATCTACACGTTTTCTGAGCACCTCCAGGGATGGTGACTCCACCACCTCCCTGGGCAGCCTGTTCCAAAGCCTGACCACTCCTTCGGTAAAGAAATTGTTCCTGTTATCCAATCTGAACCTCCCCTGATGCAATTTGACGCCATTGCCTCTCATCCTATCACTAGTTACTTGGGAGAAGAGACCAACACTCGCCTCACTATAACCTTCTTTCAGGTAGTTTTAGAGGGCAACTACTGCAGCTGTAGAGGTACCCCCTCAGCCTCCTCTTCTCCAGACTAAACAGCCTCAGCTCCCTCAGCTGCTCCTCATAAGACTTGTTCTCCACACCCCTCACCAGGCTCGTTGCCCTTGTCTAGACACACTCCAGCACCTCAGTGTCCTTGTAGTGAGGGGCCCAAAACTGAACACAGCACTCCAGGTGCGGCCTCACCAATGCCGAGTACATGGGCACGATCACCTCCCTACTCCTGCTGGCCACACTGTTCCTGATACAAGCCAGGATGCTGCTGGCCTTCTTGGCCACCTGAGCACACTGCTGGCTCATGCTCAGCCGGCTGTCGACCAGCACCCCCAGGCCCTTTTCCACCAGGCAGCTTTCCAGCCGCTCCACCCCAGGCCTGCAGCGCTGGATCGGGTTGTTGTGACCGAAGGGCAGAACCCGGCACTTGGCCTCGCTGAACCTCACACAACTTTGCCCTGGCTCTTCCACCTCCAGGCGCCGCACGCAGGGCCCTGCCCGCCAGCCCTCACCCGACACAGCAAGCCCGAACACGGCCTTCAACGGAACGCCCGGGCGGGACGGGGCGGCGGCGGGGCTGCCCGGGGCACCCGGGACGACAGACATCGCGCAGCGGGGACGGACCCCCCACTCGCCTGCACCGGGCCGGGCCCGCCGCGCCCCACAGCCCAGCACCTGCCCGCCCGCCCGGCGTCACTTCCGCCTCGGCTCGCCCGCGCCTCCGGCCGCGCCGAGTGCTTCCGCCTGTGCGTTTCCAGGGCAACGCGGCGCCCCGGCCCCCGTGAGTACCGGCCGCCGCCCGGGGAGAGGGGAACGGGCCGCTCCCGTGACTGACCGGGCGGCCTCTCCTTCTCCCCCGTCTAGGCGGGGGCTGCCCCGGCGCGGTCTGGGAGAGCGGAGGCCGCGTCGCGCCCCGCCGCGGTGACTCCGCTCGGCTCCCCGGGTGGGCCTGCTCGGCCGGGAGGGGCCTGCGGCCGCGGAGCGGGGCCCGGAGCGCGGCGGGGGCCTGCGGGGTCCCGGGGCACGGCCTGTGCCCTGGCCTCCCGGGCTGCGGGGGGGGGTGAGCGGTGCCTCGGGCCGTTCCCAGCGGCGGAGAGGGGGCAGCGGGGCCCTTTCGTGTCCCCTTGCGACAGAGCGGGGCAGGGCCCTGCCGGCGACCGCTCCGAGGGAAGCGGGGGGGGGGGGGGGGTGTGTGGTGTGTGTGTCTGTGTCTGGGGGGATGTCTGTGGGAGGGGGGTGGGGTGTGTGTCTGTCTGTGTGGGGGGGTGTCTGTGTGGGGGGGCGGGTCTGTGTGGGGGGGGGTGTGTCTGTGTGTGGGGGGGGTGTGTCTGTGTGTGGGGGGGGCGTCTGTGTGGGGGGGTGGATGTCTGTGTGAGGGGGCCTGGGGTGAAGGGCTGTGTGGGGGAAGCAGTGTGAGGAGCCCCCCCAGCTCCACTGCTCCTCGGTTGAGGGAGTGGTGCCCAAACCAAAGGGTACAGCACTGAGCTGCCTTTCCTCAGCTGAGTGGTTTTATCTTGGACAGGGGCACGTATGGGGAGAAGGAATGGTATTGCCACTGTACAGAAGTTTGTTTATTATGATGGGCTCAAACAGGTACTTGATCATTCCATCATAACGTCTCTGTGCAGCTGGACTCCGTGGGACTGGTGAACGCTAAGAGATGTCCACTCCCCCTCTCGCTGGGGCAGGCATGCCACCGGGTGCCTTCTCCGGGACGCAGGTTCAAGCAGCTAGGGAGGTAAACACGGCTTCTCTCTGTCGAATTGGCCAAGAGACTGTGCAGGACATTGTATTTCGAACCATGGAAATCTTCCAGTTACTGAGGAACATGCAGGTAAGGAATAGCGTGCTTTTTTTTATGGTCCTCAAATTCCCATATTTTTACCACCCACCAGTGTATGTAGGCACAGGAGATAGCTTAGGACATCTAAATAAATAACTTGATCAAACCCCTTTGAAAAGGGGGATTGATTGGAGAACGAGTACTACTCAATATATTTGCTTACTCCCGTACATTAAGTGAAGATGGAGAAAGTTCAGAAATGTTGAATTGTTATTGCCACTGCAATAAATATACTCTAAATACATTTAATATCTGTGTTTTCCTTTATGAACAGTGAAGTTTCTTTATATGTCAGTTACATTTCTCTGGTTTTGTTAACATCTGGGAAGTAATTTCACAGGAACTATCATTGATCTTTTTCTATCTTTTCCACCTAGGACTTTTTGACCTTTTTGTTGTTAAAGTGGATGTAAGCCTTATTTGTGGCTATTTGCTGAGAAAACATAGACATTTGTTTTGTTTCTCTGTTGAGAGTAGAAGATAAATAATCACTCCCATTTCCTCTGTATTTACATCACTCTGGCAGTTTCCTTCCATAATAGTCTTAGGTATAGGTATATGTACCTGGAATTTGCTAACTGTGAATTCACTTTGTTTGTGTCTCTGGATTGTGACCTGGGGTTGAGACACAAAGTCTCAAAGTGTAGTACTGGTAACAGATAACAACAGTGTCATGCTTAAGCTTTTTGAAGACATTCACTGAAAAGAGTTATGGAGGGACTGACAATGACCAAAGTGTAGAATACATGAAGCTGTTTGACAGCAGTGATCTGCACATCAGATGAGCAGATAAAATACAGAATTTTGCAGATAAAGAAAATAGAAATTTCAGTGATTTCTGTGGGCATAGTGTAATTGTCTGATTTTGAAATGTACAAAAAACCCTCTGATGTATTTTAGTTTATTTATTTTGTCTGACAGAAGCTTTAACATAATATTTTGAATGTTTTGGGGTTTTGGTTCTCAAAGTTACCGAATGGTGTTACTTATCATGCTGGAACATATCAAGACAGACTGGGAAAGCTGCAGGAACATCTCCGTCAGCTATCAATACTCTTCAGAAAACTGAGACTAGTCTATGACAAATGCAATGAAAACTGTGCTGGGCTCGATCCCGTTCCCATAGAAGTAAGTATCTTTATTCATCTATAAATTACAGATCAGAATAACCATTCTCTGCATAGCGTATCATCCATTCTCCTGAGTTGCAGGAGACTCATAACAAGTTTTAAATGAGATTGGAATTTTTCAGTGGACTGAATTCTGTTTATTATTTGGAGCTGGTTGAAAGACTGTGAAACTTTCACATTAACATCAACAATTCATACCAGTTGGGAGGGATCCAATTTTGGAATCAGACTTCATTTAAAATGTTAGCCTTTTTCCTCAGGCTTCTTGATACATTCACCAATTTGTTTCTGCTAGGGAAAAAAGAGTCAAAAGAGACAGGGCCAATTTTATTTTTGGAGAGGTTGTGGTAGTGGGAAAAAGTCTGCTTTAAGCTCTCACCTGCCAGCCTGGTTCCCTGAGTAATATGCGTTATTCCCTTACCCTGGCATCAGTCGGTGCCTGCATAGTTCCCTCAGTCAGATACTCTTAACCTGCTGAGCCAATGAGAAATGAATCTGAATGTGCAGTAGTGATGGAAAAGTGAAGAGCATAAGACTTCCAGGAAGTAGGATTGGCCAAAGTTTTTTTGCATAAAAATGATATTGCTAATAAAATCAATAATTCATTTTCCCCCCTCATAAATTGTTTCTAATTTCTAGTAATACTCTTAAAGGCTGTTTTGTGTTATGATTTGAGTTACTACAGCTCTATACTAACGAAAACTGTGAAGTTCTTTAAAATTACTGACCTCTGAATTCTGAGGCAACTCTGTCAATGGACTTCTGATTGTCCATTGGGATTTAATCATTTAAGCATTATGTTTTATATTTTAATCTCTTCACTGAGTAGGAATAAAGAAATGAAGGAGTCTACTCTGTACAGTCCATTCTAGACTACTGATCTACTTCTGTCAGCAGTCTCTGCAGAGGAAGCTATTCAGAAACCTTAGAGCAAGCAAGGGAGTAAGATAACTTCCCAATTAAAAATGTAAAACTTTTTTAATGGTTTGTTGACTTGTGTGCAATGGCTCAATACTTGGGTCCCCTTTAAAAGCTTTAGAGATGTCTTATTTTCACATACGGTTGGAATGAGGTGGGGTTACTTTTTTTTTTTCTTCTTTTCACAGTTTTTTCCTGTTACCAGGATGAGAAAGAATCTCGACAGAGAAAATGAGTAGTCTCTTTAAGCTTTTTTTAATGCAAGGTCTCACTGATACCTTATGCACAGCAGAGTTTTGTATCAATAATTGAAATTATTTTTTCTTCAGTCTTTTCTGCTCTGAAGTTAATAGACTGGCTTTCTCCTCATGTTTTATTAATTAGGGTGAATGAGAGTGGCAGACCATTCCTCTTGGATCAGTTTTCTTAAATTCTTATTTAGGCTTTTCAGTAACAGTTTCAATCACATTATTTAATGACTGAGATTCTAACCATGTCTTTAAAGACTAGCAACAAATCTTTTTTTTTAAACAGTCAAGAGAAGTCAGTACCTACTAATAATATTCCTTAGTCTATTATTATTGTTTATGTTATTGTTAATGTTTATATATTTTTTTGCTAGTGTGTACTACCAGTGTAATAGGTACTCTCATCAACTTTCTGTTAGCCAGCATAGCAAGGCGTGAGATAATTGTGAAACAGATCTGGCCAGTTCTATAACTGATTGCATTTCCTGCTTCATTTATGTATTAGGTATAGTTCTTTGCACTTTTTTTTTTGTTTTTTTTTCCTACTAGCTTTTCTGAAAGATGGGAGGTTTTCAAAGGAAATGTTGTACTTTGAGTGGTACATTACTTTTCTGTTGGAGAGAGGAGTTTTTTTCCAAGAGTATCTGGCAGCCACACTACTTCTTCTTTATGGTATGCAAATGTAGCAAGTTCTTAACCTTTACTACATTTTCATGGCACAGTGTAGTGTGGTAGTTTTTGTCCATTTTGACAAGCATAATAAGAATGGCCTACAAAAATTTTTGTGTAGGAGGAAATTAAATTTTCAGTGGGTTAAATCAAAGTAAATTTTCCATCCAAATGCTGAAGGATGCTGCTGAATGCTTTGTATCAGAAATGGCTGAGGGAACTGAGGCTGTCTAGTCTGGAGAAGAGGAGGCTGAGGGGGGACCTTATTGCTCTCTACAACTACCTGAAAGGAGGTTGTAATGAGGCAGGTGTTGGTGTCTTCTCCCAAGTAACTAGTGATAGGACGAGAGGCAATGGCCTCAAGTTGCTTCAGGGGAAGTTCAGATTGGATTTTAGGAAACATTTCTTCAGTGAAAGGGTTATTGAGCATTGGAACAGGCTGCCCAGGGAAGTGGTGGAGTCACCATCCCTGGAGGCGTTCAGAAAACTTGTAGATGTGGCGCTTAGGGTCATGGTTTAGTGGTGGACTTGCCAGTGTTAGGTTAACAGTTGGACTTGATCATCTTAAAGGCCTTCCAACCTAAATGATTCTATGATAACATTGCAACCCAACCTAAGTAACAAGTTACTATCCAAGCAGTGAGGAACTTGCTCCCAGACTTTTAAACTAGTGTCTTCTTGCTTACTTGCATCTATTACTTGTCTTTCATTTGTCTTGTGTATGTGAACAAGGATGTAATGTTGCTATCAACTTTAGCTTTTCTCAGTTCAGGGCAGAAAAGGCAACAATAGACTGTAGACTTTGTGGATGTATGTTATGTATAAAATGTTACAGCCTATAATTTTTTTTTAATGTTAGTAGTTTGCGGGAGTGTTCTGACACAGAAGCATGTATTTGTTTTGTATCTAGCATATTTACTGATTAATTTTTTTAGGAAGTGGACATGCATTAATATTCCTTTAGAAATTCTTTATCATAAAGATTTTTGGTTTTGTAGAAGCTTACAAAAAAGATAGTACACTATGTGCTTGAGGAGATTACAGTGGGAAAATTCTTAAGGAAAAACTCCTGTTGAGTAACTGTGAGCATATGCTTAATATATCACTGAAATACTTTATAATAATAATAACTTCATGTTTGTGATATTTCATAGTGTGGAATAGTAAATTTTAAAATCACAGTCTGAAGAGTTCAAGAGTAGAAGGATTACCTGTGATAATCATCTTAAAATGTAAAACTGGGTTCTGCCTGCAGTTGAGAAATTGCTTAGGTCTGGGCATGGTCATATGTGGGATTGTGTCTTTTTGAAGCACATCATTTTCCTCAAGAACAGACTGAGGTCATTGCAAGGCCTTGGGGTTTGAGACGATGAAGTAAGCCTGTCTCCGCTTCCTCCTGGGAAGTTTGAACCTCTGGAGAGAATGGTAGTACCTTATGCATCTCTTGTTTTCAGTTTCTTTTTTTCCCTTTTTTTTTTTTTATTATCTGATATTTCTTGTCTTCACAGCAACTTATTCCATATGTTGAAGAAGATGGCTCCAAGCACGATGATCGTGGTGCTGCAAGTCAGCTTCGTTTTGCTAGTGAAGAGAGAAGGGAAATCATGGAAGTAAATAAGGTAACAAAGTTGAAATTAATTTGGTAAAACTGTCACTTTGTCATTACAAAGATTAAATTTCTAGATTACTGTACTAAACACAACATGTGTTATGACTACCATCAAACTTAGTAATAAATACTGCTTGTGTGTAACTATTTCAGAATTACCTTTTAGTAAGCAATTCTTTATTTATCTGTACCTCTGGCTGTAGAGTTTAGGTTTCCTGATAATTTTAACCTGTGCCTCTTTTTAAACTGATATATGTTCTTCTGAATGCAGTGTATTATGTTTATGCTTAACCCACTAGATATTGGCAGTACAGATAGAGGCAAGGTGCCTGTTGAAGTTACTTCTCTTTGAAACTTACCTTAGGTGTTAGAAAAATGGGTGTTGAACATCAGATGTGTAAATATTATCACAATGATGTGAGTTGGTAAAGGATTTTCAGGGCCACTTTCTGTCTTTTGACAGTTTGAGGGAGACCATTCCTTTTGTTAAATGTAGCATTTATTGAATTTTGACACATTCAGAAAAAAAAAAATGCACTATGTATGATAAAGGTGCTGTTAAATCTCAGTTTGAGTGGCATTAAGCAATTGAGTACAATTACTAAAGAGTCAAACCTAAAAATAAATTTGCTGTATTAAATGCTAACATAATATTGAGATTAAAAATATATAGTTTTACCAGACCGCAATTTTGAACATTGTTTCTTCAATCTGTAAAGTACAAAGATAGAATTAATTAAATATTTCTGTAGCTGTAATGTCTGTAAATGCTTGGTAAAAAGGAGGCATAATCTACAAAAATAACTGAACAAAGGAAATAAAAGAGTAAAATATTTCTTTATGGAGAGAATAGTTGGTGAATTTTCAGCTTTTTAAATATTTCCAATACTTTGTCTTCAACAATCAGAGATGTACCAAAGTTTTCATAACCCATTTATTTAGAGAAATGCGTGCGTATTGTACAGGAGAAAATGAGGACTACATGAATTCAGAGAAAAGCAGTTGTCAGCTTTCCTGTTGTGTTCTTTCTGTTCAGTGCTGATGTAGCAGGTTGTATATATTATATTGTATATCATGTTGTACTGTGAATTTATGCACATTTATTTGCAATCTCTAAGTGTTAATAAGCTTAACTGTCCATATTTGCTGTGTTTTTGACAGTTTTGTGGCATGTTTTTGCCCTTGTTTTGTACTTGTATGCTAATATATTTTTAAACCTCCTTGGTGTGATCTTGTGAAAAGAAATTCATAAATGTTTATGATGGATTCTAAACCTTGTAAAGGTTGATGGTGTTGCAGGACCATTTGTAGCAAATTGGTAATTAGGAATGTACACAGACATTCACTCAAATCTGGTCTGAAATCCTGTATTTACACTTAAATGCCTAGACCTAGTTTCTGGATTTTCCACAGTAAATCCTCAGAAGATAATTGAACTTTCTTTAGTATTTTACTAACTGCTGCAAAAGAAATTTAAACCTGTTCTTTCTGAAAGTGCACTGAATTTTTTCTGCTTTCTCTCTCCAGCTGAATAAGCACATCCACTACCATTTTCAAAGTTCAAATGTTAATACATTACAGAATAGGAAATGTTTTGGTTTTTGTGACTAGGAAGAAAGAAATTCATGTTTTTGCAAAGAAAAATCACTAGAATCAGGCTACTTGGTCTAATTTCCAACACCGGCTCTTGGGCATTCTTAGCCCTCTCTGGTTGCTAGCTGGCACTCCAGCTGGCTTTTCAGTCCTCTATACTATGTAACATCCACCTCCAAATCAATTTTGCTCAATTTATTTTAGCAAAATTTCAGTTATACAAAATGTTGATGAAGGTGCTGTGACAGGGAAACCAGCATGACAGAGGAAGAAGCTTTTTATATTCTTGACCCGCTATCTTTGCTCTCTTCAGCTGGTTGGCCTGCTCTCACCTAGTCCTTTTTGCTATGATAGGAAATACCTTTTCAATCTTGAATGTTACTGGTACCACAAAAAGCATTATTGCAATAACCCAGTACTTTGACACTATTGAGACATTTGAATTCTTAGACTTTTCTTGGGTCTCTTAATTTTGCTCTTCTTCCTATGTTGTCCCAGCCAGTCTGATCTTTTTAGTGGCTCTGGATGCATGTGAGACGCTAACTGCCCTGCAGTGCGGAGCACAGCCAAAACTAGTAGATCACATAAAACTTGTGGATCATGTATTCTCACACAAAACCATCCCTCCTTCCAGGAACCCCTGACTTGAAACATAACAGCTCTGCTTTGCTTCAGCAGTTACCTGGGAAGGGGGCGTCCTCAGTGGAGGACGTGGGGAGCATCACGTACTTCCCATATTTGCCATCTCACTCGTGGAGCAGAAGAATCTGTTGATGTAGCAGAGTTCAAAAATACTGCGGTAGCTTTTGATGTTGGTTTACTGTACGGTGACATCTTTTGGTCTTATTTATTTATTTGTTCTGCTAAATTAGCCTTATCTGTTGGGTCAGAAAGTGTAATGCTCCCACCTTAGCTAAGAAGTACTTGTCCATTTATTTAAAATACAGATCAGTTTACAAGGTAATGAACTTCTGTCCTAGAAATTCAGTAGTATTTAGCAACTGTAGGTTTAAGAAAAACCTATTAAACTTAAAAGCAAAAGGGATTTTTGCCAGCAGTTACTAAAAAGGGTGCACCATTACTATGAAAAATGAAGAAACAAACAATTTATTGAGCACTGACTGCCTCTACCTTTTGTACTAAACAATTCTATCCTGTGGTTCCCAAAAATGTTGCTTATTCTTTTTATCTGTATTTGCTTTCTGAGTTTGTGAATTGTTGGGGTGGTTGACTCTTTTCTGGAATAAGTAATTTATAGTTTCAGAATCAGTGCAGCATTTGCATTGGTCTACTAATACAAGTCCTGATCCAGTTTTCATTGAATATAATTGTTGTTTGCTACAGATGGAAGCTGTTAAGAAAAATTTATCACTTGTCTTCATATTTTTTGAGTCTGTAATGTGCTGTCTACAAGTTTCTTACCTTCTAAGTATAGCATCACCTGTAATATTTTCAAGATGTCAGGCTCACCTTGGGTCCTTGGACTTGTAGTACATTTGACAGGACCTGCAACACAAAATATCAAATCACTGACTGAGAACACTTAAATCTGTGTTGCTGCCTTATCAGCAGTTTACTGCTGGTTTTTGGAAGTGGAGCAAGTACAGCTTTGTTTTTTTAGATGCTGTAGGTCTGGTTTCAAGTGAAGCACTTAGGAAAACCATCACAAAATTAATAGTCTCAATAGATTTGGGTGAAAATGAAATTATGGGAAATAGGATTAGGACATTCCAGCTGACTCTGAAAAATAATCATGTTTGATATTCTTAATTAATCTTTGCTAACTGGTTAACAGTGAGCTTGCTAAGAGAGGAGAAGACAATCTGCATGACAGGCTTTGAAGTCAAGCTGTTATGAGTTTAGCTCTGGGCTTTTTTTGATAACTAAACCGTTCTGCACTGCAGCTGATGTTGTTTCAGGAAGTAGTCCTTAAAATGACAGCAGTTTGCAATTTGTCTTTCTCTTTGGAGAACTTCACCTGAAAAGTACTTTTGACTATGCTGAAAACCTGCATTCTTTCATCTGTCACACTATTTGCATGTGTTTTTGTTTTGTATTTGTAGAGTCCTTTTTCACCCAAAATATAAACATGCACCAAGGAACACTTTAACAAGAGGGGCCGAATTTTTTATTTGGTCACCTTCTCAGCAGATTAATCTGCACGGGGGGCAGCTCCATCCTGTTTTGGGTACCCAAACTGGCTTTCTGCAACGGTAGAATCATAGAGGAATTTAGGCTCAGTGGGAGGTGTGGAGATTATCTGATTCAACACCCAGCTCAAAGCTGGGCCAACCAGCAAAGTTAGATCCAGTTGCTCAGTCCCATATCCAGTAGCATTTTGAATATCTGAAAAGATGGACCCTTCTTAAGTGTCAACTTTCAGTCTGAAAGTTTTCCTAATGTTACATTGGAATGTTCTTTGTTGTACCTTGTGTCCACTGCCCCTCATTCTTTTGCTGTGTACATTCAAGAAGAGTCCAGCTTTGTCTTGTTGATGATCTTCATTAGGCAGCTGAACACAGCAGTCGTGACCCTACCTTAGCCTTCTCTGCTGGAGACTGAACAAATAATAGTTTTAATCATCTTGGTGGCCTTCCACTAGATGTTCTTCAGTGTGTTAGTGGTTTGTCTTAAGGCCCAAATTGGACGATCGCTCTCAAGAGCCAGATAGAGGAGAATAACAATTTCACTTAACCTGGTAGGTACATTCTTGCTAGTACAGTGCAGTGTGCAGTTGGTCTTCATTGTTGCAGAAAGATCCACTGCTAACTCATGTTCAACTTGTCAGAAAGTTTCAAAAGGGACCTCAGGTCCTTTTCTGCAAATCTGCTTTCTGTTCAGTCAGCCCTTTGCCTGTGCTGTTGTATGCATGTATTCTGTTTTCAGATGTAGGATGTTGCTGTAAGTGAAGTTCCTGAGATAGGTGTTGGCCTGCCTTTCCCACCTGCTGAGGTCCCTCCGAATTGGACATCCTACCACTGCGTATATTGACCATTTCCCCCAATTTCGTATGGTCCACATATTTGATACTTTGATACAGTGATTAGGTCATTAATTGTAGATAAGTCATTAATGAGGATATAAAGAATATTGACTTTAGTATCAATCCTGAGAAACACCAAGAGTGGCCAGCTGCCACTTGGTCTTAGTACTGATGATCACAACATTTAGAATCCGATAGCCTCGCCAGTTTTCCGTCAACCCTATAATCCACCTATCCAAACCACATCTCCAGCTTGTCTCCAAGCATACTATGAGAGACTGTGTCAAAAGCCTGACTAATATGAAAGTAGAGAAAATCCCCTGCTCTCCCCTTGGACACACAGCCAGTCATTTCTCGATGGAAGGCTATCAGGCACAACACAGCTTTGGTAAATCCAAGATGACTGTTCCCAGTCTCCTTATCATTCATGTGTCTGGATGTGACTTCCAGAAGGATTTGCTTCATGGTCCTTCTGGGGTCAGGGTTTAGGCTGACCAGGCTGTAGTTCCCGTATTTTTCTGGATCCCCCTCCTTACCTTTCTTGAAGATGAGTTGAGATGTTTTGATCAGGAGCCTCTCTCCATCTGCAACAGAAAATTATGTAGAGTGGTCTTGTAATGTCATCAGCCAGCGTTCTCAGCACTCAGATGCCTTTTATTTCATATAGCAAAATATTGCCTTTTCAGTTTCATATAAAATGTTGCATGCAAAGTTTTTCGTTTAGCTTCCTATATCACAACAATGTCATGATTACAAAATTGAAAAAAGTTAGGAAACACTGAGGTTAAAGTTGTCTGTACAATCCCAGTTTATCCCCTTTTGTCCTCGTATAAATGCATATTATACAACCTTTACATTACCACATTCAATCCTCTCCCCACCCCCTTCTTTTCTGGAAGAGTCCTTGAGCTATTCTGCTTTTGTTGCAGACTAGGCACTGTTTAGATTGAATCAGTATTGTGACAAATAAGATTATAAGAATCCCAGTTTGTGTATTATGTAACTTGCATGAGGGTATTGAATAAGCAGAGAATTTGGGAATGAGAAGGAAGGATTTAATGTGAATAGTGAGTAGAGTAACTGAAGGCTGCGCTTGAGAGCTGGATTTTTATACTTGTGTCTGCCACAAAGTGTCCATTTTTTCCCTTACAGCTGATGATAGCTGTCCTTTGAATATGTGGGAAGCTGTTAAAATACAAAGTTTAGTGATGGACTTGAATCTTAGATTTCTCTGGACAAAGTTAGCAGACACTCCAGTTTTATCCATAGTGTTCCTATGATGTAGTTTGCCATCTGTAACTGAGGATCATACATCTGTGATTTTCTCGTTAAGAATGGGGATGTAACACCGAGGAGTGTGGTGGAGAAGCACCTTGGGGAATGGATAATTCCATTACAAGCTACATAGCTTAGAGGGTACTCAGTAAAGGAGACCTCAGATTTCATCGCTGAAAGACAAACAATTGGTATGAAGCAAACATACATCTGCTTTAATGAACACACTTATTCCTCTTTGAACAACAGAACGGTGGATACATGCAATTGCTGTCTGGTTCAATACGTGAAAAGTATTGAGCATGCAGTGGAGCACAGACTGTCGCTGGTGCCTCAGCTTGTTTCAGGAACGAGAGTTACGCATGCAGAAGGAGCAGTTTTCCTTTCACCCGCCAGGTGAGGAGGGAGGCAGGAAACCCAGCCTTTCATTTCCAGTAGGAGTAGAGCAGTTATGTCTGTGAATGGCATCAGGAAAAGCTGTAGTTATTGAACAATGAGTGTTAAAGATTAATTACATGGCAGTTTGTGTATTAGTAATTAATACTTTTTATCCATTTGAAAAAATATATAAATAGATGGATATGTGAATTTATTATGATGGAAGGTGGGCTTTGCTATCAATTGAGTAAGTTAGAACATCGCCTGGCAGCTTTAAGAGAATATGGGCAAAGTGTTGAGACATTTTGTCTATTTTTATTTTTTTCCCTGCTGTGTGCATATAACATTGTAAATCTTTTGACTATAAAAGTGGAGGGGTAGAAAAAAAGAGGTTTTCCCACTTTTTTTCTTCAGAGATTTCATTATGAAGGACTCACTTAAAAAAAGAACAGTATAAATGGCCAGAGCAGGCTGTACTACTTCTCACCTATCACAAACATTGTGTTTCTGTTGAAATTTCTTGGATTTGACTTACATGGGAAAGCAAAGGCCGTTGTCACCTTCATAAGACTTTCAACAATCACTTCTGACAGCAGTTTAACGTTCAGAAAGAGTAACATACTCATGATGAAGAAGATGATGCAAGTTCTGTCTGTAGTAGAGTTGTAATCAACAAAGTAAACATAATTGTTTTAATTCTGCTGAGATTTATGCAAATAAAAGTACTACTGTTATTAATATTTAATGCTTTATTAAGCTTAGATGTACTTCTGGTCTGTACTGTTACCGGTCTTGCACAGAGCAGGTAAAAACTATAGCTGGCACAGCATTCAGGAGAATGGTCTTTTATATAAGATTCTCGAGATGGATTTTGAAGATGGAAATACTTCTTTTTTTTTCTTCTTTTTTCTTTTTTTTCTTTTTTTCTTTTTTCTTTTTTCTTTTTTTCTTCTTTTTTTCTTTTTTTTTCTTTTTTCTTTTTTTCTTTTTTTTTTCTTTTTTTTTTCTTAAGCAGAAGTGCCTGTACAACGTAGGCAAATACTTTTGATGTTTTTATAGACATCAGCTGGAATATAATCCTACTCTTCCACAGGGTTTGCACTATTATTTTTGCCTGAAGAAGGGACTTTTAACAAATGGATTGAGTGCAGAATAAGGACTCATGGTGATTTTTGGGTTTTAAACCTTCTGACAGAAGGTTGTGCATTGGTCTAGACAGCACTGATATCAGATGAAATGAAAGTGAACCAAAAAGGAGTTTAAGTCAAAAATTGATTTCAGTCAAAGTTCAAACTACTGTGTCCTACTTAAATCTGTATGAAACATGTCAGGTTCTTTATGGAATGTTCCTTGAAAGACAGCCATATTCTGGATGTATGTTATGGTTCTCCCACTTCATTTCATTTATGTGGGTTTTGTGCTTCTGTATGCGTTTTCATAAATGTCCTACCTGACCTAAGCTTACTAAGGTCTTGCTGGTTCCTGGAAGGTGCAGTCCTTGTCGGCTCCATCATGCTGGCCATAATACTTGCAGTCACAGTCAAAATGGGTAGTTAATCACATTGAAAATTAATATCACCAAAGACGACCCCCTTAGGACTGGTTTTCAGTCAGATCACTTTTCTGACAGAGAGGGACAGGCAGAAACATGCCTGTCAGATATAAGATGAATTTAGACCACTTAAAACTCATTATAAACTGCCTCTCATAAGATAATTTTCCTGTGCTATCTTAAAACAGATAAAGTCAGAAGCTGTAGCGTGTATGTAGGATGAAGTACCGTTTCTTGTTTCATACAACCATTAATCCTGAGAAGCAGTCCAGAGTTCAACAAAGTTATTTCAGTAGAAGGAGGAAAGAGTGGGAGACAACTTGCAAGCAATCTGTTCAAACGAAAATTTGTCACTGCTGCAGAAGCTGCTTACAGATCTTGCCTGTTTCCCAAGAAGGCCCTTTCGCCTATCTTTCCAAGGTTAGACCTGAGTCAAGATGTTCTTACTGGCTCAGCAAAGTCTTAAGCAAAGGCCAGCACTGCCAGTGGTGCAGAACATATTAATTATGTAGTACTTTGTGGTGTGGACCGCTGCCTGTCAAAGATCGGTAACAAAGATCACTATATGCATTTCAATTAGGATGCCATGCTCTCCAAAGTGGATTTTTTTTCCCCAGTCTTTATTCTTTTTTCAACCTAGAAGTCCAGAGATGGTGCTTCATCTTGAATGTTTCTTCTGTCTCTGGAAACAGTAGAATAGAGCAGCTAAGAAAACAGCTCTTCACTGAAGACAAGAATCTAAAATTATCTTCAGATAAGTAAAGTAACGACTGTATAACTCTTGTCTTTACACATGCTTTGAAAACAAATGAAATCTAATTTGAAGGTTCCCTTGTCTAGCATCAAGTAAAGATCAAGCAATTTACAGTTTCATAACACTTGCACAAGAAGTGAAAACAGTCTTACAGAATGAGTCTTTGGGGCGTAAGTGATGTGAAGTTCATGTGAGCATACCTACGTAACAGTATTTAACAGTACAATTAGACATGAATGGAAGAGAAGACAATCTGCATACCAGAGGTTAATGGTTCTTTCTGTCTGTGACTTGAACAACTATCACTGACTGTTCGGCCATCGTTTCTATTGCTGAAGGCTTTGAAAAAGCATGAAACGGCATGCCCTCAGTATCAGTGAGTGACAGCTTGCATTGAGCTACTGATTTGGATGTAACATTCATTGATTTCTCTAAGATTGAATGTTGAGGATGGCAAACAGAAATCTGTTTAAAAATGCCACAGCTATGAACATGGCTGTTTATCTCATCACTGTTGTGCTTTCTCAAGCATCAAGATCTCACATTATGAGCTTTTGTAGGGAGACGCTTGCAGTTCTGTCATTTGGATGCTGTGATAACTACATGCTGCTCAGTTTCCTCTCTTGTCTTTAGGCGTTGGATCTCTGCTGTGTGTCACGAAGTCTTAGATTAGCAAATGGAAAAGAGAAGCATTTGATAAATGCATAGTTACCTTTAAAGTACTTTTTAGTCTGTCAAATGTTTGATTAGAAATTCCAAATGAGTGCACATGAACTGTCCAACATCTCTTTTTACATGCTTCTTAGGCGTCTGGAATTGAGTGTTGTCTCTTGTTCCAGGGAATGTGTCCAATAAAGTCTTTGTTTAGGAGTATTTCCCTTACTCAAAGTACTATGTTCCTCATCTAATCTAAGCCTTATTGCCATATTACTTCAGACCATTTTTACAGGTCTGAAGAGAATAGACATCCTTTTCTTTTTCTCTGGACTTCTTGACCAGCTGACCATCTTAAAAATACTGGTACATTGTCTGCATCAAAATTCAGAAGACTGATTGTCAGAATATTGCTTGTTTTGTTGCTTCTTTTTATCACTGTTGCAGTAACTTTGGTCATATTACTGATCTGATTTTCTTTTGCCTAATGTATTGCCATTTATGTAGTGCATGTAACAAAGTTATATCAAACCTGAAACATTTGGATAGTTTGTCCTCTTTTGATGGTATCAAGTCTTTCCTTTCAATTTACTTGGAACTCTGGACTTCCCTAATAAGTAGTTTGATCTCTAATGCGGAAAGGCTGACATCCAGTTGGAATGAAGTGAAGGACAGAAGTTGTTAACAATACACAGTAACTTAGTTCTTGACAGCTCTGATTTGAGCAGTAAAATGAATAAATCAGACAATAAATGTGTTTTATTGTGAAACATGAAAGGTTAGGGAGATTGTGCAGTGTCTTAATGCGCTGGTATTTCTTCTGTAAAGAAGCAATTTTTAAGTTCTGGTTACGCACCCAAATAATAGCAAGTTTGCTGCTTTTCTGTTCCTTCAAATGCTACTACAGTTCACAAAAACAACTATACAAATTTAAAGAATTCAGCATGCTTGGGAATATCTCTTTCAAGACAGGACCGTGTAGCTTATGAGGGTTGACCTACGTGGGCAGAAGGGCTGGAAAAGCTTGTTCGGCTTCACCTGTACCTTGTGCTTTGTTCAGACTCCTACTGTTAATCCCTTGGTTTTCTGTGTACTCAAGTTATACAACATACATTGCATAAATTTACCTGTTCCCTGAACTCTTTTGGTCCAAATTACTAATTCTTTCGTCCTACATAAAGTGCTGTCGTTTGGACTTTGGAAAGAGAGGGCCGATCCCCACAAGCCTCCAGTTTTTGAAGTGATCGAGTGTTTTGATAAAATGACTGCTGTGGAAAGGAACAGCATTCCCTCTCTAGTAATGCTCCTTAACTTTTGAAGCTTTGTTGTATTTTTAGAGTGTGCTGTAGAGGGGATGTATTATCCCAGTAATACTGCTCACAGACAACTAAGAAAAAGATCCATATAGCATTTCATAACACTGTAAATTTGTTGAATTTCTGAGTGCGCTATTTGAACTGATCACAAAAAAACTTCTAATAAACTCTTCCCACAGAAACTGAAACAGAAGAATCAGCAGCTGAAGCAGATCATGGATCAGTTACGGAACCTCATTTGGGACATAAATGCCATGTTGGCAATGCGGAACTGAACGAGAAAAATCAAACTTTGTAACTGGAAAAGATACAAATTTGTTTGTATATTCTTAATTTCTTTCTAAGAAGTAACATCTTTTCCCATAACTGTATTGCAGTAATGTTTGAAAAGTCTTCAAGATTAAAATATTGATTTTTTCCTAATAATTTAAATGGTATTGGCATTGTTTTTATGTAAGATTCATCCTACAGGTTTTGCCTGAGTGGTTCATTTAGGCTGAATATAATACAGCCTTGTTATGGGCTTGGGTAGCAGGGGGACTATAGGGGTGGCTTCTGTGAGAAGCTGCCAGAAGCTTCCCCCATGTCTGACAAAGCCAGTGCCAGCCAGCTCCAAGACGGACCCGCGACTGGCCAAGTCCAAGCCAATTGGTAGCGCCTCTGGGATAACATATTTAAGAAGGGAAACGAAAAAAAAAACAAACCTGTGGTAAGATGGCAGTTGAGAGAGAGGAGTGAGACAATGTGAAAGAAACAACTCTGCAGACACCAAGGTCAGTGAAGAAGGAGGAGGAGGAGGTGCTTGAGATGCCGGAGCAGTCTTCCCTTGCTGCTCGTGATGAAGACCACGGTGAGGCAGGTTGTCCCCCTGCAGCCCATGGAGGTCCACGGTGGAGCAGATATCCACCTGCACCCTGGGGAACGGACCCCATGCCGGAGCAGGGGGATATGTGAAGGAGGCTGTGACCCCATGGGGAGCCCGCGCTGGAGCAGGCTCCTGCCAGGACCTGCGGACCAATGGAGAGAGGAGCCCATGCCAGAGCAGGTGTGGTGGCAGGGCCTGTGACCCCATGGGGGACCCGCGCTGGAGCAGCCTGTTCCTGAGGGACTGCACCCTGTGGGAAGGGACACACGCTGGGGCAGTTCGTGAAGAGCTACAGCCCGTGGGAAGGACTCATGTTGGAGCACTTTGTGGAGAACGGTCTCCCATGAGAGAGACCTCGCACTGAAGCAGGGGCAGAGTGTGAGGAGTCCTCCCCCTGAGGAGGAAGGATCGGCAGAGACAGCAGGTGATGAACTGACCGCAACCCCCATTCCCCATCCCCCTGCGCCGCTCGGGGGGAGCAGGGAGAGAAACGGGAGTGAAGCTGAGCCCGGGAAGAAGGTAGGGGTGGGGGGAAGGTGTTTGAAGATCTGGGTTTATTTCTCACTGTCCTACTCTGATTTGATTGGTGATGAATTAAACTCCCTTTTCTCCCCAGGTTCAGTCTGTTTTGTCCGTGACAGTAACTGGTGAGTGATCTCTCCCTGTCCTTGTCTGGACCCTCGAGCCTTTCATCAGATTTCCTCTCCCTTGTCCAGTTGAGGAGGGGAGTGAGAGAGCAGTTGTGGTGGGCACCTGCCATTTATCCAGGCCAAACCAAAACAAGCGTAAGTAACTTACAGTAATAATTTGGATTGCTATGCATATGGGGGTTCTTACAAATGAAGTGTTTCTGGATTATTTGTTTTTACACAATGAACACTTTTAAAAACATGTGTTTGCATGCTGTTCTGCAGTGCGAATCACTTCTGCGGAGAGGAAAAGTTGCAATACAGAAGAGTCACTTTAGTACGCTAAAGGATGAAAATAAGTAATTTACAACGCAGTACGTTTCCCCTATACTCCAGGCTACTATGCCATGTAAGTTCATGTCATTCCATATCCTGTCACTGGATATATGTTATATTAGATAAAATTCAAAAGCTACATAAAATTACCCCTATATCCTTATGGATACAATGAAGTCTGTTTAAGCAAAGACTGCATACATATACCCTCAACATAAACTTCTGTAACTGCATGTTATAATTTCTTGAGTACTGCTCCAGCTATTGTGTGGTGTAGTATCCCTATAGCATTGCATATGGTTGGAATACTATGGTTTTGCTTACCAGAATGCACTGAATAAATGTCTCATTAATCTTTTCCCTGTGACTGCCAGTCCTAGAAAGGAATATGAGCAGTTCATTATTTTGAATTAATCATCAACCTTCATCTTCCTTTTCTCTGCCTCTGGTACTCCTCACAATTTTCATTAGCCCTGAAAATATTCATAATGTTTTTTGTTATCCACAGATGCTGCCAGTGGACTATGTGTCTCTTTTTTCCAGAAAATGGCACTGTTTCGGTACAAATCCATCAGGCACTCTACTGTTAATATACTGTTAATAATTTTCAGGTTGAAAACTGACCATCATTGTGATTTGCTTCTTGTGTATTACTTTTAACTCTCATTCCATGCCCAGTCAGATTACTTAATAGTTTCGTGTGAAGGATTCGCTCAGAACCTTCTGAAGAGTTCAGTTAAATGGTATCCTTTTAAAAGATATCCTTTTTACAGACCCTTTGTGATACTGAATTGACATTGATTTGAGGTGCATGGTTTTAAAAATGTTGTACTGATTTGTTGCTCTATCAGTCTTTTTTTATTTCATTTTTCAATAGTTTCAACTCATTTGTCTACTCCTTGAGGTAAAAATCACTGGCTTGTAATAGATCTGATCTCATCTGGTTAACAATGTATGACTTTCCCCTGAAATTAGGTACAGTATCGTTATTTTTTATTTCTCCTTCTGAAGGCTTTAAATCTAACAGATTAATGGATTCCCACTTTTATAATTGCGAATAAACAGAGTTAGAAAATGTTCATTTTGATTAGCTTACCCAGGGCTGAAAGTGATACATAACTAGGACAATACCTGGGTGTGAGTAGATGTCAAACGTGTCAGGTCGCTTTCTCTTCTCCCACATCGCACATGGGAGGGTGGATAGCTCGCTCAGCAGCAAAGCGAGCAGTGGAGCTGTTTGTTTCCCCTTTAGACTGACCGCTGTGGCAGGCTTGTTGGTCAGAAATAATGGTTGATTTTTGCAGCGGTGAGAGACAGAACTATTTTGTATTAGAAGTGCAGACAAAACAGATCAAAATTTTGAAGAAAGCTTTTGAAAAGGAGATGAAGACTGCAAGTAGAGATTTTATTTTCTTGTTTAAGATGCAGGCACGTTTCTGTATTTGCAAGGTGTAGTTGCAGCTAACAGTTTAGTATAAGCACGCATCCAGCCTAGAAGTATTTGAAGCGGATTTTGAAATGGCACCAAGATACTAATTTTGCGTGTAAAATTGTCAATACTTGGTATTTTGTTCTGGTTTTGGAACAATTATGGAAAATGGAGATTAGTCTAGACTTTACTGCCTGTATACTATCTATGTATTCTTACTAAATGTCTTGAAAGTTTGTTGACTTTTTTGTTGCATATAAACTGTTCAGAAGTAACCTAAAATGTGAGTAAGAGTGTAAATACTGCAAGTAGATGTCTGGCCAATACAAGATTCAGCTTACTCTGTGCAGCTGCTAGCAGTAGCCAAGGTTTATACTACAATTTTTCATCTGGGAGAGAGGAGAAAACACTTCAAACCACTACCAGAGTAGATAGCGCCGTAGCTAAATTGCAGAGTGCAGAAATTGACAGAATTGTAAATTATCACAGTAAATACCATCCAAACAGGAACTGGGCAAGGTGTTGGACCGCAGCCATATACTTTGACTTACACAGATGAAAGTGAGGGTAGTGAACATAATTCATATGCTACCACATCCATGAATAAGTATAGGATTTGGCCAAGAAGATGACAGTTTTAAGAAAAGTGGCAATTCCTCAGCTGTGAGACACTTTTAAAGGAATTACTGGGCATCAACATGTGCTGAAATTTAATATTTTGGTTACTGCTAACTGAACTTTTAATGGCTGGTTAATGAAATGGCTTCAAACGGATGTTTTGATGTTTTGTGTATATATCATTGACTATTTCTGTATTTCTGATTAGGCAGAAGCTGGATAAACACACAGACAGTCCCGGTAGCAGATACCAGAGCCTGGGGTGGTTCCATTTTTGGAATCTAAAAATATTTGAGGGGGTTGGGGTTCTTAGGGCTCTATTTTGCCCAGAGAGGACTTGGGGCAGTGGAGCTAGGATGCCAAATTCTTTGTAGCATGTTTGTGGGAGCACTCTAAGCTAACACATACTCTTGACATGAAACCATTAATCCAGCGCCTTTGTAGACAATATAACAAATATTGAATGTTCGGTTCAGTGTCACAACACAGAAGATGCCTGCTAGGCAGTATGCAAAGGTCCAAGGTTTTTCTTACATAAAAAGACAAGAGTGTGGGGCGGATTTATGCCATGTTCATGAAAGATGGAGGGAGTTTACCTGTCATCTTGTCTTCCATAGGGGCAGCAAGGCCACATCCAGAGTGCTCTAATAAACCATGACTGGTTTTGTTGTCTTGTAGAAAAAAAACCTGCTCTGATTATAGTATTTTTTGCTGATGGAGAAATTTGAACTTATACACAAGTGCTACTAAAATTAATCACTGTAAAGAATGGATTTAGGTGGAGTAGGACATGGATTCTGGTCTCATAGGAACCAAGATTCCGTTGCTGTGCAAGATGGCTGCACAAGCCGAAAAGACTTCAGCTGAAGGATGGCTGACAACTGCTGTGGAAAACAGTAAGCTCTGGATGTAGATTTGAAGATCTGAAGTTAAGAAAAAACATCAAACAGAAGATGCAATGACACCCAAGGACACTGTGAGTCAACTGAGGTTTACAGAGGATGGATTAGTTTAATTACTTTGTACTAACAAAGGAAATAGGGAATTATAAAGGAATTTACAAGTACATTGGCGCAGAAAAAAATATTTGGAGGAGAAAGTGAGTAGTTTGCTCACTCTCCTTATTTAATAGTGATGAAGACTGATATGGCAGAGCATCAGGGCTTTGAAAGAGAAAGGTTTTTGCCGAGTTGGAAGGTTACTCTATTCTTATACATAAAAATAAAAAGCTGGCTGATACGTGTTGCAGGATATTAATGGAAGTGACTAGAAATATGTACCAATGCCAGTTTTTATTTGAGAAAATGTAATGGATAACTGGAACGCAAGAAGTAAATAAATGCAATACAGTGAATCTTTTGTCTTGTTAAATCTAACTTCTGTGTAAATTTTAAGGATTTTTCTTACTCACGTTGCATAAGGGACACGTTCTGGCATGTGTTACAACACTACACAACAGATAACACTACTGAAAGCCGGGAGCAGTGTTTGTGTTGACGGGAACGTAGTCGGAAGCAGAATACATGTTTTACAGCACTGCTCACTGGACTATGTCCAGTGAAGACCATAGGCATATTGTGGCAAATAAGCAGAGGCGCGTTTTCTTGTGTGCGCTTACCTCTGGGAGCAGCTCAGCTCGTTCTGTGCCTTCATGTTCAACTTGCAAGCTACGGAATTGCTTAGAGTTCTGGTTCTGCGTGCGTTCCCAGCAGCTGGTGGTGTCTGATGGTCACCGCCGAGGCTGTATGAACTCTGGGAGTTTTCTGCCCAGCCGCTATAGGAGGCCTGACGTGCTAGGCCCTCGTTGGCCCCTCGCGCTCTCGCTTTCCCTTCTCAGCTGACTGCCCTGACTACAAAGTGACAAGGATAATGTTCTGGAATAGAATTGATAATTAGTGGCTGACAGGAACGAATTGTGTACATAACTGTGATAAAATCCGTTCCTAGATCTGCGTGTGCTTTTTCATGAAATCTTGCTTGAAAAATAAATTCCATTTGCCTAAATAGGAAGAGTGATTTGTGATTTTAAAGTTGCCTGAGTAGCGATGGATAGCAATGCGATGTTTTTATAGCCACGCAGAGGTTTTAGTTGCATTTACAATCCCAGAGAGTGGGGGAAGAGGGCCATGAAGACAGTCCATTACTGAAATACATGGTTGAAGTGGGAAGACTTTCAAACAATAAGGGATAATATAAAGAAATGTAGCAGCAACAATCAAAAGTTAGGTGAGCACAAACTGGCCATAAAATAGAGGCAAGGAAAGAGGATTTGAGAAAACACATTTTAAACCTGCATTAAAGAGATAATTCAGATGCGGTGAGAGAAAAAAAGCCACTGCAGTTTTGGGGTGCACGACCAAATATTGCATAGTGGGCAGCATAAGTGTGAGAGCTCTTGCTCTGAGACCACTAATTCTGCATGAAATATCACATTGGTTTTGGGGTCAGCATGTTACTAACACAGTGAAAGAGAAGAATACTGATGTGCTGCTGTATGAATAATCATTAGAATAGCTTGTGAAAGCAAAGATGAGGCTCAAAGGTAGAAATTCTTGGGTAGATGCAACGGGGAGGTAATTAGAGTGATTTGGAGTGGCTGTACTATGGAACAGCGAAAGAAGGCAAGCAAGCACTTATTTCACTAAACACCAGTGAGGAGGGGTGGGTAGTGGAAACCTCCTAATTCTAAGATATGAAATACGAATTTCCCTTGGGTTACTTGGAAATTTTAAAACACAGAAAGCACAGACAGACTAGACAAATGCACTGGGAAAAGGCAAATAAATCTTGTCTTGCATCGGTAGAGCAAGAGGTGGAATAAACTGATGTTACTGGGTTTTCCACCTTTAGTTTTTACAGTTGTGAAGTATCTGTTTGTCATATGGCTGTTTGTCAGATGATGAGCTCCTGAGAGCACCTGGACTAGATGCCGCCTGCAAGTATTAAACAGGCTTTCACAGCTTCTTTGTGATGGTTTGCTGCTGGAGTTCCTCTGCAGCTTCACTCCCCTTTGTGGGCTTAGTATTCGAGGAATCGGAGCAGAAAAGGAAATGAAGCAGTACCTTATTTCTCCCTCTTCCCCACCCCACATCCCCAGCCTCCCCCCCCCCTTAGTTTTGGTTCGTTTCCTAGCGAGGAGCTGCTCCGTAATCTTCCTGCAAAGCTGAAGTGGTAGCTGGTACCCGATTACTGTCTGTTGACTCAGTAGAACTTGGGAAGCCATTTACTAACGGCAAGCGTGATGCTATTTATCCACCCATCCCCAGCTGATCCTAAAACCGGCTGTAGCTCTGGCGTGCCTGGCAGTGTGAGCCCGGGTCGGAGTCTGCACCGAGGGAGGGGAGCATGCTTGCTCCAGCGCAGGCACAGAGGGGTGATCTAAATGTGTAAAACACGCAGTCGCATTTTGCCTCAGATATTAACTAGTGTTTTGAATTGTTATGTAAACCCATGCTACTTTGATAGCATTTGCATATGTTATGTATATTTTTGTTTGGTGTGGGAGGTTTTAATTACTTTCTAGGAAATGAGAACTTTTTTTAAAGGTCTTGAGTAGTCTGAGCAACCACATGTAAAATGCCCTCCAGCAATCACGGAAGACAGAAGTGAGGGATGGAAATAGAGCATGGACATCGCACTTTCTCACAGGGAAGACTATGGTTTTTTACGTGTGTTTAATTACTATTACCACAGTCCCAATTTGTCATCATCATCATTAAGTAGCTTAGATTTTATGAAAACTATGAGCCACACTGTACATTTTGAAAATAATAAGCAGATTCATGGTAGTTAAGCTGAATACAATTGGATTTATTTATTTTACAGCTCCATGAAGTCGCAGAGACCACTATAATTTAAATTAGCTTTACAAAGCCAGAATGGATTTGGAATTAATCACGCAAAGAGTATATGGCTTTCAGATTTGAGCTTTTGAACTTGACTCGAGCAATTCAGCTAGTTTTCCTGCTGAATAAAAAAGCAAGCAGAGAAACAGTAAATCCTTCAGCTGTGCAAACTCGTGTCACAGGCAGGAGGAAGGAAAACAGGTGGCAGTTTCATCCCACTGACACTCTGAAGTACAGTTAGCGAGCAGGTTATGGAATGTACTGCTACCATTTTGCTACACTTCAGCACTGCCAAAAAAGGGTTGTTACAGGGACAGAGCCCAAACCAGTCGCGTAAGGCCAGCAAAGTTCACCCTCACGCTGGCTGCGGTCAGGTTTGAGGCACAAGTATTTATTCCTGAAGTCAATTGCTTCCATGTGCCATGCATGGAAAATTGCAGAAGCTCCTTGGGTTATGGTCTGTGTACTTTTTAAAAGGCCTTTCACTGACACATATTAAGAGAAAGTCTCTGTTGATTAGCCCTGTGCTGGTATGGCAATTAAGATCTCTATTCGTATGGGTGGAGATGTACAAAACCGATGGGTATCTCTGTCCCTAAAGAGCAGGGGAGATAAACAGGAGGGACTGATGACAGTCTCTGGAGATATTCAAGACCCGCCTGGACAAGGTCCTGTGCAGCCTGCTGTAGGTGACCCTGCTTTGGCAGGAGGGTTGGACTAGATGACCCACAGAGGTCCCTTCCAACCCCTACCATTCTGTGATTCTGTGATTCTGTGAAATAGAAAGCAACGAGTTCCTTCCCCCAGGACTGAAGGGTTTCTTTTCCCTTTGTTTCAGAATTTTGTTTGTCACCTTTTTGTTTGAGGATGTGAAAAACCATCTCCTGTCAGTCCGTGCAGGTTTCATTTCCAGCTCCCAGCCCATTTGCGTTTGAGGTTTGGGTTCAGGCTGCTGAAAGGCAGGAATTATCTGCAGTGTGCAAATGTGAACGTGGAGTGCAACTGCCCAGGAGACTGGTGATACATCATCTCCAGGGTTTTTGTCGAGGTCTTATATTTTAACAGTGTCAGCCTTCCCAGTCCGTTGCAAGCACAATTTACACCCCTTCTGTCTCCTAAGAGGAAAGGAAATTGAGGCGACAGAGGTGTTCCCAGAGGAGTGACTAATCTTTACCCTTCAAGAGCGTTCAAGGATAGCCACCTCTACTAATCATTAAATAGTTGTTTTTATAACAAGAAAAAAAAATGCAAAGCAGTTAATCCCATTTCCCAAATGTTCTGCAGTGCACATCATTATCTATTCAGCTTCCCGCAGTCATTACCAGAGAGAAATTAGGTCTAGCAACGAATGGTCACTATGATGCTGTCAGCAACACACACTTCAATTTTAAATTTAAAATGGAGTCAGTTGTCTGCCTATATCAGTGATTAACTTTGCTGTCATTGTCACAAAGCCATCAATCTCAGTCTGTCCCAAACCCATTTTCTCTGTAGAGTCAGCCCATCTTCCTGATTTTCTACACATGCAGATTTTAAATTATCTTGTAAACCTTGTGCTGCACCAAAGGTTTAAGGCTGCAGGACTTGGCGTTAATTGGGTGGTTTTTTTTCTCTCCCTTCCCCTTCCCCCCCCCCCCCCCCCCATACATTTAGTATCTACTACCAGATGACAGGTTGCAGCTACTCTCTGGACTGGATCACACCAGAAACAGGAAAACAGAAGAGAAACCCTAAAGCTGATATGAAATGGATGAAAGCGTGGTTCCACTGAAGACAATGGCAAATGCAGTAGAACTTCATTTCCAAGTAATTGCCACAAAAATTGCTTCAGAGAGGCAGTGAACAAAGTGGCCTTTGTAGGCTGGATCTTGTACATTTTGGAGATGATCTCTCCTTGTGTAGCATCAAAGCCTCTGAGAGCATCAGAAATGCCCCAGTTAGTTGCCTTCTAGTTTAATGTGGGGGAGTTTGTAATCAGAACATTTTAAGCATTTAATTGAAAGCGTCTTCTGTTCTGGATTTTGCCTCTCTTCTGGGTCTAACAATGTCTAAGAACATAAACTTTTAAGGCCCATAAATTTCCTCAGAATTTCCAGAAGGGCACAGCTGAGGGAGCATATGTATGATTTATAATGGATAGCTGTGATAGGAAGAGTTCCTTGACTAGAGAGCATGTTCTGCTCTTCGTTTTATTCTATAAGCATGAATCCTTCAAGAAAGAGTCTTTTTAAATAGCTACAGAGAAGTCTCTGCCTCTTGGGTCCATGACAAAAAGTTGCTTCATTAACCTACATCTCACTGGAAAAACTGTAAAGGGACCAATTTCTTAAATGTAGTAACTGTGATGTTGCATTGCATCAGTACATAATGCAGCAAGTAATGAAACGTGGGTAGTTCTGGCCATTTACGCGTGCAATTACTTTGTTGTTAAATTGTTGGGCACTTGGAACCTGCGCACTCCAAGAGCTGTATTCCCGCTTTCAGTGCCGTGTCCAGCCACTAAGATGACACTAATATTTGTTGCAAATCTTGTGTTCAAATCCCATCTCAAGCTGTAGATATCTATGTTATTGTAATGAAGCCTAGGGTTTGCTTACAGGGAATCCCAGGCTCGCTAAGCCTTGATGGAACTGAGCTGCTGTGGTCCCTAGATAGCATCGACGTGTTGGCAAAACTCCTGTACTGACCCTTCCATCACCTCTCGCTCTTGGGAGCTGGGGCTAGTAGATGCTTTGTAAGTGAGGCAGAAGAGACTGCACAAGGAGATGCAACACCCATCCCGCTGGTAATTAAAGCACTTCCTTGAAAGACCCAAATTCAGGTCTTTGACCTTTGGTAGCACATCAGGCTCAGCTTGAGGCAAAGAGGGATGCAGCAGCATGAGTCAGGCCTGAAAGGAGCCGGCTTTTTGTCTGGAAGGTGCTTTCTCGTATGCAGGTCTTTTTTTGCATACATAGAAGCCTCACTGCAGAGACAGAAAGCAAATGTGTTTCATGAAGACTCAGAGATGACACAGAGTATGTGCATAATTTATATTTGTTGGAAGATACAGTGCTGGAGTACAAATCGAATGGCTGCATCCAGAAAAGAGAAGAGTAAAAATATTATGCAATGAGAACCAAGCAAGTACTCCCCTTAGCTGCAGCAGCCAAGGCCAAAGGATAAAGAGCGAGGAGGTGTTGTGGAAGGAGGCCTACTGAGGCAAGGTGCACTGGGTGTTTTCGCCATCAGACGATGTCTCCAGCTACAGTGAACTGCTTCCCTGGCTAAGGAAAGTTTCAGATCTGTTGGCCCTTAAACCCATGTCACAGCTCAGGGGCTTTTCCCGCAGTTGCTGGAACGTCCATTACCATTGCGTTTGATCCTCTAAAGCTGCTTCTGTGATGACAGTGAATTTGCAGTTACAGGCTTGAGCACGAGACGTGGTTGCAATACCTTCTCACCAGATTGTTGCAAAATCGCCAGATAATACTCCATTAGAGAAAATATACAACACATCCTCCTCCGTATGCTCTCTTCACACACTTGTAAATGGCGCATAAGAAACAGAGTCCTATAACTCTTCTTCTTGCTGCAAACACACCTGTAACCAGCAGCTGCACACATAAATTCACAAACCTAACTCCCATTACTCACATTTTGTACGGCTGGAAAAAACGTCCTTTTTGGATGGCAATAAACAATCTTGCCTAAGCCACTAGGTCTGTGAAGCTTCTTGCCTGACAGGACTCCAACAGCCAGGTGAGATCCTCCACCACTACTTGGAGGGATGGGCCTGCAGTGCCATTTGTCTTCTAGGACTTCTATAAATATGGAAGAAGGCAGATAGGACCAAATATGAGAAGATGCTTTATGGCAGGAGAGCAAAAGTGTCCTGGGCTGAGCCTCAGCCAGCCAGTTAAGGATGGAGAAGTTCTCAAGAAACCCTGATCTTCATTCTGACTTTTTTGTACCTGAGAAGGGTCTCTGATCTGAAAAACATAACACTATTTGTAAAATAAGAAGGATAAGAAGAGTTGCAGGCCATTTAGTTTTGTTAGTTCTTGGCAACTAGAAGTAGGTTGGCACTGTGCAAGGCATGAAGAATGCTGCTGCCTCTGGGGGCTTTTAACCAGTGAATCATAGCTACAGGCCTGGAGCTCATCAGTGGGCAGAGTGTGATATCCTGCAGTTTTGGCACTGCTTGGCCTTGTCTGAATGGCAGTGCCACGCTGGAGCAGGGAGGGCTGTAGGAGCACCGATCGGCAGAAGAAGGTGTGCTTGGAGGCAGGGTGTATGAAAACAGAGGTGCGTTCCTTTCTAAATTGCATAAAAGAAACATTTAGTTGTTGAGGATAGTATGGAGGAGAAGATAAAGGTGTCACCAAGGTGTGATGCACTGGCTGAGTGGAAATGGGAGCGGGAAATATTGCAGTTGATGCTACAGGTCAGAACAGTGCTCTGGGGAGCCTTGAAGGGAAGCACAAGTAGCTGAAATTTAATGCAGGAGGCCAAAGGAAAATGATGGAAGAATTCAGAGGTGCCGCTGTTGAGGCAGATGATTTACTGAGGCATTTGAAATAGGTTGCAAAGGAAAAAGATGAAAATGAAGAGGAGGCTCTAGTAGTCTTGAGGAGAAATGATCAGGGCATGACCACAATTTTTGTCGCATGGCTGACAAGGAATAACCTTAGAGAAGTCGCACATGGTGGAATGATGTAAATGTCTGGCTCTTGTCTCAGACTGGGAGAGATGAGTCTCAGAAGATTTAATTAACACGTAGGACTCCTTGTAGGAAATTGCTAAGTGTTGCTATGCCCAGAAATTTCTCAAGAAATAGAAAGCAAAATGAAAGATGATCACGATTCCCAGAAAGAAATTCTGCAGGAATCACAATCTGTGCTTGCTGTCCAGGTGATGAATATTCAGTTCAGTTGTCTCTCTATGGATAGAAAGCTCTAGAAAGATCAAGTCCTTGTTTTGGGGGGCTCCGGAGGGTTCACTCTGAATGATGTTTGAAACATCACTCAGTAAACTTTTGTGGAAAGATAAAGTATAAATTCTATCTTGATTTCATATTGACTTGTTATAGACAAGCAGCTGTTCCAAAAATGTTTTCACATATTCATTCATCTCCCTTTCGAGAACGGAGTGTGCCAGTTTCTGAGAGAGAACAGAATTATTATGTATTATTTTTAGATGCAAGCAATTTGTGGTTAATGTTACTCTGCCAAAACAGGGTACCAAACTCCCGGTTTCAAAACCAGGCAAGTTTATTGGATAGCTATAAAACTCAGTGGGAAGGAAAGAGGAGTAATTTTCACCTACCTCAAATAATCTGACATGTACTGCCAGCCTACAAATAAGACTGAAGCTGGAGCAGCTCATCAAGAGAAGACGAAGAATATTAATGTACTGAAATGTCTATCTGTGGATGCAAGAAGCATGGAAAATAAGCAGCAGGTACTAGAAGAGATGCTAAACAATGAAGTTTATGAACTAGTGGGCGCAGATGAGGCAGGGTCGGCTAATTTGTCTCCACGCTTTGAAGGCCAGCAGAGAGGGGGACAGTCTGCACAACCAGGCAGAGGGGTGGTGGAAGGGTGCGGCTGTGCTTTCCCGCTGGTGTGGTACATGCAGTGGGCTCAAATGGTGTTCTGTTTTCTTGAAGAAACTTGAAGTTGGTGGATCAGGAGAAATAACAAACATGATGGATCCAGTGCAGCTTTTCTTGTTCATGAGCTCTTGGAAATCCTAAATAAAAGAATAAATCTTGGGGTCCTAAATAAACTGGATTTTTGTGATAAAAGACAATTCAAGCATTTTAGGTTGAATTAACACAATTCCTTAGCAAAGCTACAAAACACTGGATGCTCTGTTTGAACGTTGGGTGTCTTCTTATGAAGCTTTCCAATTACAATAATTAGCACCAGCCTCGGGACAGGCCACCCACTTCTCTTTCCCACTTTGATGTCAGCTGCTGGAAGGAAGAATGTAAATAGAGGCTGGACTGTAAACACAAACACCGAGGTCCTTGGCCCCAGTGTCATAGCCCTGGGTCACAGTTTTACGTTGAACAGCTCGAATATATAAGAAAGAACTACCCTATGAAATATGAAACCACAAAAAGGACATTTTAGCCAGCCCCCAGGCATAGGTAGTTTGATCATTGATAGGTTGCATTCTCTTTTGCACACTGGGTATTGATCACTGAAATCTTGCGCCCATTAGCTGAAATCCCATGCACATACCCGGCTGGCTTTAGGTGAAGCAGACATCTTTCCAGTGGAGCTGGGAGCCATGGCTGACCTGAACTGGCCAAAGGGATATTCCATACCATATAATGAATGCCATGCTCAGGAATAAAGACTGGGAAAGAGGAAGAAGATGGTGGAGTTTGGGCTTACAAGGTGGCCATTGCTCAGCTGCTTTGCTTGTGGGAGAGGGTGAGTGAGCTCCTTCGTGTCACTTGGGGTTTTTTCTCTTTCTCTCACCTGTTTAACTGTCTTTGTCTTGACTCATGAGTTTTCTCACTTTTCTGCTATTTGTTCTCTCCCAGTGGAGCTGGAAAGCTCATGGGAAAGGGTAGTCTTATGACCATATCAATGTAAATACAGCATCACAGGACATTGTGCTAGCCATGAGGTCAACACCAGGTGTATGACTAAAGCAGATCAATGAAGAGTGATGCCTTCAGCCTGGTTTGGGACCTGCTTCCCGCTCCTGGAGGGATGAGATATCTCAAGAGCCTGTGAGTTATGGAGTGAGGGGTTAAGTACCCAGGATGCCGCCTTCTGCTAGGGATCCTGGCCCACAGGTCCCTTTCCAGTTAGCTTCCCACAGATCTCTGTGAACTACTAAATTGCTATCTAAAGATAGTTCATTCAGAGACACTTTTCCATAGGCAGTATGGATAAGATTCCCCAAAGTCTGGGTCTGTCCACCATCCGTTAGTTGCCACTATCCCAGAAAGCTGCTAAGTTCCCCTTCTCCTCTTCAAGCCACAGACCACACCATACCAAAACACCACTGTGGAAAAGTCTCACATCATTTAAGCACTTTGGAAGGAAAAAAACACTAGAAATTATTACGTATCAGGTCATCCACAGGGAGCCTGGTGGAGACTCAGGCTGTGTGCTAGATGTATGGATTGGCAGTTGCCTCTGGAGGATGAGCCCTGAGCTGTCGGGCTGTAACCCACACCACACCACTGACCGTGTTGCGTGTTCCCTGTTGCAAATGCCTATAGGCGCGTAGACACAGCCTAAGCCTTGTTTAAAATGTGATGGGGAAAGACAGGCTTCTACTGCAGAATACCTGCAGCAAGGGGAGGACACACACTATGAAACAGCCAGTTGCTGGGGTGCAAGGTCCTGGTCTGAGTGAAGTAGTGGTGGGAGTTGAAACATTATCCTCTGGTGCCTACTCTGATGGCCAGCCTGACTACCTTGTCTCCTTTCCTCCTTGGGATTTTGTTTTCACGGCTGTTTGCTTCAGGGGAAAAGAGGACATGAAACCACTACATTGCACGGTGGCTGGACAGTGCACTAAAATACATGGAGGAAGGTTTCTGGGCTGGCACGGGCAAGCAGAAAGAGCCTCGCAGGCTACTTACCCAAGAGTGAGCTTTACCAAAGGCATTTGCAGCCAGCCCCCATCCACAGGCAGGATCTCCTGGCCTTGGGAGGCAGCAGTGCTGCTCACAGGTGGTGGGGCTCTTCATACCCAGGACATTACTACGGTCCCTTTCCAGGCACTGACGCGCAACCCGGAGCTGAAGGGCTGGACGCGCACATGCCCCCAGTGCTTCAGACTCTTCAGACACACGTCCTGGTGTCCGCTCCCATGGGGCTCGCTGCCGCCCGCGTGCAGCTGCTTCCTACTGCTGCCCTGTCACCCCGAAATCTGATGCTCCTGCTCCTCTCCCAGCAGCCCCGCACCTGCTGAGCCTCCCGCCCAGGCTCCTTTAGATTAGCTTAAATGCTTTTGAGCAGTAGGTGCTTCCTTGGCTGGATCAGTCGGAAGACGGGGAATGCTTGTTTGACTAAGCTACCCCTTAATCCTTTAACAGGAAGCTTTTATCTAGCAGAACCGGGGAGTGAAGCGCACAGGACGAAGGCTTGTTAGCGGGAAATACTGCACCGTCGTGTTTTCTTTGGCAGCTTGGCAGCAGACTGCAACACTTTATAGACGTGCACGTGTCAAAGCAAGCCATGCTGCGGGGCTGCATGCAGCCTGCTGGGAGTAGGGGAGGGAGGGGAACTGGAGATCGGTCTGGGGTGAGGTATTGCAATCTGCAGCTGCCCCACATGTATTATTAAATCCGCACTTTTCGATATAAAAACAGCGTGGGACTGTCAAGACTACATATGTCAGTCACAGGCAGAAATTGCCTGTCATCCTGCAATTCTTATTTGCATGAAATCAAAAATAGTAGGAGGAGATCTGCCCGCAGCAGACTTTCGATTTACGTCAGTCTGCCAAACTCTTCAGCAAAAGCAAGCCACTGTGTGAACACTTAGTCATCGCCTTCATTTACCGTCCAGTGGGTGTAATGTTTGGCAGCCTAGCCCTCTGAAGAGACAGCCCTGGCACCTCGTTTTAGCACATTATCCCTTTATATTGTGCGCTGTAGTATCCCGGTGTGAGGAAAGCAAGGAAAACACGTAACTCTATGTGCACAAGGGGCACGCAGTCAGAGCTGGCTTCTCTGGGGCAAGAAGAGCGCCTGTGATTGAAAAGCTGGAGGGTGGGAGATACAGCAGGTGAGGTGAGGAGAGAGCTGGGACTGCCCGAGCGGGCTGGGGGACAGAGACCAGCACCCCCGCCAGCTGAGAAGTCTGTTTCCAAACCTGCTCCTGGAAGGAAGCAAAATAGACTGTCCACGTGGCTTGATCAGAGACAGTAATAGGAACGGCATTGATCTGCCGCCCTCAGCACAACTTGGAAAGCTGTTGTCAGTTCTTGCTTGTTTCGGTGCTCTGTGTCTTCTTCTCTCCTCAGTGGTACTCAGGCCATTGGTGCTTCAGCTACAGGGAGTATGGCCAGTTCCTGGGCTTTGCCGACCCTTCTAAGGAATGCTGGCTGGGCCACACCGTGGCTCACAAATGCTCTGACTAGTGGAGACCAGAGGCTGCCCAGTGTCTGAGCTGGGGGATCTTGGGAATGTCCTCAGGGTGGATTTAGATACCTGTTTAGACAACAAAACTTATTCCAAACCCAGCCCTACTGGGAATTAAAAACACGTTTCAGGGACATCCAGATAGATGCATGATGCCAAGTGCGAGTTTAGAAAGTACCAAAGTACACAACATTGATGTTTGCTAAATCTTCATCAGCTCTTTTTCAACAAACCCTATGATGTTGTATTTATATCTGCAAGTGATAAATACCTGGTTTGGTCCTTAGGTGCTGAATATCTGTGTAATCTAAAATCCAAGGCCCAGATAGATCCTCAAGGACACCAAGCTTTCAGTGACGTTCGTGTAGTTGTCAATTAAGAGCAAGACTCATACGACTATAAGTGACGCACCACAATGCATAGCTTTTAAACCTCTCTGGTGCAGAACCCAAAATAAGAGTGGGCATATAAAGATTACAGCCATCCTGGTAAATTAAATGCATCCAGAAGCATGCTGCCACAAAGGCCGGCCAGTGTCGAAGCTTGCAATGGCAGGGTGCCACATGCAGACTGCCTCCTCAGAGAGGCCCTGGACCATTCCTGCTCCCAGGTAGTGGCTAGATGCTCTTTGGCAGATGAAGAGTTGTCGCAAGCCAAGAAAGTTTCCAGGAACCATTTGGATGATTTAAAAGTGCACACGACTGAATTATGGTTTCCCTAGAGCCTCCCTGGACTCCGTAGCTGACCAGCACAGAGTCATGGGCTATCTATACAGCCCTTGACAGGGACCAACAATGGTGGGAGAAGAGACCTTTCATCCACGTTCGCTGGGTGCCCTGGCTGCTAGGCTGCAGCAGGGTGTTCTTACTTGTGCCCCCTCCTCCTGGCCCCAGGAACCTTCATTTTTTTAGTGCATGCAGCTGCTTTCTCGCTATTTCTCTTAACCTCTCGCAACTCCCTGCTTTGCTGGCCAGCCACTGTCTGTCTGAGATGTTCATCTGCCTCCGGGCAGTTTATGGGGAACCTGAACAGCATGGAGCATGAGGCAGAAAATCCTGTGAAAGCTTCTCTGTTCTGCACTCAGCTAAGTGACAGCAAAATCCCTCACTTGTATTTTGTCCCGTTCAAAATGTTATCCCTAGAAAAACTGGACAGAGCTACTGTGGTGAATTTGAAACCTTATAACAGGCCATGACAACATGAGCATCCCTGAAATTCCAGTAGTGCTGAGGGCGAGGAGGTGGATATTTTTATTTACAACTAGCCTGTGACCCGATCCCGGGAAAGTATGCTCGCTAATAGGCCTGATACGAGTGGGATTACTCTCATTACTCCGGTAAAGAGTGAGCCCACCAGCAGAATAAACATTGGCAGGATCAAGTAGCAGATGAGTCATCTTTTCCAAACACAAAAAGCCAGTGAGCCAGTAAATAAACATGTAAGTTAAATTAACTATCACACACAAACTCCATATATATTTAAAACAACCTTGGGAGAGCTACCACTGCATACTAAAATACTCCCTAGATCTCTGTCCTAGCACAAGCGCCTCCAGCTAACACCGTCTCGACACGCAGCAATCCCCTCCTAATCCGAACCATGAGTCAGCTGAGCACCAACAGATAAACTAATCGAGTCCAGCAAGACAAACATCTGTGAGGTTAACTTCTGCTCTCCTGTGCTTCCTCTACAACCTGTTTGAAGTCCATGGGGGTACTGAGTAAATTAGAGGGGAACTGTGTTCACAATATCTCTGGTATAAACGGAACACTACCATATTCCCCCATGGGCATTTCAGATAACTTTCAAGAATCTGTATGAAAACATCACCATTAAATTATTAAAATAATATTTAAGGTGGTAACTCTTCCCTGAGGGTTTAAAACCTTTTTGTTTTTTAAACCAAAATTAAGTAAATGAACATCTCCTGAGTAAACTGATCCTAACAGTGCAAGGGTGAAGCAAAGCAGGGCAGGATGCCAGTGAAGAACTCTTCTTTGTAATAGTCTTCTGGTGCTTTTTTTAGACATCCTTCAAAGGACCAAACAATAAACATCCAATAGGATCATCCTGTGGTCGATTAGACCTCTCCTATGGGAAAGCTGTACCGATGTTCAATCCACGTTTTTCTTGTTAAATTTTATCCTACTGCTCCTTGCTGTCTCCATCAGTGGCATCCTGTACAGGAAGGGGCTGATAACATCAATGGTGTCTTTGAAGGCTGGATTCAGTGCCCACTGGAGCAGCGGGAGCCCTCCCAGTTACCATAACATGGATACTGGTTTGGGCATCCTGGGTCTGTCCTCTAGTCAGAGCAGAAAGACCGGTTGTCATAGGGAGCTATGAGGTCTTGTCTTCCAGCAGAAGCTGGTGTACTTATTTCCAAGGACTTCTGATTTAGGGTCATTCTGACTGAGGGTCATGCTGGGCAACAGCTAGGGCCTGTTTTTCAGTGAGGCTGAGGATGTCCGTATGTATAACGCGATTATTGTCTGTGAAAGTCAGACAGACATGTAGGGATATACACAGATGTGCGCAGCACGGAGGAAAACAGAGCTGTTGGTTTGGGGAGTTCTGATGACTGTGCCATCACTGCATAGGGATCCTGTGCCTTTCAAAAGAGAGATTTGTGTGTTTTGTATGGGCTTTTGCAGCCTCAGGCATCAGCTTCAAAGCCTTAATGAAGCATTTTTTTGGGGTCTCTTTTTCCCTCAGCACTGGACTGTCCACAAGACACATTTTCCCCCTTTTATTTTATTCTTAGCAGAAAACTGCGCAGATAACCATGACACTTGTTGAGATTCCTTCTGTTCTAGCCTGGTTTTGACAGCTTTGTAAATGATTTACAGGGCCAATTTTGGCTGTACCTTTAGCCATTGGCCCAGTTTTCATGGTGATTTTGACACTCTCTAGTGTCTTCTTCAAAGCTCTCTATGGGCTGGATGCCATGTGATTTGACGGTGAGCTCTCCCATTGAAATCCGTACAAGTCTAACACATGGGCAACTTCGCAGCATGGAAATGATGTTACCAAAAATGTACAGTGTCGATATCTTTTCCTTGGGCATGGGGCCCACTCGATGCCTTCTGAGCTGAAAAATATTCCAGTTGTAGCAGTGGCTAGTGCAACTTATTTAAGGAGCAGAGACTCAGCTGCTGCAGACTTAATAGCTCCACTGATTTCTGTTTCCACCTGATAAAATTACAGCTTGTTTGTTTGCTTGTTGGTTCCATTTAAGGTTTGAATGGTGTTGATGATCCTCACAAGATCCATTTCCTTCTGTATCGTTTGTCGAGACATCGGTGCTGAATTGAGCTGAGCTGTGATGCTGGAACTGTTCATCCTAAATTGACTGATGAAATCATGACGCAGGCTGTGGCAATGGCAGGAGGGTGACGGCCTTTGGTGAGGCTCCGATTCTGAACCCTGGTCATCTGTCCCTCAGTCCTCTTACCTGTGCCACAGGAGAGCCAACAAGATAATGAATGTTTCGATCTGGGAATAAAACCCCAATATTGGAACCCAGCGCTGGGGTCAGCCATGGTTCTGATTTTTTTCTGACTGTTTGGCAGGACAGAACACACCAGAGCAAAGCAAATGTACAATGTTACTCTGCTTATTTTGTAGAACCACGCCATACCCATATACGGTTCTTCTCCACAGGGTTTGATTTCAGCAGTCTGAGAGCACAGTGCGCATGGCAGTCGAGAATCGGACTGTGTCATTTTAATATGGAGTTTTAGCTGTGTTTCATTTCAGTAGTATTTCACAGGAGGCTTCTATGACTGACAGGCACCATATAAATAAAATATATGATCATTTCAAAAGCATAACCTGTAGGTTTCTCTCTTGTGCTGACTACAACATTTGCTGCCGATATTCTTCCACAGCCATAAATACAATGAATCAATGAAGCTGCTGGACGTGGTGGTTTTAAAACCAGTCTATAAAGTAAACATGTAAACGAGGTATATAAAACATAAGGTAGAGTATATATATACACACACACATATACATGCCAGTTACTCATTCATAGTCACATATTCACATGGTACAAAATATCAATTTTTTCCTTCTCAATCCGATACTTTTAAAAAATGTAAAAATAAATCACCAGTAAAAATTAAGTCAAGCAACTCAGTTGGCCGTATACTGTGAACTGTGATATGCCCTGCTTGTCAGTAGGTGTCATGCAACACCACAGTTTTTAAACACCTGGCTTGCATAAAAATGTCCCTTAAAGAGTTTATTCACCTCCAAATGGGTTTTGCTGGGTTTTTTAAGGTCACAAATATTCTCATTTGGGTGGTGAACAAGTGTAATGTGAGCAGCCACTAATGAGGAACTGCAGCTAATTCCCGCGTCGCTTTGGTTACATGGTTGGTTGTGTTTGGAAAGGCAGCAGTAGCCAACGCTGCAGTGAGCTGTGTAGACAGGGTAGCAGACAAGAAGAGAACTCTTGCTGGAGAGTCTAAGCACAAAAGCATCAAGCCTAATACATGCTCACCTGTATATTACCTTTTCTTTCCCCTTTTCTCTCCATGCCCCCAATAATACAATAAAAACTCTTTTTGTTTCTGTCACAGCTGCAAACACAAGTCAAGAATGTACTCATGCAGACCAGCCAGCTCAATTTTTCTCTAATCCAATCAATAAAATGACCATGGTGTGCTCCCTGCTCCAATTTAAAACTGAGGATGATAGCCTGAAAGAAGTAAATCCCAGTCCACTGCTGATCAGACCTTCGGGTACCATTTTGTTCAGTGGCTGTTTTCACAGCTTGGTCATACACACATTGAACCTGCAAACACAGCCATGAAGCTAAATGAAGTGGGGAGCAAAAAAACCCTTGAATTTTACAGACTTTAGGCTGACTGGAGCCCTCAAAGAGCTCATTGGATGCCCCAGCCATGAACTGAGTACCCGGGTGCCCGGTAGCAAGGAGGAGGGTTCAGTGCCTGGCATCATCTGTGCGAGCGACATGGTGAACCACAGGGATTTACGTTTCTGTGCCCCAAAACCCAGATCGATCCACAGCCCTGAGAGGTTCAGACTGCTCTGAGGCAGGGCATGAGATACAGTGACTGAGATCAACCAGGTATTTCCATTCCGGCTCCCTCCAGCTAATTCCTGATAACACTTTGAATGTCTATTGATCAGGCAGAAATTTTTCTATTTGTGCCTGCAATTGAAATCTCATTTGATTTGTTGGCATGAAGCCATCACTGGTTTTTAATATGAAGAGAATGACATTTTTCTCAACATCTATAAAGAAGAAAATTGTTGCAAGTCTTTTATTTTTTTAAAAAAACAGCTTTAATGCCAAAGCAGCTGGGGGAAGCAAGTCTGAATTTGTCAGACAGATAGATAGCCCTCGTTGTAGAGAAGTGTCTTGGAGTGTTCCGGTTAAAATTGGTTTTGATTTGCCAGAGTTAAGAGCTGTTGAGAATTGCACATGCAGTAAATGTTTTAACACTGATAATGCTGAGCTGGGAACTGGCAGAAACTCGCCACTGCCGCTGCCGTAGCTGCGGTCTGGCCAAGTTTGCTGAGGTGTGGGATGCTGGAGGCCCCTGGGGGCTGTAAACCGAAGAGGCCAGGTGGAGGGATCCTGAACACTAAATTAAATGAACTGGAGCCAAAGAAGTGACAAAGTCCCCACGGCGATCTGACCTCTCAGATCTCTACTAAATCCAACCCTAAGACAGAATGAATTTTTTTTTTCTGGTGTGCAAAGTCACACTCACTGGGAGAGATGCTGTGCTGATGTCACCAGTAAGGTAGCAAAGCCCTCTGACAGCATATTGATTTTGCACGGTGTATGTAAGATCCTTCATGGAAAGAGAGTGATTTACTGTGTGACTGATAGAAAGGCAGGTAGCTGTGTAATCAGAGAAAATGGAGTCTACTAACAGCACCTTATTTATGGTCGTTTATTGTGAAAACATGGAGCACCTAAGAAGGACTGTTATTTTCTCTTTAAAAGCTCTTGGAACAGCTTCTCAGCACCACATGCAGTATTGCAGTCAGTGAATTATTGGACTAAGTAACTTGGACCTATGTATTGTTAACAGATATGCATTACTAATAGCATATTTATTGATCTATCACTTGAATTGTGGCCAAATCTCGACTCTGGTCAGAACCTCTCGGGTAGCTATAAACTATGCAACGCCATGGCTGTACACCACTAACGCAACATCACCCCCTTCCCCAGAGAGTGTGTTACCTCCTATTTATGCATTGTTTCTGCATCCTATATATGGCCACAGCATATCTGCCTATAGATCCAACACCTGGTGGTGAGGAGAGAGAAGACGCAGATGGTGGTAATGTAGTTGTCTCTAAGGTTGTCAATAAAATCTATAGATTGAGAAAACGATGTAATTATGAAGCATTCTAACAGCTGGGATATACAGAGAGAGGTGTGTACGTGTGAGAGAGAGAGAGTGAAAGGCAGAATTTAATTCATGTGATGTATTCAAATATATGTCTGACAGATACACAATTTCCAGACATACTACAAGGCAGGAGAAAGAGAAGGGTGGATATACATTTACAGAGATATCAAGTTCTCTAAGCAAGAGAAAATACGTAAATATTGTAAATAGCTTAGAGTAGCAGAACTAGTAGAGGCTGGTTTCCTATGGATTTCTATCTTGGCTTAACTATAGAGCATATAATAACGAGTGAGCTCCAAATGATTATTTCTGATAGCTGGGAACCTGACAGGGTTTTCTAGCATCTAAGAAAGGTTTAGACAAAGCCTGTGCTGCAAGCTTTCCTTCAGTGGCGATGACAGCACAGCCCTTTCCTCTGCTTGGCTGCTGATTTTCATTAAATCTGTAGGGTGTCAGTACCTCTGAGATTATCAAATATGGTCGAAATTAGTCAAGAAGTTGAAAAAGTATTAGTAGCACATATACACAGATGCATGCACACACGTGAAGCACGTGCTTTCAGAAGCATGGACTCTAGGAAGCCAAACTAAGAATATATAGAACACTCTGTGATCTCTAAGCTGCTCACTTCCAGTGTGATGCAAATCAGCAGAGTGTAGTTTATGAAAATATTTGTCAATGTGTTCTGAATTTAAAATGTGGTTCTTTCCATAGGAGAAAAAAGAGCTGCCCCTCTCAAGAGCTGAACAAGAGGCAAATGTGTGGCTGTTCTCAGATTTTAAAGCTGAAGGACTATTACACTCATGTAGTCCCATGTCCTGTATCACTCATGCCAAAGAGTGTACATGTACAATTAATGCCATAAACTGAGTAATAGTTTAGTAAAAGCATACCTGGAGTCCCATATCCAGTTGTACTGCCACGTGGTAAGGAAGAAGATTGCAAATTTGGAGTGGGGCAGAGCAGGCCTCGTAGAATTTTAGCATTTATTTTTTGAGAGGACACTCAAAAAGGTTGACTTGTTTAGTTTAGCAAAATGGAGGCTGGGAGACAATATGGTCGTTCTCTATAAAAATACCAGAGAGGCAAGCGTGAGCAAGGCAGAAGTGCTGTATTGCTAGCACAAGCGCTCATGGCTGCAAGATGATCTCCTAAAATTAGACCAAAAGTTGAAAGAAGCTACCTAGTGAGCAGAGGAGTTAATTCCTGGATCTTCATTTTAACAGAAGTAGAAGTAAATAACAAGCTCATGTTAAGATGTAGCTTAATAAAAGATTGCCAGAAGGATGTTTGACACAGTGGTATGTGACTAGGGAACTTGGACTCTGCAACCCAAGATGTCCTCCTTCCTCATGGGGCTCTAAAGGACTTCATTCAGCAGTAAATTTGGGGGTTGAGATTTTCACTACTTGGGAAAAGCTACATGTGCCATAGAGTAGGTCTGCAGTGCAAAGCCACATTCAGCATTGAGGGAGGGTGGGGATCTACCCAGGAATAATGGTGAATTTTAGGCCCCTTCCACTGTGCACCACACCAAGTGGCACACCATGGAAGCCTCCAAGTGACGTGGTTGCAGCTCCATCATTGCCCTCACTTAGCCTGGCACTATGTCAGCTCCTGCTTAAAGGCGATCCCATTAGCAAGCAGCACAGTGCTCTGTCCTGTTTCATTACTTTATTGTTTTCTTTGCTCATGCCCTACTTACTGGGCTTGTGAAATGTATACAGCCTACAAGTGGCAGAAAGAGTTTGACTAAAAATATAACTAAGAGAATTCTCTAAAACACAGACCTGAAAACCGTGAAAGGCATCAGGCATAATGACAATGCTGTTGGACATGCATAACTGAATGTCACTAAGCCACTCAACAGCATTCCATGTTACATGGGTTTGATTTCTTTTTCCTGAATACTGCTGAACAGATTGGTGGGAGTCTGAGGGGAAGAAAACAAAAAGAATTATGTTCTGACCTGCACCCTAGATGCTGAGCCTCACCTTCCACCAGCTCTCCAGCCTGAGATTGTTTCTCCCAATGCGTAGGTGTAGGAGAAATCTCACTCCTAATGTGGCATATAGACTGTATTTCAATCTCTCTTTATGTTTATCAGTAGCATAAATCTCTTTTCTTACAGTGCAGAACTTCTCTTGGAGGCAGGAACTCATTGACCACATGCTGCAGCAGTTGGAGAGGCATGCCTACTAATTACTGGCACTCCGCAGCACTTACATCAACATTTGCTGTTGCAAATAATAATAATGAGCCACAGCATGAGTCAGATCACACAACCAATAGCTACCTCCCTACATACTGTTTTTTACCCTATTTTTTTCATTTTGCTTTCCAACTTTGCACCCTGACCACCTCCCTCATCCCTCGACCATGAACAGACTCCAGGTCGGACAAAACTTTGAAGTCAGAATGAAGGAAAATGAAGGCATTAACCCTGTCTGGAAATTTGTCCGAGGCACAGATTTCCCCTGAGCCACTCTCACATATTTCAAAAAGCATATTTGGGTTAATGTTCACCAAAGTAAGGCAGGCCTGACTGTGACAGCATGGGCTGGTGTTACAGAACAATGAGCCTGTATAAATTGAAAAGAAAGCCTTTGTAGATCGCAGGCAAAGAAAAATGGTTGCATGTCCATCCAGTTCTGAGGTGTAATAAAAAAAAAACCAAACCATCTTCATTTAGACTAAAAATACATCATGGGAACTGATGGTGCACAGAGTTACCAGAGGGAATCAGTGAGGTCTGCTTAAATCAATGGAGATCCAATGCTTTAAAACACATGTGAATGTTAGGAGAAAGGGGGTTTCAAATGGTTAGCTCTTTGTGGTGGCCTCCTGTTCATCTCTTACTGCGTTGCAAGTTCCTCGTAAGCAGTTAGTATCAGCAAAGACTGGATAACACAGACAGCTGCCGTGGATGGTTCAGGACGCCACACCAGCGCTCACCACCCTTGTAACAGGCATTTCTCTCCAGATGTTTCATAGATTAGTTCACACCAACTGACGTCCACGGTCTGAGTGCTATTGCTAATGTGCTGGACTCACTCCTGTGTTGCTCTGGTTTGTGACGGTGCCAGCCTGCCTGAAGCAGGAAACTGCACCAGCACAAAGAGCAGAGCACGGTGGGTGCCTTCCTTCTTTTCCGTAAGTTATTTCTGTCTCTGGTCACCTTTCTAAACAAGTGACCTCGGAGAAGCCAGCTTTCTCTGTATGCCGGTACGAATCACAGAATCATAGAATCATAGAATCATAGAATCATAGAATCATAGAATCATAGATTGGAAAAGACCTCCAAGATCATCAAGTCCAACCATCAGCCCAACACCACCATGCCTACTAAACCATATCCCCAAGTGCCACATTTACACATTTTTTAAACACCTCCACGGATGGTGACTCAACCACTGCCCTGGGCAGCCTGTTCCAATGCCTGACCACTCTTGCAGTAAAGAAATTTCTCCTAATATCCAATCTAAACCTCCCCTGATGCAACTTGAGGCTGTTGCCTCTCATCGTATCGCTAGTTACTTGGGAGAAGAGACCAACACCAGTCTCACTACAACCTCCTTTCAGGTAGTTGTAGAGAGCAATAAGGTCGCCCCTCAGCCTCGTCTTCTCCAGACCAAACAGCCCCAGCTCCCTCAGTCGCTCCTCATAAGACTTGTTCTCCACACCCCTCACCAGCCTCATTTCCCTTCTCTGGACACACTCCAGCACCTCAATGTCCTTCTTGTAGTGAGGGGCCCAAAACTGAACACAGTTACTCCAGGTGCGGCCTCACCAGTGCTGAGTACAGGGGCACAATCACCTCCCTACTCCTGCTGGCCACACTGTACCTGATCCAAGCCAGGATGCTGCTGGCCTTCTTGGCCACCTGGGCACACTGCTGGCTCATGTTCAGCTGGCTGTCGACCAACACCCCAAGGTCCTTTTCCACCGGGCAGCTTTCCATGGCCAATTGCCGATCCATCTGAGGCAAAGCCCAGGTGGCATCAGCTCAAGAACTCACAGCCTCTTCCTGCAGGACGTCAGGAAGTTAGATGTAACATCACAAAGTCCAGCTCACACCATCTTCTTGGGTTGTGCTTTACAAAGGGTGACTCCTGAAGGGTCTTATGGCCTAAGCCCATACCCTGAATCCTCCCTCACCAAAAAGCTACTTCCTTATAACGTTTCTACCTGGCAGAACAGATCACCTGCTTCTTTTCTTCCACATGCTCACTGAGTCCCTCCTTAGCGGAATTACCGTACACTAGCTGCGTGCTTGGCTCCTACGACAGCTCCATGGAGAACACTCGCATGCCGGTGCACAAAATGATGCAAAGTACACATATGCAACATGTGAAGTCCAAAGTTTATCTGCTTTATTTTCTAATCTCACATATTTTCTTTCTTTCTTATTTTGATGAATATTTCAAAAAACACTACCAGTACTGAAAGAATTGCCAGTATCTTGATTAGCAACTTGTGTTTTTGAGCTTAAGAAGCCGATATTGGTCATAACACATCAGCCTGAAGTGGGCTGTGGCCCAATATCCTATTTCTGAGAAAAAACAAGGGAAGAGCACAGCCGCACATACTGGTACTGTCACAAAATAACCTCCCTGCCTCCAGCAGCTCGGGGACTACACAGGCTGTGCAGGCAGTTTTTGTATGAATGATAATGTAATATATACTCTCTATTTTTAGTCAGCCAGCACGTATAAGAAGCTTCTAGGATTTTAGTCCACTCAAGTAGGAGGCAAAAAGATTTTTAGACATTATTTATTTCTGTATATAAAGAGGAAAGTACTGTTTATTTCCCCCAATGTATTCCTATTTTCCTCTTATTCTCAAGGTTCTCCGTGTCGGAAAAGTAAATATACCTGTGAGTTAAACACATCTTATTAGTTGAAATTGATATGAGGACTTACTGAAAAAACGGTAAAATGCTGTCTCAGCTGAGTCTGATTTTTTCAAAACAAAAATCCATATTGATGAATATTTGTTACATCAGAAGATGGATGGTCAAACAACCAGGTAAACAATTTTAGCTTGCTAGCTGTTTTCCCAAACCACAGCCAAGATTTTTTCATAGTGCCAAAGAGTAGAGTTAATAGCTGCTGAAGAAAGTCTGTGCAATGCACTACAGGAACTTTTAGTGGTCCTACCAGGTCTAGAAATTATGCTATGTGCTCTGAGTGTCCTTTCCTAGCACTCATCTTTTGATTTGCTACATATATATGTGCTATAGTTTAGTTAAGTTGCCTAGTTTGAAATATTACTCAGGTTTCAACTGCCACTGATCTCAGTTTTTAGGTTTCTGGGGGGGGAAAAAACCCAAAAAACAAACAAAACAAGGAAAAGATTTGGTTATCTTTTCAGGAGTCTAGATATGGAGACAGAAAAATAGATACTTAAATCCTAGCACCAGATGCCTGATGGCTTGTTTGGAGAATTAGTAGGACTGGATAGGCAAGAAAAATGGAGAAGGCGGCTTCACCCAATATAACAGGAATGTATCTGCAAGCAATTATTATGTTATTATAATTTCACAAACAATATGTATTAACCAGTACACAAATCTCCGTAAGTGCTAAATGAAACGTTAACCATTATATTCCAAACACTTTATCACAAGAGACAATTTGTGACATCTGAAACTAGCTTTCCTTCCACTCAATTATCTCTATTAACTGGTAGTGTATACTGAATCCCTGCCATGCATTTCGTAACGCTGATCCTCATTAACTGAGTAAACAGAAATGCAGCCTCCTTGGCAAGGTGACTCCAGTGACCAGAAAGCAGAGATCACCCTGGCCGGAGATCATCCATCAGCAGTCCCCGTGCCAGGGTATGAAGTTAGCATGTCATTGATAGGCAGTCAGGGTGAGCGGAGCAAGCACAACACTTCCACCAAAGCCCACAGCTACGGCAGGGTGCAAGGCTTTGCTTCATAGGAGGCCTTTTATGGCATTAGGTGGATTTCAATCCCTCAAAAACCTGGAGCAATTTATAAAACAAAAAGACATAAAACAAAAAAGCACAGAGCACAGAGTGCACAAACACATAACCCACTTTTGTTTTCTCAATGCAGCAGCACAAAATTGGACAATTATCCTTCCCTTGAAAGACTTGAATTATAAATGACAGTTCTAGATCTCTATAAATGGGTAATTCTCACACTGTCATGTAGTGGGCCTGATGCTTATTAACTTTGACCTGAAGTATAAAATGCTATCAAACCAAAGACCTGCTGCAGAAAAACATTGAAGCCCATGCTTAGGTTTAGGTGCTGCAATGGTGCTGTTGGGAGTAAAGCTCATATATAAGTACTTTGCGAAGTAGGGGCATCATTAGGAGTTGAAAAGCAGCCCTGGGCTTAAACTGGTCTGACTCCAGAGTGGTTGCATCTGCTTCGTCTCGCTCTGGAGCAGTCTGAACAGCCGAGCAGGGAGCACAGCTGTGCAGAAACTGCCCCAGCCCCAAAATCCACTGACTTCAGTTCTGCTGGCCTCTCTCCCGCATTTGGTATAGTTGCATGAGCACAGCTTGAATCTCTTCTCACTTCTGCAAGTGTAAATCACAAGTAAATCCTCTGAGGAGGGGACTGAACAGTGGAAATGGGGAGAGAGTAAGGCCAGCTCTCCTCTCAGTAGGTACTCCGTAAAGTCACACCAGTGCTGGAAAATAAATCCCTAGGATAAAAAAATACAAAGGAAAAAAGTTTCTGTAAAGCTGTCAAGTATAACAGCTCAGGATTTTCTACCATGCTTTTGTCATCACCTTTTGATTACCCTTTAACTTTGTAGCTTATCTGATTCTTCCTGAGTTTGCCAAGCCCGGTTCTCCCCTGACAACACTGTCCCCTGACAGTAAATCCACCAACTGCGGTTACACACAATTTACACCAGCAGGAGTGGGCAAGTGAAGAAATGGCCCTGGCGGCCCTTACCTTCCCATCACTGAGCATCTTTCACTCACAAAGAGTAAGGATTGCACCCAGCAGCTTGTCCCTTGTGGGTTGGGTTGTGCAAGCCTGGAGTCCATGATGGGATTTATTAACGGAGAAGGTGGTGATGGCAGTGCTGTTCTTCCTGCAATTTGCATAAAATCTGTGCAGAAAGAGGGAGGAAAATTGTGAACATCTGGCTATACCCATAGCTGGTAGAGAATTCCATTACCATGTTGGCACGAGCCCGTGAGCACGGCACTGCTAAATAATTCATTAAATTAGCAGAAGTTGCACATGGAAGATGTACACTAATCTAATGCAGAGGAACACTGTTCTCTGTGGCAGAACAAGCTTTACAAGAACAAGGTATTTACCACCTGATGTCAAACCAAAGCCTAGAAGGAAGTCATTCTTCTTCCAGCAAGTTTAGTACACAATAAAAACTCAGAGGGGACTCATTGCCCAGTCCCGTGGATGCTCATTCTGCATCACGGGGGACAAGGATAGCTGCTCTCCCTCCCTCCCCAGGGCAGTCTTGTCACTGTGTTGCAGAGAGACCCTGCCCAACCACTGTCAAGGTAGAAGATGTGATATAAGTAGGACTAAGACTGACGGTGTCACTCACTTGGCGTAGCAGCTCTCCCAGCATCGCTCTCTGGATGAGGCTGATGAAGAGATTTCAGCCAGGCAAGACACGTGGCTTCTGCCCCCCTTGAACTCTCTCATGGCGTGGGTGTATGTGTCTCCCAGACGCTGAAGGAGAGCCATGAGGCCAGCACGGTGAAGCTTCTTGAGCATGAGTCTCAGTAGAGCGTGCAGAGCTCCCCTGGGCCAGACCCAGAGCACGAAGAGCCCAGGCTGAGGTCCTGGACCATCCCAGAGGAGCTGGGAATGCTGCTGCAGTCCAGCACCTCTCCCCACTCAGCAGAGGTGTCTCCTCACTCTGTGTCATGAGATGCCTTGGCCTCCTTGGTGTCTGCAAGCAGTGCAGGTACTCATGGGATTAAGCCATAGAAGAATAAGATTAAACAGCAATGAGAGCATAACCAGAAATCAGCATCAGCTGGAGAACCCAGACAGAAGCACAGCAAGTGTTGGTCACTTATTCATGATTAATTGAACTATCTCTAATTGGCCTAACAGACAGAATTTGCATTTACTCTGAATTTGTTATATTAGCTTCCATACGTCATGACATTGGCGCCCTGAAAACCCCATTTCTCGTCTCTTTGTAAGCTAAGTATTTCCACTCTTTTCTCTTTCCTTTTTTTTTCCTCTTTCTTCATTTTTAAGGCAATGAAATCAAGCACAGTTCCTCTCTATTGTTTTGCAAACAACCGCTGAGAAAAAGAACAAAACTGTGTCAGATCTCCATATCACCAGAATGAATGCTGCTCTCAGAAAGGACAGTGCTTTCATATTAATTGCTAGCTAGCAACAAAAGTGTTGGAGTTCAGCACTTCAACAGAAATCTATGATGGAAAAAAATCATAACAATTTACTAGAAAAGAGAGTATCTTTCATTGTGGCTATTTTATAATGCTGCAAAGGTAGGAGAATTACATAGCCTACTTGCTCTGCTAACATAATATTTATAAATCCCTATTATGTCAGTTTCCATCATTTTAAACTTTTTTTTCTATTCCTGAGCAATTTGAAAACAGTGTTCTGTGTTCTGATAAACACTGAAAATACAGATACCTTGCAATATCCAGTACTTGTGAGTTTACAAATGAGCTGTACAAAGCACTTGTAATTTTAAACTTATTTTTTGAAAAACATACCCAGCTCTGAGACTGCAGAGCTATAAAGTGTCACCCTGAATAGGCATGTGATTCATTGCAATGCATTTAATGTCAGGCCCTTCGTTATTTAGCATGAAACCTGGCCAGCGTGGCTGGCCCCACTCCAATGGGCTCTACACTTCCCAAACTCCCCCCGCCCCCCCACAATCATGTAGCCTGAGCTAGTGGTCGCTCAGCCCACTGCAATGATTACAATGCTAACAAGGAGACTAGCGATTTGAAATATCCAATCTTACTTTCAAAGAGTTTAATCTCAGGCACAGGGGGAGAAAGTGAAGGGCCCTTGGGTATGCAGAAGCAGAGATGCCTGAGACCACGGACACCCGTGGGAATCACCTTTCCAAGAGAGAACTTTCTGTCACAAAGCATTAAACTGAGAATTGCTTAAAAAAACCCCACAGTCTCTAATTAAATAGGATTAGTATATCTTGTCATTAAAGACGAATCTTTTGGGCTAAAATGCCAGGATTTCATTAGAAACAAACCCAGCTTTTTCCATAAGTCCATAGTGATCGGGTGTTTTAAAAGTGTACCCACAAGCCAGTGTGAACCACTCACATTACCATTTGAAGTTGTCATCTAGACTTCTCCAACAGCTGGTCCCTGTATCCAATTAGTTTTCTTGACAGGACCTGAATATTAAGTTGTTGTGGGTTTTAATTAAATATTGAAGAATTATGGTGACACGCCATGACAGCCTTCTGCAAAATAATTTACAATATCCTGTTACATTGTTATTTTAAAACAATTTTCCTAGCATGTTTAATCTTCTTAAAACCTGCTGCTAAATGAAATTACTGTATTTTGCTATATATCAAATAATGATAAATGGCATCTTGCATTTACATGTGCCTTCCATATCCAAGGAGCAGAGTGCTCACTCCTCCTTACCTGCCGCCCTCCTTCCCTTAAAGAGAAAAACATTGCTTTCCATCATTTAGAAGCCAGAGATTTTTAGAACAGATTCTCAAGGGGGTAACTTAATGTTTTAAAAACTGGACTCATACTGAACGTGTGCTATTACCATCAAAGGCAGAGAGGTCGAAATGGATATTACAAGTCTGTACAAAACTTCTTTGTCCAGCAGCTCAGGTCAAAAAGTGCCTATTCACATGTCTGATGCTTTGGTGTAGTTTGTGCATTGGCTAATAAATCAATCGCAAAATCCACCATTCAATAGCAATTAGGTGTGCAATAAAATGGGCTGGATCTTGTCCTCCCTTTCAGCTGCAAAACCCTACAGAGCATGCTGAAATTCCTTGAGTAAGCGCAATCCAGAGCAAGATTTACCTGGCAAGTGCCAGTATTAGCAGGTGTTAAGTCAACCTAGCCTGAAAATGTCTATAGACCTGATGCTTTTTTTCAGGCTTTTATGCAGTGCCCATTCCCTCATTAGCTAAGCAGCGATCCACTGTGCTTATCCTTCCACACACCCTGAGATCATGTGTTTAAAATAGACCTTCATGATACCACTATTTGAATATCACTGGCTATCTGAATGACACTAGAATTCAATTTTTTTGTCAGCTTTGTTTGAACTAAACCAGAGGAGGAATAGAAGATCTCTGAGCACACAGTATATTTTTCAAAGGTTAGAAAGATCTTTTTTCCAGCACGAGCAGGAAAAAATGCGGAGTTAATTTTGACAGCACAGACACTGCTGCCATTGTGCAGGCAGAAACTCGAACTTCCCAGCTGTCTCCCTGGCTCAACTCTCCATCAGATGTTTGAAAGGGAAGAATATATGCTGGAAATCTTGTCTGGAGGAGTAGCTCAAGGGCAGAATGTTAGACTGAGTTCACAAACAGCGTTCTGGAAGCCTTATTGTTATTATTACTATTATTTCCATTCTCCCCTTTTTAATCTCTCTCTTCCAGGGACATAATGACACACCGCTGTTTCTCAAAACTGTAAGCATGGCAAATGAAACAAGGGCCAGCATCATCACCAGTAGCAGCTAGAAGCACGCAGCACTGGGGCCGTTTTTTAGCTTTTTGAGGGCTGTAGCATACGAATGGCTCGGCTCACTCCCTCCTCCCCAGACCACAAAGAGCAGGGACTGTCCAGGCAATGCCAGCCGGCTCCACCGCTGGAGGGAAAGCATTTCAGCAACAGGTGGTGGGGGGGGGAGGAATTATTTGCAGTCAGTGTGATCTTCTCTTCTCCACCTGCAGAACCCTATTCAGCTTCTACAGTGATATTAAGTACCTGCCTCGATAGCACATCCCCACAGCTCCCGTGCTGCCTGCAGAGCCGGGGACACACAAGTCCATACCTGGTGCCTGGCTGAGCCCCACGTCCCAGCTGGTGTCATCTCGGGCATGGACTTGAGCAGAGCTCTGGTACTTGTTAAGAAGGAGATCCCCATACAGTGACATACCTTTGTGCAACCCTACCACCACACAGTGTTTGGGCAGGCTGTTCAAGGACAAGTCCAAAGTTAGCTCTCCAGATGTTATCCCCAGCTTAGCTGTTGGGACCTAGCGGTGATGTGGCTAATGTGAAGGCAAGCTGTCTGCAGGCTTTAACAGCCTTGCTAAGCACACAGGTCATGAGGAGAGGCAGAATTCAATTTACTGTCCAATTTTGGATTGACAAGACAGATATTGCTTGCTACAGCAAACAACGCCAAAATGAGCAACACCATGCTAACCTGCAACCTGAAAAGGGGCAAGGCGGAGGTGCCCGTGGGCCAGCCTGGATGTCACTGCAGAAATCCTGCTCAGTGTCAGTGTTAGCTGGTATGAAGTAAGGGACATCTGTCCTCTAAAGCAAAAATTATCAGCAAACCCAGTAATTTCAAACCATCTGCAAACACAGTGATAAAAAGATGGATCAGGATGTGGGAAACAACAATAGTGCAGTTTAAAAAAAAAGGAAATATAATACCTTCCTTTCATAATCTTTCTACTGAGCCTAATAGGCTTCCCCAGGCACACATTCTTCATTTTCTTTGTACGTTGCTTTGAAACACCTTCGCAGAGGAGGGACGTTCCTCAATGGTGGCCCTGCAGAGAGGCCATCCATGCAAGTCCTGCACACGGCATAGGTGACATCTTCATGCTGGACCAGAGGAAAGAAGTTTTACTCTCCCTGTGCTCCCTTTAATGTATATTCATCTTTCAAACTAAATGACTAGGATTGCTGCCATGGAAGTACTTTGGGGAGCCCATGTGACAAAAGCCTTAAAAGCATAAAGGGAACTATTAGTTTTTATGAATCCCAAAAGGCTATTCTGAGAGTTGCCCAAAGGGAACACATGAGCAATACTTGAGAAGAAGAAATATTATATTTCAATAAGGTATAAAATATTTACTATCTGCCAGTGATGGGCGCTGAATGATTTGTGGATATTACTTTGACAGCGCGGTGTTTAAGGATGCATTTCACCCTACATAGGCAATCATCAGAGCAGTATATCACAACCTAAAAATCTCCTGCCAGTATAGATATTGACTGCATCTACAAACAAATGCACGTATAACTCACCATGTATAACTTACCTTAAAGTTGTGTGATTCTTAAATATGTGCATACATACTGTATGTATTTCCTGCTGGGTGAAACTCACAGCCGATATGTTTTGCTGCTCAAGAAAGAAAAAAATCAAGATTCTATTTTACATCACATGCAGGAAATTTAGATGCCTTTCCCATTATTTACTTAGGCAGGGTGGCTGTAGTCCATCCTGCCAAATGAGGAATAAAAGCTTCCTCCACAGTCAGAGCAGAGCAGAAGGTAGCCATAGGGAGAATTCGTCTTCTCTGTCTTAGATCTTGTCTTCAGATAGGAGGAGCTGCTCTCTGGCGTGCCCACCTCTCACCACGTGTCACTGATGAGTTCCTTAGCCCAGACACCATAGAGAGGAAGAAAAATCATGGTCTACTGGTAAAATAGACATATTAGTATTTTGCATTTATTTAAAAAATACTTTCTCAAAGTTCTCAATCAGCATCCTTATAGCTTGTAGATCTGTGCAAAATTCCCAAGAACCATGGAGTCTTTGCTCCAGTGGTTTTAATCCATTTACACTTGAGCCCAGTGGGCTGCATTTTTAATTCTGGCTTCCACTTATAACTCAAATGGAGTGGAGAGGCTGTGGATATCGTTTTTCAGTATACAAGAGTATTCAAAGCCCCAGGCTTGTAATGGCTTCAGACCAAGCAAGGTAAATCCCTTCAGTTTCTCACTTTTTTCCCAAAGTGTTATGTTTATTTTCAAATTGGTTTGAAGCAGCAAATTCAAACAAAGACTTCACATTTGCAGCAAGGATGTTGTGTAGATATGTATATAAAACTCTAGGCCACTTGAGCAACGTTCTTCTTCTGAGCGCTTTGCCCAGCAGTAGCGCCGGACCTCTGGAAGCCTAATTGCACACCTCCGGATTATTCGCAGGAGTGAAGCCCGGAAGATCAGGCTCCCCTAATGAGCGATTGCTTCACCCAGACCTGACATCTAGCCACCTCTGATACGGATTGTGGTAGCGTTTAACAGTGCACAGCAAGGTAACCCAACTAAATTAGGACAAGAGGTGGAAAAGGAATAATGCTGCTAACAGGAGCTCCAGGGAGATGGTAAGTAGGCAGACTGCAGCTACCCGAGCTGTAACCGGGCCAAGGAGCCGGGGGGAATGCTGTCAGCAGCTCAGTAGTGGCTGCACTGTTCCAGGGATCTGAAGGAACTAAAGCCTGGCTTATCTGGTATTAAACTGCGCAGCCCCCTTATAACGAGCTCGGGTGGGAGTACAGAGCAATACGTCGGCGTCAACTCTGCGGTTAGCCGAAGGGCCTGGTGTAGCTGCTGCCTGGGTGCCTCCTGCACAGCCGACGACCCAGCTAACCCCACCTGGCTGTGTGCTCTGAAGGGAGGACTTCAAGCTCTAGCAAGTCATCTGCAGCTACTATAGTTGCTATTGCTTTTCCAGCGCTTGCTTGCCTTATAGAGCTGTCTGAGGTCATTAGGAAGTTTCTGGACTATATGAGACTTTTAAACTCTTTGGGTAACTATGAATAAACTGAGCCATGTGAAATCATAGCCTAAAGGAAATTAAGAGTCTGAGTCTAATACTGGATGCATGCCTGAAAAAATCTATGAGTATACCAGCAAGCTTAGATGCCCTGCCGTCATACCAAATTCCTAGTGACTCTTTTCTTGCTTTTTATTGTTTTCTATTGCTCAGCTTCAGCCTGAGATCATTTGAAACAACCACAGCAGAGGCACCTGAGCAAGCAGGGCTAGAAAGCATCAGTGTCACTTGTTAAGTATGAAAAGACTTCAAGCTATTCTGAAACAACCCTTTTGGTGGCTGCTCAGAGCAGCACAGGGAGCGGTAGCAGGAACCTGACGTTGGGTCCTTAACACCAGGAATACAATTGTTCAGGCATCCCATGATGCACCAGAAAACAGATTAATATTAATGAGAAAGCTCCCTCTGCATTAATTCCTCAGCCATTCCATGTTCTGTGAGCCTGAAACCACACGCAGAGTCCATGTGAAGAGGGATTCACGTGTCACAGGGTGGAGAAGCTTGGAGCCTAAACCCAGCCACTCTGAGAGAGCCCCCTTGGTTTTTGCTTGAGGAGCAGTCATTCCCTGTCAATGCTAACTTGTTGCATAAGGCCTTCCACATGGTTTCTGCAGTTGTCTGGGATGTGTTGCATGCCTAGAAGTGACCCACTTTAGTTATTTACTCCTATATCACTAATGTGATAGATATATCTGGTTTAAGGCATTCAGACTGTACCCCAGAGGTTCATGCAGAGCTTCAAATAATAAAGCTGACCACAAGAAATCAGATTTTTCCTCCGGGTCTGGTGTTGGCTTTCCAAAGACTACCAAACGGAGTTCATGATGTGATAGATCATTCAAACTATTCACATCTTTGACGCAAATTATCTTAAACACTGCTTAAAGCCCTCAGTAAAATCTGTACTCAGTAACTTTGCTCTTCTGCTGGAACTGGACCTCTCTAAAACTAGGGCAAGGCTTGTCTGTGGAGCAGGGAGAACTGGTCAGCCTACGACTGTGGAATGAGTTCCCTCAGGACTTAAGGTCCCAGTTTCTCTAACCTTGCCTTCTCTGAAATAAATACAGAGTGACTTGTGCATTTTTCAAACAAAACAAAGCAGAAGAAATCCAAAACTGATAAAGCTGTACCAAAATAAGACATTCCAGGGCACACACTTCTCTCCAGAGGAGGGGAGAAGAGTAAACATGACATGATAGATATTTATCATATCATTTAAGTCATCAGTGCAAGGCATTCAAACACTGTTAAAATGAACTTATGCAGATTAAAAATCTGAATACTGAGCTATTCAGCCACTTTGTTGAATGGTCAGCTGTGATACTTTAACTTCTCCCTTAAAACTGCTTTGGAACTGGAAAGCTGCCACGTCCTTCCTTTCTGTAGGGGAGCTCAAGGGAGATATTGACCTCTAAGACTGACATGGGTACCAGACAAATTAGTAAGAATTGTAGTAAAAATAGAAAAAGGGGATGCCTGAATCTGTGGTGAATTTTTGGAAGTCAGCACAGCTTTTATAAAGGTAAGTCCTGCCTTAGAATTCTATGACAGGCCTTTGAAGGAACTGACAAATGTGGGTAAAGAGGAACCAGTCAATAAGGGCTTCTTCTTTGCCAAAGGGTGCATGGAATTTTTTTACATGGTTTCACTGAACACCAGACAAGCTAATGGGAGAGGAATTAACAATCTTTTCTTGTACAGAAAACCCCTGAGCTGAAAACAGATGAAAGCTGCGCCCAGTATCATGTATGTTCGTCTTGTTCTTATAGTCTTCATTATACAAACATCTTCACTCTTCCCTACACACACAGAGATATCAAACTACCTGAGCCTTTGATCTGACCTTTTGCCTCTTCATCCAGCTATTGATCATTTCAGCACCTTTCATTAATTGGCAATAAAGGGTCATCATCAGAGTAAGAAACAAAGCTGGGAATTTAGTTGGGAGTGAATTTGAATCTCTCTTTTCTCAATATTCTTCCTGCTGGACTTTAGTCCCTCCTCATTAAATGACAGTCATGCTACTTCCCTACCTCACTAACGTGATGTGAAAGACCGAGTGGTGCCTCGACTTTGCAGTAATGAGGGACAGTAGGCATCCTATTTACAGAGAGGGCAGGAAATACTGTGCTGTAGGAATACAGACATGGTCTGTCCCTGATTTTATGAAAGGTAAAGAACAGAATTCACTTCAGCAGAATGCTTTAATGACTCCCAGGTTGAGAGGAGAAATGTACCTGGAAGCATAGCAGTATGCAATAACACAGTGACAATGAATTTCTTTCTTTTCATGCGATCATCTGTGTTTCTGCCAACATAGCCCTGTAAGCCATGTTCCTATGAAGTAATGGAAGAAAGCCCTGGGTTACAATTTCTAGGCTTTCAGAGAAACCCAATCATGACTTCACCTGGCTTCTATCATGCCACTACTAGCATTAGCAGCCTGGAAGGAAAAAAACTAGAGCCTTGCAAAAAGTTATTTAAGAGAGATCTGTGGAGAAACTGAATCCATGTGAGCTCTAGTCTAGTTTCAGGACCATCTCTGTTAGCAGGAGTTAAACAATTTTCTTCAGCAGTATAAGGTAGACAAAACCTACCCCAGTTCATGTAGCTGCAAATAGGCATTTACTATCTTCTGAGATGCTTTTGGGTACCCAGGACAACCATGTGAGGCTGCCAGATGAGACTCCATCACTTTCCGAGGGTCAGACACAGAGAAAGAGGTACCGCGCGCATCTGCGGTGGCACAATGAGCTGCACTCAGATTTTTACAGCCACAGAGTGATTCCAGATAGATTGAGCTGCTTTGCTTTTGGACCCCTGAAGACCAGAATGACAGCAGAGGCCTGCCCCACCAGTCAGCACAGATAGGACCTTTAGCCTTTGCAGTGACAGAAGAGAGCTCTTCTGGTAGCTGTGAATCACTGCCTGCTGACAAGGCCCTTCAGCTTCACAGAGCTGATGAATTTTTCTTTTCAAAACTGCTCTGTGAGCTAGTTCTCTACACTGTAAACCAGATGCCTTTTATCTCAAGCCCAGTGTCTATGTGAAAAAATAACCATATACATGGATCTACTTTGGGCTACAGCAACAATGGGATGCAGCTGCATTGCAAGGAGCAGGTTCCAGAAAGCAAGCGAGAATCAATCACAAGTTGCACGCAGTGTAAGAGCCATTTCTGTTGGACAGCCTTCAGTATCGATGAGATTTTTTTTTCTGTTTTTACCTGATTTATTGTGTTTTTATGTAAAGTGCTCAGAAAATCGCTAGTAGATGAATGCCCTGGAAATACAAATATAAAAATATATTTATGTTCCTATTTTTCAGATCACTTCTTACAAGCTGGATCTTGTGGCCACAAGAAAGGTGCAATGCATAGGTTACTGAGCCCATGCAAGGTAAACTGAAGTGAAGCTGAAGTCCGCTGAGAAAAGCCTGTGACAAAAAGAGAAAGGCTAAGAACCTGCTGGAAAGCTGTAAATATGATTAAAACATGGAAAAGAGAATGTCGAATGGATTAAGGTTAATGGTTCACAGACTGCCACAGCTTGCTCATGAAGAACATTAATGGTTTTGTCAGAAAAGAGTGGAAAAGGAGAGAGTGCACCAATCTGCCTCACTTCTGAAGCAATCTGCAAAGCGCTGGCTATGGACCTCAAACACATTTCTTGATTAGGTCAACAATGGCCACCAGAAGACTACAGTATATTAAGGTGAGGAGGGAAAAAGCCTTAGAAACACGGGTCTGCAACCTGAAATGTGATTGAACCTCACCTGGTTTACAGTCAGATCCAAAAGAAAATGTTGCAGGAAGCTTGGGCTGACTTGAAGTATTATCTCAGAGCACCTCTTTCCACTCCCTCAGAGCATCTCTTTCAGTTCCCTCCTGCGCTATTTGGCAGTGTCTTTTGATACCACTGTTTTTCCCTCAGTGGTTTCAGATGCAGCTGGCTTACCTCCAGGCAGGTGCTTGCTAGGGAGCTGGGGAAGAGGCCACTGAGGAGGAAAAGCCCTCGTTGCATGTGCTGTGCACAGAGAGCAAATCCTAGCGGTGTTCACACCATGTGAAGGGAGATGGGAAGAAGGGAATGGGGGCCGTACACTGAGGAGCCGGGTAAGGAATGGAAATCCCAGATCCAGCATGGCATGTGAAATAAAACCCCCAAATGGTAATACTTTGAGAAATGGTTCAGAAGTGTAAAGGTTCTGGTTTCTTTGGGGAATTAGTAACACAAAATCAGTCTGATTTTGCTCAGCAGAAGAGAAATGATACCTGGCTGACAAGATAGCTTCAAGCACAGGAGATGACTAGTTAGATTACTCTGAACAAAGAAGGCTGCAGTGACAGCAAAGTTTCCTTTCTTGTGTCTCACATTCTTAACAGATGTTTACTGAGAGGACTTTTTTCCACTCGGTCTTTTCAAAAAACTACTTCAAAGGAGTTAGGAATTCATGACCATCAACACAACAAAAGCAGCAATAGACTTATGCATATCAAGGCTGATGTGTCACAAGCTCCAAAGACCCAAGCAAGCAATATAGTGACGTGCTATGAAACAAATAAGATGCTATGATCCATCTCAACAAATTGTTTTTATTACATAGTCGGAGTGTCTGCAAAAAACACACCTTCTGAAGAGATGGCTTCTCTAATAGAGAAAGACTTCTCTTATGAAAAAAGGTATCTGTTTTATGGGTATTTCAAATGTTCTTTGTCAATTGGACATTTTTGCTTTAGCAATATCATTCCTATCCTAGTTTTGCTTGCCGTAGTGACATTTCTGTCATAATAAGTAAGCACATCATTTCTTTTTGCACGCAACCGTAGCATCACCCCTGTAAAGGCAGGCAGGCTTTTTTGTCTTGGCTTTTTAGTTGTGGAAACAGAGACACCTTCACCTTCATGGAGGTAAGACCAGTATTTTGAAAGTTATCAAAGTTGTAGTCCACATCTCTCTCTGATATGAGTTCATTTATCTTGTTTATTTCTGTTCCCACCTTTTGGTCTAATTTAGCTGTTTTACAATCACACACTAGCTTCACGTCAAAGACAGCAGCAAAACATATACTTCCTGATTTGTTAACCTCTAAAAATGTTTTCTATTTTTGAAGAAGGAGTGGGATCAAGCAAAGACAAGGAACTATAGTAAGGGGAAGGTGAATGTGCTTGTTCATCACTGTACCACTGTACACTTTAAAACCTGAACAGGGATTAGTAAGAACGGCATCCATCTGCAACAGCCACAGAGACTAGTGAGGGCCAAAGATTTCCTCAGATTTGGGATGAGAAATCAAAATACATTTATAGACCTACTGTTGTGCTGGGAGCTGCTTGTGGAAGCCAACGTGTGAAACAAAAAACCTCATCATTTTGGTTAAGTATTATCAAAAGTGACAGCTGTGTTTCAAGAAAAGAAGTCATCTCTCTGATACTGTCATCCAAGCTTTTGAATTTAATTTACAAGCTCACGGGCAAGCAGTGCAACTCCTGTCCATGCTGCAATCATACCAGTTGCCACAACAAGTGATGTTCTGCACCATGGACTTACTTCAACTTCTGAACCATCTCCAGGGTAATGCCAAGAAACCATCTCAGAGGGACAGTTGTGAGGCAGCCAGAAGATCACTAAAGCAAGGTCCATATTCATAATAAAGAAGATGCTTCTCTTACCATATTTCATGGAAAATCGTATTTGTTGGACAGCAACCACTTACATCCAGTAAGTGCTCTCTGCCCCATTGCCCAATATCACATACCAGCTGCCATGCACACAATTAAACCAAAAAAGAGTCACTCATTGGTTTCTGGGTGCCAATTCACCCCCCAATATGAGAGACATTACAATGTCCATTGACATACCCTCATAGTAAGAGGTGAGGGTGATTTGAGCCAGCATTCTTACACGGATTTTAGTGTTAAAGCAGAGAAATTAATCTCCAGCACTGTTCTTCCATCCATCCAGACACTAAGGTACTTAACGGACTCTAGTTGCTGTGATTAGTTTAGTTGTGAACACTAAGGCATGCAGACAGAAATATGATACTACCGAGACTTTGGGCTTAGGCCAGTCAGTTGTAAAGGCAGGGGAGTGAGAAAGTATTTTCCAAGTGAGGAGGCACACATACATCTGAGTAAGTTAGTGCGAGCAGGAAAGGATGGGCAGATAGCCACAGCTTCTGAGGCACGCATGTATTATCTTCAAGCAGTTTTCCTTCAGTATGTCTGTCACACCCAAATTTATTATCTTCACACAAAACTCTTTCTAGTTGTGTCTGTCTAAATTATATGGGATTCTCCAGCACATTTTTGCAGTTTGGGAAAGTCACTACAACCATCTCAAGCAATGAGGCCCATTCACACAGAAATACTTCTCTCAGAAGCTCAGTATTAAGACGGTAATACACTTGAGGCTCAGTATTCCTATGTCTGGGAGGTTCTGAATTTTGCTGGAGAGATTTACTCTCAAGAGCTAAATAAATGCCTACTTGTATGGGAGGTTCAATTGCCACACAACCTCAGCAGGTTATTGCCCTTCTGTGCCACTGCTGTTGTGCCACGTCCTTATCAGCAAGGAGTATTCGTCCACCTTTGCACCTCCTTTGAGATCTCAGGATAGAAAATGGTGATCAGAGATGGAAGAAAACCAAAATGGCAATTCAGGACCTAGTAAACAGGGCTGCTAAATTCCACCGGGTAGTGGTCTCTCCCAGCACAGTCTAAGCTCTTGCATATTGTTTGGGTATCGTCCATGTCTGCTTTGGTCCAAATGCCTGAAAAATTGCGGGAGAAGGAAAAATGGGACATAAAAGACTGAAGAAAAAGCTCATGAGAGCATAAGCTGTGTTTTAGTATTGCAGTGATTCAGCTAGTGACCCTCCTCAGCTGGCCGCCCTCTCCCAAGGTGCCACCACACACGTCCTGCAGATCCAGAGCTGTTGTGACTCACAGCCCATCTGAAGACGCACAGACCAGGCTCAGGTTCTCAGGGTACTTGTACTAGAGAAGAAGACAACAGTTTAATATGACAAACTGACTCTGGAGATCCCCATTTCCCTCCTCTGCCTGTGTGCCTATCCCTTTCCTCCAGCTCTCTTGAAGGTAACCCAAGCCAGTACTGACAGCTTGCTTTTGCACTTACTTTTTGTGTTGTCCTTGACCGAACCAAACACAAATATAGAAAAATGTCGGGTTTGATACTGTTGAACACTTCTTAGTGTGCTATGGAAACCTGCTGAAACAACTAGAGGCCAAATTGTCCTGCTACATATGGACCTCTTCTGCTTCAGGCAGGTGAGTAATCGCTTTGGGCATGTTTCTGTCACTTGGAAAGAGCAGTGTGCTGAGCAGCCAGGAGCTCGCCGGGCTTGGCCACTGCCTCCCGCCTCAGCCCTGCCATCCCCACCACGGGCATCTGGAGGAAGGTGTCTCTCCAGGTGTCCCAGGGAGAGGCCCTGGCTCTGCCCCAGCCTGCCTTGCAGATGTATGGCCATGGAGAAGCGGGGCTGGCTGCAAGGCCATCCCGGGCTGCTGTTAGCACGCAGAGCAGTCATCTCCGCTAGCCAGCAAGCCCACTGGCTCCCCAGCTTCGACGTGCTTCATGGAGTGCAGCTGGAAAGCAGCAACAAGGGGAACGACTGCCAACGGTTTTTAACTTGTCTCAAGCGTGCTGTGTTCTCCTCTGGTTTGGAAATCGTGTTGAATCAAGCTATCTTTCATGAAGCTGATGTGTCTGCCATAACAGTGTACCTGCATATGCTCTTTGGAGCAAGTAGGTCTCCCGCATGGTGTTAGAAGTGGTAGTGTGAGATAAGTGGGAAGGAAAAGCTCCTGCTCTGCTTTTTCCTAGCAAGCCTGCAAGATAAAGGGATAACTAGCAATAAAATCCAAAATCCTCTTAATATCTTGACAAGAGAGAAAAACACCTTTATTTAAACACTATAGGAGAGCAGAGAGAAGCAGGAGGAGGAGGAGAAGGAGGAGGAATAAGAGGAGGGGAAGAAGGCAGAGGAGGAGAGATGTGCTGGAAGAGGCAGCAGAGAGTCCTGAAGCCCCGCAGCAGCTCCTGCCACTCCTCTGGGGCCAGGCTGTGCCCAGCAGCCCGGCTCACAGCTTGCCCTCCCAGCACAGCTATGCCAACGTACTCGGCTTTCTATTTCTTGTCCCTGGGTAAAGAGGCTGAGGAAGCATTGTATTCAGTCTTACCACGGAGCAAGGAAAAGGGTTAATCCATCACTGCCACACCATATCACCAGCTTTCTGATGTTGCCTGATTTTAAAACAGGACTTAAAGCATTTCTGACCCAGACCATTAATTATTACCATGCTCTACTCAGCAGCCTTCCTCAAACATTGCTGCAGCACCTGCAGATCATTTCGATATACTGCAGCCACTATTTAGCCACAGGTGAACTTAGACGCTCTCCTTCCCTCTTTGCAGTCAGTTCACTTGCTTTCTAGCTGGTATCACAGCAATTACATTTTTTCCCCTTTGACTTATCAGCCTCTGTCCTTTCCCACCTAAGAGATCTGTGCGCCTGTCTGGAGGTTTCAATAATAGGATGTAGGAATCCTAACCAGCCCTAAACATCGGCTCCAGCCATAAAATTTGTTGAGCTCTAGCTGACCACGAAGGTCAATTAAAGTAAGGATTGTCAAGACATCTGCTTTCAAAGTCTGGAAAATTGTTTGGCTTGGCACTTTTTAAAGAATATAATCTTTTGAAAGACTATAACTGTTGTACAATAGGATAAGTTGACTCTCTTCTTCACAGATTTATCCCTAACGATAGGGAGCTTGGTTTTCTGCCACATTGATTCTATTCAGACAATCAGTGGATATTTATGAAAACCCCAGCTGTTTTATACATTGTGGGAGGGATGGCTATCCATCTGAGAACACCCGCTGAGTGTACATTTTCTGTAGTTACTGTCTGAATTGTCCAAGCTCCCTACAACTCCCAGTGCATCTATATAAACCAGACAGGGGCTGACAGAGGAGGCTGCTTCTGATTTATCAGATGGCTATCTCTGCAATCTAGCAAACTAGCTAAACCCAGAGAATTGCAGTGATTTCCCAAGATCATTTATAGTATGTGTAGCAAAAGTTCCTTCTGATGCCCAACCCAGTACCCTAATTAGAGAAATCAGAGAATTTCTTGGTTTGGGTGTTCGCGGAGTGTTGGTTACTAATGTTTGATGTTCATCTCTTCAGTCAGCAGAAATAATACCTGGAGACAAAGTTGACCAATAATTTTCAAAGCAATGGAATAGTGTAGATATCATCAACAGACATGATTAGAAAGATGTGGTCTGTATTGCATTTATAACTGGCCTGCATTATGACGAGGATGTGCAGTTTAATGCAGTTAAAGGTAATCTGTATCGCTTGCTAACCACATTCCATCAGTTTTACATTTATCCAGCTAAAGGCAAATGTTTAAACATTTGGTTAATGCACCATATGTCTAAAATGTTTTAGTTTCATCTGACATTTTAAAATTATTTTTATTTCAGTGGTAGCTTACTGAGTAAATTCCTTTCTTCTAGAGCCGAGTATCCCATACTCCCTTTTGCCACAGCATTCCTAGACCTGTCTGCCATGATGTCTTAATTTTTTGGCTCACTAATCTAATTTAATCTAATCTAATTGATTTGGCAGCTCTATTAACTTTTTTTTTTAATTGCATGTAGGTGCTAAATGAGGCAGAATGTGTGCATGGTATGTGAGGCTGCCTTTTTCCACTTGCCCATTTTAAAGCGTGATTGCAATTTTCTGGACAGGGGCAAGAAAAGTGGGACAGCACAGCCCCTCCGTGCAACCCACCTGGCAGCAAATGGAGCATCCTTCATGGTAGATTAGCAGCAAAGCCTGCCGGCAAGCAATGGCACGGTGCAGAGCAGGATCAACTCTGTGCAGGCTGCTCAGGGTGGCTAACGTGCATGAAAACTGTACATCGATAAGAAGACCTTAGACAGACAAACACAGGCAAGAGAGACAATACAGAGGCAAGAGTCTGCCTTACTTCATGCAGGGGAATTTAAGTTTGATAATCTCTGGAAACCCTCGCTACGGCACGCTGTGCTTTGAGCTCCTCATAAAAACATTAGGCAAGAATATCCAAGCAGTTATTATTTCTTCAGTGTTTTCATTTGATGACTGCTTCTTCACACATAGCTAGCACTCTGCTTTCCAAAAGGTTGTAGCTTTCTGGAAATTCTGAACTGAGGGCAACAATGCAACAAGTTTTTATGCGAAACACAGAAGCCATTATAACAAATATCAAAACAGCAAGTCAGCCTAAATGTTTAATGAAGTGCGATTCAAACATAGCTTAATAGATTTTATTTAAAACTTCAATGAAGCATCCTTCTTGGTTCTGAAAGAAAATCTTCCAGCTTTCTGTCTGGATCAATTTTGTAAATTAAAACTGTAAGGAAACCCAAGTAATATTTTATTGCTGAATCTTCATCATGCAACATTGTGAGGAAGATTTATTAGTGTGGTACTAAAATAAGAGCTAGTGCTCTGACTGCAGTGATAGCAAAACAAATTCTCTGCTGATGTAACTTTGTTTAGGACCTGGGTGCCATGCCAAAAGGATACTTCACCTGATGCCACAATCAGGTTGCTCCAAGAGGTAGATTAATCTAGATTCAATGGATTTATGTCAAGAGAAAATTTAGTCTAATATTCCTCACTCTGTCTTCTGTCTAGGGAAATATTCTAAGAGGAATTTTAAGTGGTTTTTGACTGATTTATTTATCGAATTCCAATAGAAGACCTTATTGGAGAAAGGAGAAGGCCAGCTTTTCCTCAGCACAATCCAGTTTAGATGACTGTCAGAACAACAGCAGGTTCTTCTGAAAAACCAATGATAAATATTTTTCAGAACTTAGGGGCAATTTCTTTTTCATGGACAGTGAGGCACTGCTCAGTCATGATGGGGTACAGTTTCCAAAAGTACATTTTCACCTCTCTGGACATCAACCTTCGTTTCCCCAATGTCGGTGGAAAGAGGCGTAAGAGAGAGGTGTGCATGGCTGCAGGTTCAGGCCGCAAAGGATGAGCAGGACTTTAAGAAGAATTTACACAAATATCTGAAAGGGAAGGGAAATGGTTTAACCAGTTCTGGCTTGAATGGAGAGGAAGACTAGACAACTTGGTCTGAACTTCCCTGCAGACCTCTCTGTGCAGAACAGGCTGCTTTGCTGCCGCCTCATCTCCTACAGATCCTGCCCTCTTGGCAAAGGAGAAAAGTTGTATACTTCTTCCCTCTGCAAGACACTGCTTCTTATAAGTGCCGGCAAATGAATCCCAATAAAATAATCAATCAGTTTAACAGAATGAAAGCCCTGTATACTAAAAGGTGATGGGAAATTATTGCCTAACCTATTAAAGGAATAAGCCTGCTGTAGTCCAATTACACCTTCACTATATACAATGAAATAGCTCTCAAGCAATTCCTCAACAAAGGAATAAAGCTGTCATGAAAGAAAAATTTATTGTTCATCAAGGCTCTGTATTCAGGAAGTAATACTTCTCTCAGGGTCATGCTGGTAGTAACTCAGCATGAGATTAAAGGAAATTAGAGGGAGTCTTCATTGCATTTTACATTTTCCCTTTGGAGCTACAAAATGTCTATCTGAATCCCTAAATTGCACCAGCAAAGGATTATTCAGTGAAAAACAAGAGTGTAAATTGATAAATAGAAAGAATAGCAATTTACGTATGTACTGTTTTTGGCTTTGTAAGAACTTTCTTCCTGAAAATAATCTTCTTGAGAGTTATACCAGCTAAAAACTAAAGTGACTACACTGATTTTTAAAAAAATTCTCCTGATCTGCACTGGTGTAGCTGAGCATGGAGCCTGGCATGTTGCCAGTATGAAGTATTCAGACTCCAGATTCCTGTAGCCATCTATAACTCTCTTTGTATTCTAACAAAGAAATTGTGAGGTGAAATAGTTCTGATGAAGAATTCCCCTATCAATCTTTGCAAGAAAAAGACACACAAAAATAGAAAGGGTCATATCACAGGCTCTTGGTTAGCTGAGCAGCAAGTGAAAATCACAGAGAGAAAAGGTCGTGAAATAGGCTTAAATATTGATTGGATGCCCGATCTTGTTCTGAAAAGTTTAAGCTGTATATTCCCGTGAGCTTGAACTGCTAAAACCTTCTCTTACTGCTCTTCCAGGCTGTGCAGACAACTGTATTTCTCACTAACTCCTCATCTAATCAAGCTTTAATTAGCATGGTTTTCTTTAGAGAAAAGTCAAAAATGACCCAGTGATATATTATAGAAGATGCACACTTTGTGAAAGGAAGAAATACAAGAGATTTAAGAACTGCCATTTACAAAATGAGTGATGCTTTTCCCATCATGGTCTTTTGTGAAGATCAGTGGAACAATTGCTTCAGATAAATATGATTCCTGAATCATTTAACAATCATTTAAAGGAGAGCAGGTTCTGCTTCTGAGCAATTAGAGGTATGATCAGAAATCACAGAGCTGCTGAGCAGGGAAAGTTAAGCTAGTTATAATTCTGCTCCTCCACAGTGGAGTGAAGAATTGCCATATAATTAAGCTTCCTCAAGCTTTTATGGAAATATTTATGAAATGTGAACGTCTTTTAAATAAATTACTGGTCTATTTATTATTCTAAAAATGTGGCATTGACAAAATATTCACCCTGGCTTGATTGCTTGTTCATGAGTCAGGCTCAGCAGTCAGAAGCTAAAATGCTGAACATTACAACCGCAGGACATTTTGAGTCTGTGCTGACTACATGACCCCATCAACTCAGGCAGAAGAGACAAAGCATACTGGGATCACAGCAAGTGGAATGGGGAAAACATGCCTCCCCAGTGCTGTCTTCCCTTACCCTGACTACACAGAGGCAGTCAAATAAACACTACAGGAACTGTGGATTGCCTTATTTCAGAGAGAACATTGCAGAGCTGCAGGGCTACAGGAAAGCAAGGCAGGTCAATAGACACAATAAAAGTCTTGGAAACATTCTCCTAGGAGAAGAAATTACAGTGATTGGAGTTATTTACCTGAAAGTCCCAGTTCATGAATAGGAACCCGTTACCTTAGCGGTTTCTGACCTCCAGATGTTGTTACAAAGCTTTATGTGCAGGAGAAGAGCCAGTGCTGGATGCCACCAGCTCTCTATAGACTGTGGATGGAGGGGAAGGAAAGCATCGGTGTGTGACAGTGTTGAGGATGTCTATCACGATAACTTGATTCTTGATTTGGTAATAGATCATAGATCTACTTTAGAAAGAAGGGAGTTAAATAAAGATTAATCTTTGTATTCTTACGGAAATGAGAAAGAAATGTAGAACGACCTTTTACCAATTCACTGATACACTTTCCTCACAATGTATGGTAAAAGGCAATAATAATCACCCTACAGAGACTCAAGGAAAGTCATCAGCATACATTGTTCCCATTTGAATTTTCATCATTTCTGTCTATCTCCTGCCACAAATCTTCTGAAATTGTCTCCGTTCATTAGAAAAGAATATAATTAGGAATCATATGAAAACATTTCTTTTTTTAAAGAGCACTAGCTCTGCAAATGTCTGACAGATCAAGAATATTTTCCAGATCCCCAGGCCCCACTGGAATGAAACAGAAGCTGAATTATTTTTCAGAGATCCACAAACCTCCAATATTTCCATTCTATTTCAATATTTTTTTGCTATCCCTACTGACCTCAGAAACTCATGCCCCCAAGGCATGGAACAATCAACTTTTCTGTTATTATTCAAAGAGAGATGTTTGTTCCATAATTTTAAATAGCAATGTGATAAGGCAGTGGTTTTTTTGACTCACAGAAATCAGCAGCTGCAGTTCCCCTCAGTAACATAACCACAGCTTCCCAGGCTACAAGGTTTACATGACATCCTTGCACATCCTATGCACAGATTTATGGCCAAGTCCATCTGTAAGGCCATCTTAGAAAAATGATTTTGTAGTTCTAGAAATCAGGGCTCCAAAAAGAAATCTAGTACATATTAGCAAAAAAATTATTATTTTTCAAAGATTCATAAACTATTCCAAAAGATTAAAATTCGTCCCATCACAAGGAGCTTGAGTAACAGTGTTTGTATGAGTGCTCACATAGCTTGCGTAGTGCATGAGACCTTGCAATGGCTTCATGCGCTGGTGCTACATGCAGATAGTCTTGACTACTGATTATCTCTCCCCTGCTTTTTGCCTTTCATTCAAGTCGCCAAGCATGCAGCAGTCATACTTGGATGCAGAATTTCTTTATATCTTTTTGGCCACTTGTCCAATCTTGTTTTATAAACACCACCTCCTCAGTAGATGTAGTTCTTTGCTCTTCCCTGCAGTTTTATGATATACTACCAAAGTGTAAGCCCTTGGCTTTTAAGACTGTTAAAACTCCCCTTTATATTCTGTGGGCATCAAGTGTTCAGTGTGAATGGGATCAGGACACCTGCATGTTATGCAGGCACAAACACTAAGTGCAGCACTGTTATTTTCTGACTTAAGAACTGTAGTGTAGCCACTGACTGTTTTTCTCCCTTCATTCCCTTAGTTTTTGTTAGCAGCATACGAAGGCACTGATTCCTCCTATGCTCCAGTGAAGAGAGCAGGATGTCTTTTTCTCCGTTGACTTCAGTAAGGAAGGGATTTCTTCCATGAAACCCAACTGATCTTGAAAAAAATATTATTTTTAAAGATAGCTGAATAAATCTGATCAACAGCAAATTTCAGATCAGCTGACTTTAAGGTGTCTCATTTCTGATTGAGTCTCGTACTCCAGGGCTGCTCAACCAGAGCAAACTTGTTTACCGCTCTCAATCCCAGCAAAACTTGCCATTTTACACCGGTTAAGGATCTGTCCCAAATTACAAAACAAAATCACATAAAATTAATTTTCATTTATTCTGTGACCTTCCCTCATGAAATTACAGTCACCCATTGTGAGAAATTTCCATTGAATACATTTTCCCCATTACAATCAATAATGGAAGCAGAGAGCAGATGAGTAGATACTGTAGCTATGTTGGCAAATTTTCTCAGCAGATTTGAATGACTACTTTATTTCACACAAATACTACATTTTTTAAGCAGTCTTACATGTTTTAACTGCAGTGGGTGACATAGCTTGCTAGACCATCACTGTAAAGCAACGCCTGAAGCTCTAAAACATTGAAACTAATGATCTAAAATTTCACAGAGAGAACCACAGACTACATAGTGGGTCTGTGTTTCTGTTACAATAAAATATTTTTATTTAAGCCAAAATGACACATATAATTTCCTGAATAGAGCACAGAAGAGGGAAAAGGGGTGGCATAGCCAGTATGTATGTACATAAAACATCTCACTGCAAACAGTGTGGCTGGTGGGAGTCTGTCTTTCCCTGTCACGTCAGTCTAAGTGCATGCATCACATTGGATGAGCTAAATTCATTTTACTTCTTTTCTCATGCCAAGAAATTAATCCTGCTAATGAAAAAATGTGCTTTTAGTTTTCATACCAGTTCTCATACCATTTGATAATTTTTTTTGTTTTGGTTTAAAATGTCTTCACTAAATTTTGACAGGCTAGAAAGGTCACCAAACTATTGTCTGATGATTTTCCTATTGTATCGGTGAGCCACATCTGTATTTCGAATCCGTGAATAACACAACATGTTTTATTTTTCTTTCCCCACAGGCAGTGTCAACATCATGAGCACTTGGGGTTTCTGCTTCACAACAGAAACTGAAGTGAATCATTTCAAGCTCACTATTCACACTTTCTTCCTGCTTCAGAAGTTAAAACGATGTTTACAGAGTTGATAATCGCAATGATCCTTCATATAAAAAGAGTTTATGGTTATAAGGTAAAGCAGCACAGAACGGAATAACAGTTATGTCAGATGCAATGCAGCAACAGTGTGCAGCTGGTCCTCCACAGCTTTTGTCCAAAGAGCTGATGAGGCAGCATTTACAGTTGTAGGATGAGGGCAGGTTCTGAGTTTTGTTCCACATCTGGTAACTTGCATGCTAGGCATGTGTAAGGGATGTCTCTGTCCAGTGTAGGCTCGGGGGGACAGGACAAGTCCCTCACTGAAACCCACCGACACCCGTTGGCATTGCTCAATGCAAAAGTGGAGCCTCTGTCCCAGCCTGAACAAGTACAGCATGTTAGAGGCAGGAGACCGGCTACTCTTAAAAATCCTACACACGCAGGAGTTTGGAAGTGAAAATGCCTACAGCTGGGGTGCGGAAGGGGACATCCATCCTGCCTATGGTGCGCTGCCGGCAAGGCCATCCACCTGGGACACTGAGCTCGCTGTCCATGCAGTCCATGCACCAGCCGCTCTGCCAGCAGGGACCACCAGCACGCACTGTCCTGCAGCGCCAGGGTGGACACCACCACTACCTACAAGGTTGCTGCGTCACCTCTTAGGGCCACCCAAATTTCACTGCAAGCAACGCACAGTGAGGCAGCCAGAGTCACAGTGTGGGCAGGCATGAGAAGTGCCAGGCTTGGGCATCTTCTCACAGCTGCCCACTGACTCCTGTAGAGCCACAGACAAATGTCTCCACTGTTTGAGTGTCAGACAATGTCTTTCACTGGAGGCTTTATTCTGTCATCTTTATGGGTGGTAAAGAGCTGAAGGGGGAAATATTTCTCCCCTGCTAGGAATTATTAATGCCTTCCTTTATGAAATGAGAAAGGCATGTATGAGCAAACCACAAGCTAGATGGGCAGATCAGGGGACTGCCGGTCTGGCGAGGTGCCATCTCCTGTTTTGCTATGAGGTTTCAAGGGGGACCTCCAGTAGTTTCTTGCATCCTCAGTTTTTGTTCCCTATTTGGAATAGGCCATCTGGGTAAGGGCAGCAACTGTACTTCTTTCAGGCAATGAGCTCTTCCAAGCAGTGAAGAAGGAGCTACTGACACATGGCGTGTCCAGAAATCATGTCAAGTAATTGTCTACAGGAACGTAGAGCTGAGGCTAATATCACCCTGCTTTTAGAAAACTGGATGTCTGTAAATACTATATGCACATATTATATATATTACATGCACATATCTATTTGCAAAAAGTGTAAAGATGCACCATAGAGTAACAGTTGGGAATACTTAAAGCTGTTGTGTTTTATTTTTTAAGCATTCTTCTTCCCTAGGAAAAACCGAACCAAAGGACAAAAAAAGTCCCTCAAAAAAGAACAAGAAGGAAACTACATATCCAAGAGCAGGATGGGTTTTTTATTAGACTAGAAGAGACAGCAGACTACAGCTGTGTCTCGAATTTATGACTAGTTACTTTTTTTCTTAACACTCTTCGCCCAATTATCCTGATCTTTTTAAATAAAGACCTACCGATCCACAGGTGTTCAGTAAAATATTCCATGAATTAATTGCAGGGGGATTTGTCAAATGTTTTGAAATGCTCAGAGAGGGAAAAATTGTGTACTGAAGCAAAGGAGTAACATTCTATGCTGTGACCCAGACTTCTAAGAACAAAAATCCTGATGGAAAGAAATATCAGACAGAGATGAGACCCTAAATAACCTGAGTGCAAGTACTAAGGAAGTGAAAAGCATACCAGAGATTGCTTTAAAAAATACACCAAGCACCAAACAAACCCAAGAGCAAATCTGTCTGTGATTCTTCTCTAGGAAGGGTACTGTACTTTATGCCTGTAAATCCCATGTAAAACTCAAAGAAAAAAGACCACTCCCACCCTTCCAAAATGCACGCCAGCCCTAATGGACATCTACAGTCCGTGAGGGATACCTGTCCTTTGTTTCGCCAGTTGCTCAATTCTGGCAAGTACATTTGGGTACTTCATTGTGTATTATCTAAGATTTTGTTATGGGAAGAAATCAGTGGATCCAGCAACACTGTGCAACCCCCAGAGGAGCCAGTCAGTACAGTCCTATGATTTTGTGTCTCCCATGGCCTGGTTATGTTTTTCAGCCTTCTCTTCCTCAGACCCTTGCTTGTGAAATGTTGAAATGATGCTATCCTCCTCAAAGGGCTTTTGTGCGAGAAAGACATTGAACAGATAGTACCGCGCCCACGCCTTTTGGTAACTGAGATATTGTATGCATGCAAAATAGGCAGCAGTGCTGCACAGCAGGGAAGTTGTCAATGAAGACCACATGGCAGAAGGACTGACTTCTGGGTTTCTCCACTGCTCCTGGATTCCTTAAACAGGAGAGAGGAATGGGATTAAAAAGAAAATGGAGTCTTGTGTTATTTGCAGGTTTCCTAATATGGGTATCACACTTCCAGTTGTCAGCATTTTAGAGAACAGCAATATTAGAAAATAACTTAGAAAAATTAAAAATAAATGATGGTGACACCAAGAATAATAAAAAAGTCAAATGTTTTTGTGCTCCTGCTAGATGAAATGCAGCGAATTGAGATTTAACAAAAAGTAACAAAGATAAGAATATAAGTCACAAAAACCAGCAGGTACTCCAATAAGAGAAACCTTGCAGCATGAGGTGATGGCTGCAACAAAAAAAACCCCACACCAAACAAACAGGAAAAGCTAAGGAACGGGTGACAAGAAGTCTACACAAGAGCTTGAGGTAAATAATAGAAATTTCTTTCGAAAATACAAAGGAGAAGAGGTCAACAAAGGATTCACTAAGGTCTCCCAGAGACAGAAGAGCAGAGACCAGATGCCAGAAGAGGTAGGCATTACAGAAAAATTAGATGAACTTTTTGCTTCACTGTTCATGAGGAAGGAGGAGGAACTGTTGCCAGAGAAATGCACTTTCCTGAGTGAGAAAAATGAAACACAAAAAAGAGCTGAAGGTCAAACAATACAAAGTGATAAAGTAATTAGATTCTTAGAATGTTTCTGAGACTCTGGGGCTGAACAGGTCCCATCCCGCTCATTAGCAGGAACACGGCCAGGAGCCCCTTAAACTGAGTCAGTTTGGATTTACTGAAGGTAGATCATTCCTGATCAAACTGATTCCTTTCTATGATGAAAAAACCGGGTTTGTGGACAAGGGCAAGTCAGTGGGCATCACTTCCGTCAACTTTAGCAAGGCTTTTGACAGTGTCTCCAACAGCATTCTTGTATCTGAGTTCAGATGCTATGATCTGGATGGGTGGACGACCGGGTGGGTAAAAATTTGTTGCAGGGCTGGGCTGAGAGGAGGGTGATCGATGGGTTGTGTGCTACCCGGGGTCAGACTGGGACTGACTGGCTTTACAGCGATGGTGCTGGGGAGTCCTGGCAGACAGCACCCTGCCTGTGTGTCAGGAGTGTGCCCTGGCAGCAGAGGCAGCTGACATCATCCTGGGCTGTGCTACAGGGAGCTTGAGGGAAGGGATTATCCTCCCACTCAACACTTGTTGGACCACATCTAGACACTGTGTCCTTTTGAGCCCCTCAGTACAGGAAAGGCATTGAGAAAATGGAGAAAAAAAATGTTAGGAGCTGGAGCACTAGATTTTTTCAACCTGGAGAAGAGGTGGCTTCAGGTGGACCTGATAGCAGCCTTCTAGGACCTATATGGAGGACATCAAAAAGATGACCAAAATCTTCACAGCGATGCATGATGGGAGGATGAGAGACACAGGGCATAAATTGGAAAAAGAAACATTCAAACTGGGTATCAGGAAAAACTTTTTCCCCATGAGGACAGTCAGATATTGGAGCAGGTTACCCAGAGAACTTGTGTAGTCTCCCTCCTGGGAAATTTTCAAGACTAAACTGAATAAAGCCCTGAGCAACCTGATCTGATCTCACATCTAGCCTTTCTTTGAGCTGGGTTTGCACCAGAGACCTCCTGAGGTCCCTTTCATCCTGAACTATCTTGCAAGCCCACTATCTGTGGGGTTCAAAGAGGAGCCAGTTGAGAAAAGAGCAAAGGAAGGCCCCATTAGACCTTGGAAACTTAGACATGCTAAAGAATAAACCCCTCGAGAGTCTCTGGCAAGAGAAATAGCAGCAATGCCAATTACAGCCAAGATTAGGAACAGAGATTAACCAGCAAGAGAGTCAAAAAGGAGCATATAGGAGCAAGGGTAGAGTCTACAGTTCAAGGCAGAAAAGTTGCTTCCACCACCGCTGTCCTTGGCTTGCTGTGCAGATTTGGAGAAGTTTCAGAGACAGTTCTACAGCTATTCCCTGTCTGGCTGATGTTAAAATATGGACAACCAACAACCCAGGCACGGGAGTGCCTACCAAAGCAGGGGCAGCTTTCCCGGAGCCAAGGGCATGATGGTGATGACTGTGTTGAAGATACACAGATATGTCCACAGGTATGTTCTCTTCAGCAGAGACCTATGGTCAAGGCCTGGACCTGTCTGAGAACAATTTTCCTACCTGTGGAGAAACAACCCAGAGAACCTCACCAGCAGGAGCAGCCACCAGAGCAGGAACCACTCAGAAAACTTCCACTATTTTTACCAGAGTTTTCTTTATCCTGGGTTAGATGCCTGTTTTCCATGAAGGGCTAGTAAATGGAAACACACCAACTCTGCCTGTGGAAATCCCCAGGAAAAGGCAGGGAAAAGTATCCTAGAAGAACTACTGATTTTCTGTCACTTTTCTATGAGAGACTGGGCTAGGTAGACTTTTTCCTGTTATCTTTTGTAATCTTTTTTCCCAAATGATTTTTGATTTACATCCATAAAATGGGGGAGAAAACCTTTATTCCAGTAATGCAGGGACTTTGTCAGACTGTATTCACAATAATAAGGGGCTGTTGGTTCTTCAGATAAATGCAGATCACGAAAAAACATGTGTCCTTCTGCTTGTAAATAATTACAATTTAAAATGCCATAAAAAAAAGTCAATAAACCCATTCCCAGGAGATCAGCAAATAGCATTGTCCAAAGATTATAACCCAAGAATGGGGTCATTCTCAACAGATAGCTGTCTCATTTCCCTTTCAAAGAAACAGCCATATATCACACAGCAACTCATCACAAAAGTGTAATAAAAAATACACATTTATTAACCTGCAGAAAGGAAACGGGAAGGGATAAAACATGCTGATGAAACAAAAATAAGTCAGCCTCGCCAAGACAGGAGGTTGCAAGGAGCTCCAAATGGACTAAACCAAACTAGGTAATTGGACAGTAGTATACTAGGTGGAACTCAGCCTAGAGATGGTTTGCGGGAAACAGTTTAAAACTTCTTGTAAACATTTATGGGCTCTGAATAAGTTGTAACCTCCAAGGAAAAAGATAAAGACATTATCGTGGACAGGTCAATGAAGACATGTATTTAATGTGCAGTGGCAATAAAAAAAAAAAAAAGAAAAGCTGGGGGATATTGAGCACGGAACAGACAGAGAATAACCACAGAATCACAGAATGTTCGGGGTTGGAAGGAACCTCTGGAGATCATCGAGTCCAACCCCCCTCCCAAAGCAGGGTCACCTAGAGCAGGTTGCACAGGACCTCATCCAGTTGGGTTTTCTCCAGAGAAGGAGAATCCAACAACCTCCCTGGGCAGCCTGTTCCAGTTCTCTGTCACCCTCAAAGTAAAGAAGTTCTTCCTTGTGTTCAGCTGGAACTTCTTATGCTTCAGTTTGTGCCCATTGCCTCTTGTCCTGTCGCTGGGCACCACTGAAGAGAGTCTGGCCTCATCCTCCTGACACCCACCCTTAAGATATTTTAGGCATTTATAAGGTCCCCTCTCATCCTTCTCTTCTCCAGGCTGAACAAGTCCAGCTCCCTCAGCCTTTCCTTGTAAGAGAGATGCTCCACTCCCCTCATCATCTTCGTAGTCCTCCGCTGGACTCTCTCCAGTAGTTCCTCATCTTTCTTGAACTGGGGAGCCCAGAACTGGATGCAGTACTCCAGATGGGGCCTCCCTAGGGCAGTGTAGAGGGGAAGGAGAACCTCCCTCAACCTGCTTGCCACACTCGTCCTAATGCATCCCAGGATCCCATTAGCTTTCTTGGCAGCCAGGGCACACTGCTGGCTCATGGTCAGCTCCTCTGTGCAGGTGCAGGACCTCCCCCCCAAGGTGCAGGACCCTCCACTTGCCCTTGTTGAACTTCATTAAGTCCCTCTCCACTCAACTCTCCAGCCTGTCCAGGTCTCGCTGAATGGCAGCACAGCCTTCTGGTGTATCCAACACTCCTCCCAGTTTGGTGTCATCAGCAAACTTGCTCAGGGTGCACTCTGTCCCTTCATCCAGATCATTGATGAAGTAGTTGAAGAAGACTGGGCCCAGCACTGACCCCTAGGGGGGACACCACTAGTTACAGGCCTCCAACTAGACTCTGTGTCGCTGATGACAACCCTCTGAGTTCTGCCATTCAGCCAGTTCTCAATCCACCTCACTGACCACTCATCTAGCCCACACTTCCTGAGCTTTCCAATGAGGATGTTATAGGAGACAGTGTCAAAAGCCTTGCTGAAGTCGGTGGACAACATCCACGGCTCTCCCCTCATCTACCAAGCTGGTCACGCCATCATAGAAGGCTATCAGATTGGTCAGGCATGAATTCCCCTTTGTGAATCCAAGCTGACTACTCCTGATAACATTCTTTTTCTCCACTTGCTTAGAGATGATGTCCAGAAAGACCTGTTCCATCACCTTTCTAGGGATGGAGGTGAGGCTGACTGGCCTGTAGTTTCCTGTGTCCTCCTTTTTCCCTGTTTGAAGACTGGAGATATAATACAGAGAACATTGGAATCAATGAGACATCCTCAGCCTTGCCAAGTCAATAGACATTTATGTTGTATGACACCTCTCCTGTCGCAAGCTAATTGCAGAATTAAGTAATAACAAGGGGAGATAAATTTGATTCTCTGTTCAAAAACTGAGTAAAGAGCAAACAGTTGAAATGAAGTCTGGATGAGGGCTGCAGTCCTTCAGGACTGATGAAGAATTTCTGCCTAGAGGAGACCAGAGACAGAGGAGCAGAAGACCAAGAAAGCAAAGAAAAATAAAGGCCTGCTCTGACTGTTGAACAGGAAGCAGTGTGAGTAGATGGCTAAGTTTGTTTGTGGGTAGACATTGCCATATGTAGCAAAAAGTCTATATATAATGGATTATCAGAGGTTAGCCCGAGGGCAATGATAGTCACTGGATAAGTGGTTGCAGGGGTGGACCTCAAGTGAGGCAGCCAGGGTTCAGAGTCAGCTGTTTCAACTTTCTGTGCCCATTTATCACAACCCCATTTTCACCTGTTTTTTCCCCTTTGGCTATATAGTTTGTAGGTTACAAACTATTTCTTTATGTTTTCTGTATGTTTGTGTAGAATGAGAAAACCACAGGGTATTAACTGTGAAACAAACACGCAGAAGAATGCTGACAGGCTCAGAGCCAGATAGCGGAACATCTGATATGTCAAGGCCATGTCAAATGTATGGAGTTTTACAGTGATTAGTAATAGGGTAGATTTGCAGACTCAAAAGGAGGAAAAGAGTGCAAGAATACTGCTGAGATAACAAACAGTACAACTGATGGAAAGCCTGAGTTAAGGAGGCCTTAAGAAATTGAGGTAAAAGTAGCTAGACCTCAGAAGAATGAAGTCAAAGTGATGACACTGAGTCCTACTGGAGTGGTTCAGATTCACACTTTTAAAGGTGGAAAGGAATTGCTATCCGCATTGTACAGATAAAGAAAATAGGAAAAGAGGAGTTAAAGATCATCCACAAAGTCGTGGACATGGGGGAATCAAACTCAACTTTGCAGTGACCTATCAAGAGACTACGCTGCAGCAAAGTCACTGAAATGTTCTACTATGAGAAATGCCGTTAATGTGCTCTGAAAGTTTCCAGTTAGAGGTGAGATACAAAGAGTGAAAAGGTGAGTAAGAAAAAAAAATATGTCCTGAAAATGGCATTATCTTGGGTCATCTCATTTCAAAGAAGCTGTAGCAGAAACAGAACTGATCAAGAAAGAGTAAGTAGGTTGAACTGGCACTGCTCAGCTTTTGGGTTGTAACCCCGAGAAAGGGTACAAATGTCAGTGCAAGAGGGAAGCTGAAGGAGAACTGGCACTGTAATATGTCGGCAGCTTAACTCCAGTCTAAGGCTCACTCACCCTTTGCCTACACACCCTGTCTTCGAGGTCAGGTATTCACTGCCAATTTCTCAAAGCACACACTTGGGTCCACTATATAATCCTGGCATTAGTATCATGGATATATAATTTATTCTCACATGCAGACTAAATTTAAATGTGCCAGGAACTTTTTTTTTTTAGTTATTTTAAGTAAGGAATTTCAGTCTGAAAAGGCTGCATGGAAATAAACTAGAGAAAAGAACAGCATAGGTAGACTTCTGAAAGGAAAAATAAATCAGATATGGAAGGTGGATTTATTTTGTACCTTTTAATAATTGAAAAAATACTGAAAAACTAAAAAGGAAAATCTCTTTACTGAGCAAAAAACTATTTTAAATTGAGAACTGGATCCAAAAATAGCCCACAGTTTTTATTTAATGAAATCTGTCTTTTGAGAGAGTCAAATAAGGGGTGACAAAGTGGAGAAGAAGAGTGAGTGTTGTTTCTTAAAGAAAGAAGCTCCAGTCTAAATTTGACTCTGTGTAACACAGAGATGACCTCCTCTCTTATAAAGAGGTGAATAAGTAAAAAAAAAAAAAAACAAAAGCAAACCTCTTAAGTAAACACTCGTCATTGTTTACTTACATCTACCTTCCTGTAAAAAGTGAGAAAAGGCAGAGGGTAGAAACTGAAATAAGGTGATTTTTTTCATCTTGCTTAAAAAAAAAAACTTTAAAAATTTAATTTTGAAAATTAAGAATGGCATAAAATAATTTGAGGTGATACTATTTGATCAAAGAGAAAGTGTCAATTTGGTCACAGCTGTGCAGGTCGCTGTCTGGGACAAGAGTTGAGGAAAGACACTCATGACCCTTTTCCTAGTCATACTCACATTTGTACAAAAAAGTGGTAAAGCACTATGTGGTAGAACCCAGAAATTTCAGAAAACTGAACTGGAAACCATGTCCTCCCTACAGGGCCCTCTGCTTCTGTGTTTAAAGCCTATTCCTGGCTTTCAGCGCTGTCACAGCTTCCACCTCAGTGCTCCCTCATCTTAGCACTTCCCAAAGTAATACAGGAGACTAGACTAATTTAACCTGAAACCATCATGCAGCTATAAAATCTGTATTATTCTCAAGGTGGTAAATTCTTTTCATTCACTGTCCTGATGATACTTTGGGGACAAAAGTGAATCTGGACTGTAATAAAATATTTCTAAACACTTTTTTTCCATATATAGCTATTCTGAGTAGACACCACAGCCAGGTGTTACAGGACAGAGCAGTGCTTGAACAGTCATGGCCTCTAATCACCTGCAAGTCAGTTTGACTTGCTCAGCAACTAAAGGTCCTTTGCTTGTCTTGCTGATGTTGCTTTGCTGTGGTACTGATGTCGAATGGCTCTTTTTTTTTTGCTATATCAAAGCCAAGAAGCTTCCTTCAGCAGAACTCCACCATCCTCCTCTGCTGTCTGAAGGCACTATCCTCACTGGTACTGGTACCATTTAAATATGAGGGCTCAGGCTTTTTTTCTACTTTTCTTCCACCTCACTGTCTGTGATCTCCCGTTATATGTAACTGTTGGGGCAAACTTGCTCATTGACTCCTCCTTCAAGGTCTTGCTTTTTCACCTGAAAGACGTTTCTTAGATACGTTTCTTTAAAATATTGGGAGGTTGAGGAAATACCTTTATGCTTCATGAAGTAAGTGAAAAACCCATGGCTACGCCAATGAAAGGAGGACCCAGCAGCTCTCCTCAAATTCATGTTCATCTCCCAGAACAACGTAATGCTGCAAGAGGCCCCTTCCATCTAGGCAGAGCAGTGTGCTCAGAGCCCTCCATGCAGACCGTCCACAGGTGGGAAACGGGGCAGTCAGCAGCACCGAAGGCAGGCAGGACACTTGGGACGTATTGCTCTGCTTTATCAGCCTCCAGCATGGCTGTTGACTCCCTGACCCAGAGATGCAAAGCCATGGCAGGCCCACAGTTCACTATATCCGCCCTCTGGAGTACACCAGCTAGGTCCACTTTCCACACCAGCTGTGCACCAGCAGGACCAACATCTCCTTCAGGTTCCATGCAATGTACCTGAAACCCTAAGACAGAATTAATTTTTTTTTTTTCTCAGAGATGCACAGTGGGACCTGTACCGAAGCCACCAAAGCTCCACTTTACAGTGTGAAGAGGAAAGCGTGGGTTGCCTCCCTTGCACCACAGCACAAGAGCACCTGGTACATTTCCCAGTGAAGAGTCCATTATCCAACTTCACATACGTCACTACCTGTTGTCATGGCTGACTTGCTATCTTCCATATTCAGAGAAGTCAGTCAGTCACAGAAAGAGCACTCAGGTCCTCCATTTGTTTTCAAAAGAAGTTTCGGGTAACTGAACTCCTTCAGATGCTATTGACTGACAATATCTATCTTACCTTCATATTGAAAAAGTTATGTCTCTTCCCAAGCCTTCCTTAAACAGCTGCCTCATATCATAGAATCACAGACTCACAGTCACAGAATGGTAGGGGTTGGAAGGGACCTCTGTGGGTCATCTAGTCCAACCCCCCTGCCGAAGCATGGTCACCTACAGCAGGCTGTAGAGGACCTTGTCCAGGCGGGTCTTGAATATCTCCAGAGAAGGAGACTCCACAACCTCCCTGGGCAGCCTGTTCCAGTGCTCCGTCACCCTCAGAGGGAAGAAGTTCTTCCTCATGTCCAGACGGAACTTCCTATGCTTCAGTTTGTGCCCGTTTCCCCTTGTTCTGTCACTGGGCACCACTGAAAAGAGTCTGGCCAAGCTGTATAATATTAGCTGTATATATATGTATTTTATTAGCTGTATATATGTATTAGCTGTAGCATACTTCTTGGTTAAAAAGAAAAGAAAGCTAAGAAATAAATTAATAAATTATTAACCTTGTTAGTCAATTGAGCAAGGGATCTGGAGTCTGTAATACAGAATTCTCCAAGAATCTTTTCAGAAACTAGAAATACAAAATTTAAGCTTAAACCCAACTCTTAGACCATGCATCCTAAGGTTTCCTGGTGCTGTTTTTTTCATAATGTCTGTGTTTCGTAGCCAGGACAAACAATATGTCATTTCAGGTTTTTTCCCCCTTTCTGCCCTGTTCTACATTTACACTGCTCCAGCGGTTTTTCAGTTATAAATTGCTGTGGGAAACGTCCAGGCAAGAGGACATCAGAAAGGGATATTACGTCTCTGAGGCATCAAGAAATTAATCTGCTGCTCTGAGTATTCTTGTGCAGGCAGGACAAGCAAGTCAAGTCCCTTTTGCTCATGTCTGGGACTGTATTAATATATTTTATCCCTTGGGGATTCATGTAAAGAATATGGGCAATAAATGGCTGACTTTTTAAGCAGATTCCAGACCAGATGGAGTTAATGCAACTCTACATGGCTGCACCCAGTCACAAGGACATACTCCCATGAGAGGAATGGACTCCTAGTGTGGCAGCTCATGGTTACCATTCCTGGTATTTATATGCTCCTCTTCTCTCATACCAGTTCTTGATAGCTTCCTTCTTTTATACTCCACTCTTATTTCAGAGACCGAGTACCACTCCAAAGAATCAATTGCTTAGGACCACTGTAGCAGTAAGAAGTGTTTCTGGAAGTTGATTTCCCCAAATATACAAGAATTTGATTCATAAATCTGGGTTGGTAAAGTCTTGCTGGTTCTTAATTATGCAGTAAAACTGTACCAAACACAAGGAGGTCAAAAGATGACCCAAGGTCACAACGGGAATCAGTATCTCAGGTTGAGTGGAGCGTACAAACATGTGAGCTCTGATTTTCGTCATCTGGCTATTGGACAACACTCTTTATTTCCAGCTACATTGATTTACACCCTTCTACCCTTGTAATCCAGCTGGCATTTTGTTAATTCAATATCCAATAGCTCATAGTGATCCTGCTAAAGATAGACTGCTACGGGGTTGTCAAACTCCATGAAACAATTGCGTAAATGGGTGATCAGGAAGTCATTTTTCTTACAGAGTCTGATACGTAATTCCTCAGTCTGAAGAAACTTTTTGCTCGGCTAAGTTTTATGTAGAGCTGGTAAAAAAATTTCCAGTGGAAGAGTTTTCTGGCAGAAATTGCTGAATACATTCAAACTGAATGGGTTTCAGGAATGATTTTTTTTTTTTTTTAATTTTCAGTGGAATGCTCTTGAGATTTTCCATTTTGATGAGATAGATGGAAACTCTTTCCCCTAAAAAGGAAAGACAGAAAGAAATAAACTGCTCAGGAGGCATGACTATCAGGAAGATCTTAAAAGAGAGACTAATAATAAAAGAAGGAATTTTATCACATTGTACATTTTCCAGATTCCTTGGATGACACAACATGTCAGCCAGCACCACTCACGTTACTTGCAATGACAGATCCTGCCTGACACAGTGAATCACAGTCGCCCAGGGCAGGTAACTGGCAGCCATTAGTGTAGCAGGGCTGCTAAATCACCGGTTTGCATTTACACCTACCTACTGCACATACGCAAAAGCTGCAGTTGCACGTGCAGCCAGCTGCTCCTGGTTTGTTTGCAGATTCAGAGAGGGCTATAGCAAGGGACAGAGTCCTTTTCTGCACTCCTACTTCTTTCCAGTCTGTGCAAAATGACTAGAGCTTTCCATTAAAACATCAAAATCTCTTTCTAGGTGTAAGACCAACTCTGTGTAAGATAAAGAAATAAAAATTGTGTAAACAATCTTAGCACTCAAAAGCCTTTCCAAGCCAATTGCAGTATAATGAATTCAGTGTAAATTTGTGCTGACCTTGGACATGAAATGATCTCTTTCTGCCAATAATTTGCATAATGGATATTGCTTTTGAGTCAGGAATACAGCGAATAGCAGTGTGAAGGTTTTAAAGGATGAAAACAAAGTACAGACTGAGTCTCAGCTCAGAGGCACCTGTACATGCCAGGGGGGGACACCAACAGAGTCAGCAGAATTGCATTCCTCCAGTGAGGAAAGAATTGTATTGTTTTTAAGGAGTAAAATGCCTCCATGTTTATTCATGTATTCATCCATCTACATTATCTGGCTGTAAGCTCATAAAGTAAATTGTACACAGAGCAAAGAAACCAGAAAATGGATGCTCAAACTACACCTGCTGTCCTGACAGCCAGATGCCTTCCCATCAACCTGGGCACACCTTTGGGTTTAGGGCAGGGGGTGGTGTGGATCTGGGCATCTCACTCCATACGCTTGTGAACCAGCAGCTGGATCCAGAACCAGCCTGCACGAAAGCAGAATGGAAAGGAGGAGAAAAATGTTTTCTGGCCTCTGCACCGAAAGGTTTTGCTCAGACTACTCTCTAAAAACTTCACGGGCACTAACATGCCGCTGGGACTTCTGTGATCCACCCAGCTGCAAGGACAGTGCCTCAGCGAGGGCAGAGCAGGGCTGCCTCCCTCTGCCAGCAGCAGCCTCTTCCTTGAAGCATCTTCCTCCAGCCACGGGCAAGGTACTGAATGCTCCTGATCCTCCCTGCTGTTGTCAGTACTTTCCTCTTACTTCCTCATCTTGATATTACATCAGCTCCTTGGAGTGTCTCCAACCTCTGCCCTACCCCTACAAAACCCCACATCAGAGGGGTCCGTAGCCCTACTGATAGGACGCTTCTTGGGTACCTTCAGAACAGTGAAAGCTGCTGCAGGGCACGTCGCATGTGCTGAGCACCGCTGGCCTACGAGCAAAGGATTCTCTGAAACGGTGGAAGGACTGAATGCACCTGTAAGTCGCAGTCCTACACCTTCAAAGCATTGCTCTTAATCACGGTTTGTCCTATGTACAGCACGCGCCTTTAAGCGAATTAGTCTCTACGGAAAGACTGTTTGTTCTCACTGTAATGTCAAGCCAGCACAGGTATTTCCTTACTGGTTGGTATCATAGAGCAGAAACTGAGGTTGCTATTTCTCTGTCTCTTTTTTAATACATACAAATATTTAGTGAGATATTCACACTACATAATCTTATCTAGTTCAGTTGTAATAAACATCATCTTGTGTTTGTAGAACACCTTTGTCCCACAGGATCTGAAAGTACTTAACAGAATTGTACTGTTTTCATGGACAGACTCATTTTTATTCAATAAGATCATAATGTGCCTTGTACAGTCAGAGATTTTTTTAAGCAAATCTTTAGATGTGTCAACCCTTGCCCAAGAGAATTTCAGTAAATATGCCTAGATCATTGATTCATGCAATTCTGGACCTCTTCCACCTTGTTCTGAAAAGTCAATATTTTTGAAGGGTTCGGCATAGGAATGTTAGTACAGTACATTGGTAAAGACAGCTCTTCTTCTGAGGGGACATGAATGCTAGCACCAGAAAAACACTGTAAATATTAAGAGAGTATTGCTCATGACAGCGGAGTAGATGAAGTGAAATGAGGCCCTGAATAAGCACATGTGTTGTTGATTGGGTGGGCTCTTCCAACAGTGAGGAAGGGTTTCCTGTTACACGGCTTGGCACAAGAGATGTCAGCTTACACAGTGTGGTTTACAAACTGTGCTGGAGTTGCTGCCTGAAGGCATATTCCACCACCCTCCCCAAATCCCGAGTGACCAAATTATGGGAGCACACAATGCTATGGAGTTGGATGGGGTTTCAGGGGACACATGGCAGTGGAGTCCCACCTCTACCCATGCCATATTGCACTGTGAATGTAACAGAGAGTCCAACAGGACCACTTCATGGTGCTTTTGTCTTCCCACATGCTTAGATAGGAGCCACGTTCAGCTATCTGGCCCCACTACTGCCTGGCGTGGTCCCTGTCATCCCTGTTCTCCTCATCTACACAGTGGAGGAAAAAACCCTGCTTGCTATGGTGACATGCAGGGCTTTGAGACAATGTGGTGTAAAGCACTGGGTAAATGTAAATGACAGCCAGGTCACTAAGAGTGAAGAGCAGTTGACTTTTCTTCCTCTGTTTGCACAGGGGATGGAAGGGAAAGGCAGGTGGCTTCAAAGTAGCAATGAGCTATTTTTGTTGATATTATCAGTGCTGATGATTCTTCCAGATGAGCTGAGAACAAAGGGCTCAAACATAGGCATCTGCCCAAAATATAGTGCTAGGCCACTTTGCAATGTCTTTGTAGCCACAAGACAGTGGCCAAGTGACGGCCCTGCCTCCTGACACCCTGCTCCTTGGCCAATATCAGCAGTGTAGACAGCAGCAGAGGAGGGATGCTGCCCACATTATTCATACCAGGTACGCCCCTCTCAAATCTCACTTCCTTTGATGGAGCCAAGGGACGGCAAAACTCTCACCTGAATTCAAAAGTCATTTGCATCATTGGCTGTTGCTGCCAGATGACCCAAACACCACATGTCCCTGGCAGTCCCTCAGAGCCATGGAATTGTTTATGATCCTCTGTTTGCTATCAGGGATTGACTGAGTCACCATATGGGTACGTTATTGCTCATCTTCCCTACTACTTCAATAAAGCTTTGTTTTATAAAGCACTGTCAGACTTCATTACTTGTTGGACCACACCAGGTTAGGTGGAAACAGTTAGCAGTCTTAGAGCTTTTGGATGAAGACACAAAAACATGGTTGAGAAGGTTTATGTGCAAGCAGGAAACCTTTTAGTGCTTCCAAGTACCCAATGAATATTGCAAAATTATCTCAGCAACCTGTGTTCATCTCCTGGTAGGGTCAGAACGATTCAGCTTCCTTCCACAGTTTAAAAAAAAGCAAACAAACAAACAAACAAAACCTCCTTTCCATAGTACCCTGCAGCCTTGTTCTTCAAAATATCCCTGGAAAATAAGAGCCCTGGAGCTGTCTCTAGACAGAAGAAATCCTGTGACACAGTTCATAACAGGAAATATTTATTGGGGAGTCCCTTGATCTGAAGTTCCTAATCCTGGTGCATGTGACCCTCGTCATCTGTCAGGCCTGATAAAATTCTCTCTAAAACTCAGTTGGATTCCCCTAATTGATTGCAGTGGGGTTTTCACATTGCTTTTGCTGTGAACTCCTTGGAAACCCTTAGAGAACAAAAGGCATTAAGTGTTTGGTGGCAGAGAGAAGGGATGAGTTTGGGAGGTGCTTGTGAATGCCAAGCTCCAAAACAAACAAGTATGATGTATGTCATGGGGGAGACAGACACAGCCATTCAAACCCACACATTTGTTTATGGAAAGCAACTTCACTTGTTTCACCGAAGGACAGGATAAAAGAGAAAAGCAAAGGGAGATGGACACTCACACAGATCTGCTACAGGACCACTGAGTTCTTGAGCAAGACCTGTCGCCTCCCTGGTCTTGCTTGCATATTCTTTCTCCCAGCCGTACAAGAGGGGTAACTACACAGGCTGCAAAGTAAGTGCTGAAAGGAGAATTATACAAGTTCTGTGCTTTGGAGCCAAAAGATGTGATGCAAATGGGGGAGATTAATATTATTAATTCCAAGATGAAGTCCTGTATGGAGCTAATAGAACTATTTGTTATCAGGAACATCAGGAAGAACTTCTTCCCTCTGAGGGTGACGGAGCACTGGAACAGGCTGCCCGGGGAGTCTCCTTCTCTGGAGATATTCAAGACCCGCCTGGACAAGGTCCTGTGCAGCTTGCTGTAGGTGACCCTGCTTCGGCAGGAGGGTTGGACTAGATGACCCACAGAGGTCCCTTCCAACCCCTACTATTCTGTGATTCTGTAATCTTTCCTCTAACCCCAGGGTTACTGCTGAAAGCTTCGTAGTTTCTTTGGTTTTTGCTGGTATACTGCAGCAAGAGAGGGAAAATTACTGCTGTACACACAGGTGGTCTGAAAGTTAGCAGTGTAGAGGTAGCTGGCCAAGGACATTAAAAAAACATGGTATCGTGTAAGCAGATGGCCAAATTCATCACATAGAGGGAGTCACCATGAGAGCTATACAGTCTCGGTCCAGTGTCACTTGGGATGTGCCTCCACCAGTAGCTGAGAAGGGGCAGCTCGCCCAGCACGTGCTATCCCACGAACGGCACATTGCAATGGATGGCATCGAGCAGCAAAAGGAAGCAGCTGAAGTAGGGGCTGTGCAAATTAGGCCAGAAATTACTAAGTATGAGATTATTTGTTCCTATCGTCCTAAAGGAAAACTAATAATTGTCTGATGTATCAACATGGGTTGGATTAACTGGGACAGCTACCAGAAACCAGATGATTCTCCCAGAGCTGGGCAAGGAGCTGACCCACCCTGACAATTTTTGTGATGTAACTGCCGCACCAAACTCCAGAGGGGCGATTTTTCAATCAGATTCATCTCAGCAGACCTTTCCAAGCTTTATTTTACCATTTTTGCCTACGGGAAGACAATAAAAATGACTGCTGAGATCTTTCTGCCTTCTGAGGGAAAAAAATACAGGTGAAAGAAAATTTCATTTCAAACACTTGAAGTTGTTCTGTTTTTCAGAAAAGTATCCAAGTTTTCATGTTCCTACCATGGCCTGTGTGGAAGAAATTAAGCGCTCACACTCAGTTCTTGCTCTCAGTGCCTAGAGAAGAACTCGGGTACTAAACCTCTTACTAAATGGAGAAGAGGACAAAAGAAGGTGAACACGGATTTGACTGTTAAGGCTGAAAGTACTGCTACTCTCTGCAGCCAAAAATCAAATTTTTACAGGCGTTTTGTCCAGCGCTACTGGACATGCTCAGCAGTGCCCGGTGATTCAGCACAACGGATCCGAACCACTGGCCAGATGCCCATGCAGCACAAGCGGGACTTGCAGTAAGGATGAAAAGACTTGGGAGCTGCTTCCTGGAAACAGTCTCTGTGACTCTGCCATTACAGTTAATTAATTGTTAACCTTCAAATTTACTGTTGATTACAGACTGACAGCCAGCCTGGGAGCAGCCTGGGACATGTCTCCCCTTGTCTCCCAGCCATCTGGTAGACCTGAGGTCCTATCGCACTTTCCCACGCAGCAGCAGCAGCACTGCTTGTGCTGGATGAGCTCCTGCCAGCACCAGCCCCGGTGCCCTGTCCTGCCCGGGGCTGGATCAGCAGGGCTGCTTGGGGGAGAGTAATGCTGATGAAAAGGGATGTCACACCATGGCCACTGAGCGATCTTTCTCGGCCTGAGCTTAGCAGGAAGGCTGTTGCTTCTGTTTCAGGCCAGACAGAGCGCTCCAATGCCCGAGAACTTGTCTGCTTTCTTCCAGAGATATTAATTGGTCTGATAAAAACCCAGGTCTCCCCATGACCTTCATCTCATGCAGAACGTAAACAGCTCTTAACATAAACAGCAAAATCCAACTAAATGCTGATTATTTAGTATGAAGTGAGAATGGAATATGCTGTCTTATGTCAGCTGCACAGGAAGGCTACGGCACAGCTGCCGTTAACGGCCTACACAGACCCAACAGAGGAAAATACTGGCAGACCCAAAAATGCGATGGAGCTGGTCTTATGGACACACGGCTTCAGTTCCCAGTTGTGCACAGGCTTTGCATGTGGGTCAAATAAATTCCTCGCTCCTGGATGTAAAATAGGGGTAATGTTACTTCTCCCATACCAGGAGCTTCCTGGGCACCAAGGGGCTGAAGCTCGCAGTCTTTAGCAGCCATGGGTGCAGAGCTTCTCTGCTACAGTGGGGGACACTTTTTGCTGCTACTGGCCCCTTTTTTTGAAACTAGTGAACACAGGAGCATTTCAGAGAGCCTGGAGTGACCTGGTGCACACAGAGCCGTTCCCTGTTCAGCTCCTGGGGCTGGGGCTGCAGAAGGTCCATCTCGCAGGAGGAAGCACGAAGGTGAGCAGGAGCGTCCCTTACACCAACCAGTGGGAAAGGCTGCCAGGAGTGATGGGACAAGGCACCAGCTTTTGCCACCCCCAGGCACCGGGGCTGAGGCAGACCCACAACTGCATCACATGCAATAGCAGCCTCAAATCACTATCAGCACTAGCTGAACCCAAATTCAGCAGAAATCTGTTTATCTCAGTTCCTACACACCCTCTTTATCACAGCCTAGATGTAAAGAAACTTTATACCTGCGATAAGGAGGGTATCCATCACTGGGAGCCGGAGGTCAGAGTTTCGCTGTGGTAGGTGCCAGCCAGGAATTCCCCTGCCCTGATGAATTTACAGACCGGGCACCAAAGGCGAGAGGGTGGCTACTGATGTCACAGAGAGCATAAAACAAGTATTCCCATCCATAAACAATAACTTCATTCTTGTTCTCTGCACAACATTAATAAAATCGCATAAACCTACTCTTTGCACAGATCAATAATTGAGCAATAACAAAAGCAACTTCTTATCACAAGCAATCACTTTTATAGTCCCAGTTGAAGTGCAGAATGAACTAAAGGATGTCACCCCTCATCGCAATTTCAGCATGTTTGTATGTTTGAAAGCTGAGTGGTACTGCTCATTTCTGCTCTTGGTCTTTGGAGTCACACCACAAGCATTGGAGGCGAAGGAGCCTCCTGCCGTCCTGCAAGCATGGCCAGGCGCCATGGAAATGTCATTGACCCCGATGCTAGCGCTGCCTTCCCGGGCGTGCTCCCCACCTGACGAGCAAATGAGGGGCAATCCCAGGCAGTCAGAGCTGGCTGCTGTGGTAGATGAGCCCCACATTGAACATGGCAAAGGAGGGCACAGAAAACTATTTCAAAGCAGAGGCTTTATGGAGTGAGTGGAAGGCACTTCTTCCTCTCCTTGGACCATGAGCAGCAGCTGAACTGGGGATACCAATGCATCCAGAGCAAGGTCTTTGGCTCAGAACTCCCTTTCCTTCTTGGCTAGGAGAGAGCCCTTTTCCATCAACTGTCATGGATCTGGGCAGTCTTTACTCAGGTTTCCACAGACGCCAACAAGTCAAGGGGCCCAGGCAGGGAAAGCAATTAAGTTTTCCATGCAAGCTGGATCTACCATTTCTGGAGCAGACTTGTGTGTTCAATGAGTATCACAGGCCTGGCCTTTGGAGAGATTTCAGGAAAGCGGAGGGATGTATTTTATCCATCAGTCTTCTGATTTCTGCATTGGCACAACCAGAGTTGCAGCAGTAGATCTGAAGGCTTTAAAGCCAGAGAGATCATTATGGTTGTCTCATCTGCCCGCCTGCGTCAGGGAGCCTGTCAGTTGTCCCTGGGCCCAACAATGTGCAGTTTGGCAAGAGCATGCTCCTTGGAAAGACAGCCAGGCCTGATTTATGGGCTTCAAGTGATGGAGATTCCCTCCCATCCCTGGGTAACCTGTTCCGATAATGAATTATGAGAAGGAAGGGAGCCATTTAGTCAATGGTATTTGTGTACAATGATTTTACATGTTGCAACGGTGCCCACTGCAGTAAGTAAATTGCCCCCTGGCTTTCATAAACATCATCTGTACACAAACATTATCCAGAGCAACTGTATGGCAGGGAAATTCTCCAGTGTAAGATAATGTCATCTCCACAGCAATAAGAAAGGTAAAACAGTACTTACCAGCTGGGAAACAGGGAGAGGCGACAAACAGCAGCCAGCTGTAAAATGACCGTGTCAGAGCTACAGCTGCTTGGGTCTGCCTGATTTAAAGCACCAACCCCACAAAGGCATGCTGGGGAAACTAATTCTGTAATGGAGTAACTTCATACCCAGGAAAATTATGAGGCACCCAGAGGTCAAGCTGGTTCTGTGGGGTGCCTTTAGAATACAGCCACCAGCAGAAAAAACATCGGAAATTAAGTTCCATCTAATCAGATGGAATTGGCAATAAAGCCAGGACTGCTCAGTTTATTTATTTATTACATTAGGTCCAAGGGAACAAGAGCCCTTTTTCTTTCTAAATTTGGATGTAATTGTAGCCAGCTCTTCATTAATGCTTTCTAACCTCCATCTTGGAGCGCTTTGCAGAGGAAGCTGATGGCATCGTTCCTGTTTTACTGGCAGAGAAACTGGTGCCCAGAAACTGAGAAGTGATTTGGCCAAATTCTTGCAACATCCCAGCAGCAGATCAAAGAAGGGAAGGTGGCCCTGCTGCATCATGTCCATTCCTTGTGTTTTCTCAAGCTGTGCCCAGCAGGAGAAAAGCCCTGACAATCCAGCGTAAATCTACCACTAAGAACCAGGAACTGTTCGACTGAATGGTCCATTTTGATGATAGCCAGCCTACATCTCTGAAGGCTACATCAACCTTTTCCATCGAGTGCTCAAGAGGATCAATATTTTTGTTCATGTAATGTAGACTCCTCTAATTGTGCTACAAGAAGGTATGCAGAGCTCAAGTGTCCCTATATTAGGCTACTCTATCTCTCACTTGAGAGATGGGACACAACTATATTAGGCCATTTAGTCATTGCTTTAGTCATTGCATGTTACTTTCCAGGACAAAAAGACATCGTCTTGTGGCTGAGAGCAGGGCACCAGGGCTGACTGCTTCCAGACCTCAGCCTCCTCCTCACCACCCTGCTCTGACCAAGGGAATACTCCTTCCAGCAGCCACACTTCTCCACTGGAAAGCAAAAAAGGGAAAGAAATAAACCCTCAGTCTGCAAGCCAGGATTCCAGAACTGGTGTTGTAACCATTAATAGGAACTGGTCTTAATGTGTTGGGTTGCTGAGGAACTGTGGGCCCTTGCCTGCAGGTGCCCAGCCACGAGCTCGTCCCTGCACAGCCAAGGCAGTTGCCAAAGCAGATCTCAGGGCAGAGCACACGGTGAGGCTGTGGCAAGGCTGCCCTTCCCTTCCAGAGGTTTTCCCAGCTGGCCATCAACCAGCTGAACCGGAGCGTGTGTTCTCAGCAGCCCAGCTCTTGGAGCTGCTGTCTTTCTCATTTTGGTAGGAAACTGCCCAGGAGAAAACTTTAACCTGCTTTAAAATGCAAATGAGTGTGTCCTAGGTAGACTTCTGACTTCTTCAGATATGTTTAAAAACTAACACTTCTTCCTCCAGCATCCATCTGTTAACACAGAGCAAAATGGGAATTTAATCTCTACCTGACAGGGTCAATTGAGCAAACAGCCTCTTCATGCACCAGCACAGAGCAGGGACCTGAAGCCTTCATCTTCCATCAGCATCTTCAGCTTCCTAAGAAAGCACTAAGCAAATTGCTGTCAATTCCTCCAAGGTGGGAACTAAGGAGTTAATTTTATATAAATCATCAGGCCAAGTGCCCAACACCAAGCTCCGTGGTACTAGGCAAAGGCACAAAATAAACCACAGTCATTGCTCCCAAGGGCTTACAAATGGCTGGATCTTTCTGAACAGTTCAGCATGGCTTCTTTTTTTTTATTTTCTGAAAAATCTGTGATGAAGTGTCCCAGGGGAGGCAGCTGCCTGATGAGCACTTCAGGAAATTTGGCCCTTATCTGCAGGTGCTTAAATGGGAGCTGAGCCCTGGGGAAAAATCATGCCTCTGAACAGCCCAGTAAGTGGCAGTGAGGATGGCAGGGAGCTATTCCCTTGTCAGGAGAGCATGGACGTGATCCAGCCTGGACCAAGGCAGGAGCAGTGAGAGCAGCCTAAGCTTGTGGAGCACTCCCCATCCCAGTGGTCGAGGCGATGTGGGCAGCCAAAGAGGAGCAGGAGGAGAAGCACAGGCAGGGACCCAGCAGCCATGGTACCCCAGGCATTACTCCTCCTCCCGCGGGCACGGAGATCTGGCTTGACCTTCGCCAATGCCAACGCACAGACATACACAAAGCAAAACCAGGATCTACCAAATTAAAAACCTGCACTAAGCTGCCTGTACATGTACTCTGCTCTGGTGGTTCTGGCTCTTTGAGCACCCCAGGCACCACCAAGCACTGACTTTGTAATTTAGATCCCCCATTCTCGGTCCATGAACAGCTTGGCAGTATTTCTGCCAGGACATAAAGTAGGGCCAGAGCACCCAGCTGCCCACGCTGTTCTCCATCAACACGTTTCCTGGAACAGTTTTGGCCTGTGCCAGATTGGGATTGTCTCCCAGACATCACTCATGCACCATTTTGGGGTGCTGGAGACTGTCCCTACCAGCTTCTGACCTTATTCAAACTGGTTTTGAGGGTGGAAAGGGAAGGAAGGGAAAAACATGAGGTGAGTGGATGCAAGCCAGGCCATGACACTCGGCCTCAGGGCTCGAGAACAGATCCTGCGCTGGTTTAGCCATAGAGTTGGAGCCATTTACCAGCCTTTCCCCATTTCCAGTCCCTGGGTGTCAGCAAGCTCTTCCCTGCTCTCCTCTATACCCTCTGTTCCCTTTCTTTGCACCAAAGTCCCGGGTCTGGGTCTGACATGCCTCACTCCAGCAGCAGGGCTTGATGCACATTACAAAATATTGATAGTGGAAATCACACGAGACAGTCAAATTTCTGTGCCTCAGAGACAGCTCTTGTCTTCTGTTTCTGCTGCCTTTGCTACACACTAATTTTCTGATACAACCCAATCCAGACTCCTAGCCAGACATTTTTCTCCCACTCTTCAAATCCTCAACTTGTCTCATCTAACTTCTGTCTCCAGGGATTTCTTGCAAAAAAAAACCCCGGGCAAATAGCACATGATCTTCTTCCTCTGCTTACTTCATTTTTACCTCCCTCTGCCCTCCACCAGCAGGTCAGGCGTTTCTCTCCCTCTAGTCCCCGAAGTCCCCCAGGATAGAATACCTTCTGTCCGCTCATGACTATACAAACAGTTTTGATGTTTTTGCTCTTTACAAAAAATCTGGCCCAGTTTGTCTTCCTCTTCCTTCTCAGTCTGGAAACCCTTGCCACTTTCCCTGGTTGCTCTCATACCTTTTTAATGACTCCTTAGGGCTTTTCTTCACCTTCTCTACAACTTGCAGGGAGAAACGATGTGAATCTCTGCTCCCACTTCACTTCTCTTCCTCTTCCAAAGCTCAGTCCCAGTCTGTTCTGCTCATAGACTGGTTGTTCCTGGACCTCGCTTCCCAGTTCAGATCTGCAAGGACTGAGCACAGTGCGTTCCTCCATATGTTCTACCACATCTTTCTTCTGGCTTGCTCTCTAGCCAAATTAATTGTTAATTAGTCATAAAAAGTAAACCTCTCCAAAAGAAACAGAAAAAAAAGTTAAAGGGAGGAAGCAGACAAAGAAAGAGGCTCTGCAGCAGAGCAGGGAGGGTGATCGTGGGAGGCCAAATCTTGGAAGCCTCCTTTCCCTTGGCTCTCACCTCCTGAAGCACGGGAGCTACTGATGCTTCTGCTGGAAGAGAGGGCCTTTGCCTCTTCTCTTCTCTTCTCTTCTCCTGCATGGCAATGGCCGTACAGTCCCTCTGCAGCTGTTGGGAAGAAGATGTGGCTTCCCAAAATGCACAGTAGCCCTGTGAGAGTGTCACTGCCCCGTCATACTCCACTGCCAAGTGGACCGTCCAGACCAGGCTCTTCTCATGTCCCAGAACACCTCCCTAGCCAACTCTGGGGTGTTCCTTGCTCTTCAGCTGTTCCAATGGCAGTTTTATGGTTTTATTTGTACCTTCAGCATAGTCCAGCTGTCCTTTTCTTTCCTGTAAGTATTGTAAAGTATACTGGACACCTAGTGAGGAGCAGGCAAACCCCATCCCTGCACTCCTGTCAACAGCCAAGCGACAGCGTACCGCTGCCCCAGTGGGATGTTTCCAGATGCCTTCACTGAATATATGATCACAACACCTACAGATGAAAGACTTGTGCTATAGATCTCCTCGCAAAGGCAAGATGTATACCCCAGACAGAGGACATATACTAGACTGTAAGCATTGAGGGCCCCATTTTCTGCCATACTCCAGCTGCCGAGGGCCACTGTGATGCAGCAGAGTAAACATAAACCCAGTTAAACTGGGTTTACTGCTGCTTTGTGTTAGCAAACGGGCACAAAGCAGCTGGAGTTCACTAGAACCAGCCCCTACAATATTCTTGGGGCCACACCAGACCTCTTTTTATCAGCACACTTCAGATGGCGAGGGTGGGAACTGTAGATCATGCATAGAAATACAATTAAATCGTTTAATGGCAATGATGCTCTCTGTGTGTAAAATTACACCATAGCAAGTATTTTACGGGAAACCATTGGAAGTCGGCTGCTTTGGAGCATGGAGAGAATCGAGGCTCCCATGAGCAGCAGTGCTGCAATGATCTTGCCCAGCAGCATCTTCCTCCATCTCTATCCCAACCCATATTTGAACATTGAATTTAATTATGCTGTGGGGTGAAAAAAACTGATGCGTTACCTACTTCTAAGTTTTCTTGTACTAACGTTCTGCCACAGAGTCAAAGAGATTCTTTTAGCCCAGAGTTACGTGTGGAAAGTTCATTGTTCACAGAAGGTTTGCAAAACCCTCTAATATGATGTGATTTAAATTCGAAGTAGTATAAATTTGTAACCAGATAAAAATGCATATTCAGAAAAGAGTGCAAGATAGAGTCCTCTTAAACCAGTGTTTTGGAAATTTAAAGTGAAAAAAGAAAGATTCGGCACCTTCAGTAAGAAGGAGGTTGCGTAAGCGCTTGAGAGGAAAAAAGGGGAAGAAAGAAAAAGGTTTTTTCAATACGGAGAATTCATCTGCACACTGACCTTCAGCCTGCTCTGGCACTTGCATAGCAGTACAAAGGGAAATGCCGACGTGGAGCAAATGACATAAACAGATTCCTGCGGAGGAAACTCTTCCAAAGGAGACATCCATTCTCCAGACTCCAACCCGACGTGCTAACACACTCGCCTCTCGCGCAGCACACAGCTCCTGCTTTGCTAATGGAAAACTTCCCACAGAAAGCGTCGCTTACAAGAGCAAAAAAGTCAATGCGGGCAGGTTTGCATTTCTCAACCACCCGAGCTCTGTGCTTCGGCAGTAAGAAAAGCCTTTGGCTTTGCGGGCCCACCTAACCCACGCTGAGCCCGTGCGGGTTGCCAGCCTAGAATACCCACGGCCTCTGAGCTGCTGCATTGCACAAGGCAGGACCGATGACGGCGGGCTGGAGTTATCAGCTAGCCCGAGTAACTCTGTCGGGTAAGAAAATGGATGCCTCAGCCTGCTGGGCAGTGAGAAAGAAAAGGGAAGCAGCAGTAAGGGACAGAGACAGTTATTTTAAGTTTGACTAGGAACAGAATTAAATCAATGCAGTAAATGGCACTTAATGCACTGTAGCGTCCCAATGCATCCACGCCATCATACTGTGCCGTGTGGCCGATTACATTTGATGCGTAAGACATGAAAAGCACTAGAGGCCATTGCTGGAAAATCCCAGGATGCAAAACAAATCGTCCGGGTGCCTCAGGCTTTCAGCATTTCTGCAGGCGCCCTTTTCTGCATGGCACGCTGGGTTTGACAGCACCTTCCAGAGGTCACCTTGGCACTGACTTCACACTCCCACTGAGTTTGCCTTGTTAGGATCAGCAGTCAGGGCTCCAGCCCTGCATAAATTCTGACAATTTCCTTGGTTTGGTCTGATTGAAACAGCACGGTTGCTTTTTTTTCCAATCGCAAAATCCGAGAAAACTTGGTACAATCTTGGAAAACTAAATAAGCGGTCAAGTTTTCCAGCTGCAGAATACAGTGGGACTTCACTCATTCGCGTGGCATCTGTCCATATACATAAACCAGGCAAGCTGTCCTCAGAAAGTTCAGCTCCGAGGGCTACGTGAAGGCTCAGATTTCTCTGTTTGCATGACGTCCTGGGGAGTATCCGATGCCAGTGCAATGGAGATGTAAGAAAGGCAACACAGTACTAGAAAGATGCTAGTTGTTGGGAAAGCTGTGTTCTTCTTCTTGTCCTGGCATTGATTTGCTTTTTTTTCTTCCCCCTTGCCACTACTGTCAGTGAAGATGCTGAAAGCCCTCTGAGACCCTCTGAAACTCCTTGAGAGACTCCCTGCCCAACTCTGCAAATTCCTGTCCCACGAAGCAGGCAGCAGGGAGGTTTCTCTGGTACCCTCCACCACCCCAAGAGCTGAAGTTGTGAGCTTCTCTAGCCCGGCTTACTGTGAATGAGCTGGGCTGGGAAAAATCCCCACGGGTGCTTTGGTCAGGGGTCTGCAGGGACCCACAAGCTTGGTGCATGACGGGCTCCTGACGTGGACTTGCCCACTGCCACTTCCATTCTCACAGTGACTGCCCTTCGGGACAACATGCTGAGAGCCCGCAAGGTACCCAGGTATCTCCTAAATTGATGTTGAGGATACGGGTAACCTCCAAAACAGCTGGAGCTGCACACAGTGCATAATCATAATTGTAATGAACTGGGACTCAACAGGCTGGGGTAGCCATGCCTTACAGGACCGGACCTCAAATTCTGCCCCTCTGTTATACAGGGATAATGATTTTGAACCATTTTTGTAAGTGGTTGTGACTGTGATGTTGTTATTGCTGTGTGTCACCATAAATCATTATGCTTTTCCAAGCCTTCTTTTCATTTAGAGGTTAAACAGAATAAATGAGTGGAGATCAGAACCTATTACATATGCAACAAGATGGGGGTTTAGAAGCAGCCATCTCCAGCACTCCCACCTATGAGTACCGGTTCCAGAGTTTCTTCCACATGATGTAGCAAAAATTTCCTCTTAAACCAAGTGCTTCATCTGAGGACTAGAAAAAGCTGTCATGAACCCCTAAAGCTCGCATTCTTCCTTGCAAAACGAGGATATTTACAGATATCCACTTGCTGTTTAGGAACAGTTTAGTGCAGACAGGTTAAATGGGTTTTTACCTCAGAATAAATCACTAGAATTAGAGTTGGGAATAGGACCAAGAATCCTATCAACCAGTCCTCAGTCTCATTACATGAAAACTGTCTTCCTCGGCAGTTTACTTAGTACTGACATTATTCCTCCAAATGGATCAGACTTGACTTGACCCTTATTACTAGGGTCACAAAAAACAACCCAGGGAGGCTGAGCCCCATCCCCACCCTGTTCATCACATCCCGCTTCCAGACCTGCGTCGCACAGCAGCGCAGCCAAGCCCCTGCACCCTCCCCGCTGCCTTGAGGGACGGAGTCTGTCCCAAAGTGACCTCTGGCCATGGTCACCCCCCGGCCACCCAACTCAAAGAGCTCGCTGATCTCCATGGGACCACAGTTTGGGGCTCAGGGGGAGCATGGGGACGACTGCAGTGATTTTGCATTTACTCCAGTGCTGCTGAGAGCAGAATGTGGCCCTGCTCTCAGAGCGGGAGAGAAAAATATACATTGGATTTATTTGCCTTCGGAGTTGACTAGACAGATTTCAATACTTAAGGGGATTGCATTTAAATCATCTGTGGATTTTGAAAACAACATTATTACTTGGTATCACAAGCAATTCCCAATTTTCAGATCTTCCTGAGCTAGACTCAGTTTTAGTCCTAATAGCAACAATTCTATTATTGCTGCGAGGGAAATGGAATTGCAATGAACTGGTATACATTTTCCTTAAAAATCATAAAGTGACAAATGTTTTATTTCAGCTTCTCTTGAGGATTTGCTGGATATTAAAAATAATCTTAATGTAGTCATTGGCTGGCATTAACATAGTGCTCCTACTGCCTGGTTCAGGGAAAGCAGAGTATTTTCTCAGCAGCCTCTCACAAGGCGATGCTCAGGTTGTAAATGTGCTTGGTTATCTAGCAGGATCAAGACATCACGGAATAAAAAGGTATTGCAAATTCCTCCTTTGAAAGTCTAATTCCACCCTCTTTCAGGCCCAAAACGATCCATTGTCTTCAACACAAATGAGGGATTTACACCAGTCGAAAATCCATTTCCTCTTGCTGTATCTCCCTTCATCACTGTCTTTTAAATTCTTGGTTTTTGAAGCCCATTTCAGATACTCTTAACTTGCCCATTTTCATATTTTCTTCCCAGCTCCCTGATGCTCCATGAGTGGTAGCAACAGCGTGTGTATGGCGATCGGGCCACTGGGACATGATCTACTTCATCGTACGGCTCCACAGCAGCTTTAGGTGATGAGACAGTAAAATAGGGCAGATTTTCAGAAAAACCTCAGTAAATTCCAGCAGAACTAAAAACTAAAAAAGTTTTTAGTATTTGACTAGTCCGTTTCAGGCTTGTATTTTCAAAAGAGAGCAGAGTGGCTGCAGATGCCTCTGTTTCTCCACCTCCATGTCAAGATGCCATAAAAGGTCCCAAACTCATCCTAAAAAATCAAGACCTTTTCCATCCTCTACAGGGCTACCACATGAAAGCCTCACTGGGGCTGCCACAGACCTCAGGATTCATAGCATGAGCAGGAACCGAACGTGGATCCCTTTCAGAAACAAAACCCAAAATGTATCGCTCAGTTGCCAGCAATTGGTCTGCCTTGTGGTCATTTTGTGATCGTGAATGGGAGCTGCTTCTACATGGAGAGGAAGGGAGAAATTTGAGAGAAAATATTGTGCAGGCTCGAAATTCTCATTTCTGCTGATACTTCAAGAGAGTGTTGTGTTGGTTTTTTGCCAGCCGCTATCTCAGCAGTTGTTAACACTTCGTCCTTTGAATACCTTCTCGCTTCATATCAGGAATGGCTTTATACTGTGTTTTCTGGAAAGAAAAATATCTGTTCCTTAATTCACTTCACCACCAGCAGCAAAACCATAGTTAATTACAGAAAGGGAATGGGGAGGAGCCCACGCTGCACAGCAGAGGAGCAGCTGCAGCGCGGAGCACCCATCCATCCTTAATGCGCAATAGAAATGCAGGTAATGTGCAAAGCGAGCTACCCGGCACCGGCAGGCCTGGAGCAGGCAGCTCGTAAAATCTGCGTACAGCCCCGGATGCCACGTAGGGAAACAAAAGTGTGGAAGAAAGCACACCATGCAGCTACTGGAACGCCACCGCCACACTGCTCAGAATCTTGAGCAAGATCTGTTTTTCTCTGATAACATTGTGGATACAATTAGATAATAGCTTTAGCAAGGGAAACAGAGACTTGTTTCTTTTCTCTCTGCTAATCATTTAAAAGAGAAAATAAAATAAGGTGTTGATCAGTGCCAGCTCTCTTATCTACATTCAAATGACAGCCCAATGAGTTTCAGTGAGATGACTGTTCAAAAAACCCTCAACAGTGCATTTACAGTTGAACTGATTCTGCATGAAGTATTTTGGGCCAGATCCCCAGTTCATTTAAGCAAGCAAGGTCCCAGGGACTGCATGGGCCGTGGTTTGGTTTGAGAACCTAGAATCAGCTTTTATTCCCAGTGTGGGAGCTTAGCAAGCAACACTCAGCGTGGGATTAGCAGCTGAGGGAGCTGGGGCTGTTTAGTCTGGAGAGGAGGAGGCTGAGGGGGGACCTTATCGCTCTCTACAACTATCTGAAAGGAGGTTGTAGTGAGACGGGTGTTGGTCTCTTCTCCCAGGTAACTAGCGATAGGATGAGTGGTAATGGCCTCAAGCTGTGGGGAGGTTCAGATTGGATATTAGGAAAAATTTCTTTACTGAAAGAGTGGTCAGGCATTGGAACAGGATGCCCAGGGCAGTGGTGGAGTCACCATCCCTGAAGGTGTTTAAAAAACATGTAGATGTGGCACCTGGGGACATAGTTTAGCAGGCATGGTGGTGTTGGTTGGATACTGATGGTTGGACTGGATGATCTTGGAGGTCTCTTCCAACCTTTCTGATTCTATGATTCCGTCACCTAACAAGCACAACACAGAGATCTCCAGCGAAGCTCGTTCTTCCTTTACAAATTGCTTTTCTGTACAGCAGAGCTGAAACAGGCACAAGCCCCGAGGGGTTCATCTGATTGATTTTGGATTTGATCTCCACCAACTATGGGGGCTGTGAGGGGTGTACTGTGACGGCAGCGGTTCAACTCAGCATCGCCCTTCTGAGGGGACGCTCCTGATCTTCCCCACTTACCTCATTCTGCTTCACCTCATGGGGCAGCACTGGAGCACACAAACTGGATCCCTTCCAGATGAAACTAAGCTGGAAGGTGTAGACATGTACCTGTCGCCCTCCATCCCCACATCTAAATCACCCCCCGCCCCGAGGCATGCATAGCGTGGAGGGCAGGGTTCAGACTGCCACTCCACACCAGCGAGCCTGTGGTAATTGCCGACGTAGACAACAGCCTCCTGGTAGCTCCTGCAGCTATTTGCATTTAATCGAATGAATCGCCCCGCAAGTTGTTTTGTATAAACAGCATGGCCACAAGCTAAGACTCCAAGTGTTAGAAGAGTGGGAATACTGTGCTCACATCATTTTCAGGGTAATGTTTTTGCTTGTTTTCTGGCAGGCAGAAGCCTGTAGCCAATATCAAAGAGCAATGGCTGTTGGGATGCTCTGTTTTGGAGGAACCCGGAGTGACTGAGAAAACCAGGATCAGAGCAGACTCACCTACCTCTTTCAGCCTGTTCTCAAGATACATCAGTCTTCCACGACTGGCAGATCGGATGGGATGACAATATAAGGACCTCTCCGTGCTCTGGCAGTCTGAACCCCAGAAGGCCAGCCTGGATGTCTCTGATGGGAACAAACCAGTGACCAGTCCCTCAAATTTACAGGCCATGACCCCGAGCCCATTGGTGTTACCAGGAACTTGGCCAGCATGGGATTCATTTGACCAGATGTTGGCATCTGTGCTGCAAGACCTGCAGTTGGCGTGCTGGTACCGTCAGCAGAGAGGAGCCAGCACATGTGAGATGCAGCTTATCCCACGCCAAAGCCCGTGTCTGAGACAGCGGAGCAGGACAATGCCGAGCAATGCTTTGCTCTGCCCACTGACCACGCAGGGAGACAGTGAGGTCCATCTCTGACAGAGAGGGGTGCTTCCTGGGCATCTGGAGTTAGGTGGGACGAATGTGATCCCCCATGACTGTGACAGGCCTCCGCTAATTTCCTAACCACGAGCATGAGTCAATAAAAGAATATATCCTCAGCCTGCAGGGATCAGCCTCCCGAGGCCTCCAGGCTGGCGGAGCAACCCTTGCTGGCCAAACACATGCACAGTGGCTCCTTCTAGAAGTCGCCATTGCCCACCAAGGACTGTGTCACAACGCAGGGATGTTGTCCTGCCACGCGCGAGTGACACTGACTGACTGTTTTCCTGCCCTTGGGTAAGATGGTGAACACCTGTCAGTGTCGCTGGACTCGTTCGCCCGGTGTATAGACGCTACGCCATGTGTGTTACCTACGTCACAGAGACAGAGGAGATACACACAGCCATCGCCCAGTTCCAGAGGAGGAGAAAGTAGATACAGAGCCATTCGTTTAACTGCCCTGAACCTGAGACACGTGGCAACCACGCGCCCAAGTCTGCGTTCTCAAGAGCACAAGCAAGATTTGTTGTTCTACCTCAAAAATAAAACCACACTGCAACAGAAATGTACGTCCTTTATTAACAACTTTTTAAAATAAATCTGAAGAAAAAAAGTCTTTGGTGACACTATCCATAAAAACAACCTATCTTAGATGGTAAACCTAGGATGTTATACAGGTTAATGAAGTAAACCAAATTATATGGCTTTTTGAGTTCTCATTCTCTCTTTTTCTCTCACTCACACACTTGCTTTAGGTTTAATTGCACCATGTTGTCAATAGTCAAACAAAGACGGAGAAACACTTTAAAAAAGATGTGGTAGCACTGTGAAAACATTGGTAATGCATTAGAAAATTTTTCTCAAAAATGTACATTTTATACAAAATAAGACTGTATTTTTTGTTTGCTTTTTTGCTTTACATTTGCCCACCTAAGAATTCCCACTTCAGGTTTCCATTCTCATCATCCAAACACTATACATATTTTCTCTCAAAATAAATATACAGGATTATGTACAAGGTCGCAAGGCCCATTGGATCATCATCAACCCACTGCGAAACAGTCACTAAAAACACCATGAAAGGGTGGGAGGGAGCATCCAAAAGCATGTGAGCAGTCTCAGAGCCCTCCCTAATTTAACTCCCAACGCAAAAAACACGTGTGAAGACAGTTAAAACAGTGGTATAAAGGCCAGCTTGACTCAGTTTTAAACAAGGGTGAGATGCACAAAATTTTGGAAGATGCGGTTTTGCCTCCAGCAGGCACCATCTCGGAGCGTGCGTGGGGCAGGTCCCTTCTCGGATGAGCCCCAGCCCATCCCAGGGGGATCCCGCCGGAGCCCGGGGAAAGGGCTCTGTCAGGGCGACTGCCCTGAAGGCCACATCTCCGCGACGCGACGGACAGCACAGCCGGCCTGGAGAGCAAAAGCGGAGCCCGCCTCTGCCCCGTGCTGCAAGAGGAGTTTAACCCGAGGAATTCATCAAAAGGCTGTCAATCAATACAGATGTTACGACAAACACTGAGCAGCATTTTAGTTTCGATACGGGGGGAGAGAGGAGGACACTGCACTTCACACTGGGAACGTAAAGATTTTTAAAAAACCCAAGTCTACTTCTAGCTGTTTCTTTCATTGCTTCAGTGTCAAATGATTACTTCCATTCTCCAAATGACATCTTTTGGTAAATGAGCTGTTTTAAAAGGCGCTCATTGGTGAAAGATTAATTTCTTTGTCAAAGTTGGCTCTAAAAAAGAAATTGCAATCTGAAATTGATCCAACCCATGATGTTTTCCGATGGGAAAGATCAAAGCGCTCGATAGCCATGCACTAGCGCACCAGTGTGTTTGCTACGAAATTGTTATAAAGCTTAAACATCCACATCTAGAAAAAGTTATGGTAATAATTAGAGTTTTTCACAAAATAGAAAGAGAGCAAATAAAATCTTGCACAGGCCCAAGGGACGGCAAGGAGAGCCAGGCACTTTCTATCTTGGAAGTTTGCCCCTATTTTTCTGTCGCTTTTTTCTCATTATGAAACCCTCCTCCAGCAATAGATCTCATTCAAATTATAACTGGGAAGGGTTTCTTTCTCTTTTTCTTCTTTAATAAATTCAATTAAAAATTCATCAGTTCTCCCAAACTCTAATCCCTACTTTTATTCTGTTTTAATGGCATGGATCTATTCACATTCATCCATCCATCTCACCCCTGATTAAATGAAGGTCAGTAACCTTTACGAAAGGCCACATGCGTAACACTCAGTCAAGTCATCAGGCATTCAAGTACCTGTAAAGTAAAGGCTAACATAGCCTGCTGTTAAAGAAAAATAATAATAATAATAATAAAAAAACTACAAAAGGAGCAACAAGGAGCGAACCTTGTTTCAGCACCATCTGAATTAAGGGGGGAGAGAAAAAAAAGAATAAAGAACCACTAACTCGCGCGTAGGACGTGATAAAAGGGCGATTTTATTCACTAAGGGAACAAGCGAGCTCTGCCTGACGCGCGGCAGGCTCGGAAGCATGCCCAGTGTCCCTAGGAGCGTCGGCCAGTAAGGTCCACATGGAGCACAACGCCCCAACTCTCTCGCTGGATCCACATCCAGCTCCTCGCCGGGTCCCCAGCCCGGGGACACGGCGACCCACGGCCACTCTCGAGGCCGGCCGCCAGGCACATTCTTTCCTAGAGAGACGGCTATGCCCGGGTAACGTGCTACAAAGAGAAACTCTCCTACCTATCCGCAGCCCTTCTGGAGCTAAGCCTTTCATTGTTACTTGGTTAATTAGCGATCTGCAAACAGAAAGGGCCTCAAACCACGCTGAGAGCCAGCTTTAGCACAGGCTCTTTCAGCCACCCCAAAAAGGGACGGTAGCAGAATGTCAAACAGCTTAAAAGCTTGGCCTGACTTGCTGCACTCCAAAAGTCCCCTTTTCACTGAAAACCCAACCCACGTGCCCCAAAATGGCACCAACTAAAACCCAAGCAGAACTATAATTCTTATTTTTTTCCCTCTCCCTGGCCCTCTTGCTGGCTACAGACCACCGGCTGCCTCCCAGAGCTGCAGATGCTCCTGCAGACATGTCCACACCCGCCTGCACGGGCGACGGGATCAGAGCGTGAGCCCTGCCAGCCTCATCCAGTGCCTGACACACCGCCCAAAAACCGAGCCTAAGGAGAAGGCTTCTCCCAGCCCCTGAAACAGCTGCCCCATCGCCAAGAGGGGAAGGCGGTGTGGGAGCCACTGAGCCATTCACCCTGGAAAAACCAAGCCATGGGACTTCACCTTCCCTCGCAGAGCAGCAAGCGCAGACCCAAGAGCACAGGGGAGCCAGGTTCAGTTTTTTATGGGATGTGGGGAGCTGATTTAGCCGCTCATCCTACAAAGACAGGAGCACAACCTGCTCCCCTTCCCTCCCTGGCCCTGCCTACCTACTCTCGCCTCTTTACACATCTCCCCACATGCTGATTTAACTCTCCAAAATGGTACTAAAAAAAAATCCAGTAAATCACTGGGCAGTTTCTGCGATTTTAGAGTCGAATGGGCTCACAGAAGCACGTGGTGGGCACCAGCGTGGTAGAAGGTGTGAGGTGAGACTGCGTGGCCAGGGGCTGGGAGAGCAACGGGAGCGGGGGGAGAAGCAGCACCTCTACCTTTCGGCAGCCTAAGTCACTAGCCGCAGTCTCACCCGTGTTTTGGCAGATCCCTTTAAAGATTTGGTTCACATTTGGCACAAAATGCCAGGAACCTGACGTCCCTGCCCTAATTCGCTGTGCTCTGTTCAAATATTGCAATACATAAGCGAAGGAAAGCATTCTCTACAAGCCTTTACATGTCGGGTTGCATCCAAACACCGAGGAATACGTACTTCGCACTTCTAAAGCAACTTTACATTTAGAGACCCTGATTTTACCAGCAAGAGAAATGATTTAGGCTTCACAGCACTCCCTCTACAACCAGTAAGTATTACTTTGACAAATGAAGTAACTGCCTTGGTTATGGGAGCTGCTTAAAGCTGCATAATAAAGCAGTGCCTGAACGAAACTGGTGATGCGCCTGACCCACTCTTCCCATCGCTCCAGCTCTCTCCCCCTCCGCTGCCAGACCGTCTGCTTCCGGAGGAATGAGGTATAGGAAGGCTTGCTGGTCTTTCGGGCATTGAACTAAACCCTCCCGCTCTGACTTCCACACAGCTCTCGGGGGTGGCGATCGTTACAGAGCACCCCAAACGCACCTCATCAAAATGTGAGGGTTCAAAACATTTTTAAAGTGCTAGTTTTCTTAGCAAATCGGGATGGCATCCTCTGGACCCAAATCACTGCTTTTGTTTTCATTCTTCAGTTGCAAGCAACACATAAATAAGCAAAGCACTACAGAGGGATTAAAAAATGGAGTATTTCCATTTAAAAATACATCCATTGGAAATGATAAAACCATTTTGGAGCATGAGCCATGCTGGTATTTCAGGGGCGGGTTTTTGTCCGAGTTCTCCCGCCCCAGGTAGACCTGGGAGCACCCACTGCCGCCATCACCCAGTGCCTGACCACACGCTTTACTACAGGCGTCAGACCTCCAGGAAGGAACTTCTCTGCCCATTTGCACTTAAAACAAAAGAAAGAAAGAAAAAAAGAAAAGCCCATGCTTTGATTTCATATAAAGCAATTCGTTACAGGCCAAATTTCTGCGCTGTGAGCACTAACATGCTTTTTTTTTTTTACCAACCCTCTTCTGCCCTCAAAACAAAGCTATTTCTAGACATTAGCTGCCGCGGCCAAGCCAAATCTCTAGATTCAGCGGTGCCGCTGGCAGCGGGGACTCGGACACGGCGGGGCCCTTCAGGATGACCTCTCCCGCCGGACACACCACCGGCACCGCGGCCATGCCGTGCACAGAGCCCTGCCCGTGCTCCACCTCCCCGGCGTGCTCGCCGGCAGCAGTGCAGCTCCTCTCGCCCTCCCAGGCAGGGCCGACTGCCTTCAGCAGCGGGGTCCCCAGTCGGGAGGGTCCACGCTCTCATCTGCCTCGCCGCGGGCTCGCCGCCTTCCCATCTGCCCAAAGGGGTTTTGCCAGAGCGGCTGCTACCGGCTTGGGGAAAACTGAGGGGAAAAAAATTTAAAGATTCCGCAGTACGTGAGAAATGTAAATACTCAGGTTCTGCCCCGCTTGTGCTCAGTTTGTTTCTGAACCCGCTGCGTCTCCTCCCCGTGAGATTCAAGCGCTTCACTTTGCAGGGGAAAGCGAACGAAAATGGCAATGACAATCAAATGCACGAAAGGAAGGATCGGCAGCTCTGAAATATTCACAACAAACACAATTTTGATTAAAGAAAGAACTCTGTTTTTAATAGGTTTTTTTTGATCATTAAAAAAGTTTAAACCTGCATAGCAATCATTTCAAAAATAATTATTTAATGTTCCATAATGAAACTGTACACGACCTAGTCTCGGGCGGCCGCGGCGGGCGGGCAGCTGGGCGCAGTCCGGGGCAGCGCAGCCCGGCGCCGCGACGCGCTCCCCGGGGCCGGGCGCTGGCTGTCGGCGGCACAGTCTGGCTCCGGCGCCGGCGGCCACGCGGGGCGGCTCGGCCCCCTCGGCAGCGCTCCTCAGAGTCGCTCAATGTCTCGGTACTTCTTCCTCAGGATGGAGACCTGGTCTTTAAAGAGGACGGGGTCGAGCCTCATCTGAGAGTGGATCAGCGGCATATAGCCAAACCAGCTGGCGAAAGTGTTCATGCAGCTCTGCCGCTGGGCGAAGTGGTCGGGGTCGGCCCAGCGCGAGGCCCGGGACGTCTGTGTGGAGAGGAGAGCAGCAATCAGACCTCCGCCGCCACACCACAAAATGGCGGCAGCGGGCGGGCGCCGCGGCCAGGCGGGCGCCACGCTGCGCAGCGGCGCCCGGGCTCTGTGGCAGCTGGAATCTGCTCGGCACTTCACCCCAGCCCTCGCTCTTCTGTTTTTAAACCCTCAGTCTGTTTCAGAGATACAACAAGTCCTTAAAAACCACCAGGAAAGACAAGAGGGCCACCGCTTCCCACCGGAGGTGAACACGCTGTGGCAGCTGCTGCCCACGGCCTTCAGCCGTAGGAGGAAAACACGCCACAGTTGTTACGGTTTCTCAGGTCAAAAACGCACTTTTGCAGTCCAGATCTGCAGAGATTTATACAAGAGTAATTTCAACCAGCTCAGCAAAAGTGCTTATGTGCTTGGCATTACTGCTGCGCGTAGATGTCCTGCAGGGAAAGGCAGGGTGCTTCCAGGAATCCCACCGGCCAAGGCCGGTGTATAACACAGTACTGTCTCACGGACAAAGAAAATAGACCAGAGTTCCAAGGTACATCGCGTTAAACTCTGACCTGAGAAAAAGACCACGCATGTTGCGTACATGCAGTACTGTGGCGTGATTTGCCAAAGCTCAGGGCTGCTGTAATTCCTATGAAAGTCCATTGAAACTCGGCACCTCTAGAAAAATAAGGCCCTAACAGCTCTGAAGCAGTGATTATTCTCCATCTGTACCTAAACTACATGTACAAACGTAATAAAACTATTATTTAAGATAAACTATGAATGCTGAGAAACAAAGTTTTGTTTTGTGCCACTTCTCATGCATCTCTCTATAGCACTTCTGTTTCCACTATACTTTAAAAACTAAAATAAAATCATAAAAGCAAACTAAAATGCAAGGAAACTGATGAAGTCAGGGACTTTGCCAAGTGAATGGGGTATCAGACTTGATCTTTGTCCAAGGCCTGTCCACTTTAGCTCAAGCGGTAGGTTATAACGTGAACTGATTACAGACTCTTGGTTATACCGAGCCACTAAAGTGCAAGCAACAGCTTGTTGCTGGAGGATTATAGCAGACATTCTGGCCATTAACAGTGAATTTCCATACGACTATTAATCTCTGTCACAACACTGAGGTTATGCTAATTTTTTATTTGTCTTTCAAGGAATTATGAACATGGTCCATTACATTTCCCAAAGCTGCAGGAACAACTTGTCTCTACGAGAGAGTTATAGCTCGTGGCTGACTCAAGTCACCTGCGCTATAAGAAGAAAAATGAACGTTCAGGCTTTGCCAAACAGCCAAAGCACGGCCCTGTGGAGATGTGAAGCTCTAACTGGAAGCAATAGATACTTTCTGGATGGCACCTTCTTGTTCATAGAAGGTCTCCTGGGTCCCCAGATGAGTCAGAATTGCTGAATTACTGCCTATTCTTGAGATGAAAATGCATTGGCATACTGATAAGCAAGTCTACAAACTGGCTCAGCCACTCCCCAGTCAAAGATCCAAGTAATACCGATAGATGAAAATGTGAGGGGAAAAAAAAGACAGGAGGTTGTTTAAGACTTGCAGGCCTTGAAGGACTTGCTATTCCTCCCATCTCTCGCCCACACAGCACAGGAGGACATGTGTTCCCAGGTCACCACGTATCCCTGTTACTAGAAGTTGTATCCATTTCTGCAATGACAGAGCACTCATCCAGTAGCTGGAAGAGGCTCTAAAGCAAGCATTTCATGGCTGAAACGAAATGAGTGAGTGATGCTGGGACAAAATGTTCCTTGTGGGAAAAAAATGCTTGAATATCACAAATTACCTCTGTTGTGACAGTCTGTTGTCAGTGCTTGAATCACACTATGTACTTTAAAACCGCACAGGGACGGCCTGGTACATTCTATCCATTAATACTACTTAATTATAGAAACCTTTCTAGAATTTACTCCTGCTTCTAGCACTCCATGGCTAGGTCTTACGTCTAGAATATTTATTTAGAAAACTGGAGTTTAACTGAAATTTGGTCACCACAATCATCAGTTCCATGAGTTTGGGATCACCACGAATAACACCGTGTCAGGAAACTATGAAGAGATGCTGTCATCTACAGTAGACGTTTGCCATTTCTCCTTTTGGATTTTCCTTCATTATAATAAGCATATCTAAAGTCTACTTATAGTTCTGCTAACCTAAAAACTGCAACAAAACAGACAGAATTCTATCACTCTGTCAATCTAACCTAGAAGTCAAACTGTCATATTATCAATACATCCCAACTGCTAAAACATGCTGTGGCTACATACCTGTCCCATCATGGTCTCCTTATACTGTTTTTTCTGTGTTACTTTGACTGGAGGCAATTTTGTCACGGCTGACACCAAAAAATTCATTAGAATGTCCTCACAATTGGCCAGTTGGTCCACCATATTCTTTAGGCTGGCAGGCAGGTAATGAGTGTACAGGTAGTGATAATATCTGGAAACCAACAGCAGGGTTATTAACACAAGTCACCAGGCTTTCAGGGATTACAAACTCCAGGAGATTTCTATCATCTGAGATGAGACATAAGTTTCGTACTCAACCCTGGATATACCACTTCCTTTCTTCAGTCTCATCCCCCAACAAGAAGGGAGAACAAATCAGTATCTCCTCAAGACTGTAAATGGCACTAATGGAGAAACAAAATGTATGCCTTTTTGTAACTGGTTTGAAAGAAATGATGCAGACCTAAGTATCAAGGTAATGGAGGAGTAGGAGCGAGAGCACCACACTGCTATAATGTGACAGACAACGTCCATGAATTCATCCTCCACCTCTTCTTTCAAAGCTGTTCAGTCGCGAAAACTATTAAACTGGCCTACTACTGTCCTTACTGTTGAAATTATTCTCATTGGGCCAGCATCATCCCCTCTGGCCTTTCTTCTCCTTTGCGGGGATGTAGATTACTTACTCCAGAACCTGCTAACTTCCTCCTAAAATCTAGAGAGGCCTTTGATCTGCTGAAGTCCTAACAACAGGGGTTTTCTCCAATATTCCGCAATATGCTGATCTGTGACGTGTCCACTGTACTACAGTTCTAGAGTAGCCAGAAGACTTTGCAGTCTGCAGCTGTCAGCCAACACATACCCAGAGCTGGTCTGGAAGCAACCTCCTTTCTGCTGTGCTACAGGCCATTCAGCCGAGCAGCTTAATGAATTCGGGAACTCTTTGAAGTGTGTAATTCCTGATGTTAAAAAGAGCAGTCCGACTGCCTCAAAATACAAGTGACTTCAAAGAGACCCAGCAAGCGCAATAATGATTACCAGATCCCCAGAGCTAAACCAAGAACTTAAATTATTACCCCATTAAAAGTAGACCCATTTATTATCTTTCCATTTTTCCCCCCTCCCCGGAACAATGTTCTTCACCCCCCTTACTATTTTGTTTCATGCAGAAGCAGGACAGCAGATGCTTTGGGTTCTTACTTGTGGTAAATAGCAGCTCCTGTCAATACCATGGAATAGTCATTAGTCCATTTGGAGGTATACCCCCACCTCTCCTTAGTGTTGTCCCAGAAATGACTGCGAGCAGGGTACCCTACAATCCTCTCTGGAAAACTCTGCCAAACTGTAAAGGCAAAATCCACCTGCGGACAAAAGGCATAGGCCAAATGAATACTGAAATTGTTTCAACAAATGTCAACAAAACAAAATATTACCTTGCCACTAATTCATAATTCAAAATCTTGGAACTGTTGCAAAACATTAATTCTACGTATTCATCAGTGAATTAAACTGACTGCTTGACATTTTGCCCTATAATTATGCACATTTTAATGGTTCCTCTTAAAGGGAGTTTAGAGCATCACAGCATCACATTAACATTTTCAAGCTTGCCCTTTACATATCAAACCTTTTCAAGTAACAGAAAGAACAGGTGTAGGTGCGTGTATTTATACTTAGGTGCAGTATAGAGCGGTAGTAGCTATGTGGTAAACCGAACCTTTTGCACATCTTTGTGCATCTCACCTACCACTTCAGTGCTGTCAACACAAAGCCTGGAAAATCAGGAGTCGAACACTTTAAATTATAAGGGTGGCTCAGTGAGATTAAAACATGCAATCAACGCAGAGTCCTTTCACAGTTTCCACACGTTTTGAGCCTTTGAGGTACATGCAGGTCATACTTTTAAGACTGGTTACATGCTCAGGAGGGTTAAACATACAGCTTAATAGAAGATAAGATTCCCATGTAGTTAAATGGCTTTAGGACCCTATACTTTAAGAGAACGCTTTATACTGTATGAGCCACAAAAAGATGTCAAATGCTGCCAATAGTGTTTTTTTATTTTATTGTCTTGCTGGTACTATTTTAATAACTCGTATCACTGAGAATTGAAAAGGTGACAGGACATTACTACCCCAGGATCCCACCAAACAAATCCTGATGACACAAGGAAAGAGATGATTGGGGGAGTTTGCATTAGATTTGAAAGGAGTTTGGTAAAAAAACTACACATGGAAAGATTTTTATCACTGTAAAGTTGGTTGGCAGTCTCTCCACTTTTAGGTCTGGAGCTCAAGCTAGACCAAAATTTTAAAAAGAGTTAAAGATAATTCTAATTGTCCCAGTCAAACCCAAGAAAATGAGGGATTTATTTCTGCACTGCACACCAAGTTCCCTCCAGTACCAGAGGGACCTAAAACTTTGCTCAAAAATGCTTGAAAATCCTTCCAAGAACCCAGCCAAAGTCAAGGGTGCAGAGGTTAGATAAAGAATAGCTGTTCTGAGAACAGCCACACTTTGTGTGATTGCTGTCAGGCTTCTCTCATTTACAAGTGTTTTTATGAAACAGAAGAGTCGCACATGTACTGGAGCACAGAGTTAGGGACTGGTTATTTTCTTTCAAGTTGTTTCAAGGAATCTGAGGCCAACTAGAAAGACAATGTGCACAAACCAGTTACCGTTGCGATAGTTCTGATCTCATCCAAATCAATACCACATGAAAGAACTGAAGGGGGTTTTTTTCCCTGTAAAGGCCTTTGCTATAAAATGCGACATCTGTTTTCTTTAGAGAAGTCTGAGAATCTCACACTTAAATAAATAATAAAGCAGCTGCACTTGGTGCCCTCACTTGTGCTTTCAAGTATCTGTCCCTGTACCACGGAGATGCAGTGAAGTAACCACTCTAAGAGAAAACTGCCTTTATTAAAGAAATCCCCAGTCCTCATCCTGTATTATTTTCAGCAGCATTGCCACTCAGCTGATCAGCAGCAAAAGCCAGGCAGGCTGCTGGTCTCTTCAACCCCCAAACCACTTCTGACCCATGCTGATTTCTATCTGTTTCCCACACAAATGCCCCTCTGCGTATGTGACACGGCTCCTCTCACACGAGCAGTGACGCGCCTTCCTGTTGTGAACGGAAAACCGTTACTACGCTAGAGCCGGACAGAGGGGATAATGCCCCCGGCGACTGCTCCTCCCAGCAGGGATGGGATTGTGTTGGACCACGTTTCTAAATTGCCTTCTCGGGGCCCTGAAGCGGTGCCACAGAGACCACCTACGAGCAGCCAGTTTCACAGCACGCATTTCACACCAGTGTTTGAACGCACTGTTCATTTGCGTAAGCCACGTGACTGGGGGGGAACCAAAGCACTGTAAAGGCCCCAGTTCTTCAGAGGAGCCACCAAAGATTACTGCTGACCCCATCACCCTGGCAGAGGCACGCTGAAGCTGCAAGGTGGGTGCTAGCAAGAGCTGGCCAGCTGGTCCTCTCTGCAGCGCAGGGGCCAAGGGGCTCAGGGAGCGAATACCCACCGTGCAAACATCCAGTATCGGCTGCAAGCTGCTCACAGGAGGGAAGAAGCCACAAAGAAATGTGTATGTTGTCTCAGACAACAACAAATATTTGTGTTTCAGAATGTTTAGGGTAAAACACCGCCAAGCTGAATGAGAAACACTATTTCATATGTGTTCCAGAAGCCTGACTGACTCCAAAGTTTGGATGATGACTAAATACCAGGCAAAACAAACCAAAGCCGCAAATCCTCACGGAATCCACAGTCTGGATTGCTGTAAATACCACCTCAGTGCAACAAAGTCCTGGAGAGGTCTTACCACGGCCCTCAGGGCAACTGAGACAGGACCCTTCATCCTGAGCAACAACCTGCTTAGGAGCTCCAGCCCTAGGATAAATGCCTTTTATTGGTTTTGGTTTGGGGTTTTTTTGGTTGTGCAGGGCTTTGCACACAAGTACTGTGGCAGCCGCTGTATTCTTCCTCATCTAGCAGAAACTACTGAGGCGCAACCACAGTATCAAATGGGTTCAATGCCAACTACTTCTCCCATCTGCGCAGCAGAAGAGGGCTTCCATGGCTCCTTCTGGAGCAGTCTGACCAACAAACAAACAACACAGACCAACAAATCCATACTGGGGAGAAGAGAGGTTGCAATCTCATCCATTTAGAACAAATTCAGTGACATCTTAGGGTATACAGCAGTGACTAGTGACTAATGTTAGGCATCTTTTCACTGACATATAACCAGTGATAGCATCAGTGAAAGGTCCACATCACTGACAAAAAAGCATTTTTATAAAGGTGAAGTGGGGAGAAGGGAATGGCTACGAATATGGGGAAAAAAAAGGGAAAACAAAGGAAAATCGAGTTTTTCAAGCTACTCCCTGGCCGTCATTAATAATGTATTTCCCAAATATTGCACTCTATATAAACTGTCATCAGTTTCCCCTGTGGTTCTCAGGAAGACGTTCCAGAAATCAATACTCATCCCAGTTGTAAAAATTGGTTTTCTACAGTATTTTTCTTTTCTTAGCGCTATCTTGCTCTTGGCACAAACACTCCAACACCTAAGCTACCAAAGATCTCCAATTTTATGGGGCGACGCCATGGTGAGAGAGCATTCCCCAGTGAAATCCTGCATTAGGGTGGCAACACCGTCTTCTGGAGTGCCAGCAGTCCCCTGCTGCTGACACCCCTTCCTTCCCCACCTACACCCTACTGATAACGTGGGGGGAAAAAAGCTACCCCCATCAGAAAAGTGAGAACAGAGTATTAAAGCTGACTGCTCTTGGCTGCCTACACCCGCCTGCAGCTATGTTACTAAAATAATGAAGAACGGAAGAACCATATGCTAATGATGAGCCAATTAACCAGGGCGAAAAGCTCCTCTGATGGCAGGCAGAGGCAGGGTTGCTGAAACAAGTGCAAGGCGTTGAATCTGAGAAGCATAGCAGGAAATCTAACATTTGCTCGCTGGTGAAGCCAAGAGAAGAGTATATCTGTTGTGCTCAGGACGAGCTGAGGAGCCAAGCAGACTCCCCAGACGACAGAGACCCTTACCTCAGTGGTTGAAAGCACGGTGTCCTCATCCAGGCTTAGCACTGCATCCGTCACTATGTTGTCGTAGGGCAGGAAGCGACTGCTCATAACCTGTGGGTTCCAAGGCAGGAAGGGCAGGAAAAAAATCACTTGAAGGACTCATTTCTAATGGAAACACTCTATTTTCTTCCTCACTCCTATTTCCTCTTGTCTGAGGCACATTGCACGTCTCTGTCTAACAGAAAGGACCCATCAGCTCAGGAGTGAAAGACTGTCATTTTCGTCACCCCAGCAGTCAGCCTACACCTTCTACCCGAGGAGTTCACTTCCAAACAGACGTCTCTCTTTGGAGCAGATTGCTTTAACTGCAACAGTCCTTATGGAGAATTAGATGTACCTTCTTCAGGGAGGACATTTTCCCTGGTAGCTAGGACTGTCCCTCCGCCCTCCTTGCGGGGTGTGAGGATAATGATAATGAAGCACTGAGAAGGACTTCGCAGCACTCACAAGGTTATGCAGCTGGGAAAACCAAGGAGTCCAGGCTGCGTGTGAAGGACTTTATGCTACCAGGATGGTTCTCCTGTAAAGTGGTACAGATCCAGCTCTGTGCATTGCTCCTATATCTACAGGGAGCTGCTGCCAAATGGTGCTACATTCTCCATCAGAAAAAGAGAATATGCTAAAGAACATGAGTATCAGTTGAGCTTCACCTGCATCAAGAATTATACCGGTGCTGTAGTATTTTAAAAATGCTAATTCACATTCTTAATTCACATAACTACACACACATATATATAATACCTATATGCAGCATAAGCTTTTAAAAACTATGGCAGGACAGTTCTCAAAGCAATACGAAATCGATGGGAAAGCGGGATCAAAAAGATACCATCAAGAAATGAGAATCCATATGGTTTCTTTAGCAGACTAATTAGCACCCTTTGAGAACTGATGAATAGTAACAAGGACACTACACTATTTTTTTCCCTCATTTGCTAGGAAAAATATCCTAGCTAGTTAATAGACTTCATTTCCAATTTATTATGCCAAGAAAACACTACAAAAAACAGGCCCAGTAAGAGGTAATCACTGTATGGAAACAGGGATGTGGAGAATACACATCCCTCATAATGGACATGGTTGGTTCTGCATCCCCTGCAACCAGTTTGGAAGCAAGTCCCTAAATCCATGCCTTGACTCAGAGAAAGCTCTGTCTCTATAATCAGGAGGTTCATGGTGTCTGTCTGGAGAGTACCCTCCATTGCTACGATGGCCTCGGTCGGGGAAGGCAGTGGCTGTGAGGAAGAGGTGATCTGGCAGGGGCTGATGGTTTTGCTTTGCTCAAGCAAGGCAAAGCAGAGCAAGCAGCCAGCAGGAGACCAGCGTTCTCACCGCAGCTCTTTTACAGACCATGTAAAATGGTCAAATAGTAAAACAGTCGGGACTACCCATGTATTTTGGTTTTTTTTTAGTTAAAGCTCCCTTTTGTAAAATGGGTGTGATAATATGTCTTGATTTCACGGGGAAGAGTAAAGGTTAGGTAACGGCAGACCTCCGTGACCACATGCACAGAGTAACTGTGCCTGCCAGTCCGCTCCAGTTAAGTCTGAAGATGAAAAGGAGTTCCTTTGTGCAACCTTTGAATTGCACTGCTGTGGCTCGGCAAGCTTTGTCCAAACAAACAGCTTTTCTGCGCAAGAAGCCATTTGGCATACGTTGGGACATTACAAGGAAGAGACTGTCCACTATAAACACACCTTTGTGTACTCAGGAGACTCGTTTGTAATCTAAACAGTGCCTGGGGCCAATTTCTACAAACACTGTAGAACTGCTCAGAGATTTTTCTCCTCTACCTCACCTCTGCAAGTTTTCCAAAAAGAAAGGAAAAAACCCACAACGTTCAAAAGGCTCAGAAATCACTACAGCCTTTCTTGGCCCTGCAGCAACTCTACTGATGCTGTTTGCATGGCTAGCTAAGGCAAGAGCCATTAGCTGCCAACCTCGCAGGACTCTCGCTCTCCTCTTGTTAAGGTGACCAGGGGGAAAGACCAAAGATGGGACTATAAATTCAAAATATGATTGTACAGCCAAAGAAACTAAAAGTTCCCTTCACAAATGCAGAGCTGAAGAGCCAGCTGCCAGAGATGGCAGAGGGGACTGGCCCAAATCGGCCTCAGTCGGAGTCCAGAAGCAAGAAGTCTTGCTCCTCCCAGGCCTGCATTTGGAAAGGAATCATCCACTTCAGTGTGGATTTTAAAAGAAGCCTATTTTCTCATCTGGGCGGTGTCTGTGTTGAATTTGTGGAAGTGCAAACAAACCAGCGTGCTGCACAGTAAGAGATGACACAATGGCTTTGTTCCCACACAAGTGTCCCTCGTCCCTTCCTTTTTTTTTGGGTAGTGGGATCCCATCACTGGCAGCAGGACCCTACAAGGCCATGAGAGAAGGTACTTTTCAAAGGCGCGTTAACACCATTCATTGTCATCTTTTCCTCCACTTTTGAGTCCACAGTTGGCCCCCAAGTCTTGCATCAGACTGCTCAGACTCAATTAATCCAGCTGCATCACTACTTTCATGCACCTGCAGAGAGACAGAAACCTCCAAGGATGGGGTCAGCACTACCTTCTCTCTGGGCCACATTTCAAAACTAGGTCCCACCTGTGAATCTCAGATTCATGGCACTAATTGCCATGCTGACGATTTCTCAGAACATGGGGTCTCATGCATGAAACATGGATCTGTGACCAAGCTGGTGTAAAGGGCCGAGGAACAGAAAGGAGCTGTCACACCATTGGGAACTACAAAGCTTTCACCAAAGCAGCGGGAAAAATAAATTTTGGTCCCATTGGAGAATATATGCAATCTTTTATAATGTTTCTCTCCACCTACCTTGCTCTCTCCTTCAATGACTATGACAGGCACAGAAGTGGCAGGCCAGCGGTGTTTGGCCGGGAGGGGTTTATCACAATTCCATAAAACAATAATCTGAAAGAGAATATTGGACCATGATCAGAGACCATTGTTGCAACGCAGTCCAAACCCTAAGGACTCAGATCTCCAGAGAGAAATGTTATATTCAAGCTAGGAATTTCAAAATCAACAACAATGACACAAACCTGTATAAAAATAACACTTCCTACAGTAGTTTCACCCTCCTGGACTATTTACAGTGTACGTCCTCTCAGACAAGTATGGGCTGGACAGGAACTCAGGAAGTCTCCATCCAGGCCAGGTCATACGGATGTTGCTGATTTACTTTGGCTCTCGTTAAAGGCTAAACCACTTGTGACACTCCACTGCAAGAGGGTGCTCCTGCTGAACTCCCCAGGGTTTGTTTCAGAGAAGCCAAAACCCTGGCATTGCTGAGACTAAGAGCCACCGCCGGAGGAAGGAAGATCACGTCGGGGCTCTTCAGGCACAGACATCCTTTTGCAGTTCGCAGCACACGCAATCCTGATCTTTAAAGTGCAGCCATTATTTATCCTGCCTCATGAAACAAAGGGGTTTAATTACTGTCTCTACTCCCCTCACACCGTACTCAGAATTTTTGTTTCCCACATGTGCAGGTCACAGACAGTAGAAATCTCAGAGAAAATAAACATCAGAACTGAAATGCGGGTTTGAAACAGGAGTGAGAAGATCTGAAGTCAGTAGGTTCTTCACTCCTGGGACAGTGGTTTTGTCTCCAACGTGACTGACCGTCAAACAGCGCTGCTTACCTGTGCACAGTACTGGGACTTGGCTACAGCAACCAGGAGTTTCAGCACAGGCTGCGACTGGGAAACCAGGGGAGTTACTGCGTGGATAACGGCAGTGAATGTGGAAAGAGGCTTCAGACCTGAAGTGAAGAGAGATGGTGTTCAGTAAAGACAAAATTGCCCCGGTGAGTACAGATTAAAGGACTCCGGAGATGGAAAAATAATCTGCACTTAATGCAAACCTTGCCAAGTTTTTTTAGGCCATCTCCTTTCGTCTCGGATGCTAGGATACCAGATGCTTCAGAGGAGATCATGCTTTCCTTTAACTCCTACACCCTCCGAAATCCCTGACTCCAACACAATTACTGCCTTTTCTTGCTATTTCCACAGATGTCCTGCAATCTCTTCCTTCCACCCAGTTTGTCCCACAGATAGTATTGACATCTAGCTACTTTAATCAAATGTCTTTCGTGACACGGGCTCTGTTTTGCTACCTGGCTCCGGATGCTTGATGTTTTCTACAGATTATCTCCACAACTTCCAGAAGCTTGTTCAGTTTCCTCAGTTCCATTACAGCCTCTGTCAGATTTTTGCTCTTTCTGGGTCGATCCCCATCCACGCGCATCTCCAGTTACCTCCTGAGGTGATAACTCTGCTTGCACCCTTGCCTTCCATTCTGATATTTTTGTCTCACTATGATTTCCTTTTCTGCCTAAAATAACAGATCCTACTGGCGTCTACCCTTCATTACTGCTCTCAGTCTTCTCTAAATTCATCTGTGTGGGGTCATAGTCATTTTTCATCAAAATTCCCACAGAAACCTTCTCCTCCCTTTTTAACGCGGTAACTGTGAATTTTTAGCAGGTGAGCAGTACAGATCCACACAAGTGGGACGGCACAGAATGAGCCAAAAGTGGCAGCAGTGTGGTAAGCAGGATCACTTCAGCCTGCAGGCACATGCCCCTGCAGAACTCATCGGTTAAGCTCCGCTTCAGGAACAAGCCACGAACCTAAGCCCTATTCATTCCTTCTAGTGGGATCCATGTGAAGACACACAGTATGGAGAGTAAATCCATACCAACTATGCACTCCAATAACAAGTGTCATGGGTAAATTACCACTTTTCCAATTTTCCAAGCACAAATAAACAAAGAAAGCAAAAAGCTATTCCTCTTATGTCCCCTCGGGCCATGAATGGGTCAGCAACTCAGGCATTAATTACTGGCAACTGAAAAGTATGAAGGGACATAGATTTTTTTTTAAATAATCTTTGCAAGTGAGAGGCACACGAAGCATGTTGATGAGGCAGAGACATTCCAGTCTACAGTGGGCAGGGAAGATTGAGACAGGATAAACGAAAGGCATCATTAACTAGAACTGAATGGTAAGTCACTCAGCACAAGCTACTCAAGGATCAAATTCCAAATTTCCACTAGAAATGCCAAATACCACTAGATTAAAGCAAGAATTCACTTACCGAGATTAGCATAGTAGTAAGGAAAATCTCCCAGATATGAGGAATACTGTGGCAGTACAAATAACCCTCCAGGATGTTTGTTCCATATTAAGCTGTTACGTGATATGTGCTTAAATATTCTGTCCTGAATAATCTGAAAAACAAGAGAGGCGATGATTTTTAAATAGACTGTAATAGCCACTGGTAGAAGCTTCAGGGACTTCAGCTGAGTGGAATCATCGCCCATTTTGCAGAAAGCTGAGGCACACAAATTACTAGACATTCCTGCTTAATCTCTCTTAAAATGACACAAAACCTGCACACTTCCACAGCACTTCAGCAGCTCAGGCTTTGTGCAGTCGGTTTCAGAGCACCTCATTAGTCTTTCTGGACATCGGGACCTTGCAATTCATTGCATTTTGTATTTCAAGTCAAATATTTTGTCTATTAGAGTATCTTAGCAGTTGTAAGCCCAATTAGTTCATTGTCAGTTTTACTCTCCAGAACTCATAGAAGATAATTATTTGAGGATGGCATTACAAAGCTAGGTATTATTTTGAGATAATGAAAGCATTCAAAACCACAAAGACTTTCAGCAAATCAGGCTGCACTAATTATTCATTTTTGCTTAATTATAAAGGGATATTAGCATCCGGATACATCAGTGGTTCCACGTCTCAGTTCTATAACAGTTCCTTGTTGGATGGAACAGAAAAAGATCTTTTGGCGACTACTGCCTGTCTCTGCAGAGGGCCACAAACACAGATCCCTAGATTTTTAAGGTCTGAACAGATTGGTAGGTCATCTACTTTATCATCTGGATTACCACAAGCCACAAAAAAAGATAAAAGGGCTGTACAATTAATGTACATTTATAAAACTAATTACAGTTACTTCATATCACTTGCCAGTACGCAAGAACCACAGTGGTTCTTACACCGATGGGAGCTCTCTCAAACCTGCTGCAAAGGCATAACAAGATTCAGAGGTGGGAAGATATCACTGGACAAATTCAGCCTCCAAATAAGATGCACCTTCTAAGGGCAACCTGCTGTTGGGCCACACCTTCTTATAGATTTGCTTTCCCCCAGAGCATCAGAGGTAGGCAGTTCTGGACACAGCAACATAGAATCATACAGGTTGGAAAGGACCTTTGAGATCGAGTCCAACTGTTAACGTAGCACTGCCAAGCCCACCGCTAAACCACAGAATCATAGAATCATCGAATGCTTTGGGTTGGACGGGACCTTTGGAAGTCATCTAGCCCAATCTCCCTGCAGTGAGCAGGGACATCTTCAACAAGACCAGGTTGCTCAGAGCCCCGTCCAACCTGACCTTGAGTGTTTCCAGGGATGAGGCCTCCACTACCTGGTCCAGTGTTCCTACACCCTCATTGTAAAAAATGTCTTCCTTGTATCTAGTCTAAATCTACCCACGCTTAGTTTAAAGCTTGAAGACATTACTCCTTGAATTCCATGTCCCTGAGCACCACGTCTACACGTCTTTTAAATACCTCCAGGGATGGTGACTCCACCACTTCCCTAGGCAGCCTGTTCCAATGCTTGATAGTCCTTCCAGTGAAGAAATTTTTCCTAATACCCAATCTAAACCTCCCCTGGTGTAACCTGAGGCCATTTCTTCTTGTTCTATCGCTTTTTACTTGGGATATTGCAAAGAGCTTCGGCATGGCAAAGAAAGACTTTTCCCCCAGGTCGGCTAAGCAGGATCGCCTTGCCGCCTTCTGCAGCTCATCATCTGGGATCTCCTAAGGAGATCTCATGTAATTGGTAGTTTATGCATTGCACAGGGCTCAAGTGCCAAGAACACACTGGTTCTCCTAACATCTTGCCTCAGGATAGGTGCATCTGGGTGAAACTCTCTGGCTCTGAAGCTGAACTAAATCTGATCTCTCATCATTCATTCTGCCCCCACAGGCTATGGAACTAAAGAAGGTATATACGCACAGCACAGGAAAGCCAACAGCAAGCAACAAGACCCAACACAAGCCAAACAAAAGCAGCTGCTGGAGTCTACATAATCTAAAATCTTTGTAAGCAGCTGAGTTCAGGGACATTTGGTCAATACAGAACATGAATAAGTGTTACCACAAGCAGTGGTTTTCCTGGAATTTTTGATTGCCATGACAAAAAAACATTAAAACATCAGTCATATTGTACTAGACAACCCACTGCTGGTGGCAATATACGTGCTGCTAAACTGGGACATGCTTGTCTGAATTTTGCCTACAGCCAATTACAATAGCTAATAGGCAGTAATTCGCACACATGCCTAAGTTAATTTACCTTTTTTTAATTTTTTTGGTTTCAGAATAACACATTTAGGACTGTATTTCCTGCACTGACAAGAACGTGTCTGAGTATTTCTGTTTGGAAAGTTAGGTGTATCAGTTGTCACATCTCCTGCATTGCAGTGGGGAGAGGAAAATAAGACGATGACTGCTGTTTCTCCATCTGCAAGTTATGCCACTAAACAAAGACAGAACCTAGAAAGTACGTATTTTTGAGTGTTTACCACAAAGCCTAAACATTGCAGCTCCTTCCTCCTGCTTTCTCAGAACTGGGGCATAATCAGATAAGGAGAAGTCTGCGAATCCACATGGTCAGGAGGTTTTCACAGATGGTGGAGTTTTCCACGGCGCTGGTAGCCAGCAAGGCTGCGGGTTAAACACACGGCTGGCGTTCAGCGCTGGCTGGGCGCACCCAGAGCGAGCGCAGCTCTAACAGGGAGCAGCCCCCGGTGCCACGCAGCACTCGCAGCTGTCAGTACGCGGCAGGCACACCGATCTCACCCACGCGGGTCCGCGCCAGGCTGGGGAGCTGGCCTCAGTGATTTATCACAGTTAACGAACGGAAGATTAATTTCTCACACTCCTGGTCTACAGAAGAAACCTAGCTGTCTGTCATGATAGAGAGGAGAAAAGACAACTTGGCTGAAAGAGAACAGGAAAGTATAAAAAAAGATAACACGGAGGACAAATCAATTAAAATGCAGAGTGTATAGCATCGCACACATTGCAGAGACAGACAGCAGCTACACGGTCTCTCCAACGATGAGGCACGACAGGAAGTTTAATAACAGAAGGAAGGGGTTAGGATTTCTGGTGAGACCTCCCTTTTCTTTTTGGAATTCATTAATAGTCCGATATTTTCGTTTCCCTCATCCTCACACTTCAAAAAGTTCACATATTGCCTTAATCATTGCTGCTCCTCAACACGCCTCGGCCAAGCATCAGACATTTCTTGTCTGCACTTTGTGCTGCCCCTCTCCCCTCCTCTTCCCGAGTGGAGGACTGAGCACACCACACAGGGATTTAGGGATGTTTTGGGTTTCTTTTCAGAGAAGACCAAGCTGAAAAAGTGCAGATACACTGGAGCATGCATCTGGATGGTGTCTGCAGCAGTTCGCTGCTATGCTGCCAGTGCTCTCACTCGCCAGCCTGCAGCAAACCCTCATGAACATCGTTTCCTAACCCACACCGTGTCCACAGAACCAGGCAGTTCCTCTATACCTGCAATCTGCAGTTGGCCAAATGATTGAAACATCTTCTTTTGGGCTATGAGCTGTTTGGCTTAGGCTACAAAATGCTCTCGGACCTTAAAATGTGACTTAGTATTTTCAGAGGTATCCAGGATAAAGGGCAGAGGAGAACCGTGATGTCCCTGCAGACATCTGAGCTGGTGAAGACCTTTTCTATACTGCTATCCTCACATGTGGACATGTACCAGCACTGCAGTCAGCAGGCAGGCGATTATTCTGGTGATATCTAGCATCATCAGAGCACCCTGACACAACAGTGTTACAGCAGAAGATGGATAACATCCACCAGAAAAAAATAATCCTGCTAGGAATTTAACTTCCAGGCATCAGCTTTTAAGAAGAGGATATACTGCTTGCAGATTTTGGACACCAAAAATCACTCTCAGCTGTCTTCTATCTTTCCTAAGGAAAGTTAACTCAGGACTGCACTTAGGCAAGCTGAAATGTGAAATGAGTATCTGTTCATAACAACAGAATCCCTCTTAGCTGCCTCAAAAATCTCTGAGTCCCAAATTAAAAAATAAACAAAAAAAACCTCAAACCAAAACCACCCTTGCAAACCAGCGAAAAGACCCAGAACATAACTTCAAGACAAGGCATACATTACTCAGGTTCATTAAATTAAGCCTTCCAGGAAGATTTTTGTTTTCAGATTAGTTCTTCCCCTCCGAGAGGAAACTCCAGCTTGCTGGTTGCCCAGCTGCTCCAGCTTTACGACGGGTTTTGCAGTCCCCTGGGCACCTGCGGCCACACGGGCCAGTGTGTCCCAGGGCAGAGCTGAAGACCCATCTGTAAGCGCTGGAGCTCGACGCGATGGACGTCAAGGCCGTGGGGGCTGCAGGTGACGTCCCCTCGAGATGGGCCCCAGCACAGGCAGGAGAGGGGTGGCGAGGCACGCTGTGCACCCCTCTGCTTTCTGCAATCCCCAGGGACAAGAGGGTGCGTGCAGGGAAGGGGCAGGAGATACAGGAGGCACCCTGACTCTCCCTAAGCGTGCTTCCGTAAGGGTAAATTAGACTGCGAGCACCGGCACACGGTTTTCCAGCTTTGTGAGTTCGATCCTGGTGAGGTCTGCGACAATTCTCACTACCTCTCCAGCACTTATGGGGAGTCTGAGGATGCAGAGCAGTTCCCAACAGGCAGCACAGACGAAGACATGCTCTCCCGAGGGCGAGCAGAGCGTTGCGAGAATAGCTGTGCCAGGGGCTCGGAAAATGTTCCCTGGCTGGTTTTCTTCACTGGCACCGCAAAACCAAAGGGACTGTTGTCTTGCAGGAGCTGGAGGTAGATCAGCCACAGGCAACCTGCACTGCAGGCAGCAGCACTCCTTTGCAGGTGTCAGGGGAAAGCAGGCACAGCGGGAAACGTTTACAACTGCGCACCAAGACAGACGCAACTGCAGAAGCATTAGCATAAGACGAATGCATTTTCACCTACAAAGTGAGCCACTTTCTGTGGCAAAAGCGTGTCAAAAATTTATGTGCAAAATTGCCCAACAATTTGCAAGGAAACCTGCTTTTGAAATTGTAGCCTGGGCCCTACTTCTAAAGAGCCTTTCATCTCTCCTCCGTCTCTGAATTCAGAAAGGATTCTCTCCACATTTGAGATCACCTGTCTCCCTGTTTAATAGTAGTCTAATTATGAATATTTATTAAAATTCTGTAAGAATGTTCAGGCCTTTCCCTTATCCTGTGTGCGAAGATGAGACACAGTGATTTACAAGCCCCCCCCTTTCCCTTCAGCCAGACAACAGCCCCATCACAAGGCATCAAATTGTTAAGGAATGGTCAAGGAGAGCTTTACAGGAATATTTTTTCCAAAATGAATTCCGGAAAGGTTTCTTAAAGAAACGCATTCACTACCAATGACAAGGATAGCGAGTCATAAGCCACAAAGCCTTGCAAAGGCAAGATCACACATGACAACTTTACCATGCGTGGGGTAGCTCCCATTTTTCACTGTGTCTGTTTTCTAATGTGGATTCCAATAATGAAGAAAGTATTTCCTTAGGGGAGAAAACTTTTCAAGATGCCAAGCTTTTTTCCCAGTGCCCAGTTGTGTGCCACGAAAACCAAGGTCTGACGCTGGCTGAGGACAGGAGCAGCTGGACAGGAAAGGAAACGTCACGGCTCAAGAAGGTCCCAGACAATTTTTACTCACCTCTAGTGTAGTCAATACAATCTTCTCAACTGAAGAAAAATAAGCCTCCCACAAGAACTGTGTCTGCTGTCTAAGTGCTAGGATTTTATCCTGATGGATAGACCTGATTGTAGAAGGAATCTGTAATACAAGATGTAATATAGTCAGAAGCTTCAGAAAACAACGCAATCTCATCAAATTAATATGCTGCTGACAAGCCCTTTCCTCTACTAGCACGCCGCACGGCTTCAGCACTCCTGTCCGACAGAGATGCGTGTGCCAACAGTTAAAGCCCCGATGTAAAATGAATGAGACACAACCCTTCATAACCTTTGGTACTGAATACATGATTTTTTTTTAATCTGTTTTCTCTTAGTTTTCAGTTGTTTTATGGTGCCAAAAGCTCCCCCTCCACAGTGCTGTGGCGTGGCACAGTAAGGAGCTCCTCCATACAGCCCTTGACACAAAGCTTTTCATGGACTAGTATTTCAACAAACCAGTACCTGCCAGTCTTGAGAGTCCAACAATAACCCCGACTCTCAAAGTATATTCAAGGGGTCTGGAATTGCATTTGCTGCAGCACGGCAATACTATGTGCCCCAAGGAAAACAGCAACATCTCAAGTAAGACTCAACTTCTTGGGAGGCCGTGGATCAAACTGAATTTTACTAATTACTGTGGGTGGAAAGAGTAATATCTCCCACGACACCTGCTATTCACAAGGGAAAACATTGCTTCTTTTTTCCCCTCTCCATTCAATCAACACTGATTCTGGTATAAGCTGCCTTACAAATAGCTTATTTGGGTCCAGCTGCAATGCTTTGTCATTAAAAACATAACTGCTCACTGGATCAGAAGGGGAGGGCTTCACTTCTACGTCTTCCGCCATCCCCACGTCCCTCTTCCACACTGGAATATGCACGTGTCATTGCTTAACTTCTTAGGACCTCGATCAAGGCCTCCGGTACACCACTGTGACAATGCACACTGACATTATCAAGGGAGTTTAACTGCGATAACTTCAATTGCAAGGGCTACGCACAGCACCAGAAAGGCGTCTAGGATAGCTTACTGATATTGTTCTTTTCTTCTAGGAATGAAGAGTGGTGCTTTTGCACCTACTTTTTTGTTATTTCAAATAAGGCCACCCCATTCTCAGACATTCATTTCTCACAAATCCTTCACCTTAGCTGTTACTTGTGAAAGATGTGTATTAATCAACACCTGGGAGCATTATTAACAGCAGAAACATGACCAAAGTCACTTCACAGTGGTCATACAGCATTTTTTCCACAAACTCATACATTTCATTGCATGATGTGCAACCTCGCGTGTGTATGCATATGTGTGTGAGCAAGAATAAAATCAATACTCATTCCCAACGACGTCTTTTGAAAGCAAAGGCTGCTCTGACTGTGAAGGTTACTGCAAGAAGTTCTGATTTTACAGAGCACACCATGCTTGCGAGCCCCTGCAAACACAGTGCCAAGGTTAAAAAAAAGCCTTGGTGCCTGCTCTGTTACAACAGCTGGAAAGCAAAAGCAGAGCTCCCATTTTAACTGCACTTGCCTATTAGTTATTAATCTGCTTGTCCACAAAGACACGTGGGGAAAATGATGTATTAATACTAATCTGCCAGGATTACACTGGAATTATTAGAACTGGATGACGTCTTAATAAAAGGTCATTTCAGTAATAAGTAGGGCGAAGGGAAAAACCACCCTGCACAACTAAATGCCGAACGGCTGGATTAAGCTCTCCCAGCGCTATGATGAGGAGAACATGCAAATAAAAACATCCGAGCTGCTCTCAAACAGGAAATGAAAAACTGTAACATAACAAAAACATTTCCCAGAGCAGACATTCAGGCCCTCTGCCAGGTCTTTAAAAACGCTGTTAATAACGGTGCGGTAGCTGTTCAGTATGGAAGCAGCTGTGAAGAGAACGAATGGCATGCTACCGGAAAGCATGAAGATTAGCAAATTATTATTATTTAAAGAGAGAAATAATTTTGCTCGGAAAAATGTCCTGTCCACAGAAGCAAAAATCAAATGGCCCTTTTACACTTGCAGCTTGTCTTACATTAAGCAGAACAGGCAGCACTCCGCACGGCTTGCTAGGCCAGCTCTTCACAAACATTTTCTTCTTCAGACAAGTAAACAGGCATCTAACGAGATTTTCCAAGGTACTTCATTTTTGGGGTGCCAAGACACTTGTACCTTTGAAGGCTTCTCTCCATGGATGACAATAGCTTGCCACTTTGGAAATGAGTTCAATTCAACCATAAAAAAACCCCTCCTCTTAGTGGCTATCCCAGATCTTGTGAATCTCAGCTTCATGCCAGGCAATGGTATTTTATGAAATACTACTTCAGGAAACCAATGTTTCAACAACTTTTCCTAACATCAACTTCTCCACATACTTTACAGAATGTACTTAGACTATAAAACCCACCAGGGAAACAGAAAAAAAAAATCTAGTGAATTTTAAACCAAAGTAGATGCTGAAGGTAGCAGGAGATTTCTAACTTCTTAGCCTGCATTTTTTCCGTGATCTCAAGGAGATTAACAATAAGTGACATGAACACTGCTTCAGAAAGCAATGTTACATGGTGCAGACATCAGAGAAGGGACAGATTCTGCTTCACAGCAAACTGTTAGGTGGTAACTCCTGTCGGAGAAAATACCTGCTTTCCTGATGGGTCCTTTCAGTACCCGCCAGCCAGACACACAGTGCTGGTGGGACCCCTCAGGATAAACTATTTCTGAAGGACTAGAGCAGAACCTGCCTTCAAATGTTGTCTCTCTCATCACAGCACCCGGCCCAGGACAGCTCTGCCTCAAAGAGGCATCCAGGTGCTCTGTGCTAGAAGAGAATTCACACTCTTAGGAAAAATAAGAGTCTCCTGCATTTACGAATGTGGCCTGGTGGCTGCAATGACCTTCAGGTCAAAAAATGAATGATGTCATATTAAATGAGTTCATAGCCGGTGTGACACAGACAATCCCTTTGTGATAAAAACTCTTTTACAGCCCTGACCTTTTGGATTCATCTTCCCCATCCATTTAGATGGCGGCAGCAATAATCAACTGATACACTGAAGGCCGCGGTCTTTTTCTTACCTGTAATAACAATCTCTCATCGCCTATGACGGCAGCTTGGTTCCAATCAATCACTTCCGAGAACGGCAACTCCCATCCGTTGCTGAGCATAACCGGGACGCAGGCAGCCTGCACGCACACAGAGGCATCGCACTCGTTAGCGGGCACCCCACGATCAGGGCAATCCTCGAGTTCGCACCAACGTCACGACCGCTGTTTTCTGCGCAAGCTCTGAGCCAGCTCTCATGCAGGGGGGCAGGAGAGGCAACATGGCAAAGAGCGCCAGAAGCTAGAGGCCACAGGAGGGCAGCCCAAATTTTTACGGTTTTGCATTTTGTGCTTATTGATATTCATGGCAAGGTGGGGTTTGCATGGAGAGTGGCATTTGGAATCTGGTGCTTGTGCTACCAGACGAGAGCAGAACTGTTAAAATGCTGTAGATGTAACACTGGAGAATTTAATACAAAATGATGGCCTCCTCTGCTGCTCTGTGAACCATTCAGCAGGGAGCTAACTCCCTGAATTTTTATAATATGTTGCAAGACAATCCTATGGAAAAGATACACCATATTTAACTCCAAGCAGTTTTTCCACAAAGGAGTGAATTCCCCATCCTGCTTAGGGATTCTTATCAACACTCCAAACAGAGGCAACAGCACAAACACCATTCATCTGTCATCACCTGTCTACAAAAATAACAACCGCTTTCTGTCTTAAACAAACAAAAAGCATGCACATTTAGTACCTATTTTGTACCAGTGTGATCTGTTTAAATTATTTAATCTTTTACGAGTTGCACAAGTTCCTCTGCACAGCCAGCCAGTTTCTGAATATTCAGTAAATAGGGCAGTATTTCCGTACATAAATGATCGCCACTACGTTCTGGTCAGCTGGATCACAACATCAAATACAAACCAAAAGCCTCCTGACATGATGCAGGAACCTATAACTAGAGGATCTGAGTCAAGCCTGTGCTCTGGTTTAGTTTCTTTTGGATCAAGCCAAGCTTAAGTGCTCTGAATTTGGCCCAGACTGATGTCAGCCCCTCCTGTGCCTCCCAAAAGATGGTACAAAGTGGAACCTTTCAGATGGCTGTACCTTTCTCGGTAAGATGTATTACACACAGGATCTTAGACTGGCCAAGTCTCTGCATTACGGCAGTGCTTATAATGTGTAAAGAACTGTGATCTTCTGTAAGGAAATGACATTAGTGCATGAAAAAAAGCCAACCAGAAAACACTTAGCAGTGTATTTTCATATTTAAAATGTTCCACTAATGTGGATTACGTCTTTCAACATGCCCTGGAGCCAGACAGAAATTGGGAATTCATTATAATGAGCACATACTGCTGGTAGCCTGCTAGGAAAATCCTCAATGCCTGCACTTTATCATCATCAACCCAGAACCTTCAAGTTCTGCACAGCAAGGTACACTCCTCGTTTTCTTCTCTTGAGACAACGTACGACTTGTGGCCCAGCCGAGAAAAAAGCTGAGCAGTGCTCTTCATAAGTATCTGAAGTGACTCGCCATCGCAAATAAGCCAGTCCCACCTCCTCCTCCGAAGAGGCTGGAGAGGGAACAGCACTTTGCAGGCTATTAATCTTCTCCTGAGTGGGCACAAATAGGTAAGTGACAGTCCAGAACCTGGATCTCAAATGTGACAGTAGGTGTGGGGTTCAGCGGTTAAACCTGTGTCCAGTGCATCTGAGATGCTCTGGGGTATCCAAGAGACGCATCCAAGGCTGGCAGACATGATGCAAGACCTACTGGAGACCTTCTGGAGAAGCAGCAGAAAGCCAGAAGGGTACCCCTGGGCTTCTAAAATGACATTATACATCTCCACTCAGTACCTGAATCCTGCTCTGCATTGTGGTAAACAATGCTCTTTAATAGTGGCTGGGACACTTTGTGGTTGACGAAGAATAGTGATGTGATATTATTCATTAACAGCTTTCCTGCCAATGCTGGGACGCTTCCCAAATGGCAAAAGGACACCCGGAGGCAGGATTCTGTCAGGTGACCTCATCCGCCACCTGACACCAAGCAGCGCCTCAGCCTCCCCTTCCCTCCGCTCCAGCCCCCGCGAAATCCAGATGCCAGTCCAAAGGGGAGCTGAGCATCTCCCGGGATGCTCTGCATGGCTGACTGAAGATCCGGGACCCCAGGGCTGAGCTGACGCTTGCCAAAGAAAAAGGTCACGCTGACTGCAGCCAGAGTAGGTCAGTGTCAGGCTTGATGACAGTGCAACCTGAGCCCCACTGCCACAGTGACTCAGGAGCCCCTCTGCATTGCTCCCTGCTGCTGGCCAACACCAAGGAAGGGAGACCATTAACCAAAATGTTTTCTAAAAGGTGAAGGAGATTCAGGTGCTGTCCCAGACATGCCGCGAGCTCCCTGACATCAGCCTATATCCACCTTCATGTGAAGCTCCCATCTGGAACTTTACAACCTCCAGGCCACCTTCTGCACGTTCAGCAAGCACCATCTCAAGACAGGCAACGCACAAGCAGGTTGGTTTTGGCAGAGTGAAAACAAAAAGCTATTTCTACTGCCCAAGGGCTTACTCGTAGAGGCCAGCGTCTCCCACGGGAAGTCTCCCAGCTTGACAAAATGCTGCTCTAAACTGGTCCAACCTCTCAGCCCCACCACATCCCGGGAAACCTCTCTCCTGTAGGTAACGCAATTCAACCTTCAGATGGGCTCAGTGCTCAGCTCCTCCTGGGAAGAAGCTGCCAATTGCTCCAGAAGTATGAATAGAGGCTTTCGCGAAGTGGATTACTGTCCACTAGGGAAATGAAACACATTTCTCTCCTCCCTGCCTCCTTGTTATTGCACGCTGAATTGCAGCCAGCGTAGCCGATGCTTTAAACTGCAGCTCTTACCTGCAAGGCTTCCAGAAACCTGAACGAGCCAAGCCTGCGGCCACGGGGAACCAGACAGAAAGTGGCATTGTGCAGCATTTCACGGTAATCATACCTAACAACAACAGGGGAGAAAAGAGAAAATTCAATTAGTGGTGAGTCCTAGAGTAACTGGGCGTGAAAATGCAAACAGCTGTTGAGACACATCTGGATAAAATCACCCGCAAGCAGGGCCGCTCACCACCAGGTTCACTAGCTCCCTCCGTGCACGCCTCTGTCAGCCAGCACCCCGGCTCCTTTCTGTTCATCCTCAGGAGCAACCACCATGGGAGAGAGCAGGGGAGAGTGGGCATGGAACTGAGGAGCAATGAACTAATTTGGCCTTTGCAATAATCAGTTGTTTCTATATGAACAGGCGTGCCTGAGTTCCAACAACAAACTTGTATTACATGTTTTGGTACCCAAAGCATTGTAGCAGCACTTCTGCGACCCTGATTTCTATTCAGACTTAGTCAAAGTCACGCACAACTGGTTTGCACAAAGCAAAAATTCAAGCTGTGCCAAAGAAATCCACCCCGATCGCGTAGGTGCTGCAACAGGGATGGGGGGTTACAGCGACTCGCTTGGTGGTTACTGTCAAGTGTGGTGAGAGGGATAAACTGCCAAATTTTGGCAATTAACCACGTAGCTGCAACGACCCCTGCTCCTCCGAATTAAAACTTTAAGTGCTTATACACACTCCTGGGCTTTTTTCCGATTCCATCAATCACCTCAAAACCATTTACCAAAAACACACATCAAACCCTAACAGCTTCCAGCCCGTTATTAGCTAATTGTGCTTCTGGCAAACCCACGGAACGGCATCGACCTCGTCCGAGACAAAAGGATCCAGACTAAACACCCTCCACTCTCCAGAGTGTCCTGGCCTCTGCGGGCAGATGTTCTTTTGACAGCAACTCATGGCACTCCAATCTGCTAGCACTAATAATCTAATTTAACCGCAGCCTGCAGACAGAGCAATTTTTTTTGGAAGTGTGTATATGTATGTACATATGCATATGAATATTCTTTATATATAAAAATGTCCGGATCTACGTTTGTATTCTCACACAGGCCAGACAGACGGGAGTAAGCCAATTTTCAGTTATAAGCTCCGTCTTTAGGAAGAGACATCTTGCAAAGGCCCATTTGCTTAAACAAGCGTGTACAGCTAATTTGCACAAGAAAAGGTCACTGTGAATGGATTAAGATTATCTCCACTGAGAGTAAAATAAAAACCCTCGTTGCATTAATTAAAACTACAAAACAGACTCCAAAGTACATTTAAAAAAAAAATCATCTCTCAACTTTGGTTAAAATACATATATACGTATCCATCAGAGCAGCAGCAGTTTCTTTTTCTCCGTGTGGGATATTGATTGGCAGCCATGTCCCAGCTCACCAACCAACAGTGACACAGCACACAGGGGAAAACATTAGGAAACTGGAATACCAAAAAAATAAAAAAAATTGCCATTTTTAAGCATTCCTTTTTTAAATATCGAGACGTCTGAGGCTCATCACTTTCACCCTGTATTTTATGACACAAAATGTTAATAAATACCAAAAATAGAATACCCTGCAGGGCTAGAATACGCCAGTCAGAAGTACCCCATCATTAGCTAGCTAAAAATGTAAAATCCTGTTAATATCCTGGAATGCAACAATATCCACAAAACGTTGGTGGCAGAACCAGAACACAAAGAAACGCAGAGAACGAGGCCAGTGCAAGCGAGCCCACCACATCCCACCAACGTCTTCTATTGGGTACCTTTTCCTTCATATCTAATTTGCTGATGTAAGGATAGATTTATGCAGGATAAAAAAAAAGAAAAGGATTTTGTTGACTATTTCCCACCTGGAAAACAGTTAGCGTCTTGCTCCCATTCGTGAGTTTTAAAGCCTAACGAGTGATTTATTGCTGAGCTCTGGACTAGCACGGTCCATGGTCATCAAGCAATTCATCTACATCACACGGACACAGACAGCCTCATCCTAACCTTGATGTATGGGCACAAAATTTCCACTCACTTCAAGCAGAACCCGCAAATACAACAGGAGCAGACCCGGACTGAAGCAATATCCACTGAGAGCTGCTGCAGCGAATGAACTACAGCAGAGGTTCTTCTCAGGAGCCAATTTCTCTGCAATTTCAACCCAAATGTTTTAAGGTGACTCGATAAGATCTTTGAGTGCAGTGCTAAGGGACTGGTTTCCCGTTTAATCCCCCTCAGCGACCATTCCAGGATCAAATATCTATTTGAAATCCTGAAACACAAGGTGCTGATTCTACTCCTACTAGCTGGTGGGTAGCACGCCAAGCAACGGGGGCACCCTGCCTTAGCTGAAAGACAGAGAATAGCCCAGTATGTTTAAATACAAATTCGGAAATGCCTTTCACACAACACTTGCAGCCAGCCACAAATGCATAAACACCTCTGCCGAGCTGCAAGCGTGGCTTTGTCATCTGAAGCGCTGCTTATGGAGGACATCGGTTACATGTACCAAACAGCGCTTCGGAGTCAAGCTTGCAGCAGAGACCATTTCACGTTTTTCTCACACTGCCAGGCAGCATTTGGAGGAGACCTTGACCACGAAAGCGTCACCTGGTGAATGAAGCCCCAGCCCACAGCTCATGGTAGGGGCAGAAGGCGACAGGGCAACCCTCCTCCCCATTCAGCCCCACAGGAACGATGCATGCAGCAGGTTTGAGCTTTGCCAGTGTTTTGTCAGGGAGGGAAAATTGCGACTGGCATTTTTGTTCACACAGGAAGCATACACGTCTCACCTGAAGGCATCTCTGCACATCCCTTCATTCTGACTTGAAAGGCTTTCAGTGAAGTCAGTGAGATAATCTCTATGATTAAAGGTAGGTATCTGAATTAAATCATAGAATCATAGATTGGAAAAGACCTCCAAGATCATCAAGTCCAACCATCAACCCAACACCACCATGCCTGCTAAGCCATGTCCCCAAGTGCCACATCTTTTTTTGAACGCCTCCAGGGATGATGACTCCACCACTGCCCTGGGCATCCTGTTCCAATGCCTGACCACTCTTGCAGTAAAGAAATTTTTCCTAATATCCAATCTAAACCTCCCCTGACACAACTCGAGGCCATTGCCTCTCGTCCTATCGCTAGTTACCTGGGAGAAGAGATCAACACCCGCCTCACTACAACCTCCTTTCAGGTAGTTGTAGAGAGCAACAAGGTCCCCCCTGTGCCTCCTGTTCTCCAGACTAAACACCCCCAGCTCCCTCAGCCGCTCCTTGTAAGACCTGTGCTCTAAACTTGTCCAGGAGCGAAATTGGAGCTGGCACAGACACCCAGGAACACCCTCTCAGCTACAGCAGGACACTTGTACTTTAAGTACTGGTCTGGCATCTATTGCAGATACCAGTATCACATCAACGATGGGCTTGATTTCCCTGCCATCTTCACTGACTAATCTCAACAAGACCTCAGGGAGGCAATGAAGTATTATAACCCCACTTGCAACTGGCAGAGAGGCCTCAAGTTACAGAGAAAATAGTCGAGTGTTTAGCAGAGGTTCTTCCAGAGCCTCCTCCTCTTCTTCTCCCCTGGCAATGGGGGTTATATCTGTTTTCAGAAATACCTATTTCCATCAGCCAGTAACGTTTGAAGACAGCAGGGAGATTCGTTATGGTCTTCCAGCTTGCATAGCTGTGGTTTCTGCAAACCCGATGCTGCCAGCCTGTGGGGAGGACAGCTCGGCGTTACCTGCCCATCCAGACGCTCTGGTTTTACCCGGCTACAGAGGTTTTTCAGGCTCCACTTGCCGCTGAGGAATTGGAGCGAAGACCAGCACTGTGGGGCACTGCGCGGGCGCTGGCCGGGCACTGCTTCCTCGCCTGTGCTGCTTCGGTGTGGCTTTGCTGCTGGTGCTCTCCTTTTCGTTACTGCGGGCAGGGACCCTTCCTGGGCACTTACTGTAGGGAAGCTTAGAGAGGAGTCCTCTGCTTTGCTTGGAGGGTATTTATTTCCAGAAAGCTCCTGGTTTCCACGTCACTTGACTGCTGGGGAGAGGGGGCACATGCTTTCTGCTCATATTCCTGTATTCCTTCATTCCACACGCTCGCATGGAGGTAACATTTTATTGCCAATTTTAGGGTCGGCTTGGCCTGAGCCTCAGCTGCATCGTTCAAACATGTTAAAATCCAAAACGCATATGCCTTTAAAATGACAGTTGGAGCTTTAAAACTAAAATAGCTACAGATTTAACCCAAAGCTGGCATCCGTCTGTAAGGTTCAGCAGTGTCTTTTATTAACTTTCAGGCTTCCTTCCATAATGATTAAGTGCACCATGTTCACAGCTAATACCTTTTTTAGGCAGCATAAACAAATAGCTCTATTTGTAATCAATTCTAATTTATTCACACTTTAATTGAAATATCCCCTCCCTGCTACCACCCATAGCTGAGACAACATGTTCGGCCCCATCTATCACGCAGGTGTAAACACTGCAGTGCCGTGTGGGCAATTATCCAAGGGAGAAACGCTGCTCAGCCAAATGCTCTTACCACTTTACCTTCTTGATCCAACCCATTGCTCCTGTCTTTCCCCATCCCCCCCTTTTTTTTTCCTTCTGATGTGCTGACCTTGTCAGTCAGCACGTGGATTAGAGGGCTGCTTGGGATTCCTGGTCCACCATTATCCCAAGGAGCCCGGGCAGGCTGCAGAGGCTCTGCAGTGACTAATCAGCCATGCCACACATTCCTTCTTACAGCTTAAGCATTTCCCCATGTCACTACACTTAACAGATTATAAACTAGCCTGGGAAACATTCTTATAACCCATTTTAATATAAACTATTTTTTCCCAAAGCCACATCATCATAACTATTGACTGAAGTGAGGTCTAAAAGGACGTCAGGCTGTTCACACCAGCAGATACATCCGGCCACGTAGATGTAATGACTGTCATACTTTATCCAGCTATATGTCACCTGTCATGTAGGAATCGCAAAGCACTGTATGCACTTTCTTATCTAATCTTCTGAACACTGATACAGGATACCACCATCACTCCCATTTCATAGATGGAAAACCCGAGATGCAGAGGACTGGTGGCTGCTCCAGCATTTCCAGACCCTGGGAATGCTAACTCCAGCGTCCTCACCCGCCTCGCTCCTCTCCAGCAATACAGCACTCACCAACAGCCAGCTGTATGTGATGGCTATCAACATTCAGCTGGAAACACAGGAGCAGAACCCACACCAAACACAACGGGTTTAACCCAGCAGTACATATTTTAACAGCGCCACACAAAATCCATCTCTTGAAAGACGCTGGAGCTCATCTTTGGCAGGAAGCATCAGCACACACTGCTGTAGATGTCAGATGGGACTAGAGCTGTTTTTCTCTTTCCCGAGCCAAAAACTGCCATGGCACTTAACCAACTATGTCCAGGGCTCCCTTCCTGAATCTGCAAGCCTACGAACACACGTTGCATCTTCCAAAATTCTCTGCATTAGTTCAAGTGCTACAACAAAGACAGATCTCAAACATCTAAAACGCAAGGCTAAATGGTGGACTGTTTCCCAGTTTTCCAGTATACTCAGTTTCAGCTATGAACCCATCGGCCAGTTTTCCGTGTGTGAATGCTTAACGCAGACGGCTCGGAACTATTGGCTGGAGAGCCTGAAGAGAAACCCACTTTGTCACACAGCGCGTCTCGTTGCTTGGTTTCCATCAAGGTATGCTGGCTTTTAAATAAACCGTCAAGTAAAACTTGGCTTTGGAAACACCAGATGAGAAACGGTCTTTGTAGCAAAGCTGACAGCTCAGCTGCGCGTCAGACAGGGAGCTGCCCAAGACCGGGCTCGGAAGGCTAACGCGTCCTGCTTGCAAGGGTGCCGCTGCCGCGAACTGCTTGCTTTCGGATTTACGGCTGCGCGACACTTTGGGGTGATCTGAATGCCAGCTAACAGCCTACTGGCGGAGAGTTCACCTCCCTCTCCACAAGCGCTGGTTCTGGAACTAGAAAGTTTGGAGGTGCAAAAACATAATTGGAAAACTTTTTTTTTCCCCCTGCTTAAAGGGCTAATTGATTTCACAGGTGTTTAATTATCATTTGCTGTGAGATAATACCTTGTAGTGCCATAAAAAATGGATTTAATTTTCGAGTGCTTGCAAAACCATTGCCAAAGCCAAGTTAGAGCTAAAGCTAGATAATTATTCTATAAATCAAACACACTGCCTCCTTTCTTTGAAATTTTTAATACTTGGCTATAATGACATCTGACGACCTTGAAACTAACATAAAAAGGATTTTCTTGCCAAGTGCTGAAAGGCAGCCATTGGAGTATTTCTTTCTGCCTGGTTCATTACAGCAGCCGCCGCTGCCGGGCTGCCCTGGCTGCAGGACTCCGAGGGGAGCTCCGGCGTAAGCGCAACAGCAGCGCGTGTGAGCAGTGATTTCGGCACACAGGTAACGGCCGAGGACGGGGATGAGCATGAGCCCAATCTGAAAATGCTGCTAAATTAATGAAAAACCTGCATGATTCTTCTAGGCCTGGCAACAGAAATGAAACTCTGCAAATATTCAACTGCATTCAAATAGACAACCAAATTCAAGGTACAACTGTTTTCTTGTTTTCATGCCAGCATCTTTTAGTTCAGAAGGTTGGATTAATGAATAAAAACAGGGAAGTAGAGCTTTCGCTTTAGTGTACTGGGAAAGGAACTTTGTTACAGTTAAGATGGCCAGGAACTGTTGAAATTTAAATCATATTTAAAGTCTTCAGCGACACCATGGTTGGATTCAGTTCACTTTGATGTTATACACAGAGACATTTGGATACACAAGCCGTTAAAGTCAACGTACATTGCAACAAATAAAGATGTTTTAACGATTTTTGTCGAAATATTTACACAGAATGCCCTGTAAACAAAGCAGGCACAACATTCGGACTGACAAACACTATTCAACCGGCTCCCAGTGCGGCGGTTACACCTCCTACAACAAGCAGGCTCATACAGTAGCAAAAGTGGTCTCACCAGCATCATCTGATGCTTAAAGATAGTGGCCTATTTAACAAGTGTGCCAGCGAGGGTTCGTCAGTCGCGTGTCAGTGGCAAAGCTTGCTGAGATGCCTCTCTAGGCAGTGTCATGCCCCGGTTGCCAGCAACCTGCTAACAGCACCGTGCAGCGCTTCTTCTAAAGCCAAACGCTGGCTCCCAGGCTTTGAAGTCCTCCAAGAGCACCTGTTTCGCAGCAGCACCTCGCTGTGCTGGCAGCAGGAAAACTCACAACGCGCCTAAATAAGAAAAGTCCGTGAGGAAGCAAACACATCGCTCGCTTGTGTCTTCCAAGGAATGTAAACGGAGCACCACATCTTGTGAATCCAGTACCCACTAGGCGGGTGGGGAAGCACCAGAGACGCCGAGGCTCGCCTGCGCGGATGCACGCACGGGAACACACAGGCACACAGCCACCGGGTAAGATTTTATGTGGACCCACCTCCCCCGATACCCTCTCTGAAGTGACACAAATGTGTATGAATCCTCTCTGCCTGAAATGTGCCTGTCTGGCACTTCTTGCCCAGCAAGCTGCTGGACCTCTACAAGGTAAAGATAAGACCAACCTGTTAAGATGATCTAGTGGTTCAGGCAGCTCTTTCTAACAGGATTCTTCTAACAATAAATGACGCCGACACTTTGCATCATTATGGTACCTCCACCTTGCCATCTTCTGGAGATCACAAACTCCTTTTTGAATATTTTAATATAAAGAATTTCAGCCTGCCGGCAGGAGAACAAAGCAGCATCTCTGTGCCACTGAGCTGGAAACCGCCACACAGCCTGAACTTGGGCTTCATCTACTCAGCCTTGTTCCCCAGTACTCTACACAGAAAAATGCAGGAGTTGAAAGTAATATCTAACTCTTGACACTGTGCTTTGGCATTTCAACAGAGAACTAATATTCTGGGCTGCATCCAAAGCAGCATCAGCAGCAGGTTAAGGGAGGTGATTCTGCCCCTCTGCTCTGCTCTGGTGAGACTTCACCTGGAGTCCTGCGTCCAGCTCTGGAGCCCCCAGCACAAGCAGGACATGGAGCTGTTGGAGCGGGTCCAGAAGAAGGACACAAAAATGCTCAAAGGGCTGGAGCACCTCTCCTGTGAGGAAAGGCTGAGAGTTGGGGCTGTTCAGCCTGGAGAAGAGAAGGCTGCGGGGAGACCTTACAGCAGCCTTTCAACATAAAAAGGGGGCTTCCAAGAAAGATGGAAAAAGATGTTTTACCAGGGCCTGCAGTGACAGGACCAAGGTAACGCTTTTAAACTAAAATAAGGTAGCTTCAGACTAAATATAAAGAAGAAATGCTTTACTGTGATGGTGGTGAGGCCCTGGCAGAGGTTGCCCAGAGAAGCTGTGGATGCCCCATCCCTGTCAGTGCTCAAGGCCAGGTTGGACGGGGCTTTGAGCAACCTGGTCTGGTGGAAGATGTCCCTGCCTGTGGCACAGGGGTTGGACTAAGTGATCTCTAAGGTTTCGTCCAACTCAAACCATTCTGTGACTCTATTATTCTAATTTTTAAAATCAGGGATATTGTATTCTGTCCTTCACAGAGTGACTTCATGCGGACTCTAGCCTTCTCTCAGCAGTGAAGCAGTGTCAGACACTTGTCCTAAACAGCCCCATCTGGTCCCATTAATCGACCTCACATGCTGTGACAGTCCAGCTGCGAACATCATTGGGGTAATTTCCCACTGTAAAGCCAGCTTTCTTACTGATTTATTCTCTAACTTTTTTTTTTTTTTTTTTTAAAAAAAAGCCCACTACTGGAATTTCAGTTCTCAAAGCATCAGTTTGGATTAAAGACCCAAACAAAGAAAAATCCATACTGCATTTTCTGAACAAAGAAACAGCTCTTAGCTCATCGGCCATCCACCCTGATTTCGAGATTACAGGACATACCTGAAAGCCTCAGAGTGCAGAGAAATAAGAGACTTCTTATGAGATCTCTCACCTGTCAACACCTGCTGGCTCTGAAGCCAATGATTCCCTCCTGCCTGTCAAAAAAAAAAGGCCTCCAAATATTTCTTAATTATTTTTAAATAGCTTTTTATTGAAAACTTGAGGTTAAAAAACACTGAGAATGATCAGTTTTCTAGAGTTTCCTGCTTCAGTACCTGGGGCTACTGAATGTTTCAACTAACCTAGAACGAGAAATTGTTGGTTACAAGCCCTGGATGGTAAAATATGCATAAAAGCAGTGCTCTGCACCCGTTCATGCCACAGTCCAATAACTGGACCCAGCAGAGTCCAGAGAACACCGTTCTCTCCATCAAGCTGCCTGTAGGACTGGGACTTCAGCAGAATAGTGGAGAAAGTACAAACCCCTGAAGATTGAATTAGAAGGGGGTATCGTTTCTATTCTTGCTTTGAATGTCTGGCTGAGCTCTTTACCAAACGATTTAGAATAGTCCTTACGAAGCTTATCATTTTCTATTCAGCTCCACAGATTTTCCCATTACGGCTATCGAGCTCCTAAGTGGCTTGTTGGCATCTCTAAAAGTTATTGTCCTCCAGACGCAACATCTAAAAATGGAAAGCAAAGATGATGTGCAATACTGGCTCTAATTATGCAGGAGTTCATTTCTATGAATGACTGGATTCACTTAAAAAAAAAAGAGAGGGACTGTACACAGGAACTGCTGTCAGAGCCCCATGCTGTCTAGGCATGCTGACCCAAAATGTGACCATGCTTGGAGGAAAAATGAGTTCAGCAAATCCATGGAACAATTTTGACTGAAATTGAGAAGTGATTTATTTTTACTCATAAGAAGTCAGCTGCAGCTTAGTCCCCAAGGGCGGTAACACCACCACTTAACTAGATACTTCAGTATTTTGGTTGTTTATTAGTTCTCACATTTGCCTTCATCTCAGGATCTCAAAGTATTTTCTTCCTCCTTTCTACAAATGAGACAAAGCTACCTAAAAAAAACACGTAGGACACAAAGTAGGGTGGAAAAAAAAGAACCCTAATTCTGTGTATTTTGATTTAGTAGCACTGAACTTTAGGGTTAAATCCCAGCGCTGTTACAGTCCAGGGTGGGTTTCCACCGACTGACAGCACGTGCTGATCTTCTGGACTTCATGAGGACTAACTTCTGCAATAAAGCAGTGCAGGAGTGTAAACTATGGAAGGGCAGGAAACGCCACAAATTTTTTCCCTATTGCACCCAACAGTGACTATTAAAATAATTTCCATTTTCTAAGAGAGAAAAGAGAGGAGACACCAGGAAGAAACATGAAAATGTTCTGATAATTGTTTTTCGGTGATGCCTCCCGTTCCCATCCTCAGTTTTGTTAACACAAGGCTAAATCAGGCCACCCCATGTGCAGTTCGAGAGCTAGGACTGTGCTTCGCAGAGTGGCCAGGTAAAACGGGATCTGTCACTCCGCAGATCTCCTCCTTCTCTGTGCTCGCTCACTTCTGCTGACTAAAGTAAAATCAAGGTTTTGTATTATTTGCTCTTCTCAGCAAAAAGGCAGCTAGAACAAGAGCACGGCTCCTCTGCATTTCTGCATCACCAAGTCCCCTCCGGAGCTGGACGCTCCTCTCCTCCTGAGACAGAGGAAAACACGAACCGCATGCCATTAAGCCTAAGTTTAGAATTGTAGCTGGCTTTTGTTAGGTGTTTTTTACCTTTTATAGGGTTGTTTAGGCCACTCCAGTGGTCTTCAATTGACCTTACACCAGATCAGGGTGACCATACTCCACTCAGTAGGGCTGGAGAGAGTCTTACCCACTATCAACAGGACAAGGGGTAATGGTTTCAAACTGAAAGAGGGTAGATTAAGATTGGATATATGGAAGAAATTTGTTACAATGAGGGTAGAGAAACACTGGACCAGGTTGCCCGGAGAGGTGGTAGATGCCCCATCCCTAGAAACATTCCAGGTCAGGTTGGACGGGGCTCTGAGCAACCTGATCGAGATGAAGATGTCCCTGTTCCCTGCAGGGTGGGTCGGACTAGATGAGCTTTAAAAGTGCCTTCCAACCCAAACTATTCTATGATTCTGTGATAAGGAAAAAATCTTTTACGCTGAGGGTAGTGAGACACTGGAACAGATTTCCCGGAGAAGTTGTGGATGTCACTTCACTGGAAGTGTTCAAGGTCAGGTTGGTTGGGGCTTTCAGCAACCTGGATTATTGAAAGATGTCCCTGCCCACAGCAAGGGATTTGGACTGGATGATCTTTGAAGGTCCCTTCCAACCCAAACCTTTCTATGGTTCTACGATTGCCCATGGTGGCACATGGGACTTTCAGGTCCCAGCCTGAGCATGCAAACTTGCTGACTAAAAAACCCCACAAGCACAACTGCATCCATGCATACTTACATGTACACATTTCCGCACTATTTACAAAAGACTTTCATCTGGAAACCACTGATGCGTGCACACATTCTACTTCTCTTGCCTGACCCTGCCCTGACACACAAAGAACCTCATACATGATTTCTGCAAAATTACTTTTTCAAAAATCAAGGCCCATTTTGTGAACAAAGTTAGAGGAACAACCAACCAAAGCAAACTGAAAACCCCATTTGGAGGGAGAGCTCTTCTCGATCATGCAAAGCCGGTGTTTTGAAAACCAGTCTGCAAATTCAAGTGCCAAACACTATCTAAACCAGGCCATATCGCAATTCTGAGCACCACTTTTCATTTTACTCCTAGGAGTCCCAGGGAAACCACATACCTGCCGATGGTGAATGCCTGACTGCTCGCACCTGTAGCCCCAGAGCATCACCGCAGTGTCAGGCGTCTGAGCTATGTCGGGACCAGTCCGAAGAGATGCAGATGGTGTTTCTTGGTCCCTACTGACGCCCACTCCTGCTCCCAGCGCTCAGCACCACACAGAATCATCTGTTTCGCTTTTCTAGCATTCCTGCCCCACTGGGCAGTGTCTGCCTGAACGTGCTATGCCTGTTTGTGAGCTAATACATTATTTACACAAACTATTCAGGCATAGCAGCAAGGGTATAAAACATTTATCAACAAAGGGACCAGTTTGTCATTTTAAAATAATTATGTTTCTTTAAAGAAACCAACAAATTCAGTTGTCTCAATTATTTGATTGAGCAGGCTTGAAAGGACTCTCTCTTTTGGAAGGAGGAGTCTGCACTCCAAATAAAACTTTAACCATGAGAAATTTTATACTTCAGCATGGAAATCTCAAGCACGCAGGTTTCACAGCCAGAACCCTAACACGAAGCACAGGTCAGGTTAGGTGCATGCCAGCGGGTTCTCCTGTGATCTGCCAGACACTGAAACACCTCGAACAAACTGTGGGGTTGCAGGGCAGGGAACTCACAAGTGTATTTGCAATTCTGCTCTGCTGTCAGTAGCTGGAGCACACCCACACCACGCTTACACCAGGGAGCAGCTCTACCAGACCCAGCCCTGGTGAGATACAGCGTGGCATCTCCTCCAGCCCTGCTGGGAAGCGTGCAGGGACAGCCTGGCATTGCCTGGCAGAAAAAGCACTTTGTTCTTTCCCTGCTCCCTGCCCTGCACTGCTTTTTTACTCCTCCTCCAGCAATCCAGGCGTGAGGGCAAACAGAAAGGGAAAGGCTTCGGCATGCAGGTGCTCAGGTCAGAGAGAGACCTGCAATCTGGTGACAGGATTGCCAAGGAAAACATCACTGTCCAGACAAAAGGGTTTACGAGGGGATGCCGTCAGCGATCAGCATAGTCGGAGCAACAACAGCTCCTCAGCTAAGTGCTAACAGCCAACACATGGAGGGGAACGATGCTGACTGTAAGAGAGGCCATGCGATGACGCCGTGCAACATGCAGCTGCGCTTCTTTTTCACACAAGTGTGTTAATTTTGATATTAGTTTTAAAATATTAAATATTTGTTTTGAACCTTCCAATGATAAGCACAGAGCAGGTACAAAGAAAGCCGTAAAAGGGGCTCCGGTACCAGGGTAACTTCAGCTTCCTACCTCTTACAAACCCTACTGCAGCACCCTGTGCTGCCGGGAGAACAGACTGCACAGTTCCCAGCTGAGTCTGGGTTTTGTGTGCCATGTCCCCAAAGGGTATAAACGAGACCGGGAGCTCTCTCTGCAAACTTCCGAGCAGCTGCTCTCCCCTAGCTTCCTCTCTCAGACTCCAGATGGGCTGTGATACAGGCATTTTCCTACAGCAGAGCCTCAAATCACGTGTTAGAGGTGTCAGCAATTTCTGCCAACATCAGAGGCTAAAAAGGTGCAGACCTGGAGCAGGTTTTTCGGAGCGTCTTCATGCAGAGCAGACATCTTTTACACACTATTTAAGAGACTATAAAACACAGTAAACCAAAATCCTGTGTAACGCTTTACATCTGAAACAAGACTTTTTACCTTAGAAAGGAGCAATTCTCTAAAGGATTAGAGGGTCACTGTGGACAAGCAGCTCAAGGCTGTTACAGAAGAGCAAATAAATCCTTAGACACATCAACCACGTTGTATACACAGAGAAGAAATTGCCCCTGTGTACCCAGAGTTGGCAAGGCAGGTACAAGAAAACACCCAGTGCTAATATCCCCACATTTTAGAAAGATGCTGAATAATTGAAGACAGAGAAAAGGGACAGAAAAGTTATTTAAGGGACTGTAGTAAATGCCCTTCTGAGAGAGACTTAAAGACCTCAGCTTGTTCGGTTTATCAGACAGAAGAGGAAGAAGTGGCTTGATTACAGCACATAAGTGGCTCTACAGGGAGAAAAAGAAAAGGAACTGAGAGTTTTTCAACCTGCTGAAAAAGGGCACAACAACAATCAAGAGGTGGAAGTTAAAAGCGAAACAAACATCAATAGAAATCTGTAGGAATGCCCTGGCACTGAAGGCATTTTGACCACTGAACCAACCTGCCACACGAGATGGCGGCTCCGCCGTTCGGGGGTCTCTTGCGATCGGCAGCGGGCGCTTTGCCGGGGGATATGCTGTAACGCATCCCCGTCTACTGGATGCAGCGCAGGGGTAAAGCGGGTGACATAGAACGGGCTGCAGCACGCAGGAGATCAGACGGAGTAATCGCTTGATCCATCTGGCCTTCCACTTTCTGTAAAAGCTGCTAGTTTCTGGTGCTTTCTGATAATCCTGAGCACAAAATCTCTACCTCCAATATTCCATCATGCAAACTCCATCCAATTAGATTAGTACTGAAATGCACGGGGACACTACAAGGGACGGTATCTTCTGATAAGCAACCCACGGCACTAGTTAGATCGCTTTACTAGAGTTACAATAAATTCTGTAAGATTAAACAATAAGACTACACTCCTAACAAAGAACCTTCAGGATTTTTGCTATTTCAGACCAACACATTCAAATTCCTCAAGAATTATTTATCTGATGAATGGGACCGTCTAAAAAGTACCTACTGTTGTACAGAGATCAGTATTGTATTTCTATAGACCTCAGTTGGTTTCAGTCCTATAAAACTCTTCATAACACTCTTCCACAAGAATGATCATCCCGATCAAAGTACCAAGTAAAAAGGTTCACTCTCTGATTACGGTTCTGACAAACCTAATGGAAGCATCCATAAATCAGCAGCGAAGAAGGAGGAAAAAAACCTAAGCCAACAAATTATTATGTCTAGGTGGAAACTTGAAAATGATCTTTTCTAATGGATTAGCAAAACTCTCCTGAGTTCATCTGCAGATACTGGAAATATGAACGGATAAAACTGGAAGCCTAGGGGTAAGCAAAGTCATTACCAAGACTGCATTTTCCTTACACGGAATATTTTGCCTTCTCTTCCCTCCACCTGTCAAAGGTCTATGGTCTCTGTCTAGTAACGCAGCCAGTTTTTCCATGAAACGTACCAAGTCCTCTACAATTTCGCTGGCAACATCAGTGTTTACTATCTTCTGCAGTGAGCAGTCCTGTTTAAAACTAGTTTCTCATCACGCATTAATCTTCTGGTATGGGAGGTTTGCAGAAACGGAGACAGAATGAGAAATAAATTTGAAGGCAGCTCCTTGCCTGTTTTATTGTCCCCCAGGTTAGTCTGCGTTCAGAGGGGAGGAAGGTCTGAGCGCTGCAGTCACACCTCACAAATACAGTTTTCTTGGTTTATACCTTCCTCTGCTTTGGGTTTTCTTGCTCTGCTGAGTAAATATATCTTCAGCAGAAACCCGACCAGCCGAGGAGATGTGCGGTTTGTGCCTTGCCCACACCTTGGCATCTCGAGCTAGCTAGCTGTGGTTTCCACAGGTGTCTCCCAGCTCCCCTCAGCCGGCACCGAGAGCAGCCTCGGACCTCGCCTCGCTCACCACGAGAGCCAGCATCGCTCACCCCTTCTCCTGTTTCGGCCTGACAGGTTCAGCGTGGTTCTGCAGCGACCTTTTCCGTGGAGTTTTGAAGGATAACATAACTGCTGCCTCAGCAGATTCCCCGAGAAATTCATGAGAGAGCTTTCAGCTCTGGTTTTGTGAGGAATTTGGAAAAAATTAAGCCTTTAAAGTGACACACGACCTTACTGTCTGTCCCAGCACTGCCACAAATGTCAAAAGCCTCGGCAAACACTGCTTGAATGAGAGATTTCACAAAAGCCCCATAGAGAAGTTATGGCAGATGATGTTAACCCATTATTCTGCGAATTTTATAACAGCTGGTAATTTTTAGGTCTCTCCTCAACCCCCAGACTCCTGACAATGTGCAAATTCATTTTGCCCAAGGACACCAGCACACAGTTTCTAAATCACTGCGTTTAGATGAATGTTGTGGAGACATGTCCATGTCCATCCTCTGTAGCTGTTTAAATTCACCACAGCTGCAAACTAGCAGCCTCTCAGCCTCGGGTCTTACAGCACCTACACTCCTACTCCTCTGCAGGAACAGAACTAATCCGCACGGGCTGCGCGTGGCGGGCAGGGCAGCTGCGGCTGGACCGGAGGATACGCGGCTCCACAGCGTCCCAGGTGCCGTGGCGCAGTGCTGCTTCCCCGCTAACACAAACCGGACCCCCCTAAAAGCTGGTACCTGTCGCATCCAATTTCATTTCCAAGCAGCAGGGAACTCAGTAACCCCTGCGGCTCAGGAGAGGAAAGACGTGCTAAGGTCAGCAGGGAGCAGGCTGAGCAGACAGCCAGATGCTGCGTGGGAGCAGAAGCTCCCTGCCTGCAAAGGGAGAGCTGGGCTCTGGGGTTAACTGGGATGGAAAGGCCAAGCGCCCCGCAGAGACATCCTGGCAGGCTGGATGGGACCCGGCAGCGGCTGGGTCCCCGAGGACAGGACGGCAGCCTGCAGCCGCCACCCTGCACGCTGCCGCCCTCGGGGGCCAGCCCAGACGCCCTCACCAACCAGCGCACCGAGGTCACGATGGCCACATTTCTGTATGTCCCAGTCTGCAACAGCCCGTTGAAAGCTGAGGGCATGCGGCTGCTGACAGCCGCCCTGGGCCAAGGACACAAGGGCCAAGCCCGTGGGCTGCTTCGGTGCCTTCTGCCCGGGGACGTGGCCTCTGGAGTTTGAGAAATCCAGCTGTATTTTTCACACATCGACACAAACAAGGCTTTGAGTTTGCTCGGTCCGCTGCTTAGAAAAACACACCAAGGTCAGAGAAAGAACATGACTTGAAGGCTCTTCCCAGCAGCATCAGGGCCTCGGTGCCTAGCGGAGGTTACGCCAGCAGGAAAAACGCTTCTGCCTCTGACGTCTGTATCGTGACCCTGAACAGCCAGTACCAGGCGAGCTCTGCGCCTAGCCCGAGGACTGTTTGCAAAATGATCGATGACGCACGCACATGAGCTCTTGTTTGTCTTACTGTATACTGCTAATGTTGCTTTTAACGGCAAGGTCTTTGCCAAGAGGTTCTGAACTCACCCAAACCGGGATCCCAGAGATCAAACTGCAAAGTAATGCGATCCCCAGCTGTCTTCCAAGAGGGACTGACCAACGTCTTCCGACTGAGCTGAGCCTGCAGGACTGTTCTAGCAGAGGTGCCAAACAGATGCAGGCGATGCCACCTACCCACCTCTGCTGCTCTTTGGATCAGCCTGGATTGCAGGGAGCTGCTGTGCTGCTTTTCAGCTGAAAATCCTTTCCCACTCAGCTTCTGGAGCAACTCCAGTCCTTAAAATTTGAATTCCCTCCATTTCCAACCAAGATTTAATCAGAGCTTATTTCTGAAGGGGTCTAAGTTAATGACAAATACACAAGTGCAGGTTTCGGTAGCAGAATCTCTAATTACTTTTACCAATCAGTGAAAGTAAATTGGTCATCTGCACCATGGCCCTAGACCAAGCAAAACTGAATTCTCACCTCTCTGAAAATGCGGTACAAAGACCTGTAAGAGGAAGGTAAGCGAGCTACTCCCCCTCCCAGCCCTCTCCTGATGTCAGGTGGATGATGTTGGCCAGATTCTGCTCTCAGTTACTCTGGTGTGAACCTCAGTGGAGTTGCTCTGGGTTTACACCGACATAGCTGAGAAAAAAACCTGCCCTGTTTCCCTTCTTCGGTGACCATTCTTCTAAATCTTGGGCTCCATCTTAGATCTGCTTCTTCTTATGAGTTGCCTGACTTCACCACGATGCCAGCTGGCACCTCTCTGCTGATCTGCCAGCGTTTAGCTCAGAGGATTTCCAGGCAGCTTCACGGACACTTTTTGTTGCCAGAAAAAAAGCAGCTCAAGAGGTACCTCCCCTATCCCAAGTGCAGTCGCTCGGCTAACGGGTTCAAATGGCTCTGCTCGTGCCCCAGCAAAAAAAATGAGCAGCACCACGGAAACTGGACTTTAATGTTCTGCATTTAAAGACGAGGGGTTTTTAATCTCTAGCACCCGTGAAAGGCTGTTTTTCACAAAACCGAGTGATAAAACCCTACAAGAAACACTCATCACCAAACTATCTGTGTGGCTTTTGCACACATCTGTTTCTCTCCTGTCCTCAAGAGATGTCTAAAATCTAATTAACCAATTAATTTGCAAATATATTCTAATTTATTCCAGGCAGATTTTCTTAGTGTTAAATTATCTGACAGTGAACCATACGCTGTACACAGGAACAGGACTTCATTAAAAAACCAAAGGTTACACAAATGGAATAAAAATTATATTTGTACTACAGTCAGCACATACTTACATCCCCTAATGAGAAAATGTGTTTGTATTTCCCTATTTCTAATTTGTTTTTGCATGTTTGGTGTAAACCTGCAGTTAATACATTTGCAACACCAAACTACTACACCTCGTGTGGAAACATGAACGTTCTGCGAGGTTTCCACGTCCATTTAACTTGCAACAGAAATGAAACATAGAAATAATCCACCATCAGCGCTGGTAAAAGTCTTCTCTCGGCCCAAGTGATGCCAGAGTTCATTGTTACTGAGAATGCCATCGGCGTCCCCGGCCAGCCCCGCTCCTCCTGCCTGCCTCCGCAGGTAGCACCGTTGGCTGGGAAAGCTCAGGTTCTAGTTGACGGCACTTGTGCGAAGGGAGCCGAAAGGAGAGAGCTGATGCCTTGCTCTCGATTGCTGCACCGAGCTGCTTGCTCCCCCCCGCCCCAGCCCCATGGCTGTGTGGGTACAAAACACAACAGCTGGTTTCAGTTCTGCCAGCTACCGGACAGATCGTATCGCCCACCATCGCGTGGCATCAGCCACGGCTCCGCTCGACCTTCTCGAAAGCACAGGAGATGCGCAGTTGTGCTCGGTAAAAAACACCCACTGACAACAACAAACACAAAACCCCCCCTTCTCTAGCTACTAACTCTCCAAGTATTTTATTATACAGCGGTAGCACAAACGAAAATACTTTGTATACACTGGGCACAGGATTACTCCTTGAAGCCGTTGATACCAAACAGCTGTTTCCTCCACTTGACAAGCAGTTTAGTATTTTTATTACAGTTCATTACACTCCAGTTGCACCACGGTCAATCAAGACCAAGTTACTTCTAGGTGTATATGCACGCACAAGGGCCTGCTGCAGTACTGAAAGACGCTCTAACTATATCTGTAACGCACTAAAAGTCGCGGGACTTCCCCGCACCGCACCGGAGCGAGGGACGGCAGCCAGAGCCCCGGGTGCTGCCCACGCCGGGCCGCCGAGATGCCCCCAGGCTCCGAGCAGCCCCGTCAATCCCACCCCACACGTGGCAGGAGCCCATCGCGCAACGGGAAAGGGGCTGGGGGCCGCGGGGGCACGGCACCTCCCGTGGGGTCTGACAGCCCAGTGAGGTGGTCTCAGCGGGAAGCTGGAGCGCTGGCAGCACTCTTCTTAACTAAAGCACGGGAGTAGGCCCAGCCGGCTGTTCCGGGGGTGGGTGAATTGGCGTGGAAGGTCAGTAAAGCTGGCGGAGACTGAAACCTCTCGGGGCACACTATCAATTTAAAAATTGCACTTTTCACGTTTCTCACCGCTTATTTTTAGCAGCAATTTTTAAGGCAAGTACCTAAGGAGGCAGAACTGCCCTACCTGACCCCACTATCTTCTATGAAATTTTTAGGTGTTTACTTTGAGCATGCACTGACCTGCAAGAGGGGATGACCTGCAAAGCCACCGACTCGGCAGCGGACTAGATGTATAGCTGGATGTATAGCAACTGTCAGACGGGCAAACAAAATATGAAAAGAGTGGGGATGAAGGAGGAGGAAAGGACCATTAGAGCTCAGTGGTGGGATATGAACGGCACTGCTCAGGCAGCCCCAAATGCTCCCACAAAAGAATCTGGTCTGGGTCCAAAGACGGCTAATGAGAGGGAGCAGAAACAGTTTCCCCAAAAGGAAGCAAGCGTTTAAGTTCAGGGAGGAGACCGGAGCCAGTCCAACGGGGAATGCAAAACAACGAGCAATGCAAGGCAGGGAGACTTGGCACTCCCATTTGTTTTTAGCCGTACAATAAGAACAGCCGATAAAAAGAAGATGGATTTAAAGCGCTACAGGATTTTAATTTTTTTTAAGACACAGTTTATAATTAAGACGTGGAACTAATTGTCTCTAAACCTAATTGAGGCCAGGAACTTCTGGGAGATCAGAGAAAGGACGAGCAATAGATAACATGACTACCACGGCTACGTTACACCGCACATAAAGCGCGGGAGGGATGCTTAAACTCCGCGTGTCTGTGGTGTACCCCGGCCCGCGGGGGAGGGAGCAGCCAAACCTTGGGGGAGTTATTTCAGAATCATCCCTTAGGGACTGTAACACCTTCCTCACCCGTCAGTACTGCCCGCAGCCAGCGGCTGGAGGACACTGCCCAGAGCTGCAGAAAAGAAGGTTATCAGGAGTAGTCAGCATGGATTCACCAAGGGGAAATCATGCCTGACCAATCTGATAGCTTTCTACGATGACATGACTGGCTGGGTAGATGAAGGGAGAGCTGTGGATGTTGTCTACCTTGACTTCAGCAAGGCTTTCGACACAGTCTCCCATGATATCCTCCTAGGGAAGCTGAGGAAGTGTGGGCTGGATGAGTGGTCGGTGAGGTGGATAGAGAACTGGCTGAATGGCAGAACTCAGAGGGTTGTCATCAGCGGCGCTGAGTCTAGTTGGAGGCTGGTGACAAGTGGTGTCCCCCAGGGGTCAGTACTGGGCCCAGTCTTGTTTAACTTCTTCATCAACGACCTGGATGAAGAGTTAGAATGTACCCTCAGCAAGTTTGCTGACGACACCAAACTGGGAGGTGTGGTAGATACACCAGAAGGCTGTGCTGCCATTCAGCGTGACCTGGACAGGCTGGAAAGCTGGGCAGAGAGGAACCTGATGAGGTTCAACAAAGGCAAATGCAGGGTCCTGCACCTGGGGAGGAACAACCTCATGCACCAGTACAGGCTTGGGGTGGACCTGCTGGAGAGCAGCTCTGCGGAGAGGGACCTGGGCGTCCTGGTGGACGACAGGTTAACCATGAGCCAGCAGTGTGCCCTGGCTGCCAAGAAAGCCAATGGGATCCTGGGGTGCATCAAGAAGAGTGTGGCCAGCAGGACGAGGGAGGTTCTCCTTCCCCTCTACACTGCCCTGGTGAGGCCTCATCTGGAGTACTGTGTCCAGTTCTGGGCTCCCCAGTTCAAGAAAGATTAAGAGCTACTGGAGAGAGTCCAGCGGAGGGCTACAAGGATGGTGAGGGGACTGGAGCATCTCCCCTACGAGGAGAGGTTGAGGGAGCTGGGCTTGTTCAGCCTGAAGAAGAGAAGGCTACGAGGTGACCTTATAAATGCCTACAAATATCTGAAGGGTGGGTGTCAGGAGGATGGGGCCAAGCTCTTTTCAGTGGTGCCCAGTGACAGGACAAGGGGCAATGGGCACAAACTGAGGCACAGGAAGTTCCATCTGAACATGAGGAAGAACTTCTTCCCTTTGAGGGTGACGGAGCACTGGAACAGGCTGCCCAGGGAGGTTGTGGAGTCTCCTTCTCTGGAGATATTCAAGACCCACCTGGACAAGGTCCTGTGCAGCCTGCTGTAGGTGACCCTGCTTCGGCAGGGGGGTTGGACTAGATGACCCACAGAGGTCCCTTCCAACCCCTACTATTCTGTGATTCTGTGATTCTGTGAGAGCAGCTCGGCGGAAGCAGAGGGACTCTCTCCCATGCCCACAGAGGCAGGAGCGAGACGCAGGCGAACAGATGGAAAACAAGTTGTGGGGGCCTGAGGAGCCGGGACAGGGCCTGAAACTGATTTTAACTCCTTTTTGCATTTGTTTCCTTTACAGCTGCAGGTGAAGCGTGCAGAAAGCAAACACCCAGGTACGGGGTCAGGGGGACAAGGGGCGGCTTCGGCAGTGAGGTGAACTGCTGGAGTTTCCTACCACGGCCCGTTACGTCAGGAGGACCTGTCCACACGGCTCGACATGGCCCATTATTCCTCCAAAAAGCTTTCAAGTTCATTTCTTTTTGCTCATACCCAAACTGAAGAACTAAGCGGTGCAGCTATTTATTGGCTTGCTGCAGTGGTCACCGACAGAGCTACCTCTGACCACTGAGGGCTGGAAAAGAAGTTCTTGCGAGCTCACAAATAAACCACAAAAATCTTCTCACAAATGCTCTCGGTTATTTCTAGCCTTTGACTTGAAACCCTGCCCATTCGAGCTCCTGCTGACCAAACTATGAAAAGCAGACGGTCACACACCAGCGGCTCGGTGAGTGGAGGGGAGCACTGGGTTCGTGTTGGTTGCCTTGTGGGTCAATGTGGCTGTCAATGTACATGGGTGCAATCTTGTTCCCTTCTGGAAAATTGATCAAAGTAATTAAATGGATTGATTTAACTGATTTGATTAAATATCTGAGAATCTTTCCCGCTTGTGCTGTTCCTGACCCTTCTTCTACCCTCAGCCTGTGGTTGAAGATCTTCAAACCCTTGAAGAACAGGAGCTTGCCTCCTTTCCCCCACTTCGAAGCTTTCTTGTCCTAGAATCTATGCTTATTTGCATACTTGGCTATAACGTACCACTTCAAAAGGATGCAATCAGACAACACTTCTCTGGTTTAGTTATTTAGAAACTACAGATGCAGCCACCACTGACCAAAGATGCAAAGGTTGTGAAACATGAAAAAGGTCGAACAAAACCAGCTCCTGTTTTAGCGACGACAGCTTAAGCTATTAAAACACCCTCAGTACCATCTGCCTTAATGCCAACCACAGTAAATTACTGCCCCAATACACAGGATTGCAGGAGCAGAGCACAATTTCTTCTACATTTTTCATATAAAGTAGGTATCACTTTTTACCTGACTCGAGCTGGGCCCACCACTGACAACACATTTCACATGCACACCGCTTTTGGCACGCCTCTGAAATGGCAGTATATGCTCTCAGATCTTCCCAACAAGCTTTAGCTTATTTAAGACTCGTTCAATATTTTCATCTTAGCTGTTGGGAGAGGGAAATAAGGTGGGGAAAAGTCTGAAATTGTCACACCACCAAAGGGCACTGCCTATAATCACGCAGCCGTGATTTACAGCCAAGTGACAGTCTATAATTGCATTGTCTGGGGCTGCCTACAGTTTATTTGCTGAATTCAGACATACTGCAGGGGGGGTCAAACGAGCGCAGGCTTTTACTTATTCGTAGGGAAAGCAGGAGGGGGGCCCTGGCGCTCCAGGTACCTCTGGTATCGAGGAGCCCTCTACATGTGTCGTGGCTTTTACATCAGCTTCAGCGGAACAGCAGCAAAACATCACCATGTCGCGCGGAGGGGAAGATGTGCCCATCTGCATGGGATGTCCCACCTGAGGAGAGGGCACCATTCATCGCAGAAAGCCACTTAAGTCTCTCTAGATGAGGGCTTCACCAGGCTGAGAGGACACAGACACTTCCCAAGCCCTTGCCTCCATACCTTCCTTCTCTCCTGGGCCTCGAGCTGGCCTTTCGGAAGCAGGCACAGCCTTCTCTTTAGCATACTTCGAGGTGTTGCCGGATGACAAAGCACCCAGACGAAGCCATCCATGGCACGGGGCTGCAGCAGGCTGCGGCATCCGTGCCAGCCCAGGCTGCCAGCAACGCAGCCCTGTTCGCACCAGACCCACGCGCAGGATCGAGTGCACGTGGTGGAAGCCAAGGACAGCTAACGCCTGCGCCGCAGGGAGCCGATGCTACAGCCCTGACCCCAGCTGCTCCGTCAGGGCCATCAAGAACAATTTTGGACATCTGTCCATTGAAAAATAGGAAGTAAAGGTCTGAGGCCACCAATGTGTTTACAATTGAAGAGCCAGCACTGTCTGCTAATCTGCACCACTACAATGTGTTAATCACCAGCCGCTGCCAGCTAAGGCCTTTGCTTCTCAGGAGTCACAGAATAAAAAACCCACGATGTTCACTGTACATTTTTCCCAGCGAGCATACAGCCTGACACTTGGGATATTTCTACAGTACTTGCACGCAAAATGGCAGACATACAGAAATGCTTCTGCAAATCTACTGGAATGGCTTTCACGTGCTTTACCACGTGGGCTTTTAAGGACACCCCATTGTCCGCCCTGTTTGCCCTACCAGCGAGCCAACACCATGCGCGTGGTAGGAGGAACAAGCAGATCTCCTCTCGTACCAGCCAGAGCAGCAGGCAGGGAGAATCGACGTACAGGTACACACATCCACAAACACACTCACACCCAGCCTTTGATTCAAACTGGTCTCAGGTCAGCTCGTGGCTGAGGAGCCCCATCCCCTCCGATCCACTGCACCCTTCGACAGGAAACAAGGTGGGAGAGACACCGTGATTTAGGCAGAAGAGCCTGGATAAGTCCCTGACACTAACAACAAGCTTTTAAGAGCCTTTGATGACACTATCTGCACATTTCTGTGTGCTTTAGCCAACTCTAAAATCACTCGATCACATACTGGACACTCCCCAGGGCTGGTCTAATGAGTGCTTCAAAACACCATATTTTAACTACAGCATTTCTCTTGCCATTTCTTCAGCTAAGGACACCTTACCTCTGCCCAGTATAGATAGTTTGATTCCCTGTACCAACCTGGGGCCGTCCAGCTGAACCAGCTGACATTTCCTGGTGAAATGAAGGGTGTGGAATTAATGCGGGGATCAACTCCGGGACTTCTGGTCGGGCATTCACTAGTCCGATTCTCTGCTTTCTCAGTAAAGCCCTAAGGGGGGGAAGCAAAACGCCAGGTTCTAAGTGCATGAAGCCCAAGTGTTACGGACTCACTGCTCACACTGTGGCCAAACTATGGCTGTGAGTGAGAAAAAATAACCGGGTCCCAGATCTGCATTAAAACATTTTTGCAAGAAAAAACAGTGGAAAATTGTTCCCACGCATTCTATTTTTAGGCATTTTATAGTAAAGAGATCAGAAAAGTCTTTACGTTTCAACTTCTTGTTGGGAAGCTTTTACAGTAAAGATACTTGGAACCAAGATGATGGTGACAGAAGAGGGGAACGAGTGACGACCACTGTCCTGGGAAACACAAAGGTAGGGCGGGAGCCAGAGCAGGGACGGTGAGGGGCACGTCGGCTCAGTTGCTCCGGCAGCCAGGGTGCAGCCTCGTTAGCCACAGCTCATTTGTGCCTTATGATTACTTGCAGAACGATTTCACGTATTTTGGGATAACAAACTCCCCAAAGCACTGCTTATCAGTTTCATTCACACAGAGTCAGTCCCAGCACCAATTCTTTCGACCCAGCTTCACTGAGGGAAGCATCACACTTTCAAGCCAAAGCCCAGAGCAGGGTCGGGGACGTCCCCACATGCAGGAGAGAGGATGCCGGCGTCCCTCTGGCGCTGCTAGAGGGGAGAGCAGAGGGGGAGGAGAAGACAAGTACAGGGCTGCAGAGAGTGAGGAGGCTTGAGTGGAAAAAGGGATGAGGAAGGCTTTTTTTGCCTTTGAGATTAAAAACAAGGCAGGAGCCGTTCCACCGCTTTGTGAAGTTAGCAGAAGGATTTTCTGCATCAGTCCTTCGGTAGCAGATGCTTGATTTTATTTTTTTTTTAAAATTACTCATGAACAGATTGCAAGGTCACATTCCAGCAGAGCCTTGGCGCCCTGGATTCAGTTCTCAGGCTGATGCCCAAAACTCTGAGGTTTTAGTTTCTTACAAGCACGTTTTGTGAATCCCCCTGAGTCCGGCCTTGCACACCCACTGCACACATCTCTGGGAGGAAATTATCTGTCCGCACCAGAGGCAGCTTCTGCATCATCTGCCACATATTTCCTCTTTCACACAGAGGGGAAACCTCACCCTAATTCCTCTCACCCCCCCAAACCCCCCCACGTCTTCAACCCTTCAGATTCATATCCTGCGTATTCCCACACACCAACGGGCAGAAAACCCCCGCCCCGAAGACGTGCTCTCCAGTGCCCGGCCGACTGCGCTTTGCTTGCGACTGGATGGCTCTTTGGAGACACATGTGACATTTCACGCTGTTGGAGAGAAAAAAATTGCCCAAAAAAGGCTACTTGAAGAACAACTTCTTGCCTTTTTGCTCAGCACCAATTAAAAAGAAATAAGAACACTGCAAAGGAGAATTATAGTGATGGAAAGGTCGCTTCGGGCCTCTCCCTCCCTGGCAAGAAACTGCGCAGCAGGCAGCAGCGCTGAACCCCGCAGCATCATCCCTTCGTCCGGGTCGGGGGGTGACGAGATCCCGTGGTAATGACTGAGACGCGACGCCTGCCAACGCCACGCAGATCCAGGCGTGAGGGACTCGCTTCCATGTACCTGGCGGGGGAACGCCGGAATATCATCTGATATTCGCCTGATCACTTCACACCATGGGATGTAAAGGCCTAATCCTGAGAACCACTTGCAATACTTAGCAAAGCCCGTGTTTCCAATTACATGAAAGATTAACGAGAGCACGAGCAAGGTTAAAAGCTATACGCTTGCTTAATTACCATTAAAATAAGTATGCAAATGGTGCCTATGTGCTCCTGCATATCTGGGCCAGAGTGTTTGCTCACCTCTGGGACACGGCCACCGAGAGCACTGGAGAGGGGCTGGATCCCTCCAGATCCCTGGGAGAACAAAGCCATCGCGAGCCCCCAGCCGCCTCTCTCCCCGCTGCCATCGCTCACCTCAGCACCACATCGAACCCGGAGTTTGGGTGTTTTACCACACAAAGAGGTGCCGGAGCGAGGGTGTGAGAGAACACGGTGCTGAGAAATTAACTGAAATAGCAATTTATTTCACGCTGACATGGTCCACTGCAAGTAACGGGAAACTGCTTATTTACTTGGACTTTGGCAAAGAACTAAATTGGACACCAAGGGTGCCTTGGAAGGTGGATCACAAGTCCATTTCAGGCAGGCGCCCCCAAATTAGCTCGTCTGATGGCCATAAGCAGTGGTGTGGGACAGTCCCACACGAGCAGGAGCCTTGTGTGCCCCCAACCATGGTCATTTCATGTCACTAGGGGGGTAGATGGGACAGGCAGCAGCCAAAGTCATCATCTTGAGCTGGTCCAGACCTTCTGGACCGCCTGGGTGAGAGGCAGTCCACGCGTCTCCTGCAGCCCTTTGGTCCGGGGCAGCGCTGGAGAAGGACACAGCACTAACCCAGCCAGAGCTTCCACACTGTGCTCCCTTCTCAGAAAGGAAACACAAAGCCCAAAACCCTCTAGATAAGAATTTAACATCATCCCTTATAATAAAGAGAGACAAATAATAAATTTCTGCCATCCTCTGGTTAGGACATCGTATCTTGTCCCATTTCAGACCGAGTGTTGCTAATTATTTCAGCTCCAGAGCCTCCAGATGCACACAGGGGCATGCAGTCACCGCTCTCGCTGCAAGCGCAGTCCCCGTGCGATCCCAGGGAGCCGCCTCGCAAGCACACAGCCAACCGTCTGGCTCCAGGCAAGCAACCAGCAGCAGACACGAGGCATGTCGTCGCATTTGTGCAATGCTTATGGTTATTCTGGGAGTAAATAAGTGCCTCTGTCATGTCACCAATCATCTGAAGTGGCTTCCGATGATTCGAGCAGTTTTCCCTATATAGATGAGGACATCGTGCAACTCAAGAGCAGAAGTAACGAACGTCTGATGGGTCAAAGCAAATCCCGGCTCAAGCTAGTTTTCAAACTGGCTAATTTTTGAAAGGTTATTTGGCTGGGTTTGCTGTGTGTTCGGAGACCTGGGCTTCATTCTGCCACGCTGACGAACTCCGCTTTTGGACTTTCTGTGCTTTAACCCATTGCCCATTACCACTCAGATTTTCAAACACTGCTAGAAAACACACCTGTATTTCAAGCAGGTTGCTGGAAATGAGAAAACAGACGGAAGCTGCGCTGCTCGGTGAAGTCCTGTTAGGGGCTGGATGAGTATCTGCTGGTTTGGCACGCCATTAGCCAACGACCCGCGCTGCACGGCAACATCCCCTGTAAAACAGCTGAACCACGAGTGCCGATCCAGAGCATCGGGGCGACGGAGAAGGATTTGGTTCCTGCAGTGCACGGAGCAGACACCCAACACGAGGGAGGAGTAATGACATGCCCCTTTGGGGACTACACATCAACCGTAGCCCCAAGTCAACCAAGAGTTTGTCAGCAGCTTTAGGTGACGGGCCGCAGCCCAGAGACATTGCCCAGGTTTCACGTGGGCAGGTTCTGGCTTGCTGCCTGAACCGCTTTCCCTCCTGTCACTCCTGCGATGGCGGCACCTGAACCACTCGGCTTGGGAGGGCACAAATGTGCAACAGGGAGTAGAGACTCCAAAGGACTCGTTTTTCTTTCAGAAACACGCTTCTCTCTCGTTTTGTATCAAGCTTGAAAACAGCATCTCAGTAGGCTTCTCGCATAGAGGTTAATAAATTACTCTGCTTGAAAATTGTCCATATGTTTCAGACAGTGAGCTTCTGCTTGGAAATGTCTTTAAAATCTGTTTTCACACTGACAGAATAAAACCAACTGTTTTCCAACCTCCCCCCCCCACCACGGCAACACCTCTCAGACACCAAATAAGCCCCCAAAACCGACCACGGATGCAGGTTCACGTTGGGTGAACCCCTCGGGGCAGCAGACACATCTCCACCACGGCAGCATGCCTGGCAGAAAGGTGCCAGAGCTCTCCGGAGCACTCCGGGCGCCTTGTCCCACTCCCGCCACCCGCTCTGGCACGGCCACCCACCTTCTCCCGCCAAGCTCCAGATGCGGGTACGGAGAGGAACGTCCCTGGGCTGACGAGAAGGAAATCTGTATTCACTAAAACTTGTTCTGCAGTCGAAAGCAAAATTGCTTTAAATTGAGGAGAACATCTTTGTCAAAGCTGATTATGAAAAAAAATCTTCATTGATTAGTTTATTTTCAGCAGGCACTGCCTTCTCCTTGAAATCAACTTTTGTAGTGAAAACATTAAACAGTTTTTGATGCAAAATCCAATTGTCATTATATTTGGCTTTAATATTTTAAGTGGTGGAAAAAGTCTGGATTTCTGTTTAAGAAGGCTTTTGATTTAAAAACGAATTGAAGTTTAAAAGAAAAGCAAGAGCTTAAAATCCAAATGGGACCAATTCTCCTTCTTTCATTTCCTGTTTTCTTCCATTTGAATTTTATCTCTGCCTCAGACTGTTCCCATATTTTTCATGATTTCATAACCATATCTTCCCATTAAAAACAAGTCTCTTGTTACTGGAAGAAAATCCTCAAAATCACGAGAGAGCAACTTACTGCCAAGCACTACTGGAAAAATAGTTATCCTGACGACACAAGGACTGGCACAAGGAGTCAAGGTGAAACTCGTTCATGAAGAGGTCCAACACAAGATTTAGGGAATTCACCTACCTCATAAAATAGAAAAAATATTTTTGCTACTTTTCCTCCTAATCTTTCAGTTATCTTAATTGTTGATCGTACTTCACCTTCGTAAAATACTGCGAGGCTTCAACTGCATTTCTCCAGGAGTTGTCACTTCTGAAACTGAGAAGCCAGAGTCCTTTAAGAGAATTACACGCTGAATATAATGCACAAAGCTTGTGACTTATGTGCAAACCACCATGGACCAAACAGGAGATACTGCTGCTAATAATCTGTAAATAAAGGGAAAGTGGCTTTTCTGATTTCCCAATTAAGCAAGTTAATACTTTCATCAATTATATTTTTATGTGACATGTTCCCAATATAGATATAATAAATGGTATTATGCCTCTTGGTTAACAGCTCAAAGAAAATCCATTTAATTGTCCCTGCCCTTGCAGAAACACCCTTTGTCTGTAAACCATTCCCTAACTCGTACACCCAACTGGTATATTCCTGGAAGCCCAGTTCAGCTTTACATATCATTACTCATCAATTAGCAACTCCTAAACCCCATCTGATACCACTCCTCTGCTCAGGCAATATTCTTCCTTCCAAAGCACAGTCAGGATTATCCCAGCCCACAGAAGTCCCCGGGGAAAGCGGTCCCTTTGCGGTCCCCGTGCCGACAGCCCCGGCATTGCCAACCGATGTGTGTGAGGCTCGGACTGAGCGGCAGTCGTGGGGTTTCCCGCTGGGAAAGCTCCAGTGTGGGGTGGAGAGGTGGGCGGGAGAAGGGTGGTGAGGCTCACGCTTTGGGGGCAGTTGATGGTGGTTTGGTAAAACAGGGCAGGAAACCTGAAGCGCTGCTGCTGAAGGGCTGCAGCGGGATCCAGGCATCATACACATAGTAACTAAATAAATGTGGGGGATGAATGGAAAGGCAAGTAAAAATCCTGCTCCAACTCACCCAAAAACCCGAGCTGCGGAGCAGGAAAACCAAAGTGGAGAAGAACCTGCCCTGTCAGCCCCTCCAAGGCGGAAGAGGAGAAAGGTCTGTCCACTTGTGACTACACCCTCAGTCCAGGCCTTCTCATCATCCTCCACTCCGTTTCAGGACATTGTAGCAGAGACATGTTCTTCACGTATTTTTCCCAGAGCCATTTGTCTCCCGGCCACCCGTTCTGCTCTGGGTAAGCAACATAGTTTATGGACTCCGCACTTAGCAGCTATTTGTAGAGCTCCCCATATGTCATGAAACACTTTATCCCTAAATTTCATCCTGCATATCCCTATTTCATTTACATTGCTGCTTTGCATCAAAGCACATGGTGGAAGGCAGCTGCAACCTCATCCATCTCCTGCGGCTGGGCCCTGAGCACGCTGGCTAAACACACTCATGGGTTTGCCGACTACACCTTTCTTTTAGTGCAGGACGAAGCAACTGAATATCCCAGTTAGACCCCAAACCTTTGAGAGAAATCTCTTACATTTTTCAGAAGCCAGATGCTTAAGTACCCTTGCCAGGAGGGCTGCTGAACTTTTGGATGCTCCACTGAGCGGCTGCATGTCAGGCCGACGGCAGCAAGCCATCTCTCGGTCCACAACCCACCACAGGCTGAGTGTCCCCAGGGAGCAGGCAGTCACCAGCAGCCAGCCCAGAAGCCCTCTGAAACCTCCAGTGAAAGGCCATGGATGCTGCTGAGGATCCCCCAGCCTTCTTGCAGACCTCGTGGTCGTCATCTCGTCAGCTACAAACCCATGAAACACGACGACACAAAACCCTTGCAGCTTCTCCATTCTTCTCTAACGGTGATGTCTGAAGACCAAATACGAGAGGAGAGGGACTGTGCTGGAGGCTGCGCTGTTTGACCGCTGACGCCTCCTCAAGAGCAACACCACTGCCTGATGCTTCAATCCCAGCAGGCCGCTATTTTCACCCATGTGGAATACACAGTGCCAGGCTTACGGAAAATAAGCTAACATGTACCTGTTTCTAGGTTTTAATTTCAGTTGGGTGGGCGGTGAGAGAACAGCTCAGAAGCAGAGCCAAGACACAGAGTCACCAGCAACTTCTATTCCTCAAAGCTTTGTAAAGCCGTAAGAAAAGAAGAAAAAAGGAGATCTATTATTTCCAAGGCAGGTTGCTTCCCCTAATTAGTGAGTCAGCTCTGCTAATAAAGATTACAACGGGGCATGAAAGCAGTGCTGAAGATGGGAGTATTTATGCAGGTCAGTGGGGGTTTTCCTAAACATTTTGATTACAACTTTAACTGCACTAAAACACATGCAAAAACCCTATCATTAAATTTAAACAGCCTGATGATATGCGGTACCAGACTATGAGAACTGCAAATAAATTGCTGTAATCTGCCATACTGTCACTTACTCCTGCTCCTCAGCAGCCATAATTGACTAATAGGATAATAAGGTGGCAGCTACGAATCTGAAGGCTTGACTCTGTTGTTTTAAATGCCCTTGAGGCAAAAATACTCCAAGTCAAGAAGACAAAGTGGCCTGATCACAATCATCTCGCTTGATTCAACATATTTAAATGTTCATCTGGACTCCCGGATTACTCGGTGTAACATCTGATGCCATCCCGGTCTGTCCCGCAGGGTGACAAATGTCCAAGCAATGTCCTTGCTCCAGAGAGCCCCCAGCATCCCCCCCCGCCCTTCACTGTGCAAGCCTGTGGAACCACAGCAAGAAGCACCCTCTTGAGCCAAAGGGCTCAGCGACAGACCCCAGGCTCATGAAGCTGGGCTCTGCTACAGCCTGTGGAAACGGCCTTTTACAGCCCTTCGTGCGACCTGGGGACCCGGGCACCAGCAGCTACCCAGTCCCACACAAGGGCTACCGGGGAGCAACCTCATACGGATTTCAGCCAGTGGATCTTTGCCGTGTGAAAACGGTCCTGGTGAGCTAGGACATGGTAAATTGACGACTGGGGCAGATTAGAAGGATCCACACTACAGTGCTGCTTACAGAAGAATATTAGAGGGGCTAAGAGCAAAGCAGGCACTTTCTGACCAGAGCCCAATCCGGATTAGAGAAATTGCCTTTTTGTTATCACAGTACTCCACTCATCCCACAGTCATCCTACAGCTGGATTCAAAACTCACACACAGACCTCCTACCATGTATGTGTACACGGCAGGAGAGATGGACCACAGGAGACATCTCCACCAGCACTCAAATCCTCAGAGACAAAACCCTGGGGCAAGATAAGCCGATGTGATACGGCCATATGGGTACCAGAGCAACCCCTCACACCAGCAGCCTTTCAGAGAGCTGAACTGCTCCCTGGTGTAAACGGAAAGCCAGTGATGAGAACTGAAGAAGGAAACTGGCCTCCAGGGTGGATCAGCATCCGCACTTCTGCAGTCTGACATGCTCCTTAGCTCAGCTCAGCGCTGAAGGGAAGGCTGGAATCAGTGCCAGCCCTCCATCTCCCACAGCTTCGCTCCCCGCTGCTCCAGCCTGCATCCCAGATAAGCACTTTATTGCTTTTTCCCTTGCCCTTCGCCTTTCTCAGACACCAACAACTCGTTCCTCCTCTTCCTTATCAGGAATAAAAAGCAGCAGTGGGCTGCTCTGCCGCGCTCCCCGCAGCAGGGCTCCCCGGCCGCCGGCCAGCGCAGCGCTGCAGGGTGGCCACTGCCACCACTTCCCTTCCCCTAGACCCACGTCGCTTTGACCGTCCTTAGCCTGGGAAAGAAAACCACGACAGAAAGCTCTCTGGTTGTTCTGCAGTGATTTGTTTTTAAAACCTGGGGCACTGCTGCCAGTTTTGGGAATCAGTCTCACAGACCCCCGCGGCCCCCGACAGCCACAGGGCTCCCGCCATGACTGGGAGCATCCCTTCTCCATGGACAGCATCCAGCTCGCTCCAGCGCCTTCGGGCAGAGCATGCTCCCAGAACTGCTGGAGGAGAGGAGAGCCCTGCTCCTTCAGGGCAACTCCAGCCCATTCAAGAGAGAAAGACACGGGGTCTGCACAGGGATGGGCTTGCGGAGAACGGCAAAAGGCCCGGCAAGCCTCAGAGCAGTAAAGTGGGTCCATGCTCAACAGGGAGGGAGACAAACCCAGACAACAGAAAAAAAACAGCCAGAAACAGGATTCCAGAACTAGAGATGGCTTTGCTCTGGAAGCACTCAGGGCTAAAAATCCGGATTAGAAACTACTCAAGGGGCTTTTCTTGTTTCTTTTAAGGACTTAGTCCCCTTGATTTAAGACTAGGGATTAACTCTTAATTTGAGCCAGCGCCTTTAACCCTACCTAACGACGAAGCTGGAAAGGACTGCTGTTTACCCGTGATTCGGTCTGTTTACAGCACGACATGTTAAAGCAATTAAGGGTCCTTAAAAATAAAATACTCCTGAACAGTACGCCATTAGGTCCATTTGAGCATGCAGTGTCAGCAAGCAAAACAGTATCTTTGACTCAGTGCTCTAAGAAAGTTTGAGCCTGGGTAATAACTTTTCTTTAATAATGCAAATTACAGGAAATAATGAGAACATTTGCATGCTTCCTCGACAAAGAGGGGCATTTCAAAGTCTCGGGGAGCAGCCTAGGCAGTAAGCAATGTTCTTGTTCTCATGTGTCGAACTGCTTTGCTTTTCCTCTTTCCTGCTGACCGAAGGGTTTCACGCTGGAAATGCTAATCACGCTCGCGTCTGCCATAGCTCACCCTCTTGTTCTTGCTGTCTATAGAAACCTGCAATTCAACCAACCCACCGTCTGCCGCGGTATTCACTCCAGCACATCTCGATGCCCACGCATGCTTTACCCAGGGACTCCTCCGCACATCCACACGCATGAATCATCGCAGAATTCAAGGCGACGGCAAAGGCTGAAACCTCCTAAGTGTTAAGCTAAAGAAGATGAATCCTCTCGTTCTTCTCTCTGCTGCCAAGTTCTCAGCTTTACGTTCCTATCCAATCATCAGATTAAAAAGCTTGGTTTCCACAAACTTTGAAATTGAGCTTATTTGAGCGTCAAAAGATTAGAAGCCAAGGGTGCCTTCCGCTGAGGCACAGGCACTGCCAGGACAAGCTAAACAGTCATTAAGAAAACTTGAAAACAAAGAAGCAAAATATTTTCCAAGGCCTCGACAGGAATGTAAACCAACTGGAATAATACTGCATAAGTAAGAGATTTGGGGGCCCTAAACTAGTCCAAGCATACTGCTCTGGGCTAGCACAAGCCATGTGAGAGAAAGCCCTTCCAAGTGGCAGATATGGGAAAATCAAGGTGCAAAGTCGTACTATAGGATAAAATCTGGCATGAGGTTTCCTAGTACCACAACTCACGCACCACAAAGGTCTCACTCAGTGCACATTTCAATTTGCTCAAAAAATTTCTAGTTGGCTAAATTTGACTGGCACTGACCTCGGGACAGCAACACATACACTCAAACACAAACATCTGCTAGCTTTTCAGGTGTCCCAAGGTCTTCTGCCCAGCCTCCAGCCGCTGCTCCAAAAGGGTGCAGATGCCCATCATGTCCCAAACCACATCTGCCAGGCCCGGGCAGATGCCCTGGATGCATCTCGGCTGCTTGGGATGCCCGGATCCCTCTCCTGGGGTCCTCACAGCGCTGACGAGGAAGGAAGACTGGCCGGGTACCTTCAAACCCAGCTGGTGCTGTGCCTTGGCTGTCCGGAGGGTAACGGCTCCACCATGACTGACACGTGATATCTTCATTAAAACAGCACTGGGGCTCTGGGAAATCTTCCCTTTCAATTATATTTGTGGAAACCAGACTGATGTTGGGATGCTGAATGTCTGAAGAAAGTATAAATTTGGGATAATTTTCAAGCCATGACACCCCACCACTGTCTCAGGGTTTACCAGCCAGGTAGTTCATTCACACTTACACTACCTAAACACCACAAGATCTCTAAAAAATTACTGTTTATTTTTAAATCATCTCGCTGCATTTTTCCCTGTGAGTCTTCTGATAAGGTAGGATGTGAAGCTTCTTGAAAATGCTGTTGAGAAACTTAAAATTTCATTTGTAAACTGAAAAGAAGCAACAACAAGTGAAAAATAAAGACTCTGGTTTTTCCATTTCACCTGTGCTATTTATTTACAATAGAAGGCTCTGCATTACCTGCTAACTCTGGCTGTATCGCAGGGCAGAAAAAATGAATGAGTAACACTTTCTAGACCTAAGATAATGACAGCGATCAGCTCAGAAGACAGTGTGGGAAATGACTTCTAGGGAAAGTCCTGATTCGCTTTGTTATACGGGGAAAAAAACCACCAAAAACCTAAAACTCTATTACATTTTCCCTAATCTACACAAAACTTTATGATGGATAACAGGGCCTTCAGAATGATCCTAAAACATCTTTTGAATGAAAGGTCACTTGCCTGTATACAGAGCTATCTGAATGCATTTATGCTGATGTAATATGCACTCTCCCACTACAGAGGAAAGGTTGCATTCAGGGAAAGCACTTATCAAGATTAAATTTACATTTTCTGAGGTTGTCAAAAAGTGCTTTTCATGAAGAACAACTGCAGAAGCTGTGCTCACATTCTCACATTTAGAAATGCTGCAAAAAGCACTTTCCAAAATAGGCTTTACTACTCCTGAACCTGACGGAGCTCAAAAATCCACAAAGGGGCTGATTTACTGTTTTGAAAGAAATGTGTTGATGGCTCAGAGATTAAAAACAATATCAAAATTAATTTGGAATAGAACTTAGATGAGAGAGAGGTTCATAGACTGAACTGCCCGCTTAGCTACACCTCTGCCTCAGGACGTTTATATGCACGTGTTTATACATCAGCACGCACAAAACACCTTTACTGTATTTACGTAGGTCTCAACCCAGCAAAAATACATTTCACGTACATGAGCTTGCATTTTTACATTAGAAATGTGTGCACGTTATACACTGGGGACACGCATGCAAGAAATTCCTGAGGTTGCAAGAATAAGAGTTCCCAAGTTATATGAACCACAGTTTTCTCGTAACACAAAAGACCAAAAAATAAACGAATTCCAGTAAGGCTCAGCAGCCACCTCTTCCGTTTCAAGAATTTGCACTCTGAACTAGAACCAAACCCCGCGAGGCCTGATAAACCAACAGCCCTAAACAATTTAATATATTAACAGCTCTGCTCCTTTCTCATTCAGCGCGCACACACCTGAGATAAGGGTTACGTTCTCATTTCCGATAGAGGGGAAATTTATACCTACAGCAGCACTAATCAACAAAAAAAAAATACACTCTCAAGTTTAGCAAGTGAAGTTGGATTTTGCAGACAACATTAGGCAAGTCATTTGCCAAACGGGTTGTTGCAACCCCAAATTCTTGACCACATGAAGAGAGTTATTGGAGAAATTAATCCTTCCTGGTCTGTGCTCTGAAATATCAACAGTTTGTCTGAGTTACAGTCTGCGCTGAGGCTTTTCCGGTGTCCTGTGAGAAATGAGTCTGGTATGTTTAGACCAGTTGCCAGAGAGCTAATATTTCTGCAGCACAAAAATTATAACCTCGGTTATTGTTCCCCTAGCTGGCAATTCTCAGCAGAGACCTCAAAGACTGAATATGCCTCAAACCAGAAATGACTACATGCTGGAAACAGTCCATGTTCAATCGCGGGGAGCATTGCTGTTGCCTTCAGTAGAGCCAGGATTTCGCTTCATCCGAGAGGAGGAACCCCACACTCAAGTAAAATGAAAGACTGAAGGAGCTTGCTGTATTACTGATACCTGTTCTGGGACAACATTTGCTTCCTAGAAATGTCAATAATTATCTATTATTGAAAAGAAGAAGCTAAAAGACATGACTTAAAAGCATTCTCATTTTGATTAATTTTTACCACTTGTAGGCAGTTACTCATTAAACATTTAGACTTGAAATAGGCAATTTGGGGAGATTACTATCACATTTGCAGATGCCCAGCAAGCAAAGAGCTGCTTCACTTTAAACTGCTACATTTTGTGGCTAGAAATGATTTCAATAAGTGTAAAAAATCAGTGTGCTAGATCACCAGCATGTTAGTTCAACGAGATGGTTTTACTCTTCTCCTCTGATTTCTGAATGCGTTTAAGACATTCTCCTGTGTCACTTTAAGAACTACATCACTTCAGTGCCAAAGCCAACAATATTAAACAAAAAGACCAAGCTAGTGTATTTGATTCCATGCATATGCATGTGTAAATATATGTATCAAGCAAGAATACAGCACAGCATCCTCATCAGATAGCTCCCTTTAGGTCTAGAAAAATTACTCCCCACACACTCTTTCTTGGCCAAATTTGATTTACCTTAATGAGGATTTCCACCACCCCCCACCTTTCCTCTCAAGGCAGAAAAGAATCAAAGTAATTCAAGAACAAGAATAGCCTCCTCCTGACTTGCAGCAAAAGCTGATCACCCCCACAAACTTTCCAACTTGCAAACAGCATGCTGCTCTTTCCAGCCCGCACGAAACTCTCCCCTCCTCTTCAGCAAGGAACCAATGCTGACCTCCAGCAACTGCTGGTGGATTGTAACTCTTGAAAGCAATGGAAAAGCAAAGGAGAGCATCCCTAAGGGAGAAGATGAAACTTAACTGTGCCTGGTGACAGCGGCCCAGGGCTGGACGCATGATGTGCTGGGGTTGCTTCCACAGCCCCGGGACCACGTCACTGCAGCCTCACCTTTTAGACAGGCTGTCTGTGAACTCGGAACAACCATCTCCTGAGCACTGCCACTGCTCAGCCACTAATGCGGGTAGAAGGTATTTAAGATCCATCATGTTGTGCCGCTATCAGCTATTTAATACATTGCCTTGCTGAAATCTGGACTGTAACATCCGCTTCTTTCCATGGTGGTCTGACACCTCAAGATGATGAGTTTGACCTCCCCTCTCCCCTTCCTTCTCCATCCTTGAAGAGCCAGCATGTCACAGAAATCAAGGCTGACCAGCTCAGGTTTATTCTGCTGTTCATCAAGTAACACTTTATCAGTGGCCAAAACGAAAGGAAATACCACAGAAGTGGTATTTTCACAAAAGTTGCTCATCTGGCGAGCACATACAAAAACAAACGAGTACAAAAGCAGCGCTTGTGGGACAGTGCTGTATCCTTCCTCCAGGCTCACGATTATGCACCGTGGAAGCAATTCAAAATCACACCAAGACAACATTTGGTGCAACCACTGATGACCACAGACCCACTCATCACTCCCAAACCTGCTTGCACACGTGACACTCTCAGAGTATAGTCTATCCCATATTAATATCATCTTGTTTCTGCATAAAAACACAAATTCCAAGTTTCCCAGCATCCTGCAAAAGCCTGAAAACACAGCTAGCCATTCCAAGAAGAATTATCTCCGTTAACGTTTGTAACTATGGAACATGAGAAATGTAAAGGTTGAGCCCAACCAGTTTAACTGCTCTACAGTCTGCAACGCTGCATGGAGCTGAAATGTCAGACCCTAAACTTCTGCCATCAATTCAAAACAAGAACTCTTTCCCTGTTATGGAAATAACGGTTGATTTATAGCTGAAGAAAATAAAGTTGGCAGGTTTAGCAAGTCCTCCAAGGTTGCAGAGAGTCAACGGCTGGTCAGGAACCAGCTGGTAGAACCCAAACCTCTCCCCGCCCTGAGTCAATGATGGGTTCACCTACTCCGGTGAGCACGCGCAGGGCTAGGACGGCTGTTCTCCCAAAGCCAGCTTGTCGTATCACATTCCCCCCTGAGAAAAACAGAAAGTACATATTTTGGACAACCTCTGATGAAGACACACTCCTCCCTGTAAGCTCACTGTGACAACAGCAAAAGAGCAAAAGTAGGGGGGGAAAAACCCTCCCCCAAACCAGTGTTAGATATTAAGGCTGGTACACTTAATCCTGGGATGATTTAAAGCATATACACATGGACGTATGATGCTTTCCAAAAAAACTTTGGAAAAATTCTTGGCGAAGGGTGCTTCCCTTGTCTCTTATTTGTGCCAGTCCAAGAGAATGAGACGGACAATAATAGCTGCCTTCCTGCAAAGCAGTACTGCTGGGAGTGCTGGAAACAGCAAGTGACCAGAGGTTAATTTTTTATTAATTAGAGCACAAAGCATCCTGGCTTGTCCCTCATTAGGACATCTCCAGGCAGCTTGGCTTGGCTGAGTGGAGAGCCGAGGGAGGTGGCAGGCACCCTGCGACAAGGCTGTCGTGGAGAAAGCTGATCGCTCCCGCTCCAGGAAAGCTTCTTCAGCCAGGACACAGCAAGTTTGACCACCAGCGGTTTCCCAGGCTGGATAAAGGCGATCCCAGTGCATTGCTGGCTTTGGTTGTCTGACAAGGCTCCTGAAATCTGAGCCTGCAGCAACAAAACCCATGCATTTTAGCCAGGCTGTTTTTTTTAGTCAGGGAGGGAGACAGTGCCAGGGAAGGCAGACAGGGAAAAACATCAGAAAAGCAAGGAAAGGGAGAAGAAAAGAGAGTGAGAGTGGATATTACAGATTCATATATTTAAATATATCCCTACTATGTCTGATACACCAGAGCACAGGGTCTCAATTTGAAGATTAAAAATAGCTTAGGCTGTGGAAATGAACCTTGTGGGGCAGGCATGTCTTCAAATACATAGCACCAAACTGCCTTTTTTTTTTTTCTTCTTGCAAAACAGACTCCCAGCATTGAAAACTTAACCCCTCTACATCATCCCCAAAACCTGGGAAGTCAGCTGAACATCTCCAGACATGACTGAGAAGAGAAAGAACACAGACAGACTGCAAAAACATCGCCTACGAGCTACATATCCTTTCCCTATGATACGCTGCAGACAAGGAAGACTGCTTTGCCCAGGACAAGCTGTGGGAAGCTGTGTGTCCATCCACTCATGTGTCGGAGTTTCCTCTTTTTTCATTTCTTCTTCTCATTTTTCATTTCTTGTTCTCCTGGGAAGACAGCTCAGACAGTGTCTGGCCTTACCCGGAGATAAACCTCCTTGTTCTTGTCAAAAGCTGTGCCGGATGAATGGCAGTGCAGGCAGCGCGGTATTTTAACTCTTCCTCTTAAAAACGGATTAAAGAATGGCACCAGAGCATTAGCACTGGCACAGGTTATGCACAGCTCACCGACAATATCCATGGCTTTCCAAATCACCTGGTATTTCATTTAAATGTCAGCCGAAACATTCTTATTTGCAATCCCTAACAGGAGAATATCAAATGATACATGCAACATGGTAACACATCACATCAAATTAAGGGAAGTTTAAAAATTTAAATCAATCACCAATTATAAATGGACTCCTTGGGAAGCTCAGTGTTGCTGCCTACTGCTGTTTCTGCCAGGCACAGACGGCTTCGTTCCTCAGCCGTCCTTTTTAAATACCGTGTTTTGGATTCAGCTGCACTGCATCTGCCTGAAGATCAAAACATACTTTTCAAAAAATTACAAAATCCTGAATTAAGTAAATAAATGCATAAGCTGAGGTTGAAGTGTCTAGGAAATACACCCCAGAGTGAAGTTAACAAGCAGTAGAATTAGAAATAAACCTGATCTCTGGGTTCAGATTTCTTTTAAATTGAAAGCATTTTCAAAGTTGTGAAAAAGCTGAGCCATTGGGATGCAAAACCAAGTACCTCTTTCTTTAAGTGACTTTAAAAGGTAACTTTATACATCACAGCCCATCACTGTTCAAGTATTTTCAGAAAATTTGCTGGAAACTCATTAGTATGCTTTTTATATGCTATACTGTAGCCCAGTACGGAGGCAATAGCCATAGGTACCACATTTGCATTTTTATGCAGACATTTACATGAATAAATGAAGTGTTTTGTGTGTCTGGATTCCCATTTAGACACAAATCCCTCTTTCTGAGATCACATTTTCAGGAGCATGCCGAAAACGGAGCCCTTAAACAATGTCTTGCTGCAGCAGCCTTCCCCCAATGTGGCCGTGAGCTTGCAATTTTAAACTCATTTTCCCTCTGTATGTCCGGAGCTGCGCAGACCCTTTGCGTATTTTAAACCCCTCCGAGTGTGCCTGTTTACCCATGGCAACACTACAGCTTACAGCAAATCCACTCCCTTGCAAATGATCCTCTTGGCACCGCGTTCAGGAATTTGCTGTCATTTCCAGAGAAGGTACAGCGAGAGAAGGGACAGAGAAGGTTCAGCGCAGGTGCATCCTGCGCCTTTTTAGCTCATTGGAAATCCAAACGACTTAAAAAAATGGAAATGGGGGAAAAAAAATGGGCCATGGGGAAAAAAAGTGATTAACCAAAATATTCAGACTCCCTTCCTGCAGGAAGGTTCATTTCAGCCACAGCTTCTCCCAAATAGATGGTGATGCGGAATTGCCAGGGACTTCATGCCCTAATCAGTCTCTGGGGAAGCCTGCTCCAGCAGTGACAGACGTGGGCTCTGGTCCTGGGTCTGCTCTGAATCTCCTGTGGGACCGGACAAGTTATTTAAAACTTGTAGTGCTTCAGCGTTTCATTAATTCATCAGTGGGTCAAATCACAGCTTAACACCAGTTCCAATTTCTAAAAGGAATGTATTCGGTTCAGAAGTCAGTTGTACACCTTCTACTCGCTATGAGACAAAAGGAAAAAGAAATCCCCCATGCCATTATTAAACAAAAAAAAAAAATCCAAACTGTCCCTTGCTGCAGTACTGCCTTTCGCTGAATTCTGTGAAACGCTATGACGAGCTATTTGTTTCCATCCCCAAAGAATTCCCCTTAAAAACTCTGCAGCTCAGTTGCAAAGTCTTTCTTTCAAGCCCTCAGAAAGCTGAATTTGCTGAAGGACGCCGCAACCTTTGCTCCCCCGAGCCCTGCAGTGCACACACAGCCGGGAAGCGTGGCCGGGGGAGCACAGGGCTGGAGCCCATGAAAGCCAAGCATGGCTTGGAAAAAACCCCCGAACTCCACAACTCCCTTAGCGCACATGTGTTTTTCTCTTCAAGCCAAATCTCCTGCTTGCCGTCTCTGAGGCTAAAGCTAAAAAAACCTATAAAGTGTCTAAGTTATTCCATTTTTTTAAAAGGCTCAGACATTAAACTATTTGGTGAACAACTGTTTTTAGGCGTGAGAACAGCAGATGAATCATTATTTTTATCCAGTTCTGTATTTAAGGCAAAAATCCCCTACCGGAAAAGATGACTAGAGTGAGGCTGGCTTTGCAGATACAGCAGCGGAGTGTAATACTACTACTCTCCCGTGAAAAGACACCATACAATACTTAGACCCATACCCCAAAGTCCCTCTCTGTAATAGCTCCTCACCTGAAGACGGTGCTCAAGGTGTGCTGAACCACTCTGAATCTAGGATTGAACGCCGTGCTGCCCAGCTATCAAGTAAAAACCTGCTGGAGCGTCTGCCAGCCCCACCAACCCTCCTTTCTCCTTGCAGCCACCACCACAGAGCAACCACCAAAAGGTCCTGCTCTACCGCTGGAGCTTTCCCCCCCATAAAATAAGCCAAGGGTGAAGTTTCCAAAACTGTTCCATGTCTAAGGCCTTGTTTTTTCCCCAAGGAGACTCGTAGGGTGCTTCGCCTCCAGCCTGGCCTGCCTGCAGGTCATCAGTAGCTTTTTCTTTTTTTCTTCCTCCCGCTGTGCTCTGAGCTGGACAGAGGCTAATTGAAAAAACAGCCCAAATATTGCTTGCACTGTACAACTCTGTCATCAAAATGTCACACCCCCTCTGCCAGGTACTGCAGAGCATACCTTTCAGCTCAGTCTCAGACGGCGCGACGAAGGACACGCTGCCGATGGTCCTCACCAGGCTCCAGCGCTGCGGCGGCAGCCACACACAGGAGCACGTCTCCGCAGCGATGAAGGGAGAGTTTTCAACATTGTTAGTTCAATCATATTAAGCTTAACAAAAATGAAACCCACGCCCTTTGTCCGTCAAGACAAAGGTGTCAGACCAGCCAAGGCAGCTCTCAGCTCTTTTAGCATTATTCTTGTTAATGTGTGTGTACAGTAAGTCTGGACTCCTTTCTTTACAGCCTCGGTGTCCACATACGGTACCCGAACCACCTCTCTTTCTCCTGTCTGTAAAATGGGCGGAGGAGCCTGCCTGCACCTTACTGGGCCACGACGCATTTGCAACACGCGATGAATTTCTGGAGGAACGCAGCATGAACTTCACTGCTCAGTAACTGAAAGCCGAACGGCTCGAAAGCTGCTTTCCTACTTGGCTCTTCTGTGGAGTGGAAATTTCTACGACAAAGGTAAAATCATCAGCCGCACCAGGAGCTGCTGTATGGTGGAGACTCGCGCTCTGGCTTTCTGAGTCTGTAATTCCAGTGAGCCTTGCGCGGGGTGCCAGCACAAAACCGGCGTGGCAGGGAGCAAGACACAGAAATGCACAGGGGAGACTGCGACCCTGCAGCCACCGCCTTCCAGCCCGCTTCATGCCTGGTCTATCCAAAGAGGCTGAGACTCTCCTTTCCCTACAGAGTACCTGGAAGCAGCATCAGAGCTGCGTGCACACCTGCCTGGGGCAGCAGGGACATGGACTTCCCGGCCAAAGGAGTCCACCTGAGCAGGTCTTGTTTTACCCCAAAGAATGGATGGAGTGCTTCACCTGGCTAAAGACTACGGTCGGTAACAGGTACTTTGCTAACAGAAAAAATACTGATGCTATTGAATGTGCCAGCAGTGTGTTGATGTGCTGGAAAACAACTATGGCTGCCAAAATTCTCTGACGGAGGAGGATGGGGTTTGTAGGTCCAGTAACGCCAAGCGCTTCTAAGCCCTTGCTTAAAACCTCCTCTCACCCAGTAAAAAAAGAAAAAGTGCCTTCAGATATTTGGCGTTAGCCACCAGGAGGCAGGCAAATCTAAACAAGTTCACGTAGATGCAAAATTAAACCTGACAGCCATACCGCTCCTCAGCGAGCAAACAATACGACCAGAGGGAAGCAGCGAAACAGTCCCCCCGTTTGTAAGACCAGGCTTAACCCTAAGCACAAATCCTTCCCAAAGGACGGCATTGAGAACCAATGGGAACTGCTGACACGGCCTGTCGCCGCAGGGTCATCGTGTGCTTTGCCCGGCGCCTCTGCTCCTCAGGCGGTTTGTGGCCAGTGGCCACTGGATCCTGCACGAACTTGCCAAGCAAAGCCCCAGTGACGGAGGACACACCAGCTCCGCTGCCCCAGCCCAGCCTGGAAAGCAGGGGAGGAAGAAGCCAGCCTGCTCCTCATCCTCTCGGACCTCCTGCAGAAGCGGGTTACTGCTAAGGGCTGACCTGCAAGCACAAATACCCAAAAATTCCTTTAAAATGTCTATATAGAATTAGGAAAACGCCATGAACTATGGCACGTAAATCACAGGTATCTCTGTAGACTGCGAGAAGGGATTTCAAGGTAGCTGAATTATCTTGACACCAAGGAGTTATTTATACATAAATTACAGTAACTTCACCCATGCTAATGAGGCTGTCATCCCCCTGTGATTTACCGTGATCTTGTAATGGAAAAACGTCATTTCCCTGACTCCGGAGTGGCAATGGGAGCGGCAATTCCCAGGCTGCTGCGCTTCCCGGGCCGGCGGTGGTGGCGAGCCCCGGGTGCGTCCGCAGGCCAGGGGGTCCGGCCGGCCGCCCCAGCGCGGGGAGGCCACCCCACGCGCCGGCACCGGCCCCCGGCCCGCCGGCCGCTCGGATGCCCGCCCTCGCCTAGCAACCAGCACGGAGGACATGGCATCAATACACGAGTAATTAAAACGAGGGAGACGGGGTTTAAAGCTGAAAGCTGAGCAGGAAAATTAAAATGCGGCAGAAGTGAATTCTTCCGTAATAAACACATGAAGAATTAGCCTCGTTAGGGCATTTGGTGCTTTTTTATCCCCCCTGGAGATCGGCGGTGACCCCCAGGCTCCCTCCCTCCAGCTTTGCTCTGGCCACCACAGGCCGCCCATGGCGAAGCAAGGGGAGGGCGGGCGAGGAGAAGTCCCCAGCGCCGGGCGCTATGACTCGGAGATGCACCCACAGCTCCAGGCCCGAGAGCGGCTCTCCAGCAGGCACCTTTCCTTTCACCCCTCCAAAAATGCTCTGGCGTTCCTTTCCAGACTCAGCTTCCACTCAGACATGAATCTGCATGAACGCAACCTTGGTCCTTCTGCCTTTTTTCCTGTTATAAGGCAGTAAAAAGATATTTATCTCAATTTCAAAGCAGCAGCCGTCCTGTGCGAGCCTAAAATTTCCAACGCGGCAGTGTGCTGGCCCTCGGTGAAGAGGATAAACTCAGCCAAAATGACAGGAGTCCGTGTGAAGTCTGCATTTATGCCACGCTGGAACTCAAACTTGCTTAATTAAAATACCTGATGGGGAAGTGCTGGGACCAAGCAACAGCAATCAGTCGAAGTACGGCGTTTTCTCCAGCTGGACCCTGACACACAGCAAAACCTGGCCGAAGGACCGCAGCAGCCCAGCTGCACACCTGCAGTTGCAGGGCAGCCTCAAACCGCCCAGCCTGGGCCGATCCTTTGCCGACGCGCTGCGCCTGCAGACCCCGACACAGCCCACCCAGCATGGAGAGGCGGGGGGCAGGGGGAGCCCCGACCCGTCCCATGGCGTGAGATTGGCTCCGATGGCGGCAGCCCTTTTGGGACTGGAAACCTTTGCTCTCCCAGAAAAAACCTTTGGCCAGCAGCCCCCGCCCGGGCGAAGGCAACCCATCCAGCAGCAAAACAAGGAGGGTAAGACCAAATGCAGAATTTTCTCTAATCCGTGTAAAGAAAGCCCACAGTGCCTCCCTAACCATCCATGTAAACTCTTCAGTTTCCAACCCTTCCCCCTATTTAATAAAAAAAAAATAGCTTGCTGCAACGCTGGCAATTAAAAAGGTTCCTTAAATCCCCACAAGAAAGGAAAATGCTCCCCAGCGCTCAGCGGGGCTGTCCTGCTGAAGAAGATAATCCGTTTAGGAACGACTGTAACCGTTCTTGGAGAGAAAACAGAAATCTCCTTCAGAGACTTCCACCTCATTCTCAGAACCTCTAAGTTTTAGAAACAAGGCTGCTGCTACCCCTCTTTTTCATCAAAGGACCCAGGCATCTTGCTTTAACATGAAGAAAAAGGAGAGGGACATGGCAAAGTGAAAAGAAGCTACTCGCAGTTCAGAAAGATCTATTAATTTTGATTTTCCGTCAATGAACATAAAAGAAATCGGGCAAATTATTTTACACTTTTTTATTTCTTTGAACTGTGACCAGGTGGTGTAAATGCTAAGGTCAGCTACTAGCAATGAACACGTACAAGAAAAAAGAATGATTTTCATTTGGGAGGTCTGGCAGCTTTTCTAGTGGTACTTCGGAAGCCACTCTTGACCAGAAGCTCACTGGGGTATTTCTTGGCTGGCAAGGCTGCTGCAAAGCGAACTGGAATAACACTAAATGAGTGGGAATCCCTTTGGTTGCACTGCTAACAGAAGCTAAAAGAAAATTATCTATTTACACCTTCACGCAACATCCTCTCAAATCATCTGAGCACAAAGGTAATCAGCATTTGCTAGCGATTGCTGCGCTGCATGGCTCATGGCAACCTCACGTTGGCCTCATGGGTTATATCACACGCTTCAGAGAAAAAATAATTATCACCGCAAGCCTAAACAAGCCGAATAAATAGGAGATGTGACCGAGCGGCTGCAGTGCTGTCCAGCAGGTTTAGGAAAACAGAGTTAATTGTTACTGCCATACCTTGCAGGCATAGAAAAAGAGGACAAAAAATGCACAGAGGTAATTTGATACACGACATTTCGTACGCAAAGCAGAATGACGATGAGCGATTCGAGAAGCCAACACCCCTAGCCAGTAGGCTAGCTGCAAACCACACTTCTTCCTATTTTGCTGATTTGCACCCTTCCTGAGCTATCGTGACAGGGACTTCCCACAAGAGCTGACTCCAAAGCAAAAATCGTGGTGGGAAGCCTACACTAATATCAGGACTTAACACTTCTCTTTCTGATGCACATATGGCCTCTGAGACGAGGACCGCCATCCCACAGCACTGATGTGCTTGAGAGACACGAATTAACAGGGGAATAATGCGAAGAAATGGGCCAGACAGGAGATAAGCAGAGCACATACTTCACGTAGGCAGGGTAGGCACGGGACAGGGCGGGAGCTCCAGACCCCTCGGCTCCTTTCCAGCTCACTTTGGGGGTGAAAAGTCCATCGGTTGTCTTCTCCATGGGCCAGCTTCCACATCCATAACATGAAAAAACCCATCTCCTTTGCAAAACTATTTGAGATTTACGACTAAAAAGTATTTTGTAAGGTTTTTACTATGCCATGCATATGTGACACACGTGCAGTTTACAAAGGCTTTTCTGAAATGAACTGTTTCTGTTGTTATTAATACACTCCATTGCGGATGGGGAGCAACTAATTAGATTACAGGGTTTCAGAGAAGGACCTGGTGATTACAGTGAATCATAAATGGAGCATAAGCCAGGATATATCCTCCTACTAACAAAAAAAAAGCAACAAAACAAAAAACCTCCAACGCCGCCCAGCCTGGAAAGCAGAGGCAGGAGCACAGGCTGCAACACGCATGAAGTCATCTTTCCACTGCTGTCAACAGCTCGCCTGGCCCCAGCTGATGGAGCAGAGGTGACGCGCCTCCAGAAATATGTAGGGCAGCTGAGCTTCTAGAGAGAGCCCAAGTGAGGCCACGTTGCACAGCAGAGGAACAGGAGAAGTCCTTGAACCCGAGAGCCTTGCTGTTCCACACTGCCAGGCGGGCTGCGGGTTGAATCACTGAGGTGGCCAAGAGGATGCGGTTGGGCTTAGCCAGCCAAGTACTGCTGCTGCACAACTGACATGGAGGACATTCGGCCGCCCAGGTGGCGAACAGCCATGGAAACGCCTGAAGCTCCAGGTGCCAGCCCACCCAAGGCAGCCCCCACGGCTCTGGAAATCAAGCTGCGTGCCAGGGGTGGCACACAGCAGCAGCCACGACGCCGACAAGCAGGAACCAAGAAAGGCAAGGCCATGGGCTCTCTCCCACCCCTCCACATCCCCTGCTTGGCCTCAGCACAGACCGCGTTTCTGGCAAGTTAACAGAGCGGCCTTGAAGGCTCTGCAGGTAAAACACCTTGGGTAGACTTTCCCCCACTTCTAGGAGACCTGCTGTACAAAGCAGAGAAGATGCGGTTCCCTCTCCTCCTCCCTCCTCCAGCTCGGTCTGTGCTTCGGTCTCGCCCCTCCCCAGCTCCCGGCAGTGTTTCCTTGGGCTCAGCTGGAAGGGTTGTAAATAGAAGCGGGTCAGGACACGCAAGCTATTCAGTATTTGCACTGAAAGAGGTCAGGTGCCCAGGGAACCAAAAAGCCCATTTTCCTCCCGGACAAGAAGCATTAGCACTTTCTTAACAAGACTGCACCCAGTTAAATTTAGCGACTCGGCACACACGTTGCACAAGGTCACGCTGGCTTTTCAGAAGCCTATCTAGCTTTCGAGATCGTTGCACCTCATTTCTTTTTCGTACATTTGCGATAAACCAATTTGTCATTCATGCTTGAACATCTATCCTCTGAGTCATGTCTAGGCACCAGGGTTTTTTAAGACCAGCGTCTGAGGGCATGAACAAAAAGGCCATTAATGGCAGTGGAGGCTAGGGACAGTCAGAGGTTTAACTCATCCAGTTTATGAAAGTAATTTGTTTTCAGGTTATTGGTGATGATGGTGGATATCAGACTCACACTGCAAATATGAAAAAAGAAAAAAATCAGAGACTCAAGAACCAGGCTAAAAACAAAGCTGCAAATGAATAACTGTGGAAAATATTACTGAAAAATATTATATATCCTCTTTCCTAGAACGAATAAACCCATGAAAAAGAGGCCAGGTCTGGAGACTAGTTCTCCTAGAGTCTCTTTTTCTTATTTCCCCATTGTTTCTTATTACTTCATATTCACCAAGTGCAATATTAGATTATGACTGGCATTTCTCTTATGTGGCTTATATTAGAGAGGGGCCCAAGCAAGAGCCAGCTGGAAGGAAAAAGGGAAAACATTTCCCAAAATTTTTCATTAAAAAAGTATCTGCTATGAAATCCACATCTGGATTTTGCTGCTGAGACTTATCTCTATCTTACTTATTTCAATCTCTTTATTATTTTTGCATATCTATTACTGAGTTTTCCTTATGCATATACCATGATGCATACTCGTGTTCCCAGACCATCTTGGAGCCAATAAAATCCTTTTCCACCTAAAACCAAATTACTGTCCCCAGTCACCTCCAGCCCCGCTCTGCTCACCCAGTTTTCAAGTCACAATTAAGGTGGATACTGCATTTCACTCCGCTTGTGTTTCCTAAGTTGGATGATGCATTTCTACACGTTGTTCAGCAGATAACCTGTTTCTTAGAGGTTGTGTCATTTTACTAATGAGCAAAAAGAAGTAAAATGTGCTTGTACACAAGTTTACTTTTTTCCCAAATTTTAAGATCCTTTATGTTACATTACATAACCTAACCCTTTTGAATGGAAGATACCATATGAATATTTACTCATATGTATGAGAATAATAGGTATACATATACACATACATATAAATACATTATTTATGTGAGCATATATATCTCAAATTAAATTAATGAGTTCCACTGCTATCGCTTAAACAATATTACCAGTTATTTGTGGATTTTTTCCCCTGAATTTTCCATTAGACTCACAGTGATTGAAAACAACTGCACTACCAAGGTCTCCTTGTTAATGGATGTGTCAAAATCCCAGAGGTAAAAGTAGTGACTGCAGCTCGGCGCATTACACTGCATTTCTCATCCATTTCACGGCACAGAGCTGAAGTTATTTTTTAAGCCATATGGTTTTGCTATACTTGCAACCTACAGCTAACACTATACTTTAAAGTGCATCAGTAGGCATTTACATACACAGAATACAAAACTCCGTCTCTGAGTACTCATTTACATATATATCTTTGCACACACATGCGAGATTTATGTGTAATGGATGCACTTCAGAAGCCCCTTCTGATCCTCAAGATATTGCCACCTCCAGTAATATGCTCCATGTTTGAGTGGAGGCAGGTATCCCTTCTTACACATGCTACTGGAAGGCATAAACTGGTCCATATAAGCATTACGTGTTTATAATATACGGCGTGTTTATACCCAGAGAAGTACTCCCCATGCATCCATTCTGAGCAGCCTGTGCATAGATTGCTGCATACATCACTGGTGCAATCTCGTAAATCAGTCGCCCCTAAATTGAATCTCCACTGCCACAAGCATATCTTGTATGAAGATGTTATAACTCAGCAACAGCACAATAACCACCTCTCACGACCTACTAAAAATTGCATGCCCCCATTTGCGACCCTACTGCCTTGAAAGTCGATGGCACACAAAGCTGCTGTGCCCAGCTGTAGACTCGTGTGTGGAGGTGAGCAGCCAAGGTGTAACCGGCAGCTAACCAACCCCAGCATACGCTCAGACACAGCCAGCACCGCATCTCCCCAGGTCATCTTCCACGAACGTGAGGAACAAAACCCGTGGACACCTCCAGCCATCTCAGCCAGGGAGCTGAGCTGGGGGCTGCCCTCGCTACCCACCGACGTGGCTGCTGCCTCCATCCCCGCTCCCGCATGCTGCCCGCCCGATACGCCCGGCACTGGCTGACGAGGAAACCGAGCTGTGAAGACACTAAGGATACCACCAAGCGAGAGCCAAGCCAGGCTCCTCAGCTGGTCTACATCACACACTGCCCAGCACACTTTTACTTGCTCTATGAGAGCCAGGGACGAACATCAAGATAAATAAATAACGAGAGCTGGTGAGATGCTACCTTTTATTCAGATCGTTCATTCACAAGGACAAAGTATCGTTGCCCCTACGGACCACCTCTCCTGAGTTACAGCACTACAACCAACAAGAAATATTACAAGGGGACCCCTTCCAAGACCACGCACTACACAGACAGGGCACAGACAGGTCTGAGTTTGGATGGGCATTTGTCTTCAGCAGGCCAGGGAGCACGGTCACGCCGCACCGATGTATACAGAGAATATACGCTGGGGAGGAGAATTACAAGGCTGTAAAACATATCGTGGGGCCCAGCTGGCATCACATAAACCAGGAGAATGGAGCTCAGAGGGTCTGCGATGCCAAAGGAAAGCTGTGAAGTGTTTACCGCTGGGTTCAATGTCACTGTCATTTCTCTTTTGTACAGTCCTGTTACTCAGATGCTGCAACATGGGCCATTTTTACATTTCATGGCTTTTGTAAAAGGTTTATTCCTACTTTTCCACCTTTTCCTGAACTACATCGACATGAATTTCAGCATTAATTCCCACCCATTACCTGACCTGCAGACATTTATGCACATAAATATTTGTGCGTGCCAACCATCTTGATTCAAGGGAATTATTAAAATATCTAAAGACTAACAGAAAGGTAACAGCAAACAGGATAACAGCAAGTAACAGATGATGTTCAATATTTTTTAAAAAATAGACACATGATAAAAGATAGCGTCAGAAACATTGCGGAGATTATTCAAAAAGCATGGCGCTTCATGATGTTTTATTTTTTACTATTACTTAATTAAGGGAATAAGTTAATTAAATGAGTGGCACACAAAAAAAATCTAAAAAACCCAATGTACCGGTGTTCGCATTTTGCCTCCAATGTCATCCGCCAAGCTACTGCCCTCCGAGTCCTCCTCGAACACCTTGAGACTAATTTGCCTATAAAGCCAAGGAGACTTATCTTCCCCATGAGAAAGAGCAATTTCATTCTGGAAGCGATGTGCTACACAAGCAAACCCAGGACCAGGCGACGGCGAGGCTGTGCGTGCGTATGCAGGGTGGGAGCACGGATGCTGCCGAGGTCGAGGAGATGGGGCGGCCACCGCTGTTCCCCTCTGACTGCCCAATCCCCCGCAAGGCAAAACCAGAGACCTGTGTCAGCAGACAACCCGCACCGCTTGACAGGCGTGCCAGCAATTCAAACACTTACTCCCCAGCGCCTAGAGCCCAGCAACAGAATCTGGGCCAGAAAACATATTTACTGCGTTTTTAAAACAGGCATGGATGCAAGGAGACACTGCGAAGAGAGAAGGGAGAGAGGCTTTCCTTCTTCCGCCCATCACTCCCAAAATAGTGCAAAGAGCTGAAGAACTGCAAGAACCAGGAGGGAGGAATCGGTGCTGCTGGCGAGCCCCACCGGCACGGCGCAGGCAGGCAGCGTACAGGCAGCGTACGGGCAGCTGCCTGCCTCAGCGGAGCACAGCCCTGCGGGGCAGGAGGCTCGGCGCAGCCTGGGATATACTGGCCCGGGAGCGACGAGTGGGTAAATCCTGTTCAGGGAAGCAACTTTGTCCAGGCCTAGCGTGGGGCTCAGAAATCAGACCCTTTTTCTTCCGGAAAGGAGTAATTCTAGCTGACTCCATGGGAGTGATTCCTGTTACAAATGAAAGGCTGAGGAAGGAGGGAACAGGCTTAACATGTATATTAAATTTAAATACAGACATTTGACATTTGGAAAAAATTAATCTGCAGTATTTAACCGCAGAGCTGTACAAATTGGTGCTTTCTGTTTACATAGGAGGCTTATGCAGTCAATTCTCATAGTTCAGTGGGTACTATATTTTAGCTTTTAACTCTATTAAGCTTATTTTCCTGTGACAGAGTGGAGGGGTCCAGGGAGCATGGTGCAGATTATGCTCGGAGCAGATATCCTACGAACACGTCTGGAATGGTTTAACGAACTCTTTAATTGACAGCCAGGACGCAATAGCTTTTGCGGAGAAAGGGCTGGAAGGAAAAAAAAGGAAACAAAAAAGGTCATTTTAAGAACATTTTTGCGCCTCCCAGATGGCGAGCTGTTGCAGAGCCGTTGGCTAAACCAGGGTTGCTTCGCAAGCGAAGGACTTGAAGAGCCGCACACCCTCTCGTCCCACCGGCCCCTCGCTGGTCCCCACACCAGCAGAACCTCCAGTGTCCCCTCTGCGTCGCCCGGCCCCAGCCCCCGACCCACCGCCCATCACTGACTCCACCAGCGCGAGCGAGCAGCTCCTGTCTGCTGCTTCGGATTAAAAAAAATAGAAAGAAAAGCGGTATCGCTCAGCAGACAAGAAACAAAACCCAATTTCGTCTTCCTCGCTCTGTAACCGAAGGCAGATTAGCTATATGCTGGCGGAAACAGCAAGGCAGCTGCACGCCCCGCATCTCCCAAACAACAGCGCGGGGTGTCATTTATCGCCGGTTCTGCACGATGATCAATCAAGCCCTGTTTTGGCTGCTCATAAATTTACCTCTGCAGATAACGTACCGTGTAAGAGAGAAAGGGAGGGAGGGAAGGAGAGGGAGAGAAAGCAAGACAACAACAACGCCACTTATCCCCAAGGCAATCGTAACAGCTTTTGGCAATCTGATACAAATTGGATTTTAAAACCTCAACGAGCATCTAACAAAATTTGAGATGGCAACGTATAAGGGTATTAATGTGCCAAAGAATCATGTCCCTTCTCCTTTTCTTTAAGTAAATAAAAGCTAACATCTAAAACCCCCGAGCCTGTCCCACGAAACACTTGTTTCAGGAAGGTGCTCTGTAATACCCTGCAAACAACCGGGCTTGCATAGTACTGATGTCAAGTTGTCAGATGCACAAATCTCCACCATCAGTCAGGCTGATTAATATTTGAATAAAGCCCCTATCTCTACGTACACAGGAAAATATGTGCAAATGAGATACAGTAATGTAAGGGAGATTAAGAATCCAGTACAACACAAGATTAAAGATATTGCTCCTGCCTGGGGTGTGAGGTCAACATCACTTGCTCTTCCCAAGATGCAAAAGCATCTCCCTCCAGCGCACACCAAGGGCCCTCCAAGGCATTTTGGTTGACTTCGGTTGCAAGAGACAACACAGGTCCCTTGGTCTGGTGGTGGGTGCGTTTGGATTTCTTTTGGCTTGGATCCAATGCAAGCCAAATATCACACGGGGATGAGATGCTCAAGTGCTGGGAAATGCAAGGTTTGGAGTAAGATGCCGAGGAGCCTGGGGCAGGGATGTGTGTCCCAGTGCGTGTGTGAGGAAACTGCACCGGTCAGCTGTGCTTGAGGGGCAGCGGGACATGCTTTTCAGACCCCCCATAATGTGGCTTCATGGTCTCAACATAGATGGGGCTCTCGTCTCAAAGAGCACACATGGGGCTTGCTCATGGCCGCCTGCAAAAAACTGAAAGGCTGCCAGCACACGTGCCAGCCCCGCTGTAAGCGGTGAGGGAGCGAGACACCCCAAAATGGCCTGGAGCCATCCAGTAGCCAACAGCTGGCACCAGCTCTGGGTCACTGGCAAGCCCCACGTCTGCCAGGAAAGTGCTTCTATTGACTGACCTCTCTAATCCTGCTGCATCTCCTACGCACCACAGCGGACTGAGCCAAAGCGCTAAAGTTAGGCTCGGGAGTCCCCATTCCTCGAAAGCCTACAGCTCATCATCTAAAAAAGAGATTTTCTCAGTCATCTGGATCCGCTCTGAGTGCCTCTCTCTGAAAGAAGTCCAAGAGCGGGGATTCAGAGCAGCCGAGGCCAAGTACCCTACCCTTCATGCCAAAACCCATCAGCTACCGGTATCAGGCACCGCTGCCAGCCGCTCACAGGGCAAGAGCTGAGGCTCACCAGCCCAGGCGAGCGGACCTGGACAGGCAGCCACCGCAGCCAGGAGCAGCCGGGTGGCACAGACCCCACAGCAGCAGCCCTGCGGAGAGCCAGGCGGACACCGAGGTGGGCGGCGCGGCTGAAGCCGGGCACCATGTGCGGGTCCCCGGGGACAGCAGTGGCACGCCGGCACTGCCGCTGCCCTCTCCCTCCCGGCCTGCCCAGGCAGGGCGCAGGCATGCCCGTTTGTAACAGCAAGGGTCTTAAGATGCCGAAAAACCCCCGGACAGCTCTGCTTTTCTGTCGCTTTGTTAATGACACGCTGGCCTCCAGTCAACACAATAAGATCCAAAGGAGGATACAAAGGTCACGTTAGGAGAACACAACTCCCGGACTTCAAAGAGAAATGCAAAAATGCTGGCAGATTACGGTTTAAGATTGCCCGTAGGCTTCCCGGCAACACAAACCCTCAGGTCCCTGCATGGACCTGGCCCCTGCACACAAGTCAGCATTGCAGCTCTGCTCTGCAGCTCACTTGTGTCACTCTTCCAGCACTCCACAAAGATGTATTTTTTTTTCCTTCTGTGGTTTTTTTTTTTAAATTTAATTACTTTCATTTACCAGCATATGCTGGACATCTGACATACAAGAACCTTTACAGGCCGAGAAGGAACCATCACGCCTGCTTCCTGACATGAACAAGCTCATTTAAAACAAAATAAGCACTCCAGGCAGGGCATCCTGTGCTGAAAGGCTGAGGCACAGCAATCACTTCCTCCCTGAAAAAAAGCAGTGAAGATTAAAACCACTCTGACACCGAACTGTCTGACAAGGACCCTGTTTGTTCCAACACAGCAACAATCAGACGCACGTGCATTTGTGCCTACTGCAGCTGCAACCCATGTCACAGCCACGCTTGTCGAATAAAGAGCAATCAAAACCAGGTCATTATCGGCATGGATAATGGTGGCATACAGCTAATCATACAGAAAAAGTCAATTTTCAATTATTTTGCACGCAAATTATTTATCACGCTCCATTCCAGAGCCTTTTCTTCCATGCGACTTTGACGAGTAATGGATGCAACGCAAAATTACGAAAGCACTGTAATGTCTGGCAAGCCACCTCAATCCCATCGACTTCAGTAAGACGTAAGTCGATTCCGTCACATCTAAATACATCTAAAGTAACTTACACGTAGTCCTAAAACTGTACTCAAAGTGGAAGCACGTTCCCATGGTCTGAACGCAGAATGTCAGTCCTGAACTGGCCCTGATGGCAACGCTGCAGAAGGGCTGTAGCAGTTCACTTCTCTGCCTGTAATTTTTGTCTGTGTGCAGAGGATAATAATAACAGGGTTTTATCGAGTATAAAGGGGTTCTGTTGGGATTAACATTTAAGAAGCACAGTGCGATCTAAGTGTTACCTTTGATTAGGAGCAAGGCTCATACCCTGACACGGAGAATATCTAAGAAAATGAGGATGTATAAAAATCACCATATGAAAAGCAGCTCTGTAACAGAGGAGCCGTTCTACCCAGCCCTGCAGGGCCATCCCAACCGGAAACCTTCAAGCTATGATTTGGCATTTCTTTTTCTCCTCCTTTCTCTCTCTCCTCTTTTTTTTTTTATGTGATTAACAGCTTTATTAATTTAACAGCTCCTTGCTTAAGAGGATTCCACCAGCTTACTGGCAGGATTCTGGATAGACAGCGCAGACTGTACTGTATACATGAAGGCAATATAAGCTCATCCCAATGTAACAGCTTCACACAGTACTTAATATAATCGAAGACACACAATAAAAGTATTCTTCCTAAACTAATCAAACCATTAAAATGTCAGCCTCAGCCCAGATGTATGATGTATTGCGTTCAGCTGGCGGGGAGTCAATTCCAATGGCATCTGCCTGAATCTCCCTGATTTATTGAGTCTGACCGGCGTGCTTCCCCCTCGTACCCCTCCTCGGTCTGCAGCACTGCCCGCCCGTGTGGACCTGAGCAAGCCCATACCCCGGCACACCGCCAGGCACCGGAGCACAAAGCAGAGGCTTCTGAAACCCTTCCCCTGCGAGGCACACATTAATAATAATAATTGGGAAGAAAAAAAAGATCCACCTTGGCATGCAGCATGCTTTGGTGTTCTGTGCAGCATTTGCTCTGAGCCAACTGGTCAACAAACCAACCCATAAATAAATACAACAAAAGAAATAAAGAAAAAACCCCATCTACAGCGTGCAGTGAAGCAGGACCGGGCTGGGCTGGGCTAGCAAAGGAGCACATACCACAAGTCGGATGCAGACTGATTACTCAGCAAGCAGGAAGCCGGTGTCATGATCTGACTCACATCTCTGAAGTCACTCTGTGATGACTACAGTATCCACAGCCAGAGATGGCTCAGATTGCTCCTAACGAGGTAATGCCGAAACTATGAACAGCTAGTTTACAAGTTCATGGGAATTGTGTGACTTTTTTCTACTTGCAAAATATGCAGTCCAACTCAGACAGCAACCTTCTTGCCCTCTCTGACAAATGCTCATCTCTCCCAGAGGCAGCTCCAAGGCCGCTGCGCCCAGCAGAGGTTAGCTGCTCCAGGTCCTGTGAACGCTCTTCTTGGTAATTGCATTCACATAATAAAAAGATTTCGTATTTTCTTCGAAGGAAGGATTTCATAAAACTTGTACTTTTTTTTTTTTTAGGTATTAATGATATTTTTAGTACCTGTTCCTCTTCCCTCCATCCTGCTTTTTCCGCAAAGCTGTGTTACCTTCCAGCAGGAGCAGCGAGCTTGGCAGAAGACAAGGTACCCGACAGCCCAGCTCCCGCCCCGGCCCCATGCCCTGCCTCCCCCCAGCTCCTCCACGCTCCTCAGGCAGGGCTTGCCCGGGGTGGCTGCCTGCGCGGGCAGGGCTGGTCTCGCCCCCCGCCTACGACAGCCCGCTTTATCCACCCTCCCCTGACACGCAATTAATTCGCAGCTCTCCTCCTTGAAATCCAGCCTGATTTCAACAGTACACACAGGGACTAGGACCGTTGGGTTTGCAAGAGCCTCCTCCCCACTTCTCCGCACCAAAAGCAGCACAGCTCCAGGGCAGGCTCGCCCGGCTCGTGCCGAAGGCCTCGGCTGATGCCCGCCGTCCCTCCGGCCGCAGCCCCGCGCGCCGTACTGCGCCTGGCCGGGAGCGCAGAGCCACTCACACGGCCCGGGGGTCCCTTCTGCACCGCAAAGGGTGCCGGCCACCGCGCCAAGAGGAAAACGCCCAAACTCCCCATTCCCCCGCGAAGCTGCGGGGAGGCAACGGTGTGTGCTGCTCTGAGCGTCTAACACTGAGGCAGAGAGCAAGCGGGACAGCGTAACGTCTGCTCTCTGCACGCCAGCGAGGGCAGCTCACGCCAGCAGCTCCCCATGGTTGGTGCGTCTCCGTTTCACCCTTTTGGGGGGTCTGGTCTGTCAGGTGTCACCTTCCCCACCGGATTTTCTCTGTACTTTGAGCCTGCATCGCAGCAGCGCAGAACTGCCGTCCCTCCGGGGTGTACATCCTCCCGCAAACCCCCTTAGCCCTCCAGACATGCTAGCTGGTGAGACATCCCAGACTGCTTCACTGTCCCCCTGCAGAAACTTTTTACTTCCCCTGTTCCAAAACGCTTCCATGGCAATGCTCTTGCAACCAAAGCTTCCAGCCTCAGCGCAACACACATTCATTCTGGTGACAGCGACCCTTCCTGCATTCACCGACCCCTGGATGCTCTGCCCTCAAACAGGCTCTTGCACACAGCAGTCACGTCTGATTCTCCTCCAGATTCTACTGTTTCCTTCTTGGGATAGCACTGGTCCTTAATGACATTTTCTTTGTCCTTCCTACTGCTCTAGCATTACTCACACGCAAGCTGAAGGACACCTACAAGCTCCACCATGCCAGCATCCTGCAGTCCTTGTAAGAGTTTCCTCCAATCAATTCTAACCACAATGATTTCTTACTCACGAGGAAGTGGGAATTTATAAAGAACACACTAGAATGTCTCTCTGGGGTATACTTTTTCTTATTAATTAGTTTAGGATTAGAAACAGCACCAATGAGGTTCGACTGAAACATTCCCCCTGCCCTGTAACGGGAAATCCTGCCCTGTCTGATGGCTGAAGCTGTTGCTGAAGTCAGATAAGATGGTATCACTCTTCTCCGCTCCTCTTGGTAGGAACTGTAAAGATGTGAGCCGAGGGAGCCTCTTCCCATGCACAGCAGCACAAACACGCTACGTACTCTGAAGATGCTCGGTGAAGGTGCCTGTGGACTAAACTATTCATCTCCTTGCAAGCAGAAAGGACTCACGGGATGTTTCCATTGCCCCCCACATCCCCAGGGAAAACCTTCCTTTTCCATTCTCTTCCTTATTTGAAAAGAGACACAGAGTGGAAGTGCCAGATGGGAAAACACAAGGGCAGCACGAGGCATGAAATAGGGTAGTACATAAGACTAACAAATGGAAGAAAGAAAACACAGTTTTTCCACGGTGCGGTGTGATCTTGGCCAAATAAACATCGCAGGATTCGTGGATGTTCATAACCTGCTCAAATAAGCAACAGACTTTGCTCCAGAAGAGAAAATGTCCCTAATAATTAACTTCCAAGTTGCTCTGTGGGATTTTCTGATGATCCCTTGCTGCCATTTGGCATCTCTGCATGGGACTTTCTGGGCCTGACTCACATCTCATCATAGTTTCCTTACGCCACTATAATTTAATCAACTCCAGTAAACTTACACATGATTTACATCACCTCCAGCAAGGAGAGACCTGGGCCCTCCACCAGTTCCTCATTCTTAAGCAAAGCTTATTTTTTAATTTGGCTAAACTGTGTTCAGCACAGTTTCTCTGTTAGACACCTAGACATAAGAAAGGTTAATGCAAAGGTTTTTTTTGTTATAGGGAAAGAAACAGGTTGATTAAAGACATTTATAGGATGTTCTCTGCAATATGAACACTACCAGCACTGCACAGGAAAGACAAGCACAAATCCATGTGAGAAATCATCTACATACATGCACAAAACCCTGCACTTCCAAACTCTCTTGTGCTTTTTATGGTACAATGTAACCTTAAATATCCTGTTCCCCTTCATTTTTAACCCAGGGCTGACATCAATTTGCTTTTCTCCTTCTTGTATTTAATGCTCTTTAATAAAAGCACTTAAAAAAAAGGTAATTTAAAAGAAAGCATTGACCTTTCTGCAGCATAAGGGAGAACAGCAGGAATGCCACAACAGCACTAGCAGGCAGAGAAGCTCTGCCCGCTCCAGGACATCTCTGCACACCCCCCGTGGTAACGTTGTCCCCAGCCAGGCAGGGCCCGTCCTTGCGTGCCATTCCCCATCCCAGCTTTCCCCAGGAAGGGTCCAGCCAAGCGCAGATGGAGCCGGGGGCTTGCCAGCGGCAGGCTCTGCAGACCCAGCACCGTGACCTATGCCTGAAGCTGGCCCAGCTCTGTGCCTCCAGTCCCTCTGGAGCACAGCTCTTCCCACCCGGGGAGGATTAACGTTCTAAAGACTGCAAAGTGTTCAGAAAAAAGTGCATTCAGTCTCCGGAAGACCGGGTGCTCACTTCTCCAAAAATTTGCCCTGACCTCTGAGAAGACAGTTACCAGGCGCTGGTGCCATGCAGCCCCCCATGCTGGCTTCACGTGAGGGGCAAGCGCCCTCCACAAATTGGATTTACATCTCCTCGGGTTTGCAGCAACCAGACTTGATCTTAGACCACGAGACTGGGAACAAGCTCCCTGATTTTCTCCCCGGCTCAGTTGTTTATGCATTTTCTGCCTCGTGTCTCCAAAAGGAGTAAACGACTTCAAGCGCCCTAGCACGGGCATTATGAATAGGAATAACGCCTTAAGCAGCTGCTAGTCATTCAGTTCTTCAAGGATTATGAGACTCGCTTCAGTGATCTCTGCTTTAACCTACCCATACAGCCCAGCTGTGCGCTAGCCCTCCCCATTTATGGTCACTGACACTGCTCGGGTAGTGTTTAGATCTAACCCCAGGTTGTATAAACAGCACAAGGCAGGCTGCATTGGGAGTTCTTTCATGCACACAAGCCCCAGCTTCTCTCTTTTTAATTTAAAAAAAAAGCCCTCCATTATTTGGTCCTTATTTGCCTTTCAAATAAGAAGGCAAGGCGCTTTAAATAAGGAGATCTGCACTGGAAAAGATTAAGAGGGACGATTTCAAAAGCACAAAGGCCACTTATGCACCCAAGACCCACGGTAATGGGAGGGTGGTGGGGAGAGGAAGGAACAGGAAAATTCAGGAGCTGAACTTGTGCCTTAGGGCTGCCGCTGCCGGCCCTGCCTCCCTCCGGCTTGGCTACTGCTCCCCTTTCTTGCGTCTGCCCAAACAGCACTGGAGAGCTGTCGGATGCGAGTACTGCAGCCTGTATTCCAACCAGTGGTTAACGCCTGCGTGCGCCCTTGTCCCCTGGCAGCAGAGCCCGATCCACTGCCGGCGACCTCCCAGAGATTCTTCTTTAGCTCCAGAAACAGAAACCAGTAGTTTGTAGCTGAAAACACCGGATTCTCTAGATATTTTGCTAATGATGTTCACAACAGTTTATCCTCTAGTCTATTCTGAAGCTGAACAACGTCCTCCAGAAGTCTCAGCTAAACAAATGTTTGAGGGCACGACATGCTTCCATACTGGGACAGCGAACGTTGTCACTTATTTTGGGGTCCTTGGTTTTGGCCTAAGATTCCCTTCTTCTGTCCTATCAGCTTATGGTGTTACAGCCCAGCAGTGTCTGGTTCTCAGGAGAGGTGAGATGTGAAGTGCTTGTAAGTCTTCTCTATTATAGTCCGCCACGCAAGCATTAAACAAAGATAAAAAGGTACAAAAACCCGAAACAGAACAAAAACTCTGTAACACGCAAAAAGCTCTATTTAAAAAAAAAAAAAAAACAACAATCTGAAAAACAGTACCAGGTGCATGTTTCTGAAAGCCACGTGGGGCTGAAGGGGCATGAAACCGCAAGCCTTATAAAACGAGTCCCAGGCTCTCACAGCTAACTGCAGGCACTTGCTGCAAGCCAAAAGGATAGGAAGGAATTCACGTCCCGCTCCGCTTGGACAGAGTGAGGCAGCAATAATTTTATACCAAAGAATGCAGCCTCATCTTACACTCCCCAGGAAAAAAAAAAACACCAAACCAAAACAAAACAGAACATGCCTAAAATACTTCTGCTCCTGTCTAGACTTGGGCAGCCAAAGGGATTCATCAGCTCCTGTTGCCCAAGCTGTGCACTGTCCCGGCCAGCCAAGCGATGCCGGTGGCGGAGGGGGACGCAGAGCCCGTGCCCGTATGGTCCCCGCAGGGGCAAGAGCCCCGTTTAAAAGAGGGCTGTGTGGCTCCTTGTCTGCTCTCAGAGGACAAGCAGCAGACCTGCCTTCCCCACTGCTGACGAAATTACAGCAGCCCTGCTTTGGTACAGAAAAAGTCAAAACTGGCATTAAGAGCAGCGAGCTGGCCATCCCTCCTGGAGGGGTCCATGCATCTCACTTGATCAGAACAAATCTCCCCCTTCCACCACGCAATCTTCCGAGCTGTCAGCTCGCTCTCCAGCTTAAGAGGCTGCCCTACCCTTGGGGGGACGTGCTGGCTATTTCCACGCTGTCCCCAAGAGCATTCCTGCTCGGGGCCTAAAGCGTCTGAGCGGCTTCATACGCTTAACCACGTGTCCATTGAAACGTGCTTAATTATAATTGCAAATTGGTCTCAATAAGACAAGGCTATTGGGATTAGATACCAAAGTGATCTCATCCATTTAACCAGCTATTAGCAATAGTCAGAAAGCAGCAGGCAGAGCAGCCTCTTCACCATCCACAGCACCAGCCCCAAAACGTGTGTTACCCTGCAGACGCTTCTCCCCTTCCAGCACGGCAGACCGAGTGGTGAGAGCAGATCAGGGCAGCACGAGGAAAAGCACAAACATAAAGAAAAGCCCTTACTGTAAAATCTTACCAGTAACTTTTTCAACATGTATCAAGAGCTCTCAAGTTTGTTTTAAGATCTGGGAAGCAGTGGGCGAGGAGGACGGTTGGGGAAGCTCGGCAGCATATTACAAAGCGGCTGGATTAAAATCTCTTGGAGGAGTGGCTGGGGATTTTTCATGGTTTTTCAAGAATTCCTTGTACACAGAAAAGCTCATAATGATTCAGAGATATCTGACTTACGAAACTGTCTTAGCTTCAGCCCATAATGGAAAATCTGTTCAGGAAAACATCTGTGTTGACTTAGGTATCGGTGAAACTGAGCATGTTCTCTAAGTAGTAGCACTCCAGTAACAAAAACCACAAAAAAGGGCAAAAAGAGCCCCATCACCTTTTACCAGATCCGGATCTCAGTTACACAGATGCAAATGTAGAGGAAACACTGACTTCAAAGACAAACACCACTCCAGATTTACACTTGGCTCAGAGATTAGCACCTGTCCTTTACCTCCCGCCCGACACGCCAGTGAAACACATGACGAAGAACTGGGGAAGCTCCAGGCCGAGGGACACCAAGCGCTACTGGTAGACAGGACACGGCGCAGCACAGCTAGCACAGAGCCCAGCGCGATGTGGAAACGGCCGAGCTTGCGGTCCCCATCACTGCCTTTTCTCATGACCCCCGCACCCCGCTGTGCCTGAGTTATCAGCATCCCTACACGATAAACCTTAAGGACGGCACACCAAACATTTCAGATCCAGTCCAACTCTCCTCCCTGTCGGTAAATGTCCAACACAAAGCTACACCGTTCAATTAATGAAAGAACCTGAAAGAAGTTTCTAAGAGACTGTCATGCATATTCAGCCCGAGCAGCAGAGGAACTTGAAAGGCTGATATTCCTGATTGTCTGGTGCTTAGGTTAACGTTCCAAACTTTTTGCTCATTAAAAATTGGCTGTTCCCAACAAAAAGACCTTTTATAGACAGGTACAATTCAAGCACCACAAACGCCAGCCAGTAAAGAGTAAATTAGCAAGTTTCAGGAGTATCGGGTATTGAAGACTCAAAGCTGATTTTTAATACCAAGCATATCGAAAGGATAATACCCGCTCCTCACGCAGTGCCAGTGGGGAGGGAAACAAAGAGGAACCTCCGCAGAAGGGACAGGGCTCCCCGCTGGGCTCAGCAGAAGCCACCTCCAAGTTCACCTGCTGAGAAGCCAATCTCAGCATGGCTAAAACTGTGACTTGAATCTGAAACGAACAAAAATTTAATTAAAACAGTCTCTCACAGCTGAGAGCTGCAGAAAGCCACCTTCCTGATGTGACAACCTCTGTGACAGCAACAGTCCAGGAGCCAAGAACAAGACAGAGGTGAGCAGTTTGTAAGAGCAATAGTAATTATATAAAGCTGTCTGTGTAAAAAAAAAAAAAAAAGCTTTTTGTGATCAGTAATTAATCCTGGAGGAGAGAAGAGGGTTGTGGTATCTGTGTGCTAAACAAAGAGGTCAGACAGAGATGCGACTCTGGTCTCAGCTACACTGAGGTAACCCAAGATCACTTCTGGAGATTTTGGCCACGTCAGGCCCAGCTCACAGCAGAAACGCGGTAACACACCCGCAGCTCCGCACCAGGATGCGCAGGGATCCTGAACCGGGAGTTTCTGGCCTGGATACGCAGCGCGTTAGCTCACACCTCGCCCCTGCCTCACGGAGCAGCACAGAGCCGTGTGCCGCTCCGGACCGCACGTCTCGTGTTGGGCACCTGGAGGTTAACCAGCGTGGGGATGCAGATCCCTCCGACTGCACCCATGAAGGCTGCCGAGGTCCTCCCCGCTGAACCACGCCTGGACTGCGCCTGCACGCGACGCTTGCCCAGGCGAGACCAGCACCGGCGGCACGGCAAACTGGTGCCGCCCGTGCTGAGCAGCAGACTGCCCCAGGGGCCCCGACATCCAAATACCAAGGGCGTCTGCTGCGGCATAAGACCTCCGAGCCGTGAAGAAGCCCAGTCCTCTGCCCTCCTCCTCTTCTCCTCCTCCTTTAGCAGTTACCAGGCGTTTTCCACACGCTGCTTTCATCGCTTCAGCTATTGTAAGGAGCTTGCTCGATGCATTGCAGTTTACAACAGCAGCCTATGTGACTTTGGACTATTTGCATACTAATTTATAATTAAAACCGGAAAAATATTCCCAACAGGGTAATTTTAAATTCTGGCAACCTTTTTCCCCCTGTAAATTTAACAGGTAATGCTATAAATCCTCATTTCCTTTTACACTGATGAACAACGACACAGCCTTGCTATGCGGAACAGGAGTGTTTGGAAATCAATTCATCTTCTGTCCACGTCCCCCCAAAATAAGCACGGGGGCTGGCAGCGGGAGTGCAATGCCTCTCTTCTGCATCAGCAGCCCAGCAAAAAGCTTCCCCGAGCCCGCCGGCCGCCGGCACAGCTGGGAGAGCCCAAGGAGCTATGCATCATCGTATCGTGTCTGGCTGGCCGTGGCTCTCCAGCCAGGCTGACACTTTTACGGCTGGGTCAGCCCAGGAGGCGAAAGGGCAGGGGGAGAGGGGCAGGGCGAGAGGGCAGCATTCAAAGCGAGCCCCCGGTGAACCTCCAACTCCTTCCTCCAGATGCAAAGTTGCCTCCGAGATGTAAACAGAAGGAATTGCTATCGTGTCTGGCTTGGCTGGTGATTTAGATGCATTATTTGACTTCAGAGCATTGCAATGGCATTGTCTGGCAACAGGTAAATCTTACCCACCATGGGAAAGTCCAAGAGACTGAAAAGGGGTCGGGGGGGGGGGGGGGGGGGATGGGGGCTAATGTCTGCTGGCGCTGTTAATAACACAAGGGTGCTTTAAAAATCCTGATTTAACTACTCTCTTCTTGTGTTTTCTTCAGAACCTCTGCAAAGACAGACACTAATTAGCTTTGACTAATTCAAGACGAAAAAAGCTAATTAGCAACCCTCCAAACTTTGGATGACCTCTCTTGCCAACGCTTGCTGTTGCAGCCCATAAGCACCCATAAATTCTTTCCTTGGTGCAAAGATAAAGGACAAAGGGTAACAAAAGGGTGAATCACAACGGCAGCTCAGGGTCAAAACGCAAGCTTCCTTTGGTAGCCCTTCGCCGCGGGCACAAAAAGGGAAAGATGGTCTGAAGATACAGGCACTAAGCTACTAGACAGCCAAGAGCCGGCTCCTGCCCCATCCCTCCACCCCGAGACCAGCCAGACTTTCGCACCATACCCCATCTCCGGTAATGGCTCCACCAGGCCATGAAGGACTCCACCACCTGCCAGCGGTTGTGTATCTCTCTGTATCTCCTACGTCTTCCTCATCCTTGGGCTAGTCCCGCTGCTTCAGGCGGGGAAAGAAAAAGGAATCAAGACTAGATAAGTACAAGCCCAAACTCAAGGCCTCCTGCTCTCCTCCTGCTGGAGCGGGGAGAGGTGTCGGGTGCATCCTGCTCAGTGAAGCAGGATTCTCCCTGGTGAGACCTCAGAAAGATAAACAAACGCTCCCCAAATGCAGGCACTGCACCCCGCCTGACAGCCGTACAGGTTTGTATTTTGAGAGGAGAGTTCAGCGGTCCAAGAGCAGCACCTACAACCAGCACAAACAATCCCATTACAAATTTAGAATAGAAGTGAAACATTTACCTTGGCACGAAACCCTGAGCTATTCTTCCCTAAAATTTTCCTAGTGAAAGGAATCTATTTGCATTACAAGATGTTTGAAGAGCTTATGTTGGCCAACAACACCGACACTGTGGTATCAGACAGTGCAAACTGAGGGAGGGATCACCGTTCATTTGATGAATTTCAAAACATTTGGACTGGAATCAGCTCATCCCACCCCAAATTTTCCTTTCCAATCAAACGGTATTAGCAATCCACTTTAACTCCCCATTTTATTTCTTGACTGAATTAAAAAGCAACATTACTGAGAACATGTATGTTTAGAAGGCTTCAGCTTCATGATTCCCAGTTAAAATAAATCTGAAGACATGATTAACATTGAACGCATTGATCTATATATTTATCCAGTAAGATGATGTTTTAATATACTTAGGACAAACAGTAATTCATGTGCAAACATATTTGAATTGAAAAATGAAAGTCAACCATGAATTATTCCACTATCCATCACATTTACAAAAGCTGCTATGGCCATTTCTAGCTGGTTAAATCACAACATCGTCCCCAGAAATACTAAGCAATATAACTAATAGTTCCTTCCACCTTGTTGTAATTCGGTTTTTACTTTTTTTTAAAAAATATGCTCTCTCAATTTACCCTTCATTTCTTTAAAATTGTATGATTGATATCTGTTTCCCCTGCTATTCTTAAGAATGCAGTTACAATTATCACTGCTGAAAAAGAAAAATAAGTTTCTCTTTTTTCGTCCTGTTTGTTTTGTATATTCTTGGCTTCTCTGTTTCTCCTGAATATCTGGCAGTTTCTTTGTTTTCTGTGTGTTGTCTTTCACATAGCAACAGAACAAAGAGCAAGGATAAAGGGGAAAAAAAAACCCTTCACCCTTCACACGGGAAAATATGAGCTACTCTCAAATCCAAAGAACTTAGTACACTCAGAAGAGCTAATTAACAAACTAAATAACATACTTTGGAAGCAAACACTGATGCACAAATGCAAAACAAGGAATGAGAATCTGAGGGTCATGGCGAATCACAACATAAATATGAGTCAACAAAATAATGCTGTTACAAAAACACCCAAATCTTGATTTTTAGGAAGAGGATTGGCATCATACGTAAGAAATGGGAGATAATTGCTCTGTTTATTCAGCCCTTGTGAGACCTCAGCCACATTCCTGTGTCCAGGCTCAGACAATGCATTTTAAGGCAGATTCAGCAGCAGACAAATTTTAAACAGTTCAGCCCCTGAACAGAGGAACAAAAGTCAGAAGAGATGTAAGAAATTTAACCAATGACTAAAGGATAATACAATTAGACGCACAAAGTCTAAAATAAAAGTGGATTACAAAGTACAAACATAAATAGTAAAGCTGAATAAAAATTTCATTTTAAATATAAAAAATAAAGTTGAAGATGACTATGTCCTATGGTGGATGGGCAAAAACCCATCAAATTGCCACAAAATGCATTCTAGTTGGGTAGCAAGGGAAAAATAATTCAATATTAAGGACAGTGAAACACGGGAACAAGGGCTTCTGAAACCTGCTCTGATATTAACTTCATGGAAGTTTTCAACAGCAGCTTAGACAAATGAGAATCAGTGCAAGCCTTTTTCTTGTCCCTGTGCCAGAAACTAGATCATTTCTTGCAAACGTATCGTCGTTTCAGGATTCTTACGGAGTCCTGCTCCATGCCTGAGGCTGAGGATGGAACGGTAACACAGGCAGCAACAACCCAGGACAGAACAAAGAAACAAATGAGTGGCACCCATCCAGCACCTCTTTGGATCACAGGGAGAATAACAGTTTGACAAGAGACATTAATTGCCTCTGCATTTCACTGACATTATCCCATGCCAAGATCCTTGATGTTCATCTTCACACTGCAGAAATGTATTCCTATATTTAGCTAAACATCCAACACTGACAGATAAATGTTTCATCAGCAATCTTGATTAGCAAGGATGGAAGAGTACAGATCGCCGCTGCAGTTACGTTTCTGCTCCCGAAAATATTCCCCGACCACGCCGCAGGGAAGCTGTGTGACGGACCTGCGCTTGCTTTATGGACCAGAAGCAATTGCAGAGAAGTCACAGGTTCCCAGCCCTTGGCCGCAGCGCACTGCCAGCCAGCTGCCCTGTGCCCGCTGGCACAGGCTCGGAGCGATGCCTCAGCCGTGCCCAGTATCACTTCTTGCCACACCTGATTCCCCCACAGAGCCCATATAAAATACCCAATTCATTATGTCCACTCCATTCCCGGAGGTGATTGAAATAAAAAGCTGTTCTGGCAGAAAAGCTTAGGAAATGAAACACGAGGGAGATGGGGAAAGAGAAAGAGAAAAATAGAAATCAAGAATAGCAAAAGACACTCAACCAGGTGGATGGAATGAGTCCAGAATTACTTATAGCTCCAGAGCTAAAAGAAAAAGAAGAAAATGAACACCTGGGCATACTGTGAGATTAAACATATATTTAGTATGTGTGTCCCAAATAGGGCAAGTCATAGATCTGAACCACGGGCTGAGAAAAGAAACTCTCTTTCCCACAAAGATGGAATCTCATTATCTAAGTTCAGGAAAGAAGTATTTATTCATAAAGATAGCTTTCTCCTTCCGTGCCAGAAGTAATGAAGATCGTACTCAACATCTACCACCTGCACTTGATTACCAGTTATTTAACCACAATCAAAATATTTAAAAAAATGCAAATGAAGTACAGTGATGGACAGAAATGCCAGTTCTAGCCAAACCTCCCTGTGAAATTCCTTCTGTACAGCTGGGATTGCCACGGGCTATAATGAAGAAAAAATTGTCAGTGTCTGAGGTCCCAAGTATTTTCCCATAGAAAATCCACAAAAGATCCTAGATTTGTATGCTCTGTGGCAAACATTAACACAGGCACCAGCAGTGAGCAGGTGCAACTTGGGAAGAGCAAAATGGAGGCTGGTTCCCTGGTACTTCTGTAGTATTTCAGCACCTCTTGTTCCATTTCTCCTTTTTAATCTGTTTTTCATGAAAGATGAGCATTCAGGAGTACTGATCCTATGTGATTAACCTGAACAATACATTAGCAAGCTACATCTAAACTGAATTTACTAAATTGAATCAAGTCTCTTCCTTTCCCTGTCTGCTGGGAGATCATCTTCTTGTGCAACTCATGTTGACTTACTGTAACGTTTCGCCCTTACAAAACACCTTCTACTTTTCAAAGGAGAAAAAAAAATACACACAAGCACAAGGCATTCATTGCGGTGCTCCAGGCAGGCAGGTAGAAAAGTCTAGCAGAGCCAAAACACCAGGGCATTGCCTTCCATGATCTCCAAGCCAAAAGCTTTCTCACGTGGCTGAGCTTCAGCTCAGCAGCAGGCACCCAACTGGCGGGTTTGTGGGTTCCCCCAGGCTGCCGGCATCAGCTCGTAGGCAACCTGACACGGAGACCACCCCGAGGAGCATGAGGGATGCTCTTCTGCACAACCTTTTGCTGAGGAGGGGCTTTGTGCCAGTTTTTTGGCAGTTATGTTATGAAAGGAGTTTGGAGTGATTTGGTTTAGACAGTGAAGATACGGGTGGTTGCAGAGGTAAATAGGCCACTCCCTCATCTAAGCCAGGAACTGAAAACACCTTTTTAAAAGAGTATAATCTGTTATTAATAAATCTTCAAAGGCCTACTGACATGCCCAAACACACACTCAGAGAAAATGAGGTTTTGCAAATGACACAGCGTTCAAGGCTAGTCCCTGCTTATGATCCAGCCAAGAACCAGTATGGAGAGCAATAGAGGATGGCTCCTATACAAATCCAGAGACACTGGAAACCTTAAAATCTGACTAGTGTCCCTGCCCTTTAGCAGCCTGTCTATTTTTGTGCTGCTTTAACACCACATTTTCGTATTTTTACGAACCTGCTTCTTGTAGCTATAGGAAAGAGCCATGCAAACAAGGGGAAGCTGACAACACAGGGGAAAGAGTGAGGTTGGCTAATAAACATGAAATAAACCATCGGAAAAACAGCTATCTCTTTCCTCTAAACTCATGTAGTTACAACAAATTCCTGTAAAAGCTACGGAGAAAAACAGATCTCATGCATAACAACACAAGGGCTCTTTTTCTTGCTGTTGTTAGGTTGGCACTGCTTCTTGAAAAATGTATCCCTTGCTCGATGGGGGCCTTCATCTCAGCCTTCAGAAAAGGCGCTGGCGAAGTTAAAACACGTTTAACTCAAAACCAAAACAAACTTCTCTTTCTGGCTTGCAAATATTACATCACTGAGGTAAGGGATTGGCAATACTATTAATTAACTAGTGCATTTAAGGTTCTCTAATCCTGGAGGCTACTTGCATGTAAGCTTGGCAATGGTCCTGAAGGGACAACTCATCACGGTAGCTTAGTCCGAGCAGATACTCCTTGGCATATCCTTTATGCCAACAGTTACAAACCAAATTTGTACCAGAGTCCAGCCCAGTCTTGTTTAACTTCTTCATCAATGACCTGGATGAAGACTTAGAATGTACCCTCAGCAAGTTTGCTGATGACACCAAACTGGGAGGAGTGGTGGATACACCAGCAGGCTGTGCTGCCATTCAGTGTGACCTGGACAGGGTGGAGAGTTGGGCAGAGAGGAACCTGATGAGGTTCAACTAGTGCAAGTGCAGGGTCCTGCACCTGGGGAGGAACAACCCCATGCATCAGTACAGGCTTGGGGTGGACGTGCTGGAGAGCAGCTCTGTGGAGAGGGACCTGGGTGTCCTGGTAGACGACAGGTTAACTAACCCTGAGTCAGCAGTGTGCCCTGGCTGCCAAGAAAGCCAATGGAATCCTGGGGTGCATTAGGAGGAGTGTGGCCAGTAGGTCGAGGGAGGTTCTCCTTCCCCTCTACACTGCCCTAGTGAGGCCTCATCTGGAGTACTGTGTCCAGTTCTGGGCTCCCCACTTCAAGAAAGATGAGGAGCTGCTGGAGAGAGTCCAGTGGAGGGCTACGAGGATGGTGAGGGGACTGGAGCATCGCTCCTATGAGGAGAGGCTGAGGGAGCTGGGCTTGTTCAGCCTGAAGAAGAGAAGGCTGCGAGGGGACCTAATAAATGCTTATAAATATCTTAAGGGTGGGTGTCAGGAGGATGGGGCCAAACTCTTTTCAGTGGTGCCCAGCGACAGGACAAGGGGCAATGGGCACAAACTGAAGCACAGGAAGTTCCGTCTGAACATGAGGAAGAACTTCTTCCCTGTGAGGGTGACGGAGCACTGGAACAGGCTGCCCGGGGAGGTTGTGGAGTCTCCTTCTCTGGAGATATTCAAGACCTGCCTGGACAAGGTCCTGTGCAGCTTGCTGTACGTGACCTTGCTTCGGCAGGGGGGTTGGACTAGATGACCTACAGAGGTCCCTTCCAACCCCGAACATTCTGTGATTCTGTGATTCTGTGATACTAACCAGTGAGGGTCATACTGGGGAGAGATGGCTTAGGGTGCACGTGCTTTGGTGTTGGGACTGCTCTTTGGGAGAGGCTGTCCTCTAGCAGGACAAGGCACGTAACTATGGGGCAAAGCAACTAACGGAGTTCCCGATGGACAGGAATTGACCAGTCTGCCAGGCCCACAACTGCAAAGTCTGCTATTGCCAAAAAAATTATGAAAAATCAAGTCAGTCCCATTCACCAGGTGGTCCAGGGCAAGAGCTGGGTTATGGGCAAGGGAATCTGTAGGTGTGACTCTACTGCTTTAGGCACAATGATGCTGTTTAACACATCTCCTTTTTTCTCCCAGATCTCTCAGCAGGGTTCATGGAAAGATTATTTATAAAGCCCTCTTTGGTGCGCTGTGATTTAATCAGATATAGTCTGAATATGCCAAGATGTATTAATTACCATTGCCGCACAAGTGCAACTGAAGAAGCAAAATGTTTTTCATTTGCATGGGCTGAGTATTTGTTTAAAACATTCTTGGTATCATTAGGATCTAATCAAAACAGAGTGCATGATAGTTATGCAGGAAAGACAAAAAAAATTACCTGCTGCTTAAGTATCCAGTTTTCTAATAATATTGCAATAACGCCTTGACAGATAATTGGCTTCCCAGTTATAATGGAATTCCTTATCTAAGTTGCTAAAATTACCTATTGGTATTTTCAAAAGACAAGGGAAGTTTGGGAAGGAAATGATAAATCTCTCCAGTACGGAGAGATTTCATCAGGAAGATAAGATATATCACCTGACTTCTTTTGAAAAATAAAAATAACAATGATTGAAGTAAGTTTTATGAAGGCTCCAACACTTTTGGACAATTATGCAAGTGCAATTTGAAATTAAAATTTAGAATAAATTGATTCATAACTGCTGGGTTGTTTTTAATGACCTGTTTGAAGGTCCCTGCAGGTAGAATACCTGATTTTACGAACAGAGGTAGGAAAAGTACAAAATATTTAAATAGTTTTACTTCAAACTGCTGCCATTTGTGACCCCTCCTTTCCTGTCTATCGTAAGAAATGGATAAAGGCCTACGTTTTCACACACTTCATGACTACTTGTTTTTCATTTTTGATTGTTCCAATCCCAGGAAACTGTAAAGCGACTCAGTTTCCCAAATCCTATGCACACAACCTTGGAAAAATGAAATCTTCTAAAACTTCCTGAAGTAGTCTCCAAGAATCCTAACACTGCCTTTGATTTTAGGAACTATCAAATGTTCTTTCACTACGAACAACACAAAAATCTGAACGCATTTGTTCATGCAGCCTGCACTGCTGTGGACGTCCTGCCATGCAAACCCGCATTTCCAGTCTCTGCAGCTTCAGTTCTGCACTTGGATTTCAGTTGGTCTGTTCACATGCAGAAATGCATGATCCAAGCCACGAGCTGGACTGCAAGTTATTTTCAAGTAGTTCTCAGTCTTCACAGTGTCCTGTGAATTACAATTGCCTAGGAATATAGCTAAAAGATGTTCCTCCTAAGTTACTGAAGTGAGCAACTGAGCTAGATTTAAAATATCCCCAGGCTTTTCAAAAAGTTATTTCAAATATCTGGATTTTTTATAAATCAGTGCATCAGTTTTTCGGTTTAGGCAAAGCATGTCTTTAAACAATAGCTCTTTTAATACCATGGTATTAATACTTTAATACCGAAGCTAAGCCATGACTTTAACACTTATCATTAAAAGCGCATGAAATTTTGCCTACCTTTTTCCAAAAGTGTTCAGGCTTTCATCTCTAACCTTTCATTGAATGTTCTGCATTGTACCTCACCTGGGACACAACACTTCAAAAGTGTGACTGTCTCTTGACAAAATGTCTTTCTGAGGAAGTGTCCCTCGGTAGGGTCTTAAGTTTTTTTAACAGTTAGCAAAGTGTGAGCAAATACAAAGCAGTTTGATGTGACTGTAAGAGGGGGTAGAGAGAAGCCAAACCTACAGTGTTAGCACTTCTAGGTAATTCTCTCTGTACAACGAAAATGAGTATAGTCAGCTAAAAGCACTGGCTGCCAGCACAGTATAGATGGTATCAACAGAAAGTATATAACTCACTAGTTGTGAGAGTTGAGCCCTTTTGCGGAAACAAAACTAAAAGAGACATGCAGAGATGGTAATTCCTAAGTAGTGGAATTTGTTTAATGCTTTTTCTCATGCTTTGATAGTCATCATGTTTTCATAGAAACAGGTTCTAGCCACAAAATCTCACATCCTATCTGGGCTCTGGTGTCAGGCTCGAAAGCGAAGTTTTACTCACTGTGCAGCTGACAACTGCATCCAAAATTCCGCTTTAGATCTAAGTTTGGATTGAGAAGCCAGCTGCTCTTTGTCCCTCAAGTATTCAGAGGGTTTGAATCCAAATGTCTTGTTCAGGTCTATCCTCCTCACAAGGAAGCTAAGCCAAGTAATTCTCAATAGAGTGTGTATTTGCAAGCAGCCTAAGAAAAAAGAACTTCGCTATGGAGTGCTGTACAGATGTATACAACTCAGCGTTTGTTCTTCTGGAGGACTTCCTATCTGATTATTTCTGTATACTTTATTAACACTCGAGTTTCAGCACATGTATGCGGCATTATCTTCATTTTAAAGATAGGAAAGAGGTATTTATTCAGCTAAGGCAGGGAAAGGTGAAGTGACTTACCCGAGGTCACGTCAAGGTTTCTGGCAGAGACACGATCTTTCGAGATCTTCTGAATTCTAGGCCTCTGCTTTAAATTACAAGACTTCATCAGGTTTATAGCATCTCGCCCTCCCCTCCTACTGATCGTTTGCAGTGCTGAATTTGCTCCGAGCAAAACGCATTCATTGATGAACTGTATTACTTGTTCCTAAACATTACTTATGGACTGGAACTTCAAATGAAAATCTCTGCACTGCTGTCATATTTTACCTACATGGTTATTCTAATTGAGTATTGAGCAAAGTGGCTAATTAGGAGTCTTCGAGGGACTGTTTGTTTAATTTTGTTTTGGAATGTGTGCTTGCATAAACGCCATACAAGAAGAAGTCTGGAGGCCACGATCATCTGCAATGTAAAAATATTTCGGTTTCTGTGAAGTTTTCCCTCCCCTGAGGGTTCTAATACATCTCTACTAGTTGATAAATCAAGTCAGAAACACCCTCCCCTCCTTGCTTTGGTGTCTAGCAGAAATATTACCCTTTTCTTGTCCAGGCATGCAGACAAGTGATGAATCAGACTTTCCCCAAGAAAACACTGCAGTTCTTTTCCTAAGGCACACTGCTGCCTGAATAACTCGGGTTTTCCTGCATTGGGCCTGCTGTAAGAGCCTTTATTCAGACAAGGAGAACACAAGAGGTATGGTCTGGGTCTGATCTGCAGAAGGTTATCAACTGCCACCCAGACAACGCCTACAGAAAACCGAGAGGTCTTTCAGAGCACTTCAGCCCCTGCCCTGGTCCTGTGTGACTGCTGAGAAGGTGCCAGAAGTCTCCGTCGCTCGCAGCAACCTCAGCCTATTCTCTGCAGCTCACTGCAGAGCATTTAGGCACTCCGGGCACTCCGAAAATATCTGTGAAGACTGCCAAACGCGACTTACCACTGCCTGCAACACATACCAATGCCCCTACCTCCTTAAAGCGTTAAAAGAAGTTTTAACTTGAAACTAATGAATACTTAGTATTATTCATTATGATCAAAATCACAAGCACTTCAAAATATTTTCAACTCGTTAGAGCAAGTGGATTTCCCCAGAAAACTGCTTCTTCCCGTTTAAAGTGGAACAGGGTCAATTTCTATAGAGAAAAGAGTGAAGCTGATCCAAAGAACAGAAGAAATGCAGGCAATTTAGAAATGTGAAATTAAGTCTGCTGTAACTTTGAATATGTAACTGCTCCCCTGATATTCCAGGCTTTCTATGTATCCGCTGGCTTAGCCCATGCTCTTCCTTAGCATCACATTCAACACTGTGGTTTATGAAACTTTTGCTCACACTGTTAGGCGCCAACATGACTGAATAAAGAAAATGCAAGTTTGGTCAACGTTCAGGCCATAAGGAATTAGTTTGTCCTCACAGTACTCATGCAACATTTATGAACACTCCCATTTCACAGAAGAAAAGACTTCTGTAGAAAGACAAAGCGTACTGCCTCATTTGCTACAGGTCAACAAGAGACCAGGCAAGAAATCTGGGGTCTGCTAATTTTTATTTCTTGTGCCCTGGAGCATACAACAACTAAGAGGAATGACTCGGGTTTCCCTAGCCATGTTCATTCTCTGTGATCTTTAACTCCAGGTACAAGCACGGCTCCACTGAACTCACCAGCAACTTTCACAGTATGATTTAGTCAGGCCAGGATCTCACTTTCTCTTACCTGATGTGCCACGGGTCACAGGGAAGAAGAAGCACTTGCCTATGACAAACGTGAACAGCTCGTGTACAGCACGGCAAGGACTCGGTCCAGCTAGGAGGGAGCTGAAAACGAAATGCAGCTGCAGCAGTGTATTCGCCTCGCTGCAAAAGCAGAGGGAAGACGAGAGCCTGACCGGTGGTGATCTTCTATCTTCCAATTACTGTTAGTCGGGTGTTACGGGTTTTTCTGGTTTAAATAAGAATAAACTAAAAATTGCCGCATGTGCCAACCACTCAGAAGTGCAAGCAGAAAGCAAAGCACAGAGAAGGCGTTCCTGTCCAGACCATCTTGCAGCCCGCAGGGTACTGTGCCTGCAGCGTGCAGTTTGCTACAGTATATATACCCACAAAATTCTGTGATTCTGTGATATGCTCCACAGCGTACTAAAACTAGAAGGGGAGTAAGAGGGTAAGAGTAGAAAAAGTCCTCCTAAAGGCAATAAGCTTGTGTATGTTGGACCTTCCTATACAGCGCTTACAATTGCTCCAAAATCTCCTCCTACTTGATCGTGTGCATTTGGTTTTGTGTGTTTTTCCAAACTGCTTTAAAGTACTGTTCTTTAAGAACAGGATTAAAGAGCAAAAGCTACGTGCATTTGAAATAAAAGTACAGTGCATCCCACGGCTTTACAGTTGTGAACTGCTAATCAGCTGGGTACAGGCACCAATATTTAAGAAATTTTGTATCAAATTTGGCAAGCCACTGTAACACGAAACTGACTCCCAGTCTTGAAAAATTTTTCCACAGCCCTGCTCCCGTTTCTTCCTTCTGAGTAGATACTAAACAGACTTTTTTTCATCTCCCAAGAGCTGTGTAATAGAAACAGAGTGCTGCAGGATGCATGCATCCAAACGATTGTTTATTTATTTGGATCACTATAATCCAGACTGATTTACATAAGAAGAAGGGTCCCTATTTAAGTGAGCTTGTTTCAGTTTGTTCCCACTTCACACACCAGGACTCCCTGAGCCCCATGAGTTAACACAGATGTTTGAGAGATGAATCGGGAACAGAGACTTAATATAAAGTTTGCAGACACCAAGCAAAAAGAAGCACAGCTGTAATGCACGGACTCCCGCTGTGGAAATGACTCCAGCTTCCTCTCTAAAATAGCTTCAAGTATTTCATTAATTCAGAGGAGGTCAGACTTACATATCAACATGCACTGGTTCCAAGACGGTCTGTGCTGCGTGTTGTGAGATCTCTGGGCACAGTAACCGGCTACCCAGGTATCTCTCTGAGGAATGAATACTCTCCAGTGGCTGCGACCAGAATTCAGTTCCTCAGCAGGTAAACTGAGCTGGCACAGCACAATGCACTGAAAGCCTTTGGTAAAGGCAGTGAGCTGACATTTAGGATGGTAACTGGGAGAGAGCAGTTTCAAACTAGGAAGTGTATGTGAACAGCACGTTACCTCGCCTCGGTAAGTCTTCTGTTACCCCTGCTCTCAAACTGCTGCTCCATATCCCTGGAAATCACCTACTGCCCACAATTCCGGGGAGATGACCGAATTTGTGCGCTCACTGTGCCGCTCTGAACATGGCACAGGCAGCGTGGCCAAAGCTGCGCCCCACAGACTCACCCCGCTGCTGGAACAACTCCCCAGCACAGGTGGATTTGGGCTTTCACGCTGCTTCTGAGCGCGGCGCCCGCACCTGACGGGGCCGCTCCTTGCAGCTCAGGGGTTCATCCTGTACCCTGCCGTATGGGGCGACTGCGAAAGACTGGGAAGACCAAAATCCAAGCTGCTTATTATAACGGTCGACCTAATGAAATAACACTGTGCTCAGCTTCACCCTCCCTCTGCTAACTGAGCCAGGCTGACAGAGGAGGTTTAGGGGGATCTTAAACTTCCTAACTATCTAATACCAACTAACTTGAAAAATTAATCAAGGAAATTCACATTAATACAACGGACAGGCAAATGTAATTACAGGGTGCATAATACTTAATTCAATATGGTTACTGAGCCTAAAAAGCACATTACTTTCTTTATGAGATTGCTTTGCTATTTATTAGGGAAAAGGTCTTTGTCAGATGACTCTTTATCCAGCTGCTGGGAAAAAAGAGAGATCTGGGAGCTACTCCCATGGCATGGAAATCGCTTTATTCACTTCAGCTAGATTCGCTTTTTAAAAATGAGATGTAAATCGAAGCCAGAATTGCATCGCTGGTCTTCTGCTTCTTTAGAGCAACTTCTGGGTGACCACTGTGGAAACCCAGCTTGAGCCGCCACTCTTCTGTTCCTCTGGCCCTTCACACAGCTCCCACAAGTATTCCAAATTGCTGTTTATCTTGTTTATCTTAAGAGTACTTTATTATTATTATTATTATTATTTTGGCCTGCCCAATAAATGTCCTGTTCAATTCTAGGTTTCAAAGCCATATCAGATGGCAGAGTTTTATCAGTTTAGCTTTCTTGCTTCTTGGGAAAGGAATGAGTAGCAGTGGTGACAGAAGAGTCACCTACTTCTAGACCTCAGCAGAACACACTAATGCCTTTTAAATTAATTTGAAAGGATGTCTTGGCACAGAAAGGCCAGACCTTTCTCTTTTTAATTAAAACTTAAAACAAAAAAAAAGCAGGGTGAATTTATGCCTTAATCTCCCTCTCTGGTCAAAAAACGTAGCTTTACTCACTGCTTGCAAGCAGACTTTTTTTTCCAAGCCCTGCCCTTCACTCATAAACAAAACCAGCCAGAGCTCCATCTCATTATAGCCTGCACAGACACATGGTCCTGCTGCGAGGGCAGCCCCATGCAGAGAGGCGCACAACAGCAGAAGGAGCAGTTGTCTTCTAGTTTCTTATTATAACAGAGCTGCCGTTCATACAGCACTGGGGCTGTTTAGAAATTCCATTTTTAAGCCCTGTTCCAAGGGTTTGTAAACCTGGATGGGAAAATTCGTTACGGACAGAATCACCGCACGCCAAGCCCGGCTCTTGCAGCAATATGTGGTCCCCTGCCGATGGATGCTTCCAGATCCAGGGCCCAGGCTCCCTGAGCCTGATCCCCTCCGACCTCTCGCCTCCACTCTCATGTAAACTGACTTTTGGTCGTGAGCTGCAACAGCAAACTGTGGTGTTCATATCTATGAGCTACAGGAAACATGGCAAGAGGAAACAGTACAAGTGTAAATCTTCACATTTTCTCCACAGTTTTGGATTTGGGCAAAACATGACACATTTGGCAAGCACTGCGAACAGAAACAGACACATTGGTAAACAAATCCATTCCTTTGCTAGGCCTGAGCAGTGCTAGCCTTAGCCACACTTTTACAACAGTCTTACACAAGTTTACAACTGTCTCAATGCAATTAAAAGAAGAAGCAGTTTTGAACTCTATGGTAACAATTATAAAATTAATCTAGACCTGACAGATATGCCATAACATGCACCAGGATGAGCATGATTTCTTGGTCCACAGATCAAATGTTACAGCAGGCCTGTCAGTCAGCTGCTGAGCGCAACAGCCCTGAGGTCTGCATGGCAGTGAAGGCAGATTAATAATTAGAATAAAAGTGTGGATTGCTCACACCTAAGACAAGGGAGGTGCTCAGCATGGCTGCTGATTTCGCTGACAGCCCCTGTGCTACTGTGGCTGGGATGCAGGCAGGGATGGGGGCAGGCAGTGCCCGTGGGTGCAGGCAGCACCCCAGCACCTCTCAAATGTCAACGCTCATCGCAGGGGCCATCTGCCTGAAAACCTCCCCGCACACAAGACTGTGACCAGCGCCAAAAGCCACGTACATTTTAAAAGCAATCCTCTAGACTGTCCAGCCTTACCCGCCGGCTGCTCCTCCCATCGGATGGCTGGGGGAGAAACGCTGCCTTCCCTTCTCTGCCCTTTCTTTAGGCACACGCACACACGCTGACTCGCTTCGCAGCCGCTGCTCAGCCATGCCGGCTCCTCACTGGCTTGGGGCAGGGGTGGGCAGGGGCGGGCAGGCTGCGCCCGGCAGCCAGCTGCTCACCCTCGGCGGGGCCAGGATCGCCAGTGGCCCTCCGTGACAGACTGCTGCCATCGACTATCGACAAGAAGCTGTAAAAAATGAGAGCCAGGCAGAGGACGCCCAAGACACCCCTCTCAGCTCAGGCTCCCCTGTTTCTGGGCCGGGCTGGGTGCCCCGGGCTGCAGGGGCTCCGGGGGCATGGCCTGCCCACCTGCGGCATGGGGCCTTCTGGCCCACCATCACCCAGGCCCTGCTGCCGTGGGCCGTGGTCCTGCATTCACTTCAGAGGGCTCCACCGCTGCACGAGGCCTCCCTTCAACGTGCCTGTGCCTGGCTGAGCAGCCTGGGGACAACCCAGGCAGGAGGCGGCGGCCGGCCCAAGGCTGAAAGGCTGCTCCCGGGCGCGTCGGGCGCAGCCGACACGACACCCGCCATGTTGCCTGGGCACCTGCCAAGCAGCAAAGCCAGCCAAGGGAGGCATGGCTGGCAGGTGGTACCCACAACGGGACACAGAGACAGACACACGGGCATTGGGGAGCCTACGAATTTAACCACAAGGGTTTGTATTTGGAAAATACAAAGTGACCCAACATTGAAAAAATCCCTAAAAATCTACTGTAAGTAGAAGCCTTTCAGTTCCACGCTCCAGGCCGTTTTTCAGCTAGCTGTCACTTTTCACTTCAAAGGTTATTCCTTAAAGCTAAATAAAATATTTATGTTATCCAGTAGGAGGCATGAAAAATTTCTGCATTGCTCATTTCTGCACATGGATTGGAAACCTGCCTGTACTTTCCTTTCTGTTGTTTGCAGGTTTAGCTGCGAATATTAAATGCTCATTATTACTAAAATGGAAAAACCAACAGCAAATCCCAAGGTCAAACCCGGATACTGAGTGCTGGGTGACTTCCTGCCCCAGTGACAGATCCTCCCCAAACGCTTGCTATCACATCCAATCAATTAGATTTTTTTCTTTCTGTATCAGAGGTTATCAAGAGTTTATTTCAACGGTTAGCACGAGGTGGACTTCTGCCCCGCAGAACTCTGTGCCGGTTATAGACTGCCGGACCCCTATTTACACACATGCAATAAATGTAAATACCAGCGCTCAACTTACCAAACAGATTTGGGTCTTATTTATTTATATCAATATATCAAACATATCCAGTTTTATCTTCTTCAACCAACTCAGTTAACAGCTCACTGCATATACTGCGTAAATAAATCTCATAATATTGCGACTCCATTTTTGTTTGTTTGTTTAAACCCCTAGCTTTAGAGCTAGCAGTTCCCAAATTAGAAACAAAAAAGCAGGTTTACTCATCCCTGAACAAATTTAACTCCTACTAAATTCAATGTTATTTTGCTACTAATTTCATTCAGGGTAAGAGAAAGTCCAAGGCTTTCTACGTCCCGAGGTAAATACTAAAACTATAGTTTTCACTAAACACTGGAAGTGAAAAAGGTGATAAAAATGCTATCATTACCCACCTACTCCCTGTGCATTTGCTAGCAAAAACTAACCTTTGTAAAGGCCAACATTTTCTGTTGGTTTTGCATGAGTAAATTTAATGCTGTTCTACTGACCTCACTCCTATTTTTCCATCATATCTTGGCTTTGGCAGGTTCAAATTGTGCAGACGAGAACGCAGAACTTCAGAGACACAGGATTTACTTTTTGCAAACACTGGCCTTATCAGGATAGGTGCTGGAATCTATCACGTAAGAGGCTTGATTAAAGCATTATAAATATAAATAGACAGAAATAAAGATTAATAAAGCATTTTATTACCTTCAGTGTAAAGCGCCACAACTCACCTCCAACCTGTATTAGATGAGAGGGAAATTCCTCCCTCTACATAGGAACTACCACCCCTGCCAAAGCAAGCATGAAACTCAGAGATGCTTAATGAACCAGAAGAACCAATCTAACCTAAAAAGGAAAATGAAACATTCATTTTGAGGGAGTGTAACCAAATACACTTCAAATGCAACACACAATGTTAGGAAGCCAGCTTAAAAATGAAGACTGCGTTCACACATGAGCGATGGCCGCAAGGTGCCCACGTGTCTTCTCAGATCCTATGGACACAAAAGAGTTTCATCGCAGGCACAGAGACCCATCCAAACGCATCTGGGAGCATCACCCGGAGCTGACGTACACCGGCACGTTAAAAATAACCCACTCGGTGTGATGATACGTGGGAGGGGCCATCACTGCTTAACACTTGCCCAACAGGCGGAAGAATAGCCCCATCTAAGAAAACTTTGGCAGGGGGCCTGTTGTCACAAACGATGAAACGAAGTTGTCCTCATCAAGACACCATAAGAAACACAAATGAAGAATGATCCAGTAAGTAAACTGCTACCACTTGGGGGATTCAAGTATTAGAAAGAAGCTACTTAAAGCCAATTGGGAGATCAAATATTAAATAATAATGATTTAGAACTAGTAAATTAAAGATGAAACGTACTTTACAATTTGAGTCAGAAGAATCACTGGCTTTAATCTGAAAAAATGCAACACAACTAAGAAAAACTGAGCTGGTATTAGCCTCTGATTCAGTGCTGTGATGGGGAAAAATAAAACGGAAGCACTTTAATCCCACATGAGGTTTTATCTTGCACTGTTTTGACTTGGCAAACTTACTTTGAGGTTTGCTTGTTTTCACAGCATTTACTAGAGAATGCCAAGAAGGGGCCAAGGTCCTCCGTTCAGCTAAAGCTTCCTGATAGCCACCAGTCCCGCCGTCCCTGCTCTGCCGATGAAGCGGCACAGTGTCCAGCCTCCGCTGGCTGCACCTCCATATTAGAAGATAAGCATGCCTGCAATCTGTTCCACTTCATGCTAATTACAGACAAATCCTGTTTTAGTCTAGTCATGATCATTGATTTGCATGGGATTATTTACAGGGTTAAACGGGATCTAGACTGGCCCTAAGGATTTGGGGCTTTTGGATGAGATCTCGATGAAGTCCCCAGTTGGATAAGTTTTGAGTGTCTTTTGCATTGTGTTAATACAGGTCAGCAAATGCGATAAAGAGATATCCTCCCTCCACCAGCCCAACACAATACAGCGCTTTTTTTTCTTTTTTTCTTTTTACATAACATGTTTAGTTTACTATTGTAAATCTTAAGCTTTGCTTTGAATAGCCAAGGGATCTGGTAACAGCAGATAACTGTACATTTTTTTTTTTAAGGTATTCCCAAAGGGACTACCATCTTTAGACCAGTTAGCATTTTTGAAGGAGACAGATAAAGCAACACTACAGCTTGGCCCAAACCTTCCCTTTGCCCCATTTACTCCACTCCTCAGGGACCCATACATCTTTTTTAAACAAGGCACAGCTTATACGCCTCATACATTAGTAGCACAGCATCTTCTCCCCAGGCTTTCCAAGCTCTCAGCTCCCTGCAGAGTTGCTGTTGACACTTCACATGCACCTACTTTGTAGCCCCTTTGTCTTACGACAAGACAATCAGTGCAAGGCAGGCACCTTCCTTCCACGTAGCAGCTAAGGTGGCTCCAGCGCAGGGTAATCTACCTTCAAGAGCAACAAGACCGAAGATGACATGAGGAGAGACAGCTGTAGACCTCCAGTCTCTGAATTTCAGCTTTCTGGAATTCCCCCATTACCTCACAGTGCCGGTGCCGGCACAGAGGCAAAGGGTGATTCAGCGTCTCTCCTGTCATGCTGTGAAGCTCAAAACTTCACATCTACAGCAGCTTCATCTTTCAGCAACTGCTTCATCTTTCAGCTGCATTGGCTGGGGGGGACCACAACTTGTTGGATCCTTGTTTTTCTCTTACACACATACATTTATGCACTTGCTGTCTTAGTGGCAAAATCTTTCATCCCTGGCCGAGTCTCCCAGTGCCCAAGGTCTCACAGGTCCAGCACAGCCCTAGGGCTCTTCCATTCCAAACCAGGTCTCATAGATTAAACTGTTCCCTCAAACACTACCATGTTTCTGCACCAACTGTAGTAGATTCCTGGATATTAACATCAATGTTCACCTCTTGGGATATCTAAACTCAGGCGAGATTAGCCCAGTCTTGCTGTGTCTTGCCATCGTCTCCTCGGGCCTGCCCAGGAGTATGGCACTTTCTGGCCTTACTCACCTTCAGACAGCATTGAGGTCAACTGCGTCCAACAGAATGGGTGAGATTTTTTTTTAAACCATTTCCAGGTTGGCAACATTTTTAAATGTCCTAAATGTTGCACCAGCTCAAAAAAATTCCCTTTGCTCCAGCTCTTATAGCTGGGTGGCTCCACAAGCAGGTTTTTCTTTCCAGAGGCAGGTGACTTTCCCCTTTAAAGCTCAGCAAATGTCAGGTATTTACAGTGTCATTGCTCCTCTCGGGTTTCTGAGGCCTCTCTGATACAGATCCTCAACCATAACCAGGGCTCGTACACAAGAAGTTTTTTTTTTTCCCCCCAGTTTGCATGCCCTAACAGCACTTAAAAGCTTTTTAAGCAGTAAATTCCAAGTCAGCTACAGGACAAGAGACAGAATTGCCTTAACGCAGCTCCCCTGCTCTCCCTGTGATCCATGCTTGCTCTTCCCATTGGCGACCTCCTGTTAAGACGGCAGTTTTCCCGGTTTACTTCTTGCATCCAGCACAGGCACTCATCTGCTGCTTAGGACAGGCAGCGTCTCTTCGGCAAGCCCTTGCAGGGACACAGAAGGGTGAACCCCAACTCCCTGCGAGACCCCAGATCTCCTAACGCACAGCAGCGGCGGCTGCGGGACAGCATCCCCCAGTCCAGATATGTACATAGTTCCCACTCCTGGGAATCAATGAGCACCATGAAGAATTATATATGACCCTAAAATACAACCCAGCAGGCACCCCAGCCTTCAGCAGCTTCGGGGCAGGAGGCAGCGGGTCAACTGCAGGCAGTTTATCTGCAAACCAGCAAGCCCCCAGGTGATAAGCCAGACCCTTTGCCAAAGTCACACGATGTGTTCCTGACTCCACAGCGTCTCGGTTCGTGACAGCTCGGGATTTGGCCCAGGAAACAGGCTCGTTCAGTCGGCTCATCCCGCACCCCCGTTTCCAGAGAGGCTTATCTTCACCGGTTCAGTCTGGCTAAGAAATGCCGCCAGGCTTTTGGCTTTGCTAAACGGTGGGCGTATCTAGAACCGGTATCACAGACAGCAGTGGCAACAGAATCCCGCCATTCCCAAAAGTCACTAATTAGAAGAATAAGACGAATTCAGGCTGGATCAGGAGATCTCCTCTGCTAACTCAGTTTATTGTCTGTATTGACCGGCACAATCTGGCCAAATCCCCAGTGCAAACAAGCGGTTTTAGCCAATATCCTCACAGAGCCAACAAGTCTTAATTTGCTACAGGAAATGCTCATTTTACTGTATCTTGTACATCTGGCAATGGCTAAAATGCATCTAACTTAGTCAACAGTCAGATGTGATGAAACACAGCCAGCATTTTTCCACTGGCATAACGCAGAGCTCAGCAGACGAGCTGAATCCAAAATTTGAACACCACTGAACATCAGATGTTTCTACATTCATTTTCAATTAAATGATTTTGTGAAGGGCTCAGAGAGAGAAAGAGGCTGTCTAGAAATATGCTACATGACAGCATATACATAAAGGAAAAAATAAATAGAAGCACCTAGATGAAGTGCAAGCCTGTGCCAGTAGCACTGCAGAGAAGATCTCTTCGTCTTGCAAATCAGGTTTTCCCCCCATCCACGGAAATAATCAGAAAGCTGGTTTATTTTCTGAAAGTTCACAAAGGGTTGGGGGTTGGTTATTTTTGACAGCTGCCCAATACAAACAATTAAGTTTGACAGTTTGTTCCCATCTGAAACATATTTAAGCCTTCTCCCCCACATTAGATCAAATCCCCGATTTTCTTTTGTATTTGGATAACATTTTGTAGATGGGCGGTTTCCTTCCAGCCCTTTGGTCAGCAGGGAGCGTGGCCTTCCGGGGTGCCAAGGCCGCCGACAAAACGAGGGAGCAGCAGGCTCCCCCGTCCACCTTCCCCCCTCCTCCCGCCACACACGCACAGATACACACACTCTCCACGCTGATTTCAAGTTTTCCAGCATGGAAAACTGCTCCACACAGTTGCACATAGAGTCACAGGGAGCAGACTGGGAAAATTTTCCTTCGCTGCCGGAAAACATGACTAACCAGTATCTGAGATGGCTCCAAAACTGACTTGTCTCCCAGCAGAACAGAGGCATCGGTTGCTAATGTGGAAAGCCCAAAGTCCCAGCAATCGTGCTTAACTTCTGACTCATTCCTGTTGGCATCATTCGTTTCTCCCTCTCCCCTTTGATTTGATCTTCCCCCGACCCCCAAACACAAAACCTTGGGGAAAAGTAACGCAGCACCAATTACATTCTGGTTTAGCTTTGCTTTGAGAAATTGTCTCCATTCTTCTCGATGATCAAAGGGAGAGAGGAGGTGATGACCTCCACACCTGAAAAGAACAGTTTCAGGATAACTCACTGATTACACTACTTCAGAAACACCCCGACTTTGATACCAATCGGCTGGCTGGACTCAGTTTATCTGAAGCAGTACTTCCCTTCTCTTCGACCTGTTTCTCCCAGAACAGCACATAGAACAACAACAACATAAACATCCCCCACTTCATTCTTTTTTATTTGTAGTTTTCCATGGCGCTAAACCCAGTCTTTAATATCAAAGCATTGGAGTTTATATCAAGAAACATATTATTGCAAAAGAGAAAAAAATATAGGCAAAAAATTAAGTCACTTCATCAAGGGCACAGACATTCATGGTCAGAGCGGGGGCAAGAAACTGGGTCTCCAGTAAAACCTGACACCTATTTCCCTCCAAGCAAGCGGAGCTTCATATGGAAGTCAGGGGTTCTCTTGCTCCCTGCCTTCCTCGCGCTATCACTCGCTTCGGGAGTCTTTATTTTGGTCTGACACTTTTAACAGGGTTGGGATCAGCTCCGAGATTTGCCAGTTTTCTCGTGGGAGGGATCTGTTTAGTTTAAGAGAGAGTGGGAGAGGAAGTGTTTGATTTTGCAAACACAACCTGCACACAAAGATATTTTTATTCCCTTGCCTGCCTATCAAAAGGTCTAGGCTCAAAACCGCAGAGCAAAAGGTGGATTTAAAATACCAAGATTAAACTGAAGGCTGGGAAGATTGTGGGTGGGAGGACCTTCAGTTTTCACTGGGGATTTAATCCTCCACCCCACACTGCTTTGCTATGGGCTGGGGGATGAGACAGGCACCCTGGACGTAGCGGTTTTTCGCCCGCTACACTGCTGCTGGCATCCTAGGAACTTCGTTTGACTTTTTCGGTCATTTTTACCCGGTGTCAGGCAGCAGCTGGAGGCAGAGGCGAGCAGTGAGCGTGGAGATGTCCAGGCCTCCCTTCCCAGGGCTGCCAGCTCCAGCCATCGCCAGCAGCCGGGACCGAGGGAGCTGATAAATAGGGCTCGGCCCCAGCTCTTGCCCTGCACTTGTCCAGCACCACACAGCACAAAATAATCTTTCCAAATCACGTTTGTTCGTCCCAAAAGCAACAGCCTGTCTAATGCTGAAAGCACCCTGACCTCCTCTCCTTTGGGGGACGGAGCCATAAGGCTCTCGTACTCGGTGGTTGGAACAGCATGACCCCCTCCAAAAACCTCTGGGGAGAGACGAAGCGAGCAAAGCGGCGCGATGCTTTATCCCCAGGCTTAACAAAGGGAGGTCTCCTGTCAGCCTGCTCTAATGAGATGCATCGCACCAGCATTAAATCGCAGCAAACCCTCCCTGCGCATTTCCCACCCCATCGCCGGTGGGGCTCCTGGGCCCTGCAAAGCTCCGCAGCTCTCACGGGCTCCCCGGTCGGAGCTACACGCCCTTCGGCAGGAGCACCCCACGGCAGGGCCACCCCACGGCAGGGCCACCCCACGGCAGGGCCACCCCACGGCAGCCCCCCGGATGAGCAGCAGCTGCCCGAGCTCTCCGAAACACCCGGCCACCCCTCCTTGGCCTCCACAGGCGCCTTGCAGGAGAACACAGCAACTTGCTAAAATTACGCAAATAAGCCAAAACCCCCAAAAACCAGTGCTAAAGGTGAAGTACAAATGGGATTAATGGCCAAACCAGCAGAGCACTGGAGTGTTACTGAAGTCAGCAGCAGCATCTACAAGCATTCAGCACATTTGAAAAATCAATCAATAACCTGATGGATTTGGTTTTTTTCTGTGTGGAAATGTTACTTTAATGTAATTTCCCTGGTGTATTTACAATGACAGGATGTATATCTTTCTTCTGATCCAAAGTAAAAACATTTTTTTTTACATCTCAAAGCCAGCTACAAATACTTATAACCTATGAATGCAAAACAACCCTAGGAAACAGAAGTAAAATCTCCCTATCTATGCAATCTTTTTTTCATGCTACACATCAGGAGTGACAGAGGGCTCTGGAGCTGGAACAGGTTTTCAGCTGTGGCAAAAACTGTGACAGTTCTTCAGCAAATACAGGAGAATCCAAAGAATTAAGCATTTATCTGCCTCCCGCTTCTACGCATGGTGCTCTGACTTCTAAGCAGTCTTGGGAGCGAGCTGTGAAGGAGAATCTGTTCCATGGTACAATAAAATTTTAAGTCATTTAAGTAATTCTCCCCCACCAAGAGAAAAAAACAAAGCGGGGGGGGGGAGTGGGACAGACGCACTTTCGTATCTGGAGAGAAGAAAGCCAGAAGCATTCCTTATTAAATTCCAGTCAAATATTCCCTGTGTAAAATGCTTACATTCTGGAAGAAAGCAGTAAGATAAACTTGATTTCCAGGGAAAAGAAATACCTGGTTAGAAAAAGTAGTTTGAATGAACCTGGCGTACATCATGTGAACGTAATCCTCAAAGCTATTTCCAGCTAGGCAACAGTAATGAGAAAAACTCCTCAACCGAAGAAGTGGGCTACTTTGAAGCTGCATTCCTTTCCCTCTGGATTTAGCCCCTTCTCCTTGTCCCCAAAACACACGATACTTACGGAGCAAAACTGTAGAAGCTGGGGGGTTTTGTTGTATTATGTGTTTGGTTTCTGTTTCGGAGCAACCATTTCACAACCATAATATTCACAAACACTGTTTGCTTTTCAGACAGATGTTGCATTGTAATTCTGTCCAAAAGAGTTGGTTTGGGGTTTTTTTGTTTGATTAGGGAACAAAGCCTAGAAGAGCAAAACCACTGGGGCCATGCGAAATTTGTAGGAGTTTGGATGAACTAACTTGCAAGATAGCCTGAAAGCACCAACTGACCACTTGCCCTTCCAAGATAAAATCATCAACAGCTGCTTCGACTTCCCTCCCTAGCCGTGTCTCAAAAGAAGCCTCAGGCAGCCCTTCCCTCTCAACCCATCCGAGGGTTGGGGTCTAACCGCCTCCTGGGGATGGAGGTGCAGAGAGAGGAGCCGGACACGGGGACCCGCGGATGCAGGCGCAGCAGGGTGCTGCATGAGCCCTCTCCCCCCACGAGCCCACGCTCACCCAGACTGTGCAAAACCAGATCAAGGACCTAAAAGCATTCCCTGAAGTGAGGCTTAGTAAAGAAGAGATAAGGGGAAAAAACCACCTACACATGCCAGCGGAAAATGATGGCCCCAGAAGGTCAAATACTGCACAAAGGAAAAAAAAAATGTTGGCTATTATGCAATATGAGATAAATTAATCGAGGCCGGAGAAACAGCAGCTGCTATGCAGATGGCACTTTCCACATCTTGACTGCCAAACCGGACAACTCAGGACTCTTTCTTTCCGTTAATCTTCTTGGGCAACGACGGGCCGCAGCAAGCCATTTAAACAGTCACGTCCCAGCATCCTAGGAGTCGGTGGCGAGCCTGTGGAAAACGATGGCTCTGGGGTTAACTAAGCCACGATGCTGATGAAAAGCAGATGCCGTTTAATTGGGGGGGGGGGGGGGGGGGGGGGGGGATGCTTCCACTAATTATAACCCGTGGAAGTATATTTTATAGTACACCAAAGATCAGAATTAACAAGAGCCCGAGGCTACCAGCATACACAGTTCCTCCCATGCCATTAAAATTGTACGTGTGGGAAGAGCAACGGGCCACTTCAACAAAAAGAGCCATCATTTCTCTCCTTACAGCAAGCCCCGTATCTTGACAGGACGAGCAGCACAGCCTTAGTTCGGGTTCCCCTTCAACTTGTCTGAAAGACTTCCTTTACCAAAAAAACCACTTCCCAAATTAAATCTGTGTTAATCCAAAAGTTTCTTCCCTAGCCTTCACTCCTGTGAACAGAGTACTATTCCTGACCAAACTGCAACACAGCCTTTGGCAGCTGATTTTTCTTTTTAAACTCTGCTTCACATTTTCCATACGTAGGAGCCCCTGAATTACGTAACAGGATCTTGGTCAAAAACTAAGAATTTTAAACATTTTCTCCCCCTGTCTGCATGGTAATTGTAAAGGCATCTAAAACACGAGCTCTTTTCAGCTATGAGTTCCCATTCTGCTATGCTTGGAAGAAAATGCTTTCTGTGAAGAGGGAGGTAGGAGGCAGTGGCAGATATCCAGATAAATTCCTTGCTTTGGTCCATATGCAATCATTTCTCAGTACAAAGAAATCCTAATGACCTCAATTTTAGAGCCTGAGGTTCAGTTTTCACAGTATTTTGAACACACCACCACCCCCAATGCTCTTCAGATCGAATACTTGCAACAATCCCTGGAAATTCCTTTTGGTTTACCCTTTACTTACAAAGAAAGCCTCACAGATGAAATTAATTTCTCTTAAATTCTTTAAACAATATGCAAGCAGCACGGGCTTCGACTACAGTGCTAATTATGGGTAGCGGGCCTTTTTCTATTTAAATGGTCAGGTTAAAATTTACGGTATGGTTTACAGACTACGAAAATTCCTGGTTTAGTAGGTAATGCTTGTGGCCCTCCCTTGTGAGGATCCTGTCTACAGAAGCAGGGGAATGTAACGGCGTTAAAATGTGCACCAAGACATAAAGAGCAAGATTTTAAATCACGTGTAGCAAAGGCTAAGGTAATCTCACCTCTAAGTTAAAAAATGCCACGGGCATCACTCTCCCAGTGTTTTTATTTTCACACGGAGGGTTTACCACATGAAAGCTATACACAGCTCTCAAGAGGGAGACGCTACAGAAGCAAGAGTTTATGTAGAAAGGCAACTTGTCGTCCTTTGTCGGAAGAAAAGTTAGCCGGAATCCTTCGGCATCAACCCATGGCAGAAACTCCCAGCTTCCCGGGTCAGCAGCAGTTTACACATCACTTACAGTACTCAGCACATCTTTCACGTCAGGGAAAAAAACCTGGAGAATGCCTTGCCTCAAAGCCCTCTCCCATTGGGGTCAGGGAAGGAACACACCGCTTCGGATTTACAGCTAAAACTGCGGTCCTTCCACGCCTCTCCACCATTAACACAGCCCACGACGCTGCTTTTCTGCTACGAAATGCAGCCCTCCCTCCGCCTTGCATCCCCTTCCTTACATTGCAGCCTCGGGCAGGCAGGGGATGGCAGCAGACAGCGAGTGCAAGGCTGGGGGGCTTGTCTCCCCCTCCCCACCATCCCTCAGCCCAGCAGCAAGCGGCCGGGACACCGTCCCATCCACCGCAAACCTCCCAGGAAAGCCAAAATGGGACGCGCCAGGTAGCAGCGCAAGCCTTTGTGTACCGCAGCTCCCTCACTTCGCACGGTTAGGGCTTACTTAAAAGGCGTGGAGGGCTGGTTTGAATCCTTACCCCGCTTCTCCCCCTGCCCGAGGAAGCTCTGGCGTCCTGACCAGATGCTGGGAGCAATTCCAGCTCCATCTGTTTGAGAGTTCTGAGTTGTGCAACATAAATTTTACTTTAATGTGTGGTAATAATGACCTCCAAAACCCCATCTTGCCTCGTTCAAATGTGCTAGCTGAAAGCCAGTTTTCATGTACGTTAACACATTAAGTATTGCAGGGTGCATGTTAATGCTGTTTATGAAGATCACGCCACACAAATTCCCATTAGCGCTAATGGCGGTTTCATGACCTAATCCCCAAGAAACACACGAGAAAAAAAAATGTATCTTTGAGAAGCTCAGACCTCACCACCATACTCCCCACCTGTGCCTGCTTGATCACTCCCACGTTCAAACACCCCACGTGCATCCATTCTCATTAGGTCTCGCAAGCTCCGCCGGGCCAGGGTAGGTCAAGCCTTCAGACTGAAAAGGCTTTTACAGAAGTTACAAAGTGCTACAGCAAACAGGCGCTTCGTTAAAGCGAATTTTCCCTCTTAAGGTAATATCAAATCAGTACTAGGGTTTGTCAGAAAGTTTGGAAATTTTCAACTCCGCTGAGAGTCTTCTGGCGTTCTCGCGCAGACATCTGCACGGCCCGCTTTAACAAACCAGAGACAAACGCTGGCTGTGCTCCGTTCATGTGGTGCTGCCTTTTCACAGCCAACCTATCCCATTTCACCTATTTTTTCAATGGCAAAATGAAGACACAAAAGCTGATGAACTGAATGTTTTCAAATGTAAATCTGGATTCTCCTGTGAAAAGGCAGAAAGCACTGTATTTCCCTCCAGCAGGATGCTCCCCCCATCTTTGTTGCTTCGCTTTAATTCATGTCCTAGCAGATACAGAGAAGCACTGAAGTGTTGCTTTCTGGGTGATGTCTTATTATCATAATATATGTTATTTTTGTTCACAAGCACATCCGTACTGAGAGAGCAAAAACTACCCGTTCTTTTCCAGGTGGGACATATTATTCAACACTTTCTCCTTCGCAAGCGAGCAAACGCCCAGCTTTAGCAAGAATCAGCATGATGGTTATTTCTTTTCATTCTGCAAAGGTCTTTGCAGAGGTCAAGGCCAGGGAAGAAGGAGCTGTGCAAGCAGCAAGTTTTGTCAGACACCAAGGAGGGGGCAGAGTTAGGCCGTGACGCAGGTTCACGCTGAAACAGCCGTTTGCACAGAGCCAAGATACCCACAGGAGCAGGTTTCCTCTTCACGCTCCCTGACCTCCTGTATCCCAAGATCGATATTAAAATCAGACAGCTCCTCCTTTTCCCTGCTTCATCCCCCCTTACTCTCGGAGCACCCCTAAACCTGACGGCTGTTCGCTCAGCACTGCAGATACAAAGCAGCCCAAGGCTCCGTCTCGGCGGATGCAGGACTCTCCTGTGGAGACCAAGACAAGAAGTCGTGGAGTTGTTGTCTCCTACTGGAGAGAGTCCAGAGCAGGGTTACGAGGATGGTGAGGGGACTGGAGTATCTCTCCTATGAGGAAAGGCTGAGGGAGCTGGGCTTGTTCAGCCTGAAGAAGAGAAGGCTGAGAGGAGATCTAATAAATGCTTATAAATATCTCAAGGGTGGGTGTCAGGGGGATGGGGCCAGACTCTTTTCAGTGGTGCCCAGTGACAGGACAAGGGGCAACGGGCACAAACTGAGGCACAGGAAGTTCCATCTGAACATGAGGAAGAACTTCTTCCCTCTGAGGGTGACAGAGCCCTGGAACAGGCTGCCCAGAGGGCTTGTGGAGTCTCGTTCTCTGGAGATATTCAAGACCCACCTGGACAAGGTCCTGTGCAGCTTGCTGTAGGTGACCCTGCTTCGGCAGGGGGGTTGGACTAGATGACCCACAGAGGTCCCTTCCAACCCCTACCATTCTGTGATTCTGTGAAGACACAACAACATCACGGTGGATGCAGGACTCACCTCCGGAGACTGAGATAACAACACGTTTCATACCATTCATCTCATTTCAGGAACTAGGGTTGAGGCAGTAAGCTACACACCAGACAATGGAGTAAAACAATGATAAGCATTATTTACCAAAATTATTCAGCTCTTGAGACCAAAATAGTGTCTGTGTCTCCAGTCACCACAGAAAAATGTTGTCCCAAGGCACACAGAATGAAGTCACACATCTGGCCTTTGAGGTAAAGGAATTTTTCTCGTGAACTGTCACTGGTAAGAGATGAATGACAAAGAGGTCATTTACTCTTTGTTAATGATACTGCATAAGACACGGGGTTACACGTACCACACCGAAGCTTGCCTTTCAGTTCAATCTCAATGGCAGTGAAGAAGACTAATAGATATACAGACTTCAAATGCAAGAAAAGAATCAAAGAAACTGACGCTAAAAAAAAAAAGAGGTCCTAATTATGTGCAACACAATTCTGTGCATACCAAAACCTAACTGAATTTATCAGGTAACTTATCTTCCATTCAGCAACTGGGCACAAACCTTTGTCCATGCTGAAGCCACTCCCAGCAGCGAGGTGATGGACACGAAACCCTACGTCTGTAGTGGACTCAAAAGATTACCATAATTCTGATTTCAGATTGTCTGTATTTATTGTTCCTAGCATCTTACACAAACCACAAGGCGGGGGGGGGGGGGCGGATATCAAATGAAACAAAGGAGATTCTTGCCTAAGTAACCTACAAAACCAGAAGTTTAAGAGGAACTAAGCAACTAAGGAAACTGGATGAACTTTGATACAGAGCAGCTGATGACATACTTCGAAATCAGCCCTAAGCCACGTTTGCAAAGCTCCAGTCGGGTGCAGAGAAAGAGCAGAACCAACAGTCAGGACAGATCTGAATGCCTGCGATGAATACAGAACAACAGAGATAAGGCCAAAACATGATGAAACCACAATTTATTTTGTGTAGGGTGGAGAGCCCAGACTTTTCCCACTGGCCTTTTTCTAAAATAAATAGGAAAAAATAACTAAGAGTCACAAACTACAGAAAGCTCAACAAGCAAAATAATTTAGCCAGGGGTTCTAGATGACAGATTCTAACACCTGGCACTGGCATCCTTCATCGTGTTCTGGCTTGCCTTTTACCAACTTGTTAACAGCTCTGCACAGTCAAAGAGCATCATATTTTGGGCTTAAGAGTTTTGGACTGGGGAGAATCCAGACCCTCTCTTGCTTCCCACGTAATGTAACAGAAAGACTTCATCTGGTTTCCTCAGCAGGGCTCACTGCCAAAATATTTAGTCACTTTTAGTCTGTTTGCTTTTGATACAATTATACGTTTCTGGTTTGTCATATCCTTATCTGATTCAGTTTGATATTTGTTCAACACGAGTGTTTGGGCATGGGGTATGCTGTTTGTGTGCACACTCCCATACAGCCCCGACCGTCATTCCCCGAAATGCACACTGGCACGGGCTCCCCCACGCTCCCCCACACAGACGAGGGAAGATTTCGTTAATTGCCATACGGAAAATTGTCGTATGTCCAAGACACCCTGTGAAAGAAGACAAGGAGATTGGTAAACTCCCGAGCAGTACATAAAGAGATGTTTCAAGGCTTTTATTTGAGGACGAGATCAGATCATCTAGCATTCTGTTTTGGCGAATTTACATCAAATTGACATTCCAATTTCGGCAGCATACATAAAACCGCACAATTATTTAGCACTATACTGACTTTACATAACTCTTGAAGCTACCAACTCGATTCATTTTCCTTCCAACTATAAGACAGATTAATCTGAAATGAATTAAGACAGGCAACCAGAAGTAATGTTACTATCGCTGGTAAACATTCTTTAAACTGCTATATCAGTAAGCCGCTTAAAAGCCTCACTATCATTGTATGCCACATCTGCTCAATAATTACCGCCTCTCAAACCCAGGATTATGACTATGTACTGCATATTGCAACACAACAGGCAAAGCAGCACAGGTAGCCAGCAATCCCAAAAGCAGAATTTTGCGCAGTACTTCATTGTTCACACATAAAATGTTAGGTCCTGGAAAATCAGGCGGTGCGGTGCCCATTCCCTCGTACAGGCAGATGCTCTGAGCCTGGAAATCAGAATTTCTATCTCATCTTTAAAAAAACAAAAAATCAAGCCACCGTATGCTGCGTTACAAGAGGCAGAGATAGTTCACAGAAAGAAAAACTGCATTATTAAGCACAGGAGAGTATATTCCAATCACAGGGGGGGAAGTGCCCAGAGCAGGGTAGAGGAGGAAGGGAAGATTGCTCTCACTGAAAAAAACAGGCTTTAAATTTTGAGACTAAGACAAGAACCAATTTGGGGAAAGATCTGTTAATTCCTCCAGGACTGTGGTTCTGTCGTGCTTTAGCCCTCTACACCTAAAGGAAATGCAAGTGTTTGACAACAACTCCGCAACTCCAGACAAGGCCAGGGTAAAACACAGCCTCGGCCCACCAGCACTTCAGCCTAGAAAGGGTTTCCGATTGCACAGAAAATGTGGCAATCGTGCACTTCAAGACTTCGGGCTGGTGGAAAGGAAATCATCACCGCCAAGTGTGAAGCGCTTGCTAACTCAGGCCAGATTCTGGCTGTCTGCAAAACTGGTATTAGGCAGCTGCAAGTAGCTGCACTAACTGCAAAAATAAAAATATCCCCAAAACGAAAATGATGCTGTTCAAAAGACAGGCACGGACCACAGCATGGAATAAGAATAAAGAGAAATTTGTATAATAAGAATGTTTCAGTTTTAAGTTTAAAATTAATTTCTCTAAACTTGCCAAAGAAATATTTATCTCCCAGATCTTAATTCAGGGATGTCTCAGTCTACATAGTAAGAGTCAGAAAAGAATCAAAGGAAGAATTAATTACGAATGCAACAGTTTCCAGTCTTGATTTGGTTTGTCTCCACCAACGGTATCTTGCACATACATGTTCTAATACCTGACATTGTAGGCATCTGAATTTTGCTCTCAATCCTCAAGCAGAATGCAAGAACACAAGAAAATAGCTATCTTCCACCTGGGAACTTGTTTGTACTCCACTTATCAGATTGTTTCCCTTTACAAGCTAAAAAAAAAAAAATCAGTTTAGTTATTCTCACAGAAATTTTAATTACTGAAGCTAACTCCTAGGCTACAGGGAAGTCTTCAATCTCTTGTCAGAACTGATTAAGAAAAATGTATTCAAATACCCAAAGATATGTAAGTTTAGAGGGAAACAGAGCTGTACTATTAACTCTTTAGTCTCAGGACGTTCAGTAGCACATGGACCCTCTCCTCACCGAAAGGCTTCTGAACACAAATGTCACAGAGTTAAAATTTCAGATAGAACCAGCAACACATTTAAACCGTAATTCTGGAAGAGACTCAAAAGAAACACAGAGAACACGGTCCTACAAGCTGCTTTTTCTCAAAGCCAACATGTACCATTTAATACCAAGTAAAATTCTGGCTGGCTGGCACGGCTTTCCTGAATGGGTGTGCTTCCCAGGACTTCAAATGTGCTATTTAACAAATCAAAAGCAATGGACCATGCAAATGTTTCAACAAAATAGGATCAGTGCTTGATATAAAGTTACTTAGCACTCAAAGCAAAAGAAAATTACAGTCTACAATGAGAATACTTAAGAAGATGATAACTCTTCTATGAAATAAGCCCTGTCCTACTCTCACCCCTTCTTTCACATGGATAATTAATTTGGGCTAGAGGACAAAACAAAGTAAGGACTCCCAGGTGGGATACTGTTTTGTCATTACCCACTATAGAGAGTACCTATTAAATACAAGCCTGCAAATAGTTCAGCCCCAAGCCTTTGACCGAGTCTTCCAGTACATTTGCACCCTCACTGCTGTTACAGTGGCTTAAAAGATTTCAAGAAGGACCAGCACAGAAACGGAGGGATCAAGTCTGAGGGGAACTAAGGAATTACCCAGTTACTATTTCCAGGCTGTTTTCTGGCCCAGTAGTCAGCAGAGCAGGACCCAAGTCTGGAGGGCCCGATTCTGCAGCACGCGCAGACACAGTCCAACAGGATCAAAACCCACGCGGGGGTCACACCACCACCCCGGGGCCAGAGCGGGCCGGCGATGGCCAGCCGGGCCGGCGTGTTCCAGTCGGCCAGCCGCTGCCTGCCCATATCCACCCGTGGACACAAACGAGGACTTCAGCGCCTGAATGCTTAATTATCAAAACTACCCAGGGGACCCACGTGGATGTCCGTGGACGTCACGCTCGCTCGTGGTGCTGTGGACACAAACACCTGCACAGACTCCCCAGCTACAGACGCCGGCTCCGTACTGTACAAAACACACGGGAAACGTTTGTGAAAGCTGAAACACCCACCGGCAGTTACAGCCACAGAGTACTCACCCGCTCCTCCTACACCGATAACCTCGCCCGTCTTCCCCTATCTGTCTAAAAAAAAAAAAATCACCTCTACATCCCGAGAACCCAGCTTTGCAGGGCACATGCCGCCCAACCCAGTAATCCGTTTTACATGCGTAAATCTGGTTTGCGCGGACATTCCTGGTGACTGCCTACCTACTGGTCCACCAGTTAGGTGACCAGTGCTGGTCTTCTACCCCCGAGAGCACTTCCTGATTGCTCTGCTGCATGCCAGATTTGTTTTAGAGTGACGTGTCCCTCTGTGACAAAAGGGCTGAGGACTTCCAGTGACTCGGAGGGGAATCTTTTCCTTATCTGCATTTCATTAGGAAATGTTATGGTTCCAAAATACATTAAGAACATTTCACTGTATTATCTGAGCAGAGAGAAAATGTGAATCATTTTTTCAAATACGCAACTGCAAAGTGTTAGACAAGAGACAAGTAACTAATCCTTGTTTAAAATAGCCTGCATTGTTTAAAATACAGCATATGCCCGCTGGCATTAAATACGTCAGATCTCAGGGGCTGGAGGTTATTTCAGGATTCGGCAACTAATGGAATAATTATATTAGTAGGGGTTTAAGCAACAATGTCTACATAGTTTAAATATCTTCCTGTAACTGCTTGGTGATAAACTGCATTACACATCCTCCAGAAGGCAATACATTCTGAATGCTCAGACAATATTTATGAGTTTGTTTCAAAGGTTTCTGATTTTATTTAGAGTGTTCAAAGCGTGTAGGCATAGTCAAAGCAATACATTTTAAACCCTGCCATAAATCATTCACTGTGCAAAAGCAAACTTTCATTAAAAAGAAAGCCCTTAATTGGTGAGAACTTCCTGAATGCAAACTGTCACTCTGGATACCACCTCTTGAGCCTTTCTTCCAGCAGATGGTCATTAACTTGCAGCAGGATGGGCGCTCTGACCGCCTGAACCATCCGGCTCGGCTGCGCGGCCTCGGCCACCGTGCCGCTGGGCCAGGGACCCCCAGCCAGCTCAAGCCCGGTCCAGCAGCGCAGATCACCTCCACCGCCCAGGGCACCAGCCCATCACCAAAGCTCCCAGCCTGAAATCCAACACTTCAGCCCCTGATGGGGTGGCTCTGAGCTGAAGCACCGAACCACCATTCGCAGAGACCCAAGGTCCCTTTTGCGTTATTCAGACTTCTCTCTAGCACATGTTCTTCAGATCATACATTTAGCTTAGTGATGTGAATAGGAATTTATTAAGTTTATGGATGTTAACGATTGTCTGTTAAGATTTTGACTGCCTTCATGTAAAGAAGATCTAACAGACATTTCTAAACAGCACAAGCTGACAGTGAAACCAAACTCCTACTGCTTCCTTCCCTGCCGGCACTTCTAAAGGCCATTTCACACCTAGGTGAAACCATTCACATTTTAATGTATGAGCTGTGACTTCACTGAGGGACAGTGAGCTGCCTCCACCTTCCCAGCTGCTCCACCTGGAGAGGTCCTAAGGCATGCTGACACTGCAAGCAAGGGACCAGCAAGGATCCTTTCACACGTGAGGGTCCCCAGGCCAAATCCAGGTGACACCATCCCATCAGCCAGGAGGAGTTTGCAAGTGAGAGTCAAAAGACAGAGATGTTGAAAACCAGATGGAAGGACACAATTCAAACCTGCTTCTGAAGATAGTAAGACTATGTCACTTTAACAGACCTTATCAACATATCCAGGAAAAAAGATCTCCTTCAAGCCAGCTGAACAATAAACAGGAAAGAAAAATATTACTTTCTGAACCCAAAAGTTGTTCAAAATACGGACACTGAGTTGTGTGCATCACAGCTATTACATCAGGACTCTACAGCTGCACACAGGTAAATAACTCAGAGATAACAGAAGGTGAGGGAAGGAGAGGAACTACAGTTATTCAGGAACCCCTGACATTACTTACAAGTATTCTCAGAAGGTACCTCAGCCCTTCAAGGGCGGCTCCCATCAAAGAACGTAAGGACCTCACCTAGCAGAGCACAGCGCTGCTCTTACCTGTTTTCACACCCCTTCTCTTATCACTTCCCTTAACTGGACTCGTCCGTGCCACAGCCCAGGTCACAGCAGCTCCAGTTACTGGGAAAACTGAGCGATTCTCCTATGCAACATTGATTAATGTCTCTTAGGAAGCTGATTTTGTAAGCATTAGAAAAATCAAATTAATTTCATCTGCATTACAGAAATCTAATATATTTCTTTCCAAACCACTAACTGGCTTTGCTTATCCACATTTTCCAGCAACAAACCTTTTTTTTAAAAGCTGGTCACTGACTTTTTTGTGATCTACGTTTTTCTTGTACCGGCCAGAAATTTCACTTAGCTTTAAGCTCACTTGGCGTCATGTAATTGAGAAAAAGAATATTCTGTAACAGCCCTACCCTTCACAATTCTATCATCTTCAGGAAATTCTACACAAAGAGTTTTATCAGCTGCTGTTGTGGTCATGACGGGCAAAGCCATGCTCCAGGGCCAACTCTGCCATTATGAACATTCAGGGAAACTTCCAGCTGCCCATACGGTCACGGCCTGTAACGCAATGTTTGCCAGCATAAAACACTTAGGTATTTTAATATACACTGCAATTCAAATCGGAATGGGAGGAGAACAGGGACAGCCAAGCGCAGTAACAGCTGTAGATTAAACACCATCCACAGTGCTTTGCTGGAGGGAGGACAATAAATAGACACAGAACTGCTGATCTCAGCTCAGTCCTTGAGGAGCTGTAAGGTCCAGGCCACAGAACGGGTACTGGCATAAAAATGCAAAAGCTACACAGACAAATTTGGTAACGTCTGTTCAAGAAAGAAATCTAGGCTTGAGCAGGGAAGGATCACAGATGTGTCACTGCTGAGAAGGAAAACCCAGTCAGGTAAAAAGATTTAGGTCACCTGCCTAGCAGGACTAGGAAAATCCACGCTGGCTGGCTGCCCTGCATGCAACCCGCCAGAAAAAAAGCTCCAATTTACTCTCCAGACAGACAGCTCCTCACAAAGGAAACTGAAGATTAAGACTCCGCTGGAAATTACCACTTTGGGGATTCATATGCGCAGAGGCGCACGTGTGCACACACACTAACGCATCGGAAACGCACTGCTGGAAACACATCTGAAGCAGGTGGAAACGCGGCGCGGAGAGCCGAGCGGGCAGGCTGCTGCAGGCTGTGGGGCTTCACGCAGCCGTAAATATTACCGGTCTCGGCTATTCCAGCTCAAGGCAACCGCCACTCGTCAATATTACTGTCAGCTCCGCGTTAGCACCGAGCCACACGACGGCCGTGGGGGACCGGCCGCAGATGGAGCCTGGAGCTCAGCGTGCCCGCACCAGCGCAGCCCCCCACACCTCCGTGCCGGGGCAGAAAGAGGGAACGCAGATGGGAACCGACACCAGGTGTCAGCCAGGAATTTGCTTGCTAGCAACTCGGTGATCCATTGCTGGGGGTAGCGGGCTTTTTAGGAATTATCCAGGAATGCAGAGGCAACCAGAAAGCTCTCTCTGAAGTCTTCCTGGAGATGGTGACCTGCCTAAATGCCATGGTGAGGGATGCCCGCGGTAGGGAGCCCGTCCTTGCCTCCTGGCCTTGCAGGGGCTCACGGGCAGGGGCAAACAGAAAGGCTTTGATGCAGTGCATGGGTACACACGTCAGTGGGCACCTACCACGTGCTACAGAGCCGTCAGACCATGCTGTTAATGCAGCCATGCCTTTAAATAAGAAAATGAGAATTTCTCTTTAACATTAATTTTTTTTTTTTTTAATCCCAAGTTCTTCTCAAACCACTCTTGACACTGAGCTCACCTGCAGGGAGGGGGCTTTGCTCCTTCCTTTGCTAAAATGACAGCTTTTAAAATGGCATCTGCAGTAAGGTGCATCAAAAGCTTTTACTGTTTGTTCACTGGTATTTGCTTTGCATTCTTCAAAAATCTCCCCCTTCCTCTCCACTTGGACATTATGTCTCCCGTAACGTCTTATCTACAGCCGAGTCGGATCTTCAGCAGGAGCCAGCTCTGGCACAAATTCATCCCTACTTAAACCAACAGTAAAAATGTCAAAGCCTTTGATCAGCAGTCATCTACTAATCGCAGTGCTGAAAACTTTCACTATGCACACTTCTTTTCAAATTTCATTCGGAATATTCACTTTCAAAGCTTTAAAAACATTTTAGGGCCCCTCCTCCACAGAGCACGCAGTGACTTTGCCAGGAGATTCATGGGCTTTGGTGGGTCTAGATTTCCAAGGTGCCAGCTTCCCAGTGAAGACATCCGTGGTTTTGGGGGAAGAAGATGCAGAGAAGCAGGCTAAACTTTGCAGAGAGGGAGAAGTAGTGGAGAACGCAGTAGAAGAAATATTCTCTCTCATTCACAAAAGGTTCTAATAGGTCTCACCATCATGACTTCCCTGCGAAGGGACTGGCGCAATTACACACCGGCCTTTGCACGGCCCCGGGGGAAAGCCTGGGACACTGCACCGCATCTGATATAGTGTGCTGCGATACTTTGAAGAGACAAGAAAATGAGTTTTCTAGTTATTTATGTAAGCAATTCAGAAAGCACATCCACCGGTTTCTCATCTCACAGAGATTTTATTTTTGCGGGGACTTTCCAAGGACAAAGGCTTTAATTCCAAAACTTCACCCAGCTAAAGAAAAAGCAGAAGAGATGCAAACCCCGCAATGCTACTTTCGTGACAAGCAATGCTGCGCCAGTTGCCACCATCGGCAACTTCTTGGCGTTCCCGGCACACACAGGGGACGAGGTGACACGCCTGACGATGGCGGCGGCAGCGCTTCGGGCTCGGCCACCCTTCCCGGGCACTGCCCGGCACCCTGCCCAGGCACCCGCAGCCGAGGATCAGACGCTCTGGCTGCAACAAGGAGTCCGTAAGGAGGTACGGGGACAGCAGGCTCCCATTTCCCTCAGGCAAGTTAACAGGAGGATTCGAGTTCACAGCAGGGTTTGAAATGGAAGGGAGGAGGGAAAACGACTGACAGAGCACACCCCCGGGAGCTTTCCGGGGTGCAGCTTGTGCGTTCTGCCTCCAGCGCCAGCCGTGCATCAGCCGGGGGTCTCTCCGTGCCCGCCGCAGGAGCTGCGAGCCGCAGCCCGGCCGAGGCGGCAGCCCCCGTGCCAGGCCCGGGCACCGCGGCCAGCCCGGGACGCGGCGGGGCAGCCGGATCCCTCTGCCTCGCCGCGGGTCGCCCGCCGCTCTCGGAGTGGGATCTGCCTCAGGGACAGGCACAGCGGCTTCTCCACGTCCGAGCAGAGGCGGGAGCGGCCCTGGCACTGCGGGCGCCCCTCACACGCCGGCATGGCCGCCGTCCCCTCGGCCAGCGCGGGCGCCGGAGCCGGCCAGGCGAACCCCGCTGTGTGCCTGCTCTGCCTTTCCCCAGAGCGCCGGAGACCCGCCGCGGGGCCGTGAGGCTCCTTTGTATTTTCCCTCCCTTCCCGGTTCCCGGCACTGTAATTACGGCAGACAGACAAGTGACGGGGCGAGAGCGAGCAGCAGGGAGGTGCTGGCCCCACTGCCTGTAATGGCGGGGTCCTTCCCCAGCGCCGTGCCGCACAGGGCGGGGGTCAGCCATTACGGGCCTCACCAGTCACGAAGCCAGGAATTACTGAATCGCAGATGTAAAGACTGATCAAAGGCACCATAAACAACTCCATTGCTCTGGTGACAGGAAGGACACACTCAACAGGTCTCTGGACCATCCGCACTAACGATGGGGACAGCGAGGTGACGAGGTGCACGCCAACTCAAAATGGAGGCCAAGGGCGTCTGAAAAGGTTGTGTGTAGGGGAAAAAACTACTTTTATCAGCATTTCTCTAGAAAACCCAAGTGATAAAACACAGGATGGCAAATACCAGTGCCGCATTTTTGGCAGCACAGTGTCTTACTGCCAAAACCGTCCCGTTAAACACAACTGGAGCATTCCTGCACTAAGGTATTACTGCGCCCAAACCAAGAACAGCGGAGCTGTTCGCTAGAGAACAGACAAAGCAAACTGAGAGGTTTGCAAAAGGCGACTAGACAGGGTAAATAAAAGAGAACTGAAAAAAATCAGTGGCTGTGCAGAAAAACTGGGAGGTAGAGCTGACTTCCCCCTTCTCAGTATTTCTAAGGAATACCATTGCAAAGTTTTGACAATTACGAAGCACGTTAGCTAATCATGAAAATTCATCAAGTATGTCATAAGTGACAAGGAAAGAATACTTGACTGCTAAAATTGGATGAGCCACAAAACCTCCTGACAATCACTTACATAAATCACAGGAACATATCCATCATTTGACACAGAAGGTGTTTCCAGAGAGTAATATTTTCATGCCAAGAACAAGAAAGTTTGTATACCTCATTTGGAATCACACCATATTTTGATTATTACCATATCAAAGCCTTTCTGTGAAAAAAAAAATGGGTTAGGCTTTTGTGGTTTAAAACTGAAATATTTGCAACTGAAGCAGAGGACCTTCCTGTCCACACCAAGGCAGCAGGAGCAAGGCAGAACTGCATGCCAATGTCTCAGGACTGCCACTTCTGTGTAAGTAATGAGGAACGACAGTAAACACACATCTACACTTTACACGGTGGCACTTTGATCCAGGAAGTAGCACCAGATTACAAATGTTAATCCTAAATGATTTACGACATTATTGGAACAAAAGAAAGAAGGCAGAAGGTTTACAGCATTTTGTTTCAAGGACTGCACATGTGGCATTACAACATATCAAAAGTTAAAAGCACTTAAGTGAATGTAATTGTGATTCTTTTGTTCTCAAATGTTAGGTTCTGGCTCTGCATCTGTAACTAGAAATGTCCTAGTTTATTCTGTTGTTAGTTTTTTAACTTGTCTCTTCCACACCCCCCATCCATATTCCAAATATGAACGTATAATGTCATTAATATGAAATTTCACTTCTTGCTACTGCAAATACAAACCCAAGGAAATGACTTGCAATCTAGCTGAAGATAAAGTGTTCTTTGTAGGTTTGTGTTCTTTTTAAAGGAAGCCCTGCTCACCTCCTGTATGCTCTTCAGAGCTGATCCCAGTCAGCAGCCAGAACTGCTCTGCTCTTTAGACATTTGGTTGCATCCACCCCACACTGGGTACTCTCTGCATGCTTCCCATTACAGCAACTAACTGCCTTCCTTTTCCATAAATCCCGAACGCAGAGCAGCAAACAGCATGTGAACTGACATGGGCTAGCGGCTTACCAGCTTCAGCAACTGATCTTCGAACCAGGCATGGGTTTCCCTTTGGGAAGGGGTAACGTAAGATACAGTAGGTATTTCTGCATACAAGGTAACAGAGGGATGTAAAAAGCAGCAATAAAAGACACATTTCTTGACACTTTATTTCAAGAATAAATAACCTGCCATCCACAGCTTCTTTCCTTCCTTGTGCAAATTTTTTTTTTCTTATTCTGAGTCTTGATAGTAGCTCTCAATAGCCCACCATGGAATTTGATTTAATATTATGCACTGTCAACATCCCATGGACTTTGAAGATGTCAACGATGGCTTAAAAATAGCATACTTGTTCTGTTCTCCACCATTCTTGAAATGCTGTCAAGAGATATACTGATAATTAAATCTCTGTGTACATCAAAAGACATCCCTCAGCCAGGTAAAATGCACACACTCCAGCAGTACAATTAGTCTGAGATGACATCCTAGATTTTCTAGCTAACAAGGTCAAAAGAGAAAAGATGGGAAAGAAAACCTATTCAACTGCAATCATTACTGGCATATGTCTGTGAATGTTTGCTGCATTTCTTTTTTAAATTTAAAACTTGTCTTGTGAGCAAAAGGAGAAAAAGACCGATTTTTTTATAGTCCATATACTAAAATACAGCATGTTAAAAAACAGAATATAGAACAATATTCCACATGCCCCAGCAAGACCAGTAAATGCACAGTAGTTCTCACCATCCTCACGTGAAAATTTCTGCACAGTTGCCACCTACTTGACAATGAAATATAAAGTAGGTTGTCCCAATACAAGTAAGGCTTCTCCATGTAATATCATGGGCAAGTTACCTTGGTTACCAGAATCACAGGCAGGTGGACAGTTGAAAAACAACTTACCTTCAATTATTTTACAACAATATTTGCCACCAAGTGTGCTCAACTAAATTACTGTCAGGATACCTGTCTGTGAGCATGCGGAAGCACGGTAAGCAGCTGTAACTCCCCCCGACAACAGCAGCACTGGTTATGGCCACACAAAGGAAACAAAGAAGTCGCTGGTATTTATACTCTGTTTATCTGACATTATTCAACAAAAGTGGATAAATCTGAAATCCCAGTTCTCTGGATGACCTGCAGGGTATGCAATATAATACAGCTCAGTAATTTTGCTCTTTACCTCTCCACAGAAAGCGAATTACATTTCTCTGCACATGCTGTGATTTCTAGCGGTCTGTTTTGTTTGTGCTCATAGATTCCTATTAATACCATTAAATCATATAGCCACTGATGGACCTCAATTAGCACTGAAAACACACAAGAAAAGCTTTGTTGAAAATAAAGTTAGCTGACAAAAGACATCTTCGAAGCCAAGTTTTCTCAACAAAACAAATAACCTGATGAAACAAAACACAATGGGAAACCAGTGGCAGCCTTAACTATGGAGAAACACCCCATTGGTTCATAATGAGCACAGGACTGTCATTTATCCTGAAGCTCAGAACAAGGCATTGTCCATCTGCTCTACCAGTGCTTTGTTACCATCCCCATGATTGTGTGCAAGCATATTCAATTCAATTAACAGTTTTTTAGGAAAAACTATCTGGCCTTTGCTAGGAAATGTAACGAACTCCTTGTAGAGAAATTGGAACCTCTCACTGAGTTCCCTTTCACTGCACAAGGAGTCCAGGCTCCTTCCCATCCCCAGCCCGAGAGGATGGATTTTGTGATGGTCACTTCACTCAGGGCTGAACCCTCAAAAGCCAGAAGAGACTCAAATGGATGGCCTAGAAAAATTTGTGCTCCAGAAATTCATTTGAAACAAGGATACATGGTATAGGTCAAGTATAAAATCAAATTCATCAAGGGCTAAGGGGTTACAGCTTTAAACTCCCATCAACTTTGGTATTTGGCACTACTGTAATCAGAAAACCAAAGCAGCCACAAAGCAAAAAAATCATTATGCATTTCTATTTATCAGCCTAGCTGCAATCTAACGCCAATACTACAAAATTTGGTGTTTTTATAAAAAAACTGTATCAAAATAGTACACTAAAATCCATCTTAAAGGTCTCAACAGCAGGTAACATATTTAGGTTAAATTAATGACCATGAAAACAAGTTCAGAGACACCAAACAACCCTCACTACTGTCTTTACTTTCTAGAAGATGTAGAACAAGAAGAATTCCTTTCCAGCATCTCCAAACTGATTATCTCACAGGTTAATACCTTCACTGTACAAATTTCCAGCTAGTAATTACATAGACTAATCTTTTGTAACAAGACAAAAATATATTTTTTCTTAAAAAAACCCAACTTAAAAATCTTTAGTCAAAGTTATGAGAGGGGAAAACAGCAACAAAAAAAGAATAGTTGCTTTTTACCCATTTTCTTTCCTGCAAACAGCTGAAAATAATTTTTAAAACATTCAATTTAAAAAAGCTTGCATCAGTTGGCTTGGTCTAAAACCATATAATATGTTTTTAATTAGCATAAGAGAAGTTCTTCATGTGTTTTTAAGAATAATAGAGGAATTCAAATAGTAAAATAGGAAGCACAATAAATGCACAAAAGGAGCTTTCAAACCTTTGCACTGACAGCAAAGTATCAGTCCTATAAACCCAAACCACTGGACACAACACTTTCCCTCTTATGCAGCCCTGGAGGGAACGCTACTTCATGTTTTAAGCCACGCATCCCAAATGGGATAATACTGATCCTTAAGAGATCATGGGAAATTAGTAACACTGCTACGGACCATACAACATGAAAGTCCTTTATAGCCTGAACCTCCTTAACAGCAGGCTACTTTCTGAGGAGAAGGAACCTTGTGGAATGCCAAGGAATTAAATGTGCCTGTCGGCAAGAATGCACCAATTTTTGGTTTAGATGTAAAGGTAAAAAAAGGAGTGAGAGAACATAGCTAAACCATAGCCCCTGGTCCTCAACTTAAAAAGAGACCTAGGTAATGACTCTAAGGTTTCTCTTCCCATCTAACTTGATGAAGCCATGGCCAGTTTAGACCTTGGGGAAAAAAAAAGTAGTTCCAGAATAATGCAGATAAATTTTTAACTGCAGGTAGAGTCAAACACTGGTGATCCAGGGATTTATAATTTGTGGTGAGGAGCTATGAAGAAGGAAAAACTGTAGGTATCTTTGTGCTGAAGTAGCCGTGGGGAACTTTTACAAGAACAGGCTCTGCCTTTTCCAAAACAAAAGGAAAAGCAAAACAATAAACATTTTAATTGGAATCATCTCTTATAAATTAAACATCCAGTCTTTTTCTGACTGAAATCAACGATCCGCATTCCACACACAAACAGTTGCAAACTTGTGAATATTTTAATTTCCACTCTTCTACACCTGACTTCTGGCATTTACCAAAAGTAACACAGGTTTCTACCAGGGAAAATGGCATGCATCACCTCGCCTTGTACAAATACAATCAGGAATCAGGAAAGAACAACACGACTCAGAATTGCCATCTTGTTGCAGGGAAACGGCCCTGCCTTCTTTTGTAAGTATGCACTTTAAAAAAATCTCTGTATTGCTCAAATAAACCAACTGGCCTAATCAGCAGACCACAAACCCCAGGACAAACAAGGGAAAAGCTTCCTTGGCAAGTGTGTTTGCCTTTCCATTGGTGTCTAGACCATACTAGGTGTATTACTCAAAAAATAATTCTGCATAGATCATACTTTGACTTGGTACCTCGAAATCCAACTCCTCCTATGCCGGGTACTTTATGAACATTTTAGAAGCGGTAAGGAAAACAGTTCTGATCGTAGCTTTTTGAAGAGAAAAGGATCCGGGCAAAACACTGCCACTGGCAGGTGGGCTCCTGCGCCTTCCTCCTACTTCTTTCCACCGAGTTAGCGCATCCACATTAGCAGATGGGAAGATGACAAAGATTTATTTGCTCATAAACACCTCTCCAGTCAGCAGCAGACAGCTGCCCTCTATCTCAGGGATAAGACTATTCCGACAGGCGCATCAAACACACTTGTCAATACATATTTGGGCATACTGATACATGCTGGCTCTCAGCCCCGAGCGGCACCTCTTCCCCACTCCCATGCCATGTGACACGAAATCTGACTTCTTCTGGGGAGAAAATGAAGAATGTGTACGCTCACATGCATACGCACGTCTTTGATCCATATAAGCTCCAGACACCATAACTTCCCCTCCATTATTCTCACCCTGGTATTTGACAACTGCAGAAGAGAGCCCAGCCACTTCAAAGCGAGATGAATCTCGAACAAGTCAACAACATCGGAGGAAAGACACACTTTCAAATAAGGAAAACACCTTGATCAGACCTGTGCCCAGACCCCTGTAATTTCAGAGGCGCAGTAGATCTGGATCTGAATTTTGCAGTTTGGAGCTCACTCCAGGCCACCTCTTCTATCTTCTTCCACCAGCTGTAGCTCTCAATCGAGGCAGACTACAGCTAACAAAGTCATGCAATTTAGCTGATCCAATAAAATCATCCAGATGGGAAAGATCCTTCCTCAAATGCCTTGTTATCTTAATTAGATAACAGAGTTTTAAAAGTTCTTTTGTTTGGGCTGCTAGGAGGCAGACACATACATATGACTCATAGAAATGACTCTCTGGGGAAAGTTCAGCTATCTCCTTGCACCTGCATCTGATTTAGCACAACTGTTTCTTGCTCTTTGCTACCTGCCACATCATCTCCTTGAGACTCTGCAATTTCCCAAAGTGGGGCAAAACTCTGTCTCCCATTATCTCTTCACGAAACTGATCTTTGGGAAAGGTCTCCTTTGCCTTCTCTGAAGCAAGTCTTTTATTCCGGCCCCCATGCTACTCATGCCAAATAAAAGAGGCTACACATACTAACCAAGCCAAGAATGGAGAAAAGGTCCAGATGGTTTAGTAAGGAGTTTGACATGATTACATAAACTGTCCAAAAACTAATAACTTTCATGGACTAAGCTGTGTCCTACATTAGCAGAATGATTTGTTTTCCATGATCTCCTTTGGTCTTTTGAAACCTCCCAAAAGCAGCACATTTCAGATGGTAATTTGCTTTAGGTCTGTTAATTTTTGCTACATTCTTCACAGAAAATGTTCCTCTTTCCCTTCACAACAGACATTTCAGGAATCTCCTTCTGTTCGTTTTCTGAGAAGCTCCACACATTCTAGATGTGCTTCTCTAAGAAAAGCTCCGCTGAACAGGGCAAACACATGTAGACGCAACTAGGCTGGGCAAGAGGAATGGTACTTAAAATTGCCTCAAAACAAAACACAATCCCAACCACAATATCCACAGCTTACACTTGAAAATAATACATGATGAGAGACAAAGCTGTTAAGTGAAGTTCTAGAACTTCATCAGGGATCCACTGCTGGAGTGAGACACTAAGGATGGGTCTCCTGACACCTAACCTCAGCCATCTGAAAGCCAGGCACTGTAAGTCAGCTATACAGGAGCTCTCAGTCAAGAGAGAAAGGGACATGTTTCCCCAAAACCCAGTTTATTCCAACTGTCCATGGCTACAGCAATGTAGGCGTAAACCATGCGGATACCAACCCGAGTAGGGCACGACCACCCTCTGGAGTCGCTCTCTCTTTTCACTGACTACAACAGGAGCTTGGTTGCCCATCCTGGATGAGGTGTTCACATTTCAGAAGCTAATTCAGAGCAATACAGACTACTCCTTAATAGCAGGTACTTTGTACATCTCAGATAGAGAAGTCAAACACTCATGTACAGATCTCGGCACGTCTTGTACACGGATACTGGAAGAAATTACTGATGGAAGCAGCACACACCAGGGAACCCTACTTTTGTGACATGCCAGTGCCACACAACCACCACCCACCAAGGTCTGTCAGCGGGTTTAAATCTACTTTTTACACCAGAAAAGGCACGTATGAGCACGTCCTACGACATTCTGTACAGCTCACCACTGCCCTGTTGGCACATCTGAAAACAGAGACTGTATAAGCAAAACAGGCGCTGATCCAGTGATGGAAGTGTAGCGGCAGGAAACAGAAATACGCAAAGCCACTTCTTTCTGAGCAGGAAGATACCTCCCAAAGGAAATAACTCAATTCCTTCTTCACAGAACAAAGTGATGCAGCAGTCGTGAATGAGTAAAAGAGAGAGGAAATAACACAAAAGCAGTGAACACCGCCCAAAGCCCATTGTGCAAACTGCAGACTTCCAACCGTAGAGCGCTGTCTTGAAGAACTACTGCCACTGGGCTAACTAAGCTGAAACCACATTAAGCTGTGGCTGTTACCAGGCCACAAGATAACACCGCACAATAAAATGGCTCTAAACTAAGTTATTATGAAACAAGATTAGCTGCACACACCGTGCATGCAAAATCCAACACGCAACAGAAGGTCCGCCCTTCCACAAAGGAACAGCAGTAAGATAGAGAGCCTGACTTTACTCAGAACATGATCACTCATTTTATTTATCAGTCTAGGGCATGCAAATCTTAAGGCACTACGTGAACAGCCTCTAACAACAATTTATGACTCACAATGATATTTTAATACATGCTCAAAAGCTAGATATCTACATCCTCCCAAGTGGAACTGAAATATATAAGGCCCTTATGCAAATACTGAAGCAGTCTTCTTAATCTAGAGATCCCAGCACAACTACTGTAGGCACTCAGAAAAAAACCCAGTCCTGGCATAAAACAGATCAAAACTAAAGTTTAGTAAGATAAACAATGTCTGGATATAACCAAACCAAGAAAATACAGAAGGTCATTTCCAAGTTAAGGCTGTCCGGATCAAGATAATGCTGGGTTCATTCTGTGCTCCGAGATAATCGTCAGTGTTATTTCAGCCTTTGAATTTTTGTTGTACCTACAAGTAAGCATCAGGCTCAAGCATCTCCTCCATCCAATGACCCAAACACTTTCTGCCCTTGTTGCCTGCCGTGCCCCAGCTGCAGATCAGGTTCGTACCAGCCGCGTTGCTTAGGAAGAGCTCAGTCCATCTGCACTGCTCAGGAAGGCTGCAGCTTGCCCAGCCGCACCTCCGCCAGATCCCATGAAGGCTGGCAAGGCAGCAGGACCTCTTTTTCTTGGAGCTTCGGAGCTGAGCCAAACTCCACACCTGAACACGTGCACACTCCCGGCAGACGGGAAGGCAAGCTGCGCCTTAGCCTCTCCATCCTGTTGTCTGGATTTGGGGCAAACCTCTTTTTACAAGCAGGTTATGCTAATATCAGGAGAGTAACCCAGCAGCCCAGCTGACATACCAATGAGCACAGGAGGTTCACCAACTCTACTGCAAACCAATCTTCCAGCAGAGCTGTAAACAGCTGCAGCAAGATGTACCAAGACTCAGTGGCACACAGAGCCCAAAGAAGGAGGCAGATAACTGCCAGCATGCCTCCAGCCAAACCGAACCACTGATAAACCGAAAGAGAAGCCAGATTTTGTAGGCATCAACCTACCAGGTTTTGTGAATGCAGCTGCCAACAGCTAGGACCTGCAATTTATCTCAGTGGCCTGCTTGCTGAAGATCTGTAGACAAGGAGGACAGAACCACCAGAGCAGTGCGAGGAGCCTGAGGGTAAGGGTCACAACAGCGGATCATTGCCGCCTCAGCGCAGGACTCTGTGCTGTTACCAGAACTGCTTTCCAGTCTCCTCTTTGTGGGGAATGGGAAGGAAGGTAAGTGCTGCTGCTTTGTTTCGGATGGCAAAAAAAGCTGTGCACTGGAAAACGGATAAACCAATATGAAATGCTGATTTTACAATGCTCAAGGATGCCTGTTACTCTGAGCACCCTCATTACAAAGGGAAGCACTCAAGGGAGAGCTGGAGAACCGAAAGCGTCCATTGAGGCTGCCCACCTCAGCCAGACCCTTTCTGAAGGCCGTCCTTACGATTACTGTGGCCGTTCGGAAGCACAGGTGAAAGTGCTGTTCTTGTAAGAGAGAGGTCAGGCCGAGAAGGGAAATCTCTCTCACCCGCTGCCAGGTAGTTTTGACAGTTTTCATATTCACATTTCCACAGGGTAAAAGACCTCAGCTTAAAAGCTTCCCTTCGTGCCATGAGGGAGCAGGAGCTCGTGCTCGCCATCGCCGAAGTCAGAACACAACCACAAAGCCTGACTAGAGCAGAACCGTGCCCCGCGCACCCAGCCGACGCCGTGCAGCTGCAGCCCTTCAAACCAACGCCTCCCTCCAGAGCTGCCCCCACCTCAGAGGCACCAGGTCTTCGTCGCTGTGACCGGTCTCCCACGCCACTCCGCGCTCCGCCTTCGCTCCTCTGAGCGGTTTCTTGTCCACAAAACCCAGGCAGGGAACAACCGCTTTGGGACACCCCCAGGTAAAAATGACGTGTGGCTTTATCAGCTGCCTTTTCAGAGAGGTTGGTGGGAAGGGAGGAAGCATTACAGAGAGTTTAATAAAAGAACAAACACACAGGGGGAAAGTTAACTGCATCTGAAATCACTGTCTTTGCCTTTCAGGTGTTACTCTTAAAAAACCCAATATACTAGAGATATCAAGGCAAACAGACACAGAAGACAGAGGAAAAGGCAAAACAAACACATAAACAGAGCAATTTTGGAAAGGGAATTAGCTCTCATAAAATGTTAAGGATGCTAAACTCTAACATGTTGATTTCCTAATACAAATGTAAATTTTACTTAAAACTTAATTTATTTTCTTTGCATTTTTCCAACACACACATTACAAGCAAGTTGTCGCTGGTGGGCTTACTCAGCTATGAACACTACACTGCTGCTATCACTAAGATCAATCATGCACTAAATTGCTACTGAAAATACACTCTCTTCTGGCTTTCTCTCTCCACATGGCTGAGCTGCTATTTTCCACTGTACATTTTTTATGTGGGGAGTAACTGCATTTTGAAGTCGCCTCCAACTTAACCATTGGCTTTTGCACAAGGGTCAATCTGAAATATTTTTTCCCATATTCCAATGATACCAAAAGCTGTGGCCAATATAAACACACAGGTTGTGGTCACATTTTGTTTGGGACTGTCCTGGTTAACCAAGGAGTTAACAGACTCTTAAATGGAACTGCATCCATGTTTGTCAGTTTTCACTGACAGATGAAACCACAATATTATCCCCCTTCTCTTCCGAACAGGCAGATTTCAACGGCTTGTCTCACTTAGAAATTCCTTAAACAATGATTACACTTAAAAAAAAAATTCTATCAGCTAGAAATAACTATCAACAATCTAGCACCACCATTTGAAAAGTGAAAGATGCGGAAATAGAAGGCTCACAAAGCCTCTGCTTGGCTTTGATTCACCACAGTTACAATTCCAGGAGGGGCCTGGGCACCGTTTAAAGGTTTTCAGCTTGTTAAGCAGATATGCATGAAGTGAATGTGCAGGGTCAGTGATAGCCCTGTGGCAGGTGCTTCTGATGCTACAAGTACTCCTGGACCCAATGACCACCTTAAAGATATCTGGAAAGAAAGTTAATTTTTCTTGCAACTCTCTGGGGTTTTTTTTCCAACTGATTGTCTATATGTCTCTGCTCCTCTAGGAGATTTAAAGTAGGCCTGGAAGACTTTGGGGGCTGGGGAGCAGCACTGGGTTTCTCAGTTAATTTTTACCTTAGCACTCTAAGACACAAGAAATCTGGTTTCACCCAGTGGGATACTGAAACACGAGTCTTAAAGACACCTTTGTTTTAACGGAAGACTTTGAGGTGTTGCATTTCTCTCAGTTCGCTCCTTCTGAAAATTCGTTAGATGCCGAATTTAAATAGGCTTTACAAAAGCTTAGACACTCTCATTCAATTCTTTTCACCCTCCCATGGTTTACAGTTGTGGTAACAAGTTAGGTCCACCAGCATGTGCCTTGCCTTTTTCTAACAGATGTTCTCCACTGTCTCCCAACACTGCCATGGACCTTAAGGACCTTAAGGACTGTTACCCATAACACCGTCAGCATGCGCATTTCTGCCATCGCTGTGCCGTAACACCACAGCTGTTCTGCCGCTTAGAGAAAGCACCGCATACCAGAAGAAAGGGGAAACAAAGACTGCAGCATTATGTTGAAAACTGAAAAACAAGCAAACATTGCTAGTCATCACTTTGGGTTTGGCTCAGCGTTGGGTTAGCAAGTCCAGGTTTTATAATACCAAGCACACAGGATCTCATTTTCTGTGGGATTGAAGACACCTGATTCAGAAAGTAAAGCTTCAGTATCTCTTCGAATTCTCCAGCTCTTTGATAACCCTTATTCTAACACTGATCCAGCCCTTATAGGTTGGATTTGGTAGCATGAAATACATTAAACCCTGTCCTCAGAGAGCGGAAGGAATACCAAAGAGACTGAGTTTGGGGCTGTCTTCGGCTGTGCACACAGCTGTATAACCCCGAGCATGCCAGTCAACCTCCCCATGTTCCATTCACCCCCTGAAAAGCTGGGACAATGCTTAGACACCCCAAAAGTCTGCTACAATGCTTAATTAATTAGCATCTGGGCCTTGGCTCGAAGGTACTGAAGTGGCCAGTGCAGTCACTTGGTTTCTCTGAAGTTGGGAGTGAGGAGGGGAGGCATTTTACACCGTACAGGTTTCTGAGAGCGCTGCCACTGATCAGTAACAACAGCCTCCTTAGAGAGGGTGAAAAATAAAGTGGTATCTCAGTTGGGACATAAAAGCAAGCAGGATGACCTGTCCTGTGGAACCGCAACCCTCAGAGTACCTCTAAGTACCTGCACAGGTGGGTGCTAGCACTGTGCCACACCAGGGGGCCACCCGAGCACCTCATCTTTACTCTGAACACTTCTCAGAGGACAAACCGTATTATCTTCACTTTGCAAAAAGAAAGTGCAAGGGCACAAACTGATAGGTCTAAGCTGACAAAAATTCTCCAGCAGAGCTGGGATTTGAACCCACTTCCAGTCCAGGGCCTTATCTATTAGGCAAAGCTGCCCCAAAAGATAAGCTCTGCCTCCATGTGTTTGCTAAAAAAAGTTTTCTATGCGTTTTTTTTTTCCATAGTGACCTAACTCTTTCTCATTACTGTTTCCCTTGGAAACAAAAATGTATTTTGCACAGTTTCCTTTGGATCGCCTTTTTTTTTCCCTGAAAATAATTACTTCTAAAATTAAGGATTTTTTTGTTTGTTTATTCAGTTCTATATGGCTCTTTCTGATAAATGCAGAATGAAAGGTAAATGGAGTTTAACAACCGTGTTACTGAATAACCTTACACACTGCGCAGACCTGACCCAGGAGCAGAGAAATCTTGGCCTTGTGCTTAGCCAAGGTGGCTGCTGGGCCGGCAAGGCATCAGGGTGGTTTTCAGGCTTTCCAAGCTACATTTTTACTCTCTTTCCTCATGCTGAGGAAATGTTTCCTAAACGTGGCAAGCAAACTGAACAGCATGCTATCACCTGGCCAGTAGTCAACAGTCCCACGTCTGTGTTGGTAAAGAGTGCATCTTTGTATTTGTGCTGATGTATTTTCTGGGGGGAGGAAATCATGATATATTGCATCAGAAGAAAACACTTTTTTTAAAAGAAAATATCCAAAATAACTGTTCTGTCAACTGGCTTAAAGTCCCAAAGTCATCTATACTGGCAATGCAGAGGCCTGGCCATGCTGCGTGAGATACCCAACCGAACAACAGGACCAGACGTAAAATCTCAGGCAGCTACCCACAGGGAAAACCTTTTCTGAACACAGACATGCAGAGAACAGCACGCTTACCCACCAGGGGACCTTTTTTGGCAGGACAGAAGCTTTACCTCTGTTTGAAGAACCCTGTGACTTTACTAGTCCAAGGGTCCTCTGATACCGCTTCTCTCACCAGAACTGCTGTTGGCCCCTGGTGCATCTCCACTGTCAGGTCAAAAGTTATCAGAGGTGAACATCAACAAAGAAACAAGCTTAAGATATTTTTTAGGAACCAAATGCGCTACCCAAGCGTGCTCTCAATCCTTAATTACTGAACATAGCAAAAGAAGGCAGTGGCAAAACCAACAATCAACTTTGCAAGATCAGCAGGGGTACAAGCAGAAAATGGAAACCCAGTTGACTGTGACTACCCAGCCCCCAAACTATAGCTTTAGGTTTACAGAGCAGGTTAAGTGGTATTCAAACCCCACCAAGCTTACCTGCTAAGTCACAGCAGAAAATAGTAATATTCTTGCCTGTTCCATCTCTTCATAAGCATTTACAACAAGAACACAATATGGTCACAAGCAGATGAGAAATTAGGAATGGCCTATGACAAAGTTTTGTTCAGACTGCAGCATCTGTGAAGAGTACATCTTGCAGCACTGCTTATCTTCTGCCAAAAGTCATAGAGCAGATACTGTTATGCCTCACTCAAGTTTATTTCATTTTGGAACCACTAACAGTTATAAAGCCATTTATAAGATTCAGTGAGAAACAGTCAATTATCTTCCTTTCTTTTTTAAATATATTAAAAATAGAATGTAATAAAAGTCTAATTTCACTGTGTCAAGAGTACTACTCAAAATCAAGTGCTAAATTATTATTCACTTTTGATTCATCACTGCTTTGCAGAATTTACATACATAGAAGTCTCAATAAAAACAACTTCACAAGCATTGTAGACAAGGAGAGAAGCCAGACTTGGACAAGACTGTATAATAAACACGACCATCCAAGCCAAGCTTCTACCTTTTTCAGGCTGTAAACCTGTGTCCTAGCACCTCAACCAAAACTGAAAAGTGGAGATGTAAATACAAGAAATTTATTCAGCTGCAGTGAACTGCAGGAGCAAATGTTTTGCACTTGGTAAGCCTATTCTGAATTAATTTTTACTCATATGCCCCTAAATAGCTAGGAAGCCAAAATATATTTTAGCGTCCATTTCCCTGCTCTTCTTGGAGGTGAAGAAAAGAAAGGAGGGATTGGCAAGACACATTTGAACTCTAAAATAATCCTGTCAAACGACATTCTGCCAGCACATTCCCTTCAACGTGACACAAAAGAATTAATGTAAATAGACTATCCTTGTAAAGAGAATTGAAACATTCCCATTTTCTCGCTGGTGCTAAAACCTTTTAGCAGAACCACTGTAAAATAATATCATTCAGGAGCGCGAGCACAGTAGACCAGACTCTTTCTTTTCTCATTTCAGAGATACTGAAGCCCTTATTGCTCTAATCCTCCAGCAAGCATCACACCACACGTAGCCCACTCCCAAACTAGGACTGCACAGACATACTGGCCTGCTTCCCTCCCCTACCCGCTCCTCATGAAAATCCTCCCCAGCACAGTGGGTCACCACGAAGCTGAGATGCTACTTCGACACACCCATGAAGTATTTTGGCAGATACATGGGATTTAAGTGATATCTAGGTCTCACACAACACAGGGGAAATTCACATTCCCACATACTAAAACCTTTATTGGATGTTTCTCTGCATGGCCCGGAAGCATTGCTCTCCAAAACGAAGACTGTATCTGTCTGACAAAACTCAGCTATCGAACAACACACCATGGTTCATCCTTAAGGCTCTGTAATATCACATCCATTAAGCAGCACTTTTTTCCAAGCAGCCTATGAAGTCACGAGAAGCTACAATTTTCTCCGTGTCTGTCAGCAAGACACTTTCTAAAACCCATACCCAATACAGAAGAGCTGCACTGGGGACCACTACAAGGTTCCCAAATTCATCCCTTTCACCAGGTTTCACAATCCAAAGCAAGCTTGCAGAGAAGGAGAACCTTAGAAAAGAGCATCCTCAGAACATTTGCATTCCCGCCTCCTCCTACACCCTCTGTAAGATTTCATTTTATTTTGCTGTCCTGCTTTTTTTTTATTATTTTTATTTACTGACATATTTAGATGATGAAAACCCTGCTCTGCGTAGTGTGGGCTAGCTCCCTGGCAGGCCACCAGTCTTGGCCCAAAGCAATCAGCGAAGCTTATGTCCACCACCACCCTGAGCAGAAGAATGAGCCATACACTACAGAAGCCAACAGTGAAAATCACAACTCTGCAGTAAAATCTTCAAAGAAAAAAGTTTCACCCAATTTGTCTGTTTTTCTTTTTCTGTAAAAAATAAATCTTGTATGCCAACCAACCACTGACAAACTTCTCCCTTACTTTAGCTGTTATATCTATTTGCAATATTTGAACTACTACCAAGGTGAAGCAAAAGGGTAATAGATATTCCACTTCTTTAAAAAGTCAGAGAAAGAATGGGCCAAATTCTGCTTTCAGAGTAAGCTGGCATAAGCAGAGTAATATAGAATAAACTTCACTTTTGAATTTACTGTATTCTGCTTTTACTGAAAACACGATCTGTATGTTTTCATGGTAGCTATGTGCAATATCTCTACTGTCCATATCACTCTGACATTGGAGAGCTGGAGAAAAATAAGTAGATGGTGATTGCTTGACTCTGTGACAGCACCAACTATTCATTTATATTTTAACTCATCTCTGTATGCAAGGTGAAAGAGGAGGTTTGGGTTTGTATCGGTTTTACAAAAAAAAGAGGGAGGAAGAACCTTCATTTCCTTCTTCCCACTTGACAGTGCTGATATTTTGTGGACTTTTGAACTCCCCGGGTGAAATGCAGCTGAAGTTTTCCAGACCAAAACCCTGCATGCAGCTGCAGCAGCCTCCAAACAGCTGGGTCAGCCCCATCAGTCCCTCTCCAAACTGCGCGTCTGACTGCGGAGCGCAGCGGCACCCGTAAAATACCAGATTCCAGAGTCAGCTGTGTCTGCGCAAGCACACAGGCGCTGCCTTGCCTATGCAAGGGGCTGCATCAGGCACTTCCAGTGTTAAAGCAGGGCAGTCGCTCTAGAGTTAGCTTAACTAGCTCTGGTGCAGGCTTTGGTGTTACCTGAAACCATGTCCAGCAGTGGACGGTGAAGCTCTTTCCTCTTGGGAAGATGGAGGCGGGAGGTGGGACCAAAGGCTCTGCTCAGCAATCTGGATACAGGGGGCAAGGGTGACTTAAATGAAGAAGAGCTGGCTTTCGAAAAGATTTCCTGCTTGTATGTCCAATCACCACAGCACAGATCTTCCACACGCCATTCAAACCTTACTATAAAGGCACATTCATTTCATAAGCTACAATTTCATGGGTCTTGTACTGTATTCCTCACTGTGGACTGCAAGCATCACTCGTAACGGTAAGCAGTACGCAACCACGGCGATCAGCAATTTCTAGAGATCAGCTCTGCAAACCAGCATGCTCCCAGAACCTGACGCTTATAACTGACTGATGGCCCCCCTCTTCTTCCTGCACACCATCTGCCACAAAAACATTTAGCAGCAAGGGCACCATGACAGTTCCAAGTGAGAGGGCAAACAGGGGGTCCTACATGCCCACGGGTGCGCTTGCTTGCCTGTGAGCGTAGGGCAAAGGCAAAAACACTGGGGGAAATTCCTGATGCCAGAAGAACGTGGAATGGGACCTCAGAACTTTGCTCCAGTACAACATCCAAAACAAGCAACAGGGAAAGCTGTTCATTTTCCATAAAAGCTCAGTATGTAGCTTTTCCACACGCAGTGGAAATAGAGATATTTGTTCTTCCATGAAAGCACCACCTCTGCTTAGACTGGTTTTAAGCACAAACCCAAGCCCACATTCATCTAATCCAAGTACAGCACAAGTCCTGTCCTCATCGAGTAACTACAATCTGAGCTAGCCATCTCGGCTCTCTGCAGTTCACGGTCAAGCTTCAGGCCCTGAGCCATCCGACCTATTTTTTCACTGCCTCGTCAGGAGGAATAGAATTGCACCCCGGAGTGCGCATTTCTCTCCAGCAACTATCACACAAACCCAGACAACCCACCTTGCACAAAACACGCCTGCGTTCCATTTCACGGGTCCAGCTTATTTCGTCTGCAGAACCGCTACTCAGAGCCCTACTTCCCTCTGCCCCCGCTTTGCGGGATTAGATAGATTCACTCGCACACCAGTCACAGCTTCAAGTTCAAGAGAGAAGATTTCCCTTTCCTTTCTCTTCAGAGTTTCTTGTTAGAGCAGATTGTGGGAGTAGGATACCTGGGGATCAGACCTAATGGATTCCAGCACAGAATCAAGAGTCTCAAAACCAAATCCCGCTGTTGCTGAAATGTTGCTAGGTATCTTTACTATTCTTTCCAGCATCTCTCTTCTTGTTTTGGTGCTCTTGGAACGTTCTCATGCGAATGCCCCGGGTGCCGCTGTTACCGAGCTCACGTGGCATTTCCAGCGCCTCGGACACAACAGGGATTATTGCAGCACGCTCTCCTGCCTGGGAACCTGCGGTGTGCAAGAACTAAACAGCAAAATATAAAAAAACAATAGGAAAGTTGCTACAATAATTATGTTATAAAGCTGTCACGAGTATGGAAGTGTTTGGCTGCAGCCTGCATTCATCAAAAGAAGTACAACCAAACAACTGTTTCAGAAAGAGTTCTTTTTTTCAGCATGCACATACGTTTTGCTATCAGCAACAGCACAAAGATTACCGGTAATGGCACCGCTGAGCTGCGACGACTCGTTAGCTCCAGCTATTGATCCACAAACTAAATACATTTTTCTGGGAATGCCTGGCCAGGAATGCCCAGGCTGACCCAAACCGCTGCAGGGTCAGCAGGTCGCTCACTGACCGCAACACCGTGCTCCGTGCTCATTGGGTTCACGCCTCCGAACACGCTATTACCCACCAGTCTCCCCCACTAAGCAGCAGACTGCTGGGATTTGATTCCCTCTTTGTTTGAGGGTACTTACTTGGAGGGGGTGATGGGCTGCTAACATCAGGGTTTAACTCCAGTACACAAAAGCCAGGAAATTCACAGCTAGGGCTGAAAATGTGTGCTGACACAGCAGCATTATCTCCCGCCACTGAGCCTGTTCGGGATCCTCTGGCACAACCGCCGCGGTGAAAGCCTGCGCGTCAGCAGAGATTTTCCAGGCTTTGCCATGAATTTCTTTGCGTAACTCAAGCTGCTAGCATCACTCAGGATATGTTCTTCTCCACGTTATACGAACACCTCACGCAGACGACGCTCACGCCCCCCCACACGCCATGCCTTCCCGCGCTCACCTTCGCGCTCCCCGAGGGCTGTGAGTACGCCATGAACCAACTTGCAGAATCCCAGCCGCGGTTCCAAAGCGGACACAAAGGGGGAATTAAGCAGCGCTGAATAGCGCTGACAGACAGACCTGGGTAACTGCAGCAATCGGTATTTCAGAGCAGTGTCACATCCCAAGGACCCGGCTTTGGCTGGGAGCCTGGGAAGGTGGGTGGGAGGAGGGCCCGGGGGGTCAGCCGTGGCACAGCTCTCCTCGGCCGAGGGGTGCCAGGAGAGGGGCTGGGGGAACTCAGACTGGGCTCTGTCACCCACCCCCACCCTGCTCTTCAAAGAGGAGGGTGAGGAGAGGCAGCTCTGGAGGAGTTTTCCCAGAAAGGGGAAGATCTCCATCCTGATGGCAGTGGTGGGACTGGGCTGGCTGCAGGCAGGCACAGCCACGGCCGCTCCCCTCGCCGCTCCCCTGCTGTCCCAGCCCCTCGAAGGGCTTCTCCAACCTAAAAACACTGCAGGGCAGGGGAAAAAAACCCAGAGCAACAAGGAGGTGAGGTTTTCACCCACTTCTGCTTGTGCGACTAGTGGCTACACAACAGGGAGGGGCATATTCTGAGAGGGGACTTTATCGCTCGCTACAACTACCTGAAAGGAGGTTGTAGTGCCGCAGGTGTTGGTCTCTTCTCCCAAGCAGCGGGCAGTAGGACAAGGAGAAATTGCCTCAAGTCGTGACAGGGGAGGTTCAGATTGGATATGAGGAGAAATTTCTTTACTGAAAGAGCGGTCAGGCATTGGAACAGGCTGCCCAGGGAGGTGGTGGAGTCACCATCCCTGGAGGTGTTCAAAAAACGTGTAGATGTGGCACTTTGGGACCTGGTTTAGCAGACATGGTGGTGTTGGGGTGACGTTTGGACTTGATGATCTTAGAGGTTTTTTCCAACCTTAATGATTCTATGATTCTATAATTCTATGATCTTAAATTGGGTTAAATTGTGCAACCACCCCAACAGGTGAGCCCGCTCCCACGAGCTGGCTGCCCGGCACAGGCTGCCGGGGTGATGGGAGGGAGCTGGGCTGCTCCTGTCCCTGGCTTGGCCGCATCTCCCACCGCAGATGGCACGTGCTGGGTGCCGGGGATGACAGCCCCAGGGGTCCCCGGGGTCCAGCACACACAAAGCATCCCACACACGGGACAGTGGCACCACGCGCACACGGCTCGGAGCAGGACCTGCCGTCTTGGGAATGCCAAAGCAGGCGGAGTCTCGGTCATGCCAGCTGGAAAAGGGGAAAGGGGACCGAGGTGGAAGCGGGGAGCTGGGGGAGGCTGCCTGGGTTAAAGGGGTGACAGTACGGCAGCTCCCAACCCTGAACCAAAACCTGCTCCTTTCCACGTGGTTTAAGTGTCCCCCCGAGCAACAGCAGCTGCAGCTGCCCGTAGGGCTGGGATCGTGGAACGGGTACGGTACGGTGCAGCCCACACCCGCGTTTTCTCCACTGCTTTTACAATCCAGACCAAGGCTGTTTGCAAATTTAAGAAATTACTTACATGACAGCGAATGGCCAAGAGATGCTATCTCATCAGGAACAAAAACAGCTAACTTAGCTTTCTAAACAGGCACTTTAGAAATTACAAACTGATCTAATTAGAGACTTTATCTTGTCAGTTACAAGCCACTTGTTATAGATTTACCAGTAAATTAAAAAAAATGGGAGCTTACTAACACCGGCCCACAATTTTCCAGCTTTATACAAAGGACTTGCCAGAATGACTCAACATCAAATAAAAGGGCAGGGTTGGATTTTGCAGTTTTAAAGACATGCAGTTAATATAATCTATAAATAACTGAAACTGTGTTTCTGAGTGAAAGGGCCATTGTTCATTTTTATCACGGGTATGAAGAGAAGTGCTATGGGGAAGGCAAGGGAGGATCTCCACAGGAACGCTATAGATTTATCTTATAAAAAAACAACTCAACAATACAGAAGGATACCTTTGGGGCAGTAGCTTCAGGTGTGCTGCAGTACACAGGAGGTTTGACAACACAGATGCCAAAGGGATGAACCTAACCAACATACACTGGGAAGACAAAGGAGACACCGGTGACAGATAAATTTGCATATTATTGGGACTCTAAAAGCCTACAGAATTAAAGCTACTGTTAATATAATATAGCTACTTAGGAGGATTTTTCCAGATGAATGTGAGCCAATTTTGGACACTGACACCTCCGCAGTTTCACAGTCACTCAAAGCCTAAGCCTAAGCCAGTCCTTAGCCCTAAACCAGATCAGCTCCCAGTTCTGGTTCACTGGGCAACCACAGAAACATTTGTGTTATCACAGGGGAGGCAAAGGTACAGTCAGAGGCAGATGCTCTCCTTTTGATGGCAGTGACATCATTTTGACGGCAAAGCAACAGTAAAAATTCGGCAGGCGATAAATTCTCTCCAAAAATGCCGCTGCGACAGCGATAGCTGTCAGGAGCAGGCAATGTCTTGGGCTGGAGAGCCTTACCCAAGCGAGCCTGCACCTTCGCCCGCTAATCCGACCGGGAAGCAGTGGGTCCCATCCCGCTGCCCGCAGGATCCCTGCAGGATCCGCAGCACCGTCCATCGGCGAGGCGAGTGGAGCTCCCTGGATCGACGGGGCTGGCAGGAGAGCCGGCGCCCGCCCAGTGAGCCTTCCCCACAAGGCTGGCCAGATGATGGTAGCCCTGCAGGGAGACCACCCCCCAGCGCTGAACACATACGGGATTAAAAACCTCGGGCCGAGATCACTAACTCTTCCTCGCAATTAGCTGAAATAAAAAGATGAACATCAGGGGGGAGGAGGTTGTTTAAAAGACGCAGCCTTAATGCCACGTAGTAAACAGGAAAACAGGCAAAAAATAAAATCCGAAGCCATGGTACATCACCCTCCCCCCGTACATGTTTTATTCCATCGATGATGGAAGACTCAGTCAGTCAAGACCTGCAAATTGGTAGGCAGTACATTCTGTGCTGTCTGTCAGTATTACACGTCCTAAAGGGCTGAATAAATAATTGAAGAATAAATAATTGTGCCAGGGCTTTGTCTCATGGGCCATTTTTATAGATTGCTGTCTAATGATAGCACCATCTGCGACACTCTGCATTAATATGGGATAAAATTACATAGCGCTTTGTTTGTTCTGACACTGTGATGTTATGATGTCTCTTAATATTATCTTGAATAAAAGGCTAGAGCAAAGATGGAAGTGTCCCAATCGCTTATAAACTCTCATTTAGGGAAAACCGAGTTTAAGCAATCAGAGACGTTTTCCCCCCAGGGACAGGACAGGGAAGAGTGGGGAAGCCTCGCTGTTCCCAATGCATGTCACAGCAAGGCAATTAAAAAGAGAGGAGCTTGTTAGTGCGTTTTTGTTACGTACGTCCAGCTCGGAGCCTGAGGGTTCAAAGCTCCGTGCTGGCAAGGAGGCAGCCCTGCTCACCTCCGGGAAAACCGCACCCCAGCTCCCGTCCTCAGCACAGAGCGGGAGGCAAAGAGATCAATCACAGGTTCCCACTCCCTAAATCCAAGGGAAATCAGATGATTTGCATCAGTCTCATCTGGCGCAGAAGCATACCATGGGTGATGGGGGGGTACCTGCGAGGAGACAAAGGCCTTCTGCACGGCAAAGCAAGCAAGCTTCATCCCTGTGACACAACCACCCCTTGCTTTCCAGCAATGCTTTACACTTCTTAACAATTCTCCACCCAAGAAACATTTCCTTCTTTATTCTTAGAAAGCAAAACCTGAAGCCATGGTTAAATATTCACCAACAATACAGCTTACACCCCTGCCTCCCGTGCACTTCCCCCTGCCTGCAGGACACCGGTGGCATCTCCCCCCTCCCGAGAGGGTCTGGCGGACACCGTCCCCCCCTCCATCCCGTCGGAGGCCAGGGGCCGGGCACCCCAGCAGCCCCCTTCCCGCAGGTCTGCACGGACAGAGGCTGATTTGGATCCCACGGAGCTCGAGCGAATGCATTCACTGACTCGTAGCTGTTACTTACCCACAGAGCAAATTGTGAAACTTTAAGTGGGTTTTGCAGAGTACAGGGTCACCCCCATTACAACCCAGCATCACCCCAGTGGAGCTGCGATGAGCAGAGCTTTGGCCTCTCAAGCCCCAGCCCTCCACCCCCAACCCTGGCCACCACTTGGCACCTGCATCCAGAACTGAACATTTCAATTTCCACATGCCAGAAGAGCAGCCCAGGAGAGACGCTGGGCAGACGGGGCCCCCGCAGTTACGACAACCGTAATGCCATGACTGCGATCGCAGGCTTCAGGGACCAATTTGCCAAGCAAAGAGTTTTCAAACTCTGCAGGGATCAGGCTGAGATCAGCTTCAGAAGTGCAGGGATCAAGGAAAAGGCTTTTCAGGAGGCTTTGGGGAACAAAGCATTGTGGCTGTTCCAGTCACAGGGATGATGGAGAAGGAAAAAAGCCTCTTGCCTCCAAGCCTTCCTCCTACCACCAGGCAAACATTCTTCAACCACTCCATCCCACCGTAAGGGCTGATGTACAAACCAGTCCGGGCCGTGTGGTTATACCCTGGCTGCCCAGAGGCCTCGTTACACCTAGACTGACAACTAGAAACAGAGACCAACCAAACAGTCCCCAGGAGGGAGATGCCCTCAGCCAGCCCGAGGCTTCTCCAAACACACAACGCACACAGGATCCCACCTGTGTTCTCGCCGGCGTGGACCACGGTGGAGATAACCACGTACTCATCGGTTACGGCGCACAGTTCGGTTCCTCTCAAACCTCAGAAACCCACACGCGTGGCACAGGCTCCCAAAGCCCATCGGCCCAGCCCAGCGGCGGTGGGAACCTGCGTCTGGAGGAAGGGCTCGCTGGGGCTTACGGACAGATTTGGCCACCTACACCCTAACCAGTACATGCACACATGGACATCAATTAACTAGTGACTGCAGTTCACGTAAAATTAACTCGAGGGGTTCACCCAATCTTGCAGTAAAGGAGATATGCACGAGGAGCCAAAACCAGCGGTGACAGTTTTGCCCTTCGTACGTAGCAGCTTGTGGCTTTGATGTGTTTCCAGGGCTCTCGGTTACCGGCTTCTCGCCCTCCAGACAGCACAGATGCTGAACAACAAAGCCATCTGATTTCAGGGGGGTGTGCCTGGGTCTACAAATCACTTCAGCTCAAATACAACGAGATACAACCGAGAGGTGTGTTCACCACAGATAACGTATTGATAAGTTGCCACTTCATTATTTTCAGAGGTTCCACCTAAAAAACCTTCCTAAAATAATTTTAACTCTGGGGGCGCACCCTTCCTGTTGGCTGATGCCAACTTAAAACTAGGAAAAACTCCACGGGTAGTGCTGGGAGCAACTAAAAAGCTGAAAGTGGATCCATTTGGGGAAACCTAAACAGGGGACAGATGATCAACGACCCTGCCGCCATTGCAAAGAAACATTTGTAACTTAGGGTACAACAGGAATCAACTTTAATTGGGCTTATTTATGTTTTGATATGGTTTTGTTTCTCAGGTAGGAATGTCATCAAATAAAAACACGTAGGTCTCCTCTGAGGCATACACATTGCTACCTCTCCTCCCTCCAGAGGAGGACACAGCTGCGGCTTTCTGAAGCACTCAGCACATGGAAAGCTCCTGCAGCCTGTCAGTGACTTTATGGAACGGCTGGGCACCACCAGCAGAAATCCCCGGTCCGTGGTTCATCCTGCCCATGGCTGCAAGTCTCCTTCAGAGCACAAGCAGCGACGCCTGAGAGCAGCACCTGGGTTGGAGGGACGTCGAGGAGCCCTGTGCCCTGCTCTTGGCTCCAACATGGAGATGCCATATGGCTCCGACAAGTCCCAACATCCATCCCGCATCTCCACTGGGCCAGCAGGGACCGTAAATCCCTACGCTACAGCAACGGCAGGGGAGCTCTCTACGTTCAAATGTAGTCAAGCAGACACCACACGCCGTTCAGCACAACTTCTTCTAATGCCAAAACACCACAACCTTTGCCCGGTGCAGCTGGGTATCCCGGGCATGCCTTCCTCTTCCTCCTGGAAGAAGCAAGAGCCTTCCTTGAGAGCAGAAAGTGGAACACAGGCTTTAGATGTGCACAAGAAATGAGAGACAGGAGATAACACAGATGCCGAAAGATGACGAGGGAAAAAAAAGTCATCCAATAAATTACCAATGAAGAAGACTTGCGCTACAAATCAGAAAAAAAGTGTTTTCTTCAGCAAAGAAATAAAACGCTCGGGGGTGCCCCAGACACGGCAGGTCTGTGCGCGCCCTCAGAAGCGGCTCAGCCTTGCAGGCATTCCTCCGCCTCGGCTACGGATAAAGAGGGGCCGGCGACCCAGGATGCACGGGGAATCCATCCCAGGACTGATCACAGGCGCTGTGCTCGAGTGGAGTTCAACTGCAAACCCCGTCGGAAACGGCACCGCTCCCGGGGGCTGCGGAGGAGGGCCGGGGGGGCAGGAGGAGCAGTTTAGGCCCTTGCCAAACTGCGGATAAAAAGAAGGGGGGAAACATTAAAAACAATAATGAAAACATAAAATAATTCAGGCCACAACAGCACTAGGGTAAACTTTCTCACAGCTACAGTTGAAAGAGGGAGGGGATGAAGAGAAAGGTGGCAGTGGGGTGTGCAGGGCACGCTGCCACTGCCTGGTCTGAGGGTGAATTTCCACTTTTGTCAAAGCAGAGCGACCCAAAAAAAGAATAACAATAATAATAATAACAACAAAAAGCACTGCTCTTGACATTAAATATTCATGGCAAGCGCTACAGCGTGGCTAATGGAAAGTGTCCGTAAAACCTTAAGAAGTTTGTCAATGCACGGAGACTGGCAGAGGTCATGGCATGCTTGGAGCAAATCGGGAGCAATGAAACAAAAATAGTGTGTCCCTTTTCTAAACCAGCACTAAAAAGGCATCCATTTATTGCACCAAAACCACTGAAAGCACCAGGAGGGGTCATAAAACCTCATTAACACTATTGCTGGTAGCTGGCCACTCAGCTGCACAGCCATTAAACCCCTCCTGTACGCTCCCGACACCAGATTTTGGTTGTCAGCAGGAAGAAGCTGCCAGACCCAAGGACAGGGGTACACTTAGAGCCACCTTCCCCGGCCCCACACTGAGAGGTAAGGGCCAAAATCCACACACTCCAGTAATCCCCAGCCTGCGGTGAGGCTCAGCTGTCGTTAGTGAACAAAACATGTCTACAGAAACACCTTGCAGGCCACTTGTCTTTGCTATCTCAATTTCATATCAAAGCCACATATCCACCTCGATACCCCTGTGCTTTTAGGGGAGCAGGACATCTGATGCTCCAAGGCCAGATCAGCACAATTGCAATGTACCAAAGCGCCCAGTTCTGTTCCTCTCCCTCATCCTCAAAACAAACCAGTTACCCCAAATCAATAGTCTCAAACTCTGATTTTTGCAGTTTCCATCACTATTTCATTCTGAACAGCAAAGAAGTTCAACTTCCCACCCCAGGCCATGCAGAGGAACATCTGGATTTCCGTGGCACAGTAGGAGATGCAACAGTGCCCAGCCAAGCTCCAGCCTCTCCCATCACACACCAGTCCCTCCACCAGCAGTGCAGACGGAGGGAGTGGGTATTTCCAGGCGACTGATCTTGGCGTCGTGGTTCACTCCCTGGTAACAACGCAGGAGAGCACGATTTAAAACCACCTCGGCTATTTTAACAGCGAACTCTGCCTACAGTCCTGCAGGATCATATCGGCCGGAACAAAAAGCGCCCGTTTCAAACACAGCACGTTGACTCTTGCCTCTCTTTTTTTCGAGCTGAGCCGAGCACGCAGCCAACGACAGCAGCTTTCTGCTAGGAGCCTCATCTTGTACCATCTACACCTCCACGAGTCCCAGCACAACAGCGTTTCAGCCCTGACGCCAGTCTTCCAGCATTAATGCCACGCAAATAGTAAGGATGATAAATCACAGCGCCCTGCCACCAATCCAGACACAAAAGCAATTAAAACCCCGTAACGTCTACGTGGCGAATATTAAGCACACTGGCAACTCTGAGGCTGCCAGGTAAGTGCTGCCAGCAGAAGGTCACCAGGCACATCACCGCTCGCAGCCCAAAGATCGCACCGGCAAGCATGCCCAGCTGTTTTAAGTCTATATAGGGAGACTTTAAGGTATCAAAAATCACCCGGACCACTATTTCTCCCTGTTGGCCAATAATTTTAATCCGTGTGCAGCTCCTGCTGCCTCAGCACTGCATTTCTAATACTACTTCTAATGGCAAAGATCAAGACACGAGTTGCTTTGTTTCACTCTGGATTTCAGAAAGCACAGTGCCCACGTGAAGTCATTTGCAATGCAAGAGCAGAAAACATTAAGAAACCAACATATTAGTCACATGAATACATTTTTGTCAAGGATTTGAAGGCACAGGAATCCGTCACCTCCATAGCTTGGTTCAATTAATCTGTACCGGTTTATTTATCTCCTATGGCTTGCTCAGCTTTCCAACCACTTGTTTAAAAAGGTTTCCTCTCTTTTACTTTTTAATTAAAAACAGAGTGGGAAAAAAAAAAAAATGTGATTCACTCCCAGGACACAGAAAAATCCATTTGTAATGGAAAAGAAACCACCAATACATGCAAACATTTCCTAGAAAGCCAATAACTGTTAGTGGGCCTTTTTAGGTTAACAGCCATGGCATTCCTCAGCTTTATTTTATATGGCAAAGGTCGGTCGCCATCACCACCGCATTTCCCTCCTGACCACTATTAACCCTCCATATTCTGCAGGACCAAACGCCCTGCTTTCACCATGGCAGAGCTTTCCAAGGTGTCGTGGTCTTACATGAACCCTGAACTCTCCTGTGAGCACAAGCACTGGTTAAACCCTGCCCAGCACAGAGAGGGAAAAGGGGCCCTTGGGTCGGGCTGTGCTGCTCTTCTCGCCGCTGTGGCCAGGTCTGATGAACGGACTGGGGAAAGGGTCGAGAATAAAACCTGCAAAACCCACCACATCTCACGTGCTGAACCTTCTGTTTGTGGTACCTGTGCTCAGTGAGACCAGCTCTCCCACCCACGTGGGTCTGGTCGGTTTTCGCAGCTAACATACGAGGCGTGTGTTATTTCAGAGGGTTTGCAGTGGCCTAATTGTAAAGATGATTAAATGCAAAGGAAGGAGGGTGAGTTGGTGGGATGGCAACCAGCAAAACAGAGAAAGTCACAGTGTGTTGGATTCCATTAAAAATGTTTGTGTCTGTGTGCACATGTCAACAAAAAACATGGTCTATAAATCACTTCTGAACACGCACAGAGACACAGAAATCGCCCCCATAACAGAGAAAAATTCAGATGCCACCAGACATGACACACTCCACCAATTCAGACTATTCCCGTTCCCACAGAAGACACGGCTTTGCAAATTTAATTTTGGTGCAAGGAATTTCAGTCTGGGTGAAAGTTTTTATTTTTAAGAGCATTTATTTTCAGAAGCATCCATTTGGCTTCCTGAAGTGACGCCCAACACCAGGAGAGCGAGGCGCACCAGATGACCAGGTAGCTTCATGCTCGTGTTAAGCCAGTATAACTCCTCAACCATTCCACGCGTGCTCCCAGGCATTGTTTGGCCACCAAATTCTCTTCTGGTTTCTTCAGTTTTAGAACACCCCCCAGTACTAAAGGGCTCGCACACGCTTTCCTTACACGAACATTGTATAGACACTGAATAGCAGAACCTTTCACATGGTAAGCATTGAGCCTGGTTTTAAGTCAGGGAGAAAAGACAGACCGGGTGAACTATTCAAAGCCACAAACACAGCACAGGAGAATTCGTATTCAAGACCTTCCCAGATTCGAGTCCAGCATATTAGATCACTCTTTCCTGCAGCAGTGTTTTTCTTTCTCTAGACTTTGCCACAACAAATCAAACCCATCCAAAGCCAGAAAGCATCAGAGATGCCATTATCCTCAATAGACATGCATCAGGGATGAACATGACTTGCAGCACCCAGAGGAAAGAAAGTAAAGTGCTGAAAATAAGATATTAAGAGCCAAATTAATCGGTGACATAAGCAGGTACAAGTACATTGAGCGAAATGGAGTAGCTTATGCCTGCAATGAATATAACCATAAGCATTTAGCAGGTTCTTCCTCAAGTCTTTGTTTAAACAAATCTGAATTTATTAGTCTGCTGCTGAATAAATATGATAAATTCTTATTGAAATTATCCTCTGGTGAGCAGCAATAAATACTAGGCAATATTCTTTCAAGCGATCCATTATTTTAATCTGGCTAAGAGCAACTCCAGGTTTTCTGCATGCACAGACAAAAGTTATCTTCACTGCGGTGAGTGTAAAACAGCGTGATGCTGCAAGTTTTGGGAGGAACAGGGAAATATTCCCGAGCTCAGGACCAAACCAAGCAACTCAGACACCCCATCTCTGTGGAGTTCATACGGTAACAAAACAGAACATTTCCATACATAATTTACAAGCGACTATGAAATGCTAGAGGTCAAAACTTGCAGGGCATAATTTAACGGTGAAAACGTGCCCTGCATGCCAGATCAGCCTCTGTGATACTTAAAAAAAAAAGTGGAGTAAAAACGCAGACAGCATTTGTGATTAGGAACAACAAAGTCACTGTTTGTCAGCCACGGCATCCAAACACGCCTCAGAGTTTATTTCAATAACAAGTACTTAGACACACACACACACATTGGCCCCATAGAGGAAAGGAGGAGGGGAAAAAAACAAATTACAAAGCATGCTATTTGTGCTCTGTTACCCAAACGCACACACAGAGTCACCTCGGCACTTCCCAGGGTCCTCCACCTGTGGTGTTTACCAAAACTTGCTGTTGTGACCCACTTCCAAGCACTGCATCTCAGTACCTGAACACCTGACATCTTTTAGACGTTCCAGTCTCCGGGACCTGAGGCTCTGGCTGCTGCCTGGTCTGATCCCGCGCACAGGGACCAAAAGCGGGCAATGCCTCACCCCTCACACCCTCCCTCCAAGATACCACTTATGGCAAAGCTCCAGCCACCGTTAAACTCTTGGTGCAGGAGCGCTGAGCAGCGCACCGAGGACCTCCTCCAGGCGGGCCCATCCTGGGCATCTCCTCCCTTGCCTGCACTGGCTCTGCCTCCACTCCCCTGCCCGCATCTCCCAGCCCACGCAGCAGCAAAGCACCCAACACCCCTGCAACACCCACTTCCCAACTCAACCGGGTCTGATCCTTTGTACAAAAAAAAAACCACTTGCAAGCATGTAATAAAATTTGTGTGACAGGAGGGAGACAGAAAATAAGACAATTTAACTTAAGTGATGATGCAGACATCTCCCTATCAGCCACATCCCCTCTGCCTCCATCCTGGTTTCACACCAGCTTCAGAAGGCAAGACAGCACCTGATCTGAGCTAGGATAGCCTGGCAGAGAGCTGGCTCAGCACAAACCCTGCCAGATCTACCTCAAATCATCACACTTGGGTGTTTTATTTTGGTTTCTAAGGAAATTTTGACCAGCAGAGTGAGTTCACACCGGGTTTGTGCTTTGAAACCACAAGCTTGTGGTGCACCATCCGGCACTGGCAGCTCTCGGATCTGGTCTGGTTTTGAACTGAGATGCCAGACACAAATGCTCTCACACCAGAAGCCCTCCAGGTCAATGTGGAAGTGTTTCAAGCCATGGTGAGCATCTCTGCTGCAGGTGTGTTTGTTTCAACTGTGTGGTTGCCCATGTGGTTTACAGTTTATATCTCGCATTAAAAACTGAGAGTAACCTCCTCACCTCCTCGCTACCCAAACCAAAACAGTGTAACTCTGCTTCTAACAAACACGGGAAGAAACAGAGCTGAAAGGGAAGAAAAAGCTGTTGCACTGGAAGATGTAACGCTGCCTTGCAGCTCCGTAATTCCTCCCCTCCTTGGGCCTTCACACACAACATTTGTCTCCTTGGTGTCTCCCTGAAGCTTGCTCTGCTTCTCTTGATGCCCAGCAGACATTCCACCTGGTACGCATCCAGCCATGGAACAGCCCTGCACACCCTGGCACAGCTCCGAGACCCTTTTTTTAGAGCAGGAAACACAGACTTTCATGCCTTTCGTCATTAATATACGCCTTACTACAGGGGTGTATTTTACTGTTTAAAACAAACTGTGCGTTGTTCTTTTTTCTAAGCTGCTCCTTCTACTACTTTTTAACAGCAGGTTGCTTTAGTGTCTTCTTTATTTAATCTTCCCCTAACTCCAAAAATTACAAGGTCCAGCAACAGGCTAATCCCTAACAAAGAAGTTGATAATCATAAACAGAAACGGGTCAGACAACAGCTTTGTCTACACTTCAGGAAATCTTCCAGTGCTTGCAGCCTCCAGCTCTTCACTTTGGCTTTCCTTTGAAACCCCAAAGACGTTGGCACCTTTGTCTACGCCTTCTTCTGTCTCAAATACCCCTGCAGTTTATTGCTATTTGCCTTTGAGAACACCATTAAATGAGAATATCCTCTGCCAAAGGACACCCACTGCCTCTGTACAGTCCCCTCACCCAGAAGCCTCCGCCCGACAGAAGTAACGCCGTCCTTCCCTCCACTGCTTTCCACCCCACCAAAAAAGCAGATGCACAGAAACAGCACCTGCACGAAGATGTGCTGTCAGGAACACGCTGCTCCGAGAGCAACCGGCAGGTTTCTGTGAAACCCGCCCGGGAAACGGCCTTGTTTCAGATGACGCGGGGAACAAGGGCTTAAAGAACGTCGCCGCATCTGCACCAGATCTTTGGAGTCTCCTTTCCTCCTCCTTTCTTCCCACAGGTCTTGTTTCCCCTGAGTATCTTCACCCAGCAGTTGTAAGCGAAAGCAGATACAAGAATACACCATTGTCATTAATGAATTGGCTCAGTCATGCCGTTAACAGCCCCGCTTAATTGTACAGTAGTATTCGCTTGGCAGCTTCTCCCCACCATAACGTAATAACAACCAACCACACTGTCCCAGGTGAACTACCAGGGCTCAGTTTACCACTTCGCTTTCTTCTCCACACCGACTACCCGAAAACCTATCCGCTCGACTCTTACTGCCCTGTAATTAAGCACACAGTCAAGATTAGAGCAGTCAATGTCCATCTCAGCCTTCATGACCAACCCATGGACACGAGGTCAAATAAAGAAATATCGCTGCATGGAGATGCTTACCAGCAACATCTCCATTGCAGGCAAATCTGTCATTAATCACGAGGTCCAAGATGGTGGTTTTAGCTTTCTGTAGCAGAGAAATGACGTGAAGATTTTTACACACAGCTGGCCTATCGACAGTGAGACTTACCAGGCACTGCCTTCCTCTCTGACCAACCCTGCCTCACTGTCAGCCAAGTCCCTTACCCTGAAACAACCAGTCTGCCTGGAAGTGGAAAGCCCAGGAAAAAATCTAGACTTTCACCATTTCCTAAGTAACCACGAAGGCTACTGGCAAACGGCTTTGGACACGGCCTTATAAAGACAAACCTGACCTGAAAAAAGAAATAGGAAACATCCCATGCTATTTTTTCCGCATGCAGGAACACAGCCTTCTATACACGTAAAATATCACCAAAAGCTAACCCGAACCCCCCATCTAGGAACAGAAGTAGCTTTATGTGATACCTTTAATCTGAGGATCATGAAGCACTTCTAAAAATTCAGTAATCCCATCTTGCAGACAAAGAAGCTAATGTACAGCAAAACTGCTTGAGTGAAACAGAGCTGGAGAAAACAAAACCCTCAGCTCTGCTTACCACACTGCACAGCGGAGCAGGCTGGGTTTTCTTTTTTTACTTTGGTGCTAAAAGACAGTAAAAACTATTTCTGCCCTTTTATGAGACAGGTACTACTTTAAAAGAGTGCATTTTTGTAAGCATATATTCTATTTCTTTAGGCTCCAAAGACTTCTTATGCTGCTAATTGACCCTGCCAGCCTGGCCGCCGTCAGTCACGCTGCGGGGCGAGCCGAGGAGCCGGGCGCTGCCTCTGCCAGCCAGCGCTCCTTGCAGACCCTCACCCGCTCCTACGGGGAATCCATAGTGGCAGCTGCTCCCGGCGGCTTCAGCGGGAAACGAACAGAGAACCTGCTCCCATCCTGTGGAAAGGGAGACCATCAACAGAAACTTGGATGTCACTGTCTCCATGCTCCCGTAGACAAGAAATCCTTGTAATTTCCAGCTATTTAAACACACTGAGGTCAGAGTCAATGGGAAAGGTCTGGTACAATTGATTACAGAGTGAGGCAACAGTAATATTTTGCAACCAATATGGATTTTTTTTTTAACAACAGTGTAACATGGCATGTTACAAAAATAGCAAAACCTAATATAGAAGACCTGTCTTCCACCAAAGAGGTGGGCGCTGGAGTCTCTATCTATACACTACCAGCAACGCCAAGCGCTGCACCCAGTCACGGTTTGATTTTCGGTGTGGCGCATGCGATTCCTCCCCTCGCACGGAATCACACCACTCTGCGCCGCAGAAAATCCCCAAACCACCCCCTGGCTCCAGACACAGCCGTCTCACCTTGCGACAGGGAGCTTCTGATCACCGCCCAAAGCATCCAAACGCAGAGATCCGGCTTCTTCCTCCCTCTTCCAATGCTTGTCTAGGCCATTCCCAACTCTTCCCTTCCAGCATTCCCTAAGAAGCTGTCCTGCTGTTGCTAGACCCTCGGGCTCAGCTGTGGATAAAGACCAGAGGGGTGACACGAGGATGGGGAAGGGGACGCGGCACCGGGAGCCTGGGAAACCTGAGCTTCGCTGTCTGTTCTGCGGCGGCTTCTTGCTGCGTGTTGAGGGGCTGAGGGGGGTGTTCTGCTGTGTTTTCACAAGAAAGCCGCAGGCTAATTAGAGAGAACGCAGGGCTTGACGTTTTGTGTGACACAAACATCAGTCACGGCCCATGCAGATCACGCAGCCAAGGTGGGGCGTTTCGAGGCAGCAGGGAATGCCTGGTCAGATGTCAGACTCTGCCATTAGGACTCCAGTAACAGGCAGAGGCTCCACTATCCAAAAGCAACAACAACTAAAAAAAAAAAGCTTTCCTTTCCCTTGCAAGAGGTTTGGCCCAAAGATTTACAGTAAAAAGCTGTAAGTGAAGCTAAATTAATTGCAATTAATTGATCATAAGGTATGCAGGCAATTGATCCTGGCTGCACCTGCTCACCAACACTACAGACTTTTCCTAAAACTTTCTCTCTACTGCTGGAGACCAAGGTCCAGCTGTGCTACACCTGGATGACTGACCTGCAACAGCCTTAACTGGTCTCTGCTGGGCACACAGGTAATGCCCCCTGTCCTCCACAACTGCCCTGTCCCAGCGTTCCCACCTTCTTTCTCACACTGGTGCTCATCCAGAGGCATCTCCCCCAGGCCAGGGAGCAGCGGAGCTGGTGGAGCTGGCACCAGATCCCAGCAGCGGGACCAGAGCAGCGTCAGTGCCAACGCAAGAGGGGCAGTGACCATCCAGCCCACACCACAGGCTGGGGACACGAGGCTTGCCCCATCCTCGATGGATGATGACGAGACAACCAAGCCCCACTGCCACCAAGCCACAGATGAACAGGGTTATGCAAAAAAGTGTGAGTTTCCTGATCAAACCATAGGCCAACTACACTGTCCTACACCACCAACGTGCTCCTTCACACCAACGTGCATGATGTCAATCATCTGGCAGCCCAAACCTAACTAGTATTAAGCCCGAGGACACAAATCACATCTCTGCCATAGCAGCCACACCACATGGTATGGTGTTCACGCTGGCATTGCCTCCCGCCTGGAGGATGTCCTCCAGATCTAACGAAGCCAGAACTGCCCTAAGAGATGAAATCCAGCCTGCCACAGCATCTGGGTCTACATTGTTCCACGGGCAGCTTATCTGAGTGGCTTTGGCTTCAGAGACCAATTCCTCACTGGAGATCACACCGCTGCAGTGGTGACACCTGCTCCATCTGGAATGTCAGCGGGTCTTGGTCACACCTAACTCCATGAACATGCCTTGATCTCCTCTGAGTAACCTCTACTTCTTACTTGGGGGGGTTCAAAGCAAACTAACAGAGCAATGGTGGCTTCCTCTTCAAGTCTCTCAAGCCTCCCACCCAGCCAAACTCAAAAGCTCTCTGAAAACACAGAGCTCCCAGGGCGGCAGCTGCCAATGGGCTGGACCACCCATACTCCTAGGCCTGGAGTGGAGAACCACGCGAGGAAGTCCACTGCTCCGCACCCGACTGCAGAAGCCTTCAAATCTCCCTTTCCTGGCAGCTCTACCACCACCTCCAGTAGAGTCAGAAGATCCCCTACCTGCCCAAGCTCAAAGGGAAAACATGGAATAGTTTGAAGTAGAGGGTTTAAGTGTATGGGAGCAGAGGTCTTCAGTGTATTGTACTTCCTACAAAGCATCTCACAAGTGACTCAAGCTGCCCAACGTGAGTTCAAGCCAGCTCTTTCTTCCCTCACTTTTTCACCCTACATCTTTTCACAGGACCACACTCATAACGATGGAAGAGTTTGAGTTAAAAGTGTCATCTACATAAAGGTTGCCTAGATACTTTGAAGACAAGTGCCACAGAATGTGTGCAAATAACAGGATTTCACTTTATGTCACATTTAAAAGGAAAGGCACCCAGTGCTACCACTCTGCACACAATGGGAGAGAGAACACACAGCGTGGCCGCGTCCCACTGACAGCACGACTGAAGCTAATGGCTCCAGGGGGGAACCTGTTTCCCCCACACACACATTTACACCGGTAAAGTGAAAAGCATTTCTTCCGGAGACATGAGGAGGCTGAATCAGAAGCCACCCAAACTTTTAAATACAATCCCATTGTTGTGAATGCAAAGCACATTCTGCAGACATTAATTAATTAATTAATTAAGATCAGCAGACTTTCCAAGGAGATATCTCCCAACTCCACACATGAGAAAAGCAATACCCCAGAAAACAAAATAACAAATAAAGATGCATTCCCGACCTTGCATAAAAAACTAAGTGGAATACTATATGGGGGGGAGGGAGGGGGTGTCAAACATTTGGGACCATTTGACTCGTAGCAGGACTCCGCAGCCTCTGACACATGAGGCACATTTAGCTCAAGCATGGCACGCGACTTTGCTGCAAAAGGACACATTTACACATCAGTCTGCAATCTGGCACACATCCTCTGCATCGCTGGAGGAGGGCAGGCTTCTGCTTGAATAGATTAAAAAGACTTCTGGCCATGGAGAATAACGTAAGCTCACGTAAGGCAGCCAGGTGCCTCCCAACACCCTACCTGCTGCTGCTGGCCAAAGACCCAGCGCAGCCACGACAGTGCTGTTAAAAAGCTAAAGCCAGCAACCGGCACATCACACCAGCGTCCCCAGGTAAGACAATAAGAAAAGCATATTTCAAGGAAAATGCATTTTGAGGAAACGACTCCAGCACAGGGCAGCAGCAGCTCAGCACACGGCCGTGCCCGGGCGCTGCAGCGGAGCATCTCGTCCTCGCCGTCTCTTTGCCGAGCGAGGGATGCAGGGAGTGAGGCGCTTCGAGCGGGGGAGATCCCTCCCTCTGCGAGGTATCGTTCAGCAATTTGTTACGTGCTCCCAGCCCCATTGTTTCTGAGACTCTCGGAAGAACAAAAGCAGCTGCTAATCAAGATTCAAAATTACAAGGCTCGCCTTGCAGAGAGAAAGCAATATCTAAGCCATCTCTGCTTTTGAGAAGGCTACAATTCACATAAAAGCTGAGCGAAGCTGTATTTCCTCTCCTAACATTTTAATTGTGCAAAGAAGAACTGGGCCGAAGCAAACGTATTCCACAGCATGCCGGAGCTGAAGGTGCCTTGCAGCCCCACAGCTTTCTGTTTCCATTACAAAAAAGTGGATTTTTGCTTATTATTATTTTAAAGAACAATAAAGAAACTACAGGCTTAGACTGTGAGTTTTCTAAAAGGATTTGGTTTTCACACTTTACCTTTAGGACGGCCAGAAGCCGCTCGCATGTCTCATTTTAATATCTCACGGGTTTAAATGATCTAGTTCCACTTTTTCCCAGAAAAAACCCCACTAGCACGTGGTGGCAGAAGGGATTTTGCAGGGTTAGAGCAAGCCAAGGGGATGAAAAAAGGCATGCTGCCCTACAAACAACAGCAAACCGCAAATCTAAGGTGAAATGAGTGCAATTACCTGCTCAGAACTGCTGAACCCATCACTGGGAGTCCCACTGACCGGGCTGGAGGTGGACTGTGCCAGCAATGCTCCAACGAGATGGAGACACGGCAGCAGTTAAGGTTGGTCAGGAAAGCCACAAGGGCCAAACCAGATGTCCTCCACACATCCAAGTGCAAACGTGGCTGTATGTCATTGTCCTTCATGCCACCAAGAATAACCAGAAAGGGCTCAAACCCAACTTTAAGGTCCACAGCTCAGGAACACTGACCTTGTTTGTGCAGCCCACAGATTTTTTCTCCCTTTTACTTTACCAAAGCTTTCAAATAAAGCCCATTGTTTGGAAGGCAAACTTTTCCAAAAGAAACACAAAAAGGCTCTTCCCCACCCCTAGAGATCCACCGGTGCCATCCTGCGTATGCACTCACACCACCTTACACCCTTACACTCCAGGGTGTAAAACACTGTAATAACGGATTGCCTACTAATTTCGAGACGGGCTAAAACCATACAAAGGCATCCTTTATCTTACAAATAGACCAAAACAAGGCAGAAACGAGCTCATTCTTGGGCTTATAAAACAAGCCTTTACAGATAATTATGTTTTATTACTCTTCATTTTATGAGGATTGTGTTATACAAAACAAATACCAGATGCCTATTTGTTGCATTCGGGAAGGGAGGAGGAGAAATCTCTGCAAGCACTGCTGTAAGCAGCCCTGCTTTTAATTAAACACAATAAATGCATAAAAATTAATACTGTTTGAAACCAGCAGGTAGGAAGCAAATGCATGAACCGTAGCTGCTGAAAGACCCTCTCCCCTCCGAGCTCCTGCTGCAAGAGCAGCCACTCACGAGCCTATCGCTCAGGGCTGGTGCCCTATAAGCAAGGCTCCTTACTTATGTGTTTCCCTGAAAAATTAATACCAAACTTTGCAGATAGCCAACAGCTTAAAAAACGAGGGAGGAGGCGGCAGGATTTAATCTGTAAAAGAAACACACACAGACTCAGCCAGGAAAACCTGTAATTAAGAGTCAAGTAGCTTAAAGATGGGGGAAGAGGGGAGAGAAGGCAAGGAGGTGTAAAGGGATTTCTGGTGACCTTGAAACAAAGCAACCATCCAAAACGGGCCGGATCGTTCAACTGTTACCTTGCCAGGCTCATACAACACACTCCTAAACAGCCCCACAGGGTGTAGGGGACCGGACCCCATGCCCGAGCTGAGGAACACGCATCCAAAACACAGGGACACAACCGGAGGGAGGCACACGAAGCACGCCCCATGCAACAGCAAAAATGGGGCACGGCTGCTCAAGAACAGTACAACACAGCCAGCTTTCCAGCAACAGCCAGATGTCTGCCATCCACCCCCCCAGAGGCACCACGAGGAAATCTATTTCCTATTTTCAGTGGTGGTTTCCCTTCTCATTTTAATTGCATTAAGCTCCAATCACGGCGTGACAACAGACACTTCTTCCTTCAGGCCAACACCAGCCCTATGTTGTAAATCCAGTTTTCAGCATCATGTCTGATAACGCTTTAATGTTCTGCAACAGAGACTGAAACTGTGTACCCAGGACCTCATGGCAGAGGGGAGCCTGTTTCTAGAAAGATTTTTTTAAAAAGAGATATTTTAAAGACAGTAAGTGGTAAGTACCAGTAAGTAGTAAGTAAGCAGCAGTAAGTAGCAGTGGGATGGTTTCCATGCTTTTCTGTTCATTTCCAGGTTTCCATATATCGTAAGTATTGAAATTGAGGATGGGTCTCCTCTATTCTCCTCCGCCAATGCATTTTCTCAGCCTATTTCCTAATGAAGTTTGTTTACAAATATTCATTAGATTCCACGCTTTATTAGTCCAGTCAGTTAATTATAAGACCACAGTACCACAAAATGCAATTACAGTAATCAGAGCATTGATTATTGTGAAACACGGTTACCCCGAGACTGAAGTTAAAGTAAATAAGAACTATTGCTATAACCAGTAACCGCACCAACAGGGCAACCTGGGATCTCACCAGTGTCTCTAAATCCTTAGACCTCCAGTTTTATACCCAAATGACACAGACAATCTCACGGTTAATTATTTTACTGTGATCTGTATTGGGAAGATTTTTTCATTAAAAACTAAAGCAGAGTAAAGAACCTCTTTGCTAGAAAGGACTGTTCTCACAGGCCACCAGAAACAGTTAACAGAACAAAAGCTGAAAACCCGTTCCCACTGCGGTTCACCGACGTTTCGACGCTCAAAGCCGAGACACGCACATCCTGATGGCTCCACTGGTTATGCTGGTTCCCAGCAGCAGTAACCACAACGGACAGGAGCAGGCTGAGGGCAGCAAAGAAGAGTCCTGCGAAGGACAGCAGGTGCAAAGCACAATGATTTTTTTGACCCCTTCAGAGCAAATGGTTAAGACGAGGACCAGGACCCCCTCGCACGAACGCAGACCGTGGGTGCTCAACCCCGAGCCCCACAGCAAAGACAAAGCAGGGTCTGGGGAGAGGCAGCTCCATGGCTACCTCCACGTTCCACCGTGGAAAGAAAGGGGGAGAAAGAGAAATACAAAGTGGGAGAAAAGAGATTTGGGGCTGAAAAAGTCAACTTGATGGAGGAATCCGCAAAGAGCTGACGTGTCGTCAGCCAGAGATGAAAGCGCTAGAAATAAGGGCTGCGGCGCGTGTTTAGTAGAACAGTGGCATGACTCTCGTAAGGAAAGCACATCTTTGGCACCCCCTTGGAAATCACTCCCGCAAAAGAGACACCCAGCAACCTAGGACTGCTCAATTTAGCAACGGTTTTATCTTTTGTTGGATACGCATAAAAGCTCCTCGAGACACGTGTCCAATCCAAAACTAAAACAAAACGTACTTTAAAATCTTGCTTAAACTGATGCACATGCCAGAGCTGACCCCCAAGCCTAGGACGAAGTCAAACAGTGAAGGGAAACCTAACACCAGCTTGAATTAAAATTTCCAGAACTGTATTATAGAGACAGGCAAGGAAGGGGAGGAGAGCAGATACGAAAACGCACGATCGACTGAAATACCTCGCCACCTTCAAAAAACGTCGCCTTCAAATTTCTACCTGCTTTATTCACTCGCTGCCATCAGGTTTTTTACTACCCTCACTTTGGAGCATTTGTCTGGCACTTAGTATGCAGGAGCGGTGTGCGGGAATAGATCCCGCTGCCATAGATAATGCGGTTCTAAGGGAAACCCATCAATTGTTAATGGCCATGCAAATTGTTGAAACTAGAGACTTATTCACAGTTATCTCGCTGTGATTTGGTAAGTGTCCATGCCTGATGTGATCACTCACTTGATATATTATTCCATTACTATTCAAGTAGTAGCCTTACCTTTTGGTTTTAGGGAAAAAAGCGTGAGAGTGGGAGGGTGAAGGGATGTTATTTGTTTTAAATTATTTTAAAGTCACACATACCTTCTCGTGCAAAGGTTTTACGGTACAATAAATCCCTCCCTGAGACTGAAGTCATGCCTTACCGAAACGTTTAAATCCCTCTGATCAGAAACTGAAGGAGCTTAGCACGCAATTTCAGACCCTGGTCTTCCAAAGCACTCTCCTGCGTTCCAGCTGTACGCTTGGTTCTTACCTCCTTTGTGGCACCGCATCTTCCAGCTGCAGGTTGCACCATTTTACAGTTTCTGATCAAGGTTTTCTACCGCTTATGCTAAAATTTGCTGACATTTAATAAGCTAAAGGCGTCTCCTCGAATCCATAATGCATTCACTCTCTTGCAGCACCAACTCGCTGATCGTTAATTTTCAGCTTTATTACAGCTCCAACATATCCGATGCTCTTTTTTTTTTTTGCTTCTTGTCTGAGATTTATTACTTTTAGCAAAGTGTACTTTGTTTTTTTATTTTGTTTGCTTGTTTTTAAACTGCCCTTAAGGGGGAAATGTTACTCCTCTTTATAATGTAATTCTGAAATCACAGTATTAAAAAATAAATCCTATAATTATGTTTCCCATTAGGATTAGATAAATTATACTTAATTAAAAGAAAAATCTGCTAGCACCCAGCACAATGGTTGGTGGCAAATCGAGGAGATGAAACATTTATGTGTTTATCTTCCTGAAGCAGCTGCCTGAGTCTGTGAGCAGACACACCCAAACAAGTCTTCAGAGATATAAATCCAGACACAATTAACAAAGATTTGTCCTTCCCTTCAGACAAAGGTTTTGATTTTTAGAAGCAGCCTCTGATTTTATTCTTGCAGTCTACAGCAACTACAATTTTGATGGGCTCTCTAGCAGTTACACACTGCACTACTCGACTGCACCAGGAACTCCACTATTGGGATAAAATGCCTGCAGTTATTTACGGGGCAAAAAACTGTATCAGAAGTCAAGATGTCCCAGGGGAATGAAGAAAATCAGGATTCCTAACCAACCTCTGCCACGCTCACCCTTCTCTGGCACTGCTGTTGGGCAGGCGATGTTCTCCACCAGCCCGACCGACGGCTGTAGGGGTCGGAACGCACACTGCAGTTGTAGGAAACTATTTATAACATGCTGCTTTTTACAGCCTCGGAGAACTAATTAGTAACGGGACAGGGTCCCTCATGTACACTTTGCAAATGGTACAGTTCGCATTATGCATTTGGGAATCGCTGCCAGCATTGCTACGCGCAGCCCATCAGCACCGCGCTCTCAATTTTGCTTAGGAGCTGAAGAATGATTGATCTTATTGATTTGTGTCAACGGTCTGACATGGCCATATCGACCGGCAGTAATTTTGTGGGAGGAGCTGGAAGGGGAACTGGAGATAGCATTTTCTGTAACACGCCATCCTGCTCGGAGAGAAAATGTCGTTCGAGACGCCAGCACTGCCATTGCCGGGACCGCACTGGGACTCGAACCGACACAGGCGAGCGACGAGACACTTCTCGTGACCATGTTTACAGCAAATCCACTGCTAAACACCCAACTGTATAATTATAATCTATTACAATTATGCAAAGAAGTAACATTTCAGAAAGGCCTTCTCATTTCCCATTCTTAGCATTGAATACTTTTGTTTTGCAGCCAATCAACTAAATTAGCCCTAATTCTGTTTCATTCACAAAGAGTATATGAGAGGGAAAAAAGTGAACGCACAGGAAATTCACTTAGGAACCCAGGAATTATTTTGTTTCCATGTATTTCTGGACTAGAAACCATCACGGGGAAAAAAGTCAGCTTAAGGCAGCAGAGCTTCACCGAACTGGTGAACAGCACGGCGAGAGCCCTTGGAGGAGTGATGGGAATCGGCAGTGCCCCAGCGCCTCTGGCCGCGTCTGGGTGAAGCAAGGGGAGTTAACAGGCTCGTATACCCAACGTGACCATGCATCCCAACACGTGACAAGTGCCAAGCCCCAAAAAAGCTTTTGTGGGGGTTTCCCCGCCCCATACACACAGAGCAGAGCTGACGGGCTACGGGGCAGGAGCTCCTGAGACAGCCCTGCCAGCACCGCACCTCACCCGGGGGCTGCAGGAGCACGGAGAAGTCTGTTTTACCGGAGCAAGAAACGGGAGCCTGATTCGGTCAACACCCCAGCCCCGCCACCTTCCAGGGAACGCCTGCGGAGCACCGTGCCTGCATCCCTGCCGAGGAGACGGCACCACACCACCCACAAAACTGAGGTTAAATCTCAGCCAGAGGCAGTGGGGGGAAAACACTATGTATTTAAGGAAAATGACACATTGTCTCTCTTGTTATTGAGGAGGCCTAACTCTCTTCTGACTGGCTCAAAGTCATGTTTTCTCATTCCAAGAAACGATAACATTTTAGGAAGTCAGATTGCATTTGGAAAGCCACCAGCCTGGCAGCACTCACACCAGTTCTTTCCCAGCAAAGCAGCTAGGCACAAGATATCGCTGAGACAGGGCCTTCATTCCTTAAAGCATTACTTCCCTCTTCTCGTGTGAAACAAACCTCCTCTCTTTTGTTCTCACTTAGAATTCATTCCTTAACTTAGTTTCTCTCTTCCTCTGAACCACCTCCCAGGCCTCGTGGCGCCCGTGCTGCAATACCAGGAGAGGGACTGCTCGAGGCATGCTCTTCTTCTTGATCTTCGAGGTCTTTTCCAACCTCATGATTCCATGGTTCTATTGCAGGACATGGTTTAGCAGGCATGGTGGTGTTGGGTTGATGGTTGGACTTGATGATCTTAGAGGTCTTTCCAACCTTAATGATTCTATGCTTCTATTCCGTTTCTTCCAGTGCATGGGTGTCAACTGTTCTAAATGATAATTTGCTCCACAAGCAGAAGAAATAATGACTCCCACCATCCCTTGGCCTGAATCTTTAATTCCCCCGTGCGTGCCCAGGGGTGCAGCCCCCCACTGCCCCAGCTCCTGTCCCGACTGCTCCAGAGACGTGGGGATGAGTTATCAGCATTGCGTAGCACTGATGCTCCCTCCAGTTGACTAAGGAGGCTCCTAAATTAAGGGCAAACCCTTGATGACATATGTCCCGTTTCCTCCTGAAACGTGGATTAAAACAGAGCAACACAAAACCTTACGTAAAAGCACAGCATAGCTGGATGAACAGAAGAGGAGGAACAAATCCAGCTGCTCAGTGTAAACCACGAGAAGGTTTTGAAACCTATACGTCCCAAAATACTCGGCAATGTGGAAAGCTGCAGAACCTTAAATATAACCTGAAGTTATACCCATACATTCCCGCATGCTGAGCTAATCTCCATACGACACGGGACAGGAGTATATATCTTGCATCACTGTCCAGATATAGCCAAGTCCTTGAGAAGCCAGTCACCCCAGGAGCAGAGAGCACGGGGCACTGAACTCCCTTCGCTGGCCAGGCAGTTATCTACGTACCGACCCATTATTTTTCTCTGGTTAGCAAAACGGTTTGTTTACCCAAGACCACAAAACTCTGCGGATTTTCTGAAAGAAACCCTGCAGAGAGAAAGGGAAAACAATCATAGATAATACTCCAGAAATCATCAGATTACAGCACATTCTCTTGACTCACATCTGCTGAGTAAATAAGCGCTTCGTGCCGACCAGTTTCATTTACCTCCCTCTCCCGCAAGCGGCTGCCGGTTTGCTTTCCAGCGGGCTGTCCCAGGGCTGTATGTGGGGCAAAAGGATTATTTCCAGCAGAGTCAAACCACTAGCCTTTTCCACTCCCTGAGCTGAAGCTCCTCTCACTCAGCCCCATCCTCCCGGGGAGATGCACCTCTTCGGGGCTGCCGGGACGTGAAGCAGTCCACAGCTGGGAACACCCTCGGCGCAGCGGGGAGCAGCAGGCAGCCAGCAGCACACAAGCCCCCAGGAGAACCCCAAGTTCAGCCATACCTCTCCCTCAGGAGCAGTTTCAGCGAAGCTCGCCGTAGGCTGGTGCAAAAAGTCCAGCACAAGTCGGGGTTTGCCCTGTGAAACGCCCGGCCGGGGAGGGTGAGCAGGCAAGGGCACCGCGGGACGCTCTGCAGCTGAGGGAGCCTCGCAGCAGGCATGGCAGGGCCTCGTCTTGCCCAAACGGGTAGCTGGAAACATTACTTGTAGCTCAGTTCCGATCTGGGTTCAACAAACCCTTCAAACTACCCATTTCAGGATTAATTCTGCTTAAAATTAAAACGATGGCTTGGAGCATTTTTTGTTTTGAGTTCTGTTCTATCACCAAGCACCTCTTTGGTGGTAATCCTTTATCAGTAAATTATCCTAAAGCGATTTTCTTAGGCAGGAAAAATAAAAGCAGAGCCTCTTTTGCTGTCATAGCAGTTTTCACCTGATTCTGTGTACAGAAAACCCCCGCTCCGGACCAGATCGGCCATCTACTGTCACGCTTTGTCACCACAGAACCTCGTACGAGATGCTTCACAGAAAGACGCAGAAAAGCCTGGGGCAAGCAATTATAATAATATCTCGCCCCACAAGAAAACTTAATTACTTGGGGTTAGGAGGGCGCCTGGTTTAAGGCCCACGGGCAGGGCGGGCTCCTCTGCCGGTGCCTGACCCCACACACCCGGCCACACATGCTGTGGCACAGCTCGCACACGCGCATCCATCCCTCTTCCACGCCGCTTCCCGGAGGGAAGAGCCCAGTGTGAACAGCCTGGCTGAGGACTGCACCGCTGGCCGTGAGCTCGGGGATGCTCCCGTCGGCCCTGCTCCCAGCTCCCACCGGTGCATCAGCCCCGAGACCCTACCCTGGGCACTACCTGCATTAAATCAGCATTTAAAAGGCACATGAGGACACTTTGCAATAGAGAGAGCAGGAGCAAGAATGCGACAGAGCAAATCCAGTATTCTCAGACGCATGTTAAGACTTTGTTATTTACCTGCTTACTGCACTTTGGAATAAACGCATTTTAAAACAGGCAACTTTCCAGTTTCGTGAAAATGGATATTAAAATAAAAAAGCAGTCTGGTGGGGACAGGTCTCTGCAGGAGCCAAGATACTCTGGGAAAATGCCCAAGCTCTCTCAGTAGTTCTTGAATTTGATCCAAGCTCCCGATGCAGGCTGGTGATATACAAGATGCACGGACTAGTTCCCATCTCAGTTCAGATGTCCAGGACAACGGCCACCCCGAACCTGGGTGATTTCCCAGCCTTGTCCTAAATAGCTGTGAAGGAGCTGACTTGTGGAGGCTTTTAAACAGTTCTGAAAATAATCCAGTAAGTGATTACATGTGGCCTTTCTATTTTAATGCAATACACCGAAGCTTGGTATGTTGAAAATAGAAGAATTCCGCCTTTGTTCGAAACATGCACATACACGCGTACGCAGCCTCTAGATTATCATCACGTGTTGGACGGGCATGCCTCAGCCTCACCACACGTCTCTGTGCCGGTCTCGTGAGTGGCAAAGCCATCCCTCGTGCCTAATTCTACCACTTCTGGTTTTTTATATGTGTCTTTCACCCTGGTGGGAAGGAAGCAAAGCTAAAAGTCATCCTTCTTCCCATCCCGTGCTTATCGCACGGCGGTAACCCCTGCTCAGGACAGCATTTTCAGGGGCGGGAGGCTCAGCCGTGGCCGACACACGTTGCGCCGGCCGAGCGCACACCAGGTAAACCGCTGCACACAGGGCTCAGCTGGGCATTTTCACCTGTGAGCGCACACACACAACCCCGCCCGGTGCTCCCGTGTGCCCCGCAGAGAAGTCTCGCCGCAGACGCACGCAGTCTGCTGCTGCTCCCTGCCTCTTCTGCCAGTGCCCGGCAGATCCGTGCACAGCTCCTTCCATGGGCTGCTCCTCAGCCACACGCCTCCAGCCGCCTCCTGCAGAACTGGTCCCACCTCGGGAGGTCAGGTGTGTTTCGCCTGCCTTCCGCAGTCCAGTCTCGTTCACGCAGGCCTTCTGACCACTGACTGGTCAAAAAACTTCTAAAGTCTCTAAAGAACACCTCGCTACACTGGTTGTACTCCATTGCTAAGTTCACATTTCTCCAAAAACACATTTTTTGCTCACTTCCCCTTCTCCATCCTACTCTCTTCAACCCTGTTCACCATCTGCCTTTTCCCCTTTGTTTCGTTACCAGCATTAACTTCAGCCATCCTGCACAGATATGAGCAAAAAGCCTCCTCGAATGAGCTTTCGACGAGACCTTATGGTTTTGGATACCATCACTGCTACCCTCTCCACCTTCCAAGTGCAGGGTTGTTGCCGATCAGGGGACACACCACAGACGTCATTTACTTTCCTAGAAAGATCCCCATTTTGGTGCAAATCTCTTCTCTGCATCTGGCTTTACTGGAATATCGCATTCCTCCACTTCTTTCGGTATCCACAGTCATTCATACTACCTTCCAAAAAGTAATTATTTGGAACCAGTTAAGCCTGTACATGAATTCTGCCTTTGTTTAACACACATTGTACATATGTATACATTTAGACTGTCATTAAATATTTAAGAGGCTGTCTTCAAACTTCAGCAGCAGCGCTGTTTATTTGCTTAACCCTTTGTGAAACAGAACGCTTGGCACTGAAACCCTACCGTGGAGGAACTGGGACAGCCCCGCTGCCCTAGCACTGGGTGACAAAGGCCAACTGTGACAGTCAAGGGCACTGTAGAGAAGAGTTTTCCTTTGTTTTCCTTTATAATCTGTTTGCTAGTAGTCTAATCATGATAATGCAATTCATTTTAGTCTGCATCAGCTTTATCTGCCGAGATGCGTAACTGGGATGCAAATTAATTAGCTGTAACATACAGATGGGTCTTTCAGTACAATTCAGGGAGACATCAAACAGGCACATGCCCGTCCCTCCTTCCTCCAAATGAAGTAAGACACTCTACGCACTTTCCACAGGTCAGGAAGTCACCTTTCTCGGCTTCTTCGATCTCCGAGAGAGGAAACAACGCATCCTGTGGAGAGGTGGAGTTCGCTCAAACCCAACACCAAACGTTGCGCCGTAGACGAAACCCCACAACTAACTTGCAACGTGCACTGGCACCAAGCGTAACGCAACGCAACCCTACCGCCCTGTCGGCACGGGACTACCATGTTTTAAAACCCAGTCGCCCACTTCACCCGGCTCGGCAAGGCCTCTGCCTAGAGCCGGTCTTTGTACGTCGCCCTGGCAAGGACCGGTACCTCGGGGCCGGCTCTCCACGGCCAGGGCAGCCGCGCCCCTGCCTTTCACACGAAGTCACATCGGGCTCAGTGTCACAGCAGAGGATGGGAAAACCAGCACAGCAGAGTGCGATACGCGACTTTCCCAACTCTATGCGGATATGCAAGCGTACGTATCCCGGAGAACGCATTCTTCTGCTTTTTGATGAAAACCTCGAGGACGCGTTGTTAAACCCAAACCCGCAAAGACCCACGAGAGCAGCCCCGCGTGCAGTTCTCAAGGCCCAGCTGTATTCACAGATGCTTCTTTCCCAAGCCCTACAGCCTCGTTCACCATCGGATGCTGCTTTAGGCGGGGTGCGTCGTGGTGTCCCCCCCTCAGCTTTCACCCCCGGGTGACACACCGGCACCGACACCTTCCGACCGGCCGACCGCCTGGGGATGTGACCTTGCCGGATTTCACCCAGGGAGCGGAGCGGACGGCCAGGCGCAGTCTGCACTGCGCGGGCCGACGCCGGACGCCGTGCCGGGAGATCAGCAGATGGCACCCTTTGCCGGAGCACCGCGGGGCAGGGGCACGCTCCGGCAGGTGTGCTCGCTCACGTAGGATGCCAGCTTCGAGGGCTTTGGCATTTGCAGCCGTTCGCCAGAGCCAGCCCGCTCGTCTCAGCGGCCCGACCACAGATTCACCCCACCTCAATTCTTCGAGTAGTCTTATTTTCTCATACTCATCCTTTTTTACTTCCTGTCTTTCGCAGCAGTGTTGTGACGAGTGTCGAAGTGCCCATAGACCACCCCAGATACAGCCACATATTAGCAGCAAGTATGTTTTTTTGTGTGAATAGTACTACATACCAGTTGGGTTAATGCTTCTGTATCCCCAAGGGTCGTTATGTACACCTCGTGCTACAAAACAAACATCAAACACACTTTAGGAGGGGCAGAACTTACGGGGAGAGGTGTACCTTTTGTTAGACCAAACCGCACAGCTGTAAAAAAAATTGAATGCGGCCCTACTCACGTCAAGCCACGGGCGGCTCTGTTTGTTTTTACGACAACTTGACAGCACACATGCTGCAGAGCACAGCAGAAAACCAGGACTTCTCCTATCTGTAAATGAGCTCTGATTGCTGAGATCTACGCCAAAAACCAGCACAGCCTGCAAGGCTGCCGTGTCAGGTCTCCCTTCTTCCTCCCCCCCAAAAAACATTCCCTAAAGGGGATCACAAGCCAAAGGGATTGCGAGGCGAGGTGTAACATGAGCTCAGCTCAGGATCTCCACAGATCGCTCGGTACCACCGCTGTACCACTTCCACGTGTGCATCATTTCAGCCCTCGCCCACCGGTTTTTCTGAAAGCGAACGGGATTAAAGGCCCCCCGAGTGTTCGCACCGCTGCCTTCTCCCCCTCTATGGAGGACCGACAGTACCCGGAGGGCGAGCAGAGTTCGCCCAGGCGCAGCCGGGCTTCCCGGCGTTGCGGTGCTGACCTTCCCCGCCTCTCCCAGCACCCCGTGGCTAGTTTCAGTGGAGAAACAGGCAGCCAGCTGGAAATTTTGATCAGTGCTAATGCCACCGTAGTTTCTTCCCGTCTGCTCTCCAGGAGCATTTTCCCACCCACGTTCCTCTGTGCCTCGCAAACCCCTCCAGCCGCTGGCAGCTCTCCGCCCGGCGCTACACGGCTGGTCTGCTTTCAGGCAGCGTCTCACTCCTGCTAGGGGGGAAACATCTTCACGTGAAAAACTTTCATATCTAGACACCTGCTCCGCAGCAAAGGTAGCGGTGGTCGGCACTCAAATGAGCTAATCGGCTGCAAACGGCTTAGTCAGCATCGCAGTCCTGGAGGTAATTCCCAGGAAGCGATTTTCCCGGCAGCTATACAGATGACAAACCTGAAAAGCAGACTGGAAGGCAGGGGCAGCACCGCAGCGACACAGAATCTGGCTACACAGTCACATTACCAACAAATAAAAACCGGGGAAAGCCAAGAAACCAAGCGTTCAGCGAACACGCACGCTGTGCTCGCGCCGCCGGCGTATCCTCTCACGCGTAAAAATCAGAAACCAGACGCAGGATGTGAGCAGAGTCAGCGTTTCTTTCTCCTCCGTTCGTTGCCGACGCTGCGCCGGTCTGAGCCGAGAGAAGCAGGACGGCAAGGCGAGCGACCGCCTCGTCTGCGCCCATCGGCAGACGCCGGGCAGGGCTTTTTGGAGAGAGACAGCCCCAGCAGCCAGCCTCGGCAACCGACCCGCCGCCGGAGCCGGGTGGAGAGGGCTGCGGACTCGCGCAAACTTTGTCTCGGGGCAGGGCAGGCACGGGGCAGTGAGCCCACAGGGGCTGCAAGGGCAGCGCTGGGTGCCGGAGCACCCTCCGGCAGCACCTTCGCCGCCGGCCGCGTCCGCCAAGCCACGGGGCTGCGGACCATCGGTCCCCGCGCCAGCGGCACCGGGGCTGCCGGCAGCCTCACCGGGGGCAGGAGGGGCGACCGGCCCGCCCGCCCGAGGCAGGGGACATCGCCTCTGGGCACGCATCTGCCCGCGGAGCCGGGGATGCCGTTGCCCTGGGGACGCGGGCACGGGGAAGGGACACCGCTCACTTACTTCTCGTACTCGGCGTTGTCTCGATCGCAGCGCGAATCCTTGTGCTTTTGCCAGTCTTTGCCGTGCTTGCAGGTGGTCAGGAGGACAACATCCTCTCCGTTATGGACGTGATATAAGGCATTCCTGGTGTCTGACCCTATCCCCGTCAGGTACCTCTTCCCCTTGAATACCAGCATGTACTTCCTGAGAGGAGGGATGGTGTTAAACCTCAAAAATCCCTTCTCCCCTCCTGTCCTAGGATGATCCTTAGAAAAGAGCGGGATAGAAACGTCAAAGTTGGGTCTGAAGTTTTCAGTACTGATGCTGGCCTTGGCCAGCATGGCCTGGCCGATGTCGAACCCCACATCCTCGGTGTAGTCGGGCCAGGTGCCGGAGTATAAATTAAAAATCAGGTGGTTTCTGCCGTTGTTCCACAGGTGGAGGCCCTGCACCTTGGAGCGGAGGTTGTGCACGTACTGGGGGGAGAGTTGGTCGCGGTCCAGCGTGTCCAGGCTGAGGACGAAGAGGCAGGCCTGCCCGGGGTCGGAGGTGTAGAAGCGGGAGCCCTCGATGGCGGCCAGGACGTTCTGGTAGCTCTCGGCGATTTTCTCCCCCTTCTGCTGCGGGTACACGTACACCTTGAAGCCGCTCCTCCGGCACGGGGCGAAGTCGAAGCAGGACTCCATGCGGCAGCGGCGCCCGCGGTAGAGCCCGGCGCTGGCGTCCCGCCGCTGCCGGGGGGAGACGCGCCCGCCGCCGCCGCCGCCGCCGCCGCCCTCGGGTCCCGGCCGCTCGGCGGGCGCGAAGGGCCGCAGCGCGTCGGGGAAGCGGGGCCAGGGCCGCTCGGCGCCGGGGCGCGGGCCATGCCGGACGCCGGGCGGGGGGTGCCGGGCCGCCCGCAGCCGCACGCCCCCCAGGTAGAGCAGCAGGGCGAGACAGGTGCCGGCGGAGAGCAGCGTCAGGTAGCGCTTTTTGGCCTGCATGTGTCCGGCGGGGGGCCCGGGGGGCCGCGGAGGAGGAGGGCGGGGGCGGCCCGAGCTCGCCGGGCGCCGCTCTCAGCTCCGCTCCGCCATCTTCCCGCCGGCGAGCGCTTCAAACTCTCTTCGCCCACCTCCGCTCGGCGCCGTTCCCCAAGCCGCCGGCCGGGGCCGCGCATGTGGGCGACCGCCGCAACTTTCTCGCCGCCGGTCTCTCAGGGGCGGCGGGCGGCGGCGGGCCGGCGGCGGCCCGGCGGGGCGCCCCGCATGCACTCAGGGGCCGGCCCCCCGCGCGGGGCGGGCACCGGGGCAGCCCCGCTCCCGCCTTCCCGCCGCCGCCTGCCCTCTCCTCCGCCACGCTCCCGCCCGCCCCTCCCCTCCCCGCGCCGCCGGCCCCGCCCGGCCCGGCCCGGCCCCGCCGGCTCACAGCCCGCGGCCGCCGCGCCGCAGCCTGACGAAGCCCCGCATCGCCCGGCGCCCCCCGCCCGGCCCCGCCGCCGATCGCTGCTCGCCGCGCTCCCGCCGAATGGCCCCCGGGACGGAGCGGCGGCAGCGGCGCTGAGGACCCTCCTCCCTCCCCTCCTCCTCCTCCTCCTCCTCCTGCTGCTGCTGCTGCTGCTCCCCGCCCCGCCTCCCGTCCCCGTCCCCGCCTCCCCCGGGCCGCGGCGGGCGGCACCCGCCGAGCGCGGAGCCCCGCGCGCTGCCCGCCCCGCCCGCGGGCCGCGACCCCCGCCTCACCCGGCCCCCCGCGCGCCGCCCCCGCCCCGGCACCGCCGCGCTGACCTCATCCAGCCACGCAGCCCCGCGCCCCCATTGGCGGGGCGTCACGTCCGGGGGGGCGGGGCTTCCGCTGCACCCATTCATAACCCGGCGGGCGGGGGGCGCCGCTGCTGCTGCCGCCGCCGGGATCGGGGGGGGGGGGGGGGGGTCGGCAGCACCGGTGGGTCCTGGCCGGGGCACCGGCACCAGCGCGTCCTCGCTGGGCTGAGGTCCGATGGGGCCTGGCCCGGGGCCTTCGTCCTTGGCCCGGCTTGGTACCGCCGCCGTGCTGGAGCTGCCCCTGGGCTGTGCTGGGCTGGGAGCGTTCCCGTGGGAACGGACCTGAGTGCCCCAAAACTGAGGGGAGACCCGGGAATCCCGGTTCCGAGACGCCTGGGAACAGGGGTCCGTCGTGGCGCGGGCAAGGCCAGGAGCCGCGGACACCCTCGCCGCCCTCCCGCCTCGCTGGTGGGAAAAGCAGAAAGGCCGTGGGGCTGCTGCGAAGTCCAGGAGTGCCCAGCGCTCCCCACCATCGCCGGCTGGGGTGGAGGTGGTGGGCGACCCTGGGGAGCAGGGTGGGTGCTCGGGGCTGTCAGGCACCAAAATAACGCCGACCGGGTGGCCGGGCTGAGGGAAGCGCCTGGGCGTCCCTGCGGACACACCGCTGTGCGTTGTCCAGTCCCATCCTTGGTGTCTGTCGCTAGCAGCCGGGGTCACTGGGAGAGCCCTCGTCCCCAGCGCAGGCTGGTCTGTGGGGCAGGGCCTGGCTGGGAGCCCGGCTCGCTCCGGCGCACGGCGCTGGAAGGGGAGACGGCTCCGTGGGTGGGAGTGCATGTTTCTGTCCCGCTAGCTCAGCATGCAGCAGTGGGGAGATCGACTGGGACGGGCTTCACACTGGTTGCGTGAGACCCTGGATGCCAGGAAACCATCCCGTGCTGAAGCCTGCACTGACGTGCTGTCCCTGCCGCTGACGTGACGGATCTGCTGTCCCCGGGCTGCGACCCACCCTCCTGCTGCCAGGCCCGGTGGTGCCTCACACCAGCCCAAGGACAGAAACCCTGTTTTGGCCAAAAGCTGCCCCATGCCTGGGCTCTCCCACGTCCATCCCAGGAGTGAGCTGGGACTCCTGTCGTGTCCTTGCCTCTTCTCTCTCTGCAGAGCTGAGGAGGAGAGCGTGCGTGAAGACAGCGTGCTCCTCAGCGAAAGAGGTGAGAGCCTACCATGGAAAGGCACGTTATTGACAGTAAATGAGGTTTGATCTTGTAGCTGGAGCCAAGAGAGGACAATTCCCTTCCAAAATAATCTGATTGTAGGAAGGACCATTGAAGGAAAGAGGCCAGAGCTTCAGGCAGAAGAAAGGAGTTGGGAATAATAATAAGAAAAAGTCAGATTCTGAGAAAAAAGTCATACTTATGGCCAGCGTATATTTGGGTCCAGGGGGCCAAAATATTGGCCAAGGACCTGGTAGCGGGAAAGCGTGATTAAATATTAATGTGCTAATTAACCCTGTAATCCTTCCCTGAAACACTTGTCGCAGCCCACGTACTGAAACTGGGATGCTGCTCAAGAAAAAGAGGTCAGCTTCTTGAGAGGTGAACCAAGGCTGCTCGCAGAGGTACCTTCTGTCAGGCGCAGGAAGGTGGAATCCCATTACCGTCTGCAAATTAAGCCTCTGGGGACCAGTTTCACACAGAGAAGGAAGCCTGTGAGCTTTGCTGCCTGCGCCAAGGATCTGAGGACAGTGGCTGCTGTGAGGAGATTTTGAGGATGGGGTGGTGGTGAGCCCGTGGCACGCAAGTGCTGCTCCCCGCAATGGAGAAGTGGGGGGGGGAAGTGAAAGCTGTTGGGTTTCCAGCTGAACTGCCCAGCGCTGGAGGGACCCACGCTGCTGCCCGCTTCGCAGCAGCTGTGAATACTGAAGCTTTAAAATAATTTGGATCCGGACAAAGGCAGTTAGGGTGTCATTTTAGAGCACGGAGAAATAAACCTCTGCAGATCCCTGCTACCAGGCTTTATCCGTGGGATTCCCGAGCTGCTGTATGATTGCTCCGGACAGATCTGGATCCCGTTGTGCTGAGCAAGACTGACTTAGGGAGCCGTGTGCGTGCTACTGTCTGGGGGGAGAGGAGCTGTGGTGATCAGTTGCCTTTTTGAAGACCGCCTTTCCAAATCAGCTATCGCCCACTCCTTGCTATTTTCCTGTGTGACACAGTGAAGCCAGCCCGTCGCCAGCCCGTCTCGCCGCTGCTGCTCGGGCTCTGCGGGCAGGAATGGCGCAGCCTGCCTGCGGCTCGTCGGCCGGGGCGTTATCCGCAGCCCAGGCACAGTGCTCCAGAAGTGGAAGCCTGCCTTTCTCCATGGGAAGAAACCTGCCTGTGTCTGCTACCAGGCAGGTGGATGGTGGAGCACAAACCAGTGTATAATGGAAATCCTGCGTGGAGAAAAGGAAGAATCAGTGGTGAAAGGGTATTTCAACGTATCTGCATGGCAAATACCGGAGTCACAACCCCCAGGTTTGTACTGGCCACTGGTGCCTGCTAAGTGAATGCAGAGGGTGGCTTTTGACCCTGGTCCATCAGCCTTTGCACTCTTCCAAATAATTTATATCTGCATATGGCTGGCAGTTGTCTGGGAATCTGTCCAAGCCCTCAAATGAAAGGCCAGGAGAGGGAATCGGTTTTCTATTTCTGACTTCGCAACTTAACACCTGCCCAATCTGTGGCGAGTCACTTGGGGCCAGATTCTTAAAGAGGTGGATTAGTGTGGACTCCTCATTTTGGGCCTTTCTCTTGGTGTCCAGCTGTAGCTTTAGGTGCCACCAAGATTTAATTCCTCAGAGTTCCCTGCTCAGCTGCCACCTAACTCTGGTGGAGCATGAAGTCTGTAGTACCTTCTACTTAATGTCAGAAATTTCCTACTGCTTTGCACACTCGGATGCACCTTGGTTTTGATGCTGTTGAGTAATGTCCTTGACCAACCCACTAGGGCATTAGATGTTCCTCTATCTACTTGGCCTACAGGGTTCAAGCCTGAACCTTAAAACATGATTCTTGGATTGAAATCCACATAAACATAAGAAAAAAAATGTTGTCAACACACTCACCTGTCCCTAACCACTTTTTTTTAAAAAAATCTGATAATGCTGTGCTTAAAGTGTTTGCCCAAGTAGGAGACCTAGAATTGTCCTTGTGCCTTCCAGGAGAGCATCCTCACAGGGTGGGTGGAGTGGGACTCCCCTCCTGAGACTGGCTTGTTGTAGGTAACTGCCCTGGGCAATCACTCTATTAGATTACCCGTGAGCCTCAGATTTCTGGCTAAATGGGGTTGATGATGCTCTCCTGGCTAATAGGACAGCACAAGAGCTGATTTATCACCATTGTCAAGTGTGTCATGATCCTAGGGAGAAAAGCAGCATAAAAACACAGCGCAGCCAAGATGTTTGGAAGGGCTTGGCGACAGGCATGTGTGCAGTTAAAAAATGTTACCCTGTTGCTTAATTAGCTCAAACTGCCATTCTTTGTGCCACGGACGTGCTTTTCTGTGGCTAAGTGCAGCAAGGATTTCCAAGGAATTAAGCAAAACCTTGCAGAGCTAGCAGCCTGGAGCTTCAGGCTTGGCTCTATAATTACAAGCCTAAATGAAGGCAGCCCTGTTTCCACAGACACTGGGTACCCGCAGATCCCACTTTGATTTGGGTGCTTACATGCAGGTTGAAGAGTGCAGCTTTTAGCAGAAGTCCTCACCTGAAGGCCGTGGCAGAGGAACCGAGGCCTGTGTGATGTTTGCCCACCTTCTGGTGGGGGCTGTGAAGGTCCCTGGGAGACAAAACCAGGGCTCTCCTTTTATTCAGTGGTCGACAGTGCTGGGTCAAACTTTGGAAAGCATTTTATGAAGTCCACTCCCCAATCTGGAAAGATTTAAGGCTGGTTTACAAACTGTCCATGCCTTCATGTAGCTCTGTCCAGTTCTGGGCTCCCCAGTTCAAGAAAGATGAGGAGCTACTGGAGAGAGTCCAGCGGAGGGCTACGAGGATGGTGAGGGGACTGGAGCATCTCTCCTCTGAGGAGAGGCTGAGGGAGCTGGGCTTGTTCAGCCTGAAGAAGAGAAGGCTGCGAGGGGACCTAATAAATCCTTGTAAATATCTGAAGGGTGGGTGTCAGGAGGATGGGGCCAAGCTCTTTTCAGTGGTGCCCAGCGACAGGACAAGGGGCAATGGGCACAAACTGAAGCATAGGAAGTTCCCTCTGAACATGAGGAAGAACTTCTTCCCTCTGAGGGTGACGGAGCACTGGAAGAGGCTGCCCAGGGAGGTTGTGGAGTCTCCTTCTCTGGAGATATTCAAGACCTGCCTGGACAAGGTCCTGTGCAGCCTACTGTAGGTGACCCTGCTTCGGCAGGGGGGTTGGACTAGATGACCCAGGGAGGTCCCTTCCAACCCTGAACATTCTGTGATTCGGTGAAAAAAAGTAGGGAAAAGTAGGGAAAGACAGAACAGACTTTCAAATAGTGTGAAAATTATTCCTCAGCTTGGAGCAGATTAAAGTGATCTTTGCCTCACAAATTAATACTAACACTATGGTTGTTTGTCATATCTTGGTAATATCACATGGGAATAAAAATATCAACTCTTATCCATTCAGATAGCTGAGATGTAGCTGTTTGAGCTTTGGCATTGCAACAGCTGTTTCTCGTGTCCTCGGAAATAATTGGTTGTTACAGGAGCTATTTAAATGTGAGAAAATCACTGTGGTTTTATAATTAGTTTATTTTTAAGGAAAAACATAACTGCCCTTTGCTAAGAAGGTGAGGGTTTCAGGTCGGATGGAGGGATAGCAGCGTAGGCACCTGATTTACCATGACATTAAACAGGTAGTAAAACCAGGGGCTTATAAATATTAAGATCTTAATCTCACAGTAGACCTCTGCTGGGGGAAAGCCAGAGACAAATAAGGCTTTGCCTGAAACTCGCTGTAGGGTTGGGGCCCCGGCGTACTGCGTTACAGAGCAGGATATCTGTGCGGAGAGGGTACGAATGCGAGCAGCTGGCTCTGACAGTAGCATTGTGTGAGATTCGTTAGAGGATTTGGACACTCTGCAGCTATTTTTAGTGTGTAAATTCATAAAACTCTCTCTTTGAGTGCAGCCTAATCTGGAAACACCTTAAATCCATAAACATAGAATCATAGAATTGTAAAGGTTGGAAAAGGCCTCTAAGATCATGAAGTCCAACCATCAACCCAACATGACTGTGCCTACTAAACTACGTCCCGAAGTGCCACATCTAAAATTTTGTTAAACACCTCCAGGGATGGTGACTCCACCGCTTCCCTGGGCAGCCTGTTCCAATGCCTGCCCACTCTTGCAGTAAGGAAATTTTTCCTAATATCCAATCTAAACCTTCCCTGACGCAACTTGAGGCCATTGCCTCTCATCCTATCGCTAGTTACTTGGGAGAAGAGACCAACACCCGCCTCACTACAACCTCCTTTCAGGTAGTTGTAGAGAGCGATAAGGTCCCCCCTCAGCCTCCTCTTCTCTAGACTAAGTTCCCTGAGCCGCTCCTCGTAGGACTTCTTCTCTAAACCCCTCACCAGCCTCACTGCCCTTCTCTGGACACGCTCCAGCACCTCCATGTCCTTCTTGTAGTGAGGGGCCCAAAACTGAACACAGTACTCGAGGCGTGGCCTCACCAGTGCCGAGTACAGGGGCACGATCACCTCCCTACTCCTGCTGGCCACACTATTCCTGATACAAGCCAGGATGCTGTTGGTCTTCTTGGCCACCTGGGCACACTGCTGGCTCATGTTCAGCTGACTGTCGACCAGCACCCCAAGGCCCTTTTCTGCCAGGCAGCTTTCCAGCCACTCCTCCCCAAGCCAGTAGCGTTACATGGGGCAATCAGTCTAATGTGGTGGGATTGGGAAAGCTCCCCGGCTGCCTGAACTTCTGCTCTCGGGAGTGACCAGAGTTGCAGGCTGTTTGGAAGACACCAGCAGCAAAGTCCCTGGCTCCCTGCGCACAGAGCCCGGTTCCCCACCTGAGCTTAACTTTTTCGTCCGTACCCCTGGGAAGGGGCTTGGCCAGTGGCTGCTCTGGGGAAGGGCGTCCATGTTTTGCACCAGCTGGCTGGGCAGGAGAGCTGCCATGGAAGGAGGGAGGCATGGGTGGTAGGCAGCCTCTCTCCAGAAGCCCTGCAGAGGTGCTGCACCGTGGGTTAAATCTCCATCACCGTTTTTGGGAAAGAGCTGGCAAACGCCCGCTCGCTTTTTGAATCCGTTCGTGGCCAGGAATCCCCAAGGAGGGGAAAGGGAGGCATGTAGCGACTGCACGCGGCACGACCCTGTCCCCAGTATTTCATAAGGGCTTTTTAAATTAGCGCTCTGCCCATTGCTTCGCCGTGCGTGTCCTTGGGGTTTGCTGGCCGTCCCCTCCCCCCCTGCGCTGGACCCGCAGCCTCGCTGGGACAGAGTCGGCTCGAAGGGCTCCTCCGGCGCGAGCCGCAGGGCTCTTCCCCGCAGCGTGTGCTTTCTCTGCGGGCTGCCCGATAAAACCTGTTTCATGGCAGAGCCAGGCTGGCGGAGGGAGCCGTAGCTCTGAGGCAGGTGCTCTCCCGAGAGTGCCAGCAGTCTTAGCAGAGCCTGTTTATTGGTGTGTCTTCCTTCGAGGAGTAATAACTTCCAGATTTACTCCCTTTCTAACTGAGCATCTTTCAAAGTGGGTGTAGAACTATTTAAATAGCTTCTGTGGAGGTGGGATGAGAAATTGCTCTTATTCCATAGTCTGCAATCAGCACCAAACAAGCACTTTTCTCCACGGCACACACAAACAGGCAAGCATCTGCCAGCAGCCGATCTGATTTTCTGCTCGCTGGTGTAAGACACGAGGAATTCCACTGACATCGAGAGAGTTTCAACAGTGTAGTTTTAATTTTATTTTTAATCTGGTTAAATCCCTATATTTATTTTACCCCAGAGATTCTTCAGTGCCTGTGCTCTGGGAGGAGGCAAACCCCCACGGCAGTGCTTGGGCAGCGCAGCCCCACTGCAGCCCTTGCTGCCCAGCGCAGCCCTTCACCCGAGTTTTGGAAGGGTGAGGGAACAGCTCTGTGAGCCGCTTCTTCCCAGAGAGCCCAGCACATCCTCCTGTGCGGCGAGAGGAGCCCACGGCATCTCCAGAGGAGGCTGTGGGTGTCCTGGGGTGCACGCCTGGGACACCCAAAGTTGGTCTCTCTGCTTTGCCAGCTTGCCTGTGGGAAGAGCGTCAGACCCAAGGGCTGATTGCTAGAGCAGAACAGACCCCGGCAAAGAATAAATGTAAAGAGCACAAGGCCCCAGACTCATCCCTGCTTGGGCGGAACAGAAATGTGGTGGGGAGCAAAGAGTACAAGCCCCAGGCCTTCAGAGGAGGTGGGGTCAGAGGAGAGCCGACCTCTCTGGTGGCTTCCAGCGAAAGCCCGTGCTCACACCAAATGGAAATGTAGCTGCTCACCCAGGCACAGCCCAAGAAAAGTTTGGGTTGTTGCTGAGTCAGTTCTGTAGCTGGCAATGTGCAGTATTTTCGTGCACCGCTTTTTTTTCTTTTGGTGCAAACATGGGTGGCAATCTGATTAGCTTATGATTCACGATTTGGCTGATGTCCCTACTTCCCCCGGTCCCCACCTGTTCAAATAACTACTACTCTAATGTAGGCTGTTAACTTGAAATAACTTTTCCAACCCCTTTTGTAAATGAGCTCTGGAAGCTGCTTTAAGTCTCATCCACGGGCAGAAGTTGTAATAATTTAACTGAAATGCTTTTAAAACCAACACAGCCTGGTGCAAAACTCTATGCGGGCGTTTGAGAAGAAAGAAGTTCACTCTGAGCTGTTCCTAATCAACTAACGCCGTGATCAGACATGCTGTTCTGGGAGAGCTTGGTTGCCAGCCCCTGCTGCTCAGCTTTCTTGCCAAAGGCCATCCCCTCCCCAGCTCTGCCACGCAGAAATGCTGCTCCTCACCCAGTCCCAACAGCAGGATCCAGGTGAGCGAGCCCTCCCACTCCAGGAGTTGCAGCTGACCTGGAATATGGTGCCGGAGCGGGGCGAGGAGAGGCTACTCTGTGTGGTTCTACTGCCAGACCTTGTCAGAGCAGAGGGAAAGCCAGTGCGAGCAGCCGCGGTGGGTTGAGGCTGGTGACCTGAGCCAGCTCAGCTACCGTCACGTCAGCGAGTCTGACTCTGCACCTCTGGTCACCCGGCCCTGCGCTCACCGCTCGTCACTGCGCTTAAACCAACCCAAGTGAGTGACACCAATGGCTTCATACGCCCTTTGCACCAATTTAAACAGATCAGTCAGGCTCAGGGCAACTTCCCAAAAGACCTACGCTATGTAAGCAATACTGTGCGATCAAAAAAAAAAGGGAAAAAAAGGAAATACTGGTGCCGAGCTCTGCAGAGAATTGGTTTATTCTGTTCCCCAAGATATTGCAACAGAAAGGCTAGACAATTTTGAAGCATGCATGCGTTCCAGCCTCTGTGCTTACACCCTCGGGAAGACCATTAGACAAGTCCTGGTCTCGCCCAGTCTTCTTCTGACCATGCGTTCCTCTACGTCCACCCTCCTCGTTCCCCGCACAACCCTGAACTGCTGGTTTGGTGCATTGTAGTGTGTTTAGCTCTTGCTTCTTCAGTTGCGACAGACGTGTAATCCTTCACCTGTAAACCCACCCTTCCTCAGAGGCAGGTCAGCAGGTCAGCTTTGCATGCAGCGTCCCACACCATGGGCAGGATGCAGAGCCTCTGGACCTCCCAAAACCGGCGCAAGGGCAGCGGGGAGAGGAGCGGCTGTGTGACCATGCTGCTCACTTGGGGGACAGGTTTTGCACCAGGGGAGGTAAGTGCTTTGCCTGTGGGTGGAAGCAGCAGGTTCACCAAGGAAGTGCCTCTCCATAGGTGGTGTGCAAATTTCACCCCTGGCAAACAGCATTAATATAATACATCAAAGCTGGGCGCATTAATAGCAAACGAAGGGAAAGGATTTGCTATACATGCTAGCTACTTTCAAATGCAAATGTCTGTTTTAAATCAGATTAAGACAGAAGGAAGCCTAGAGAATGCCAATAATTAATACATGATAAAGGAGTAAACATCGAGGGCATCAAAAGGTAAAATGCAATCACAAAGAAGAAAGTAATCCATCTTCTCCACACAGCCTGCTCTGCTGCACGGAGTAGGTGGGTGTGAGTCCCCATTCCCGTTTCCATAGGTAGGTGGTGAGTGTAAACCCAAAGCAGCTGCTGTTGCTGAGTAGCATCCCTCTTCCGCTGCAGACAAAACAAGAAGAATCCTTAAGCTCAGCCAGGGAAGTGGAGAATCCCTGGGCTGGGCTTGGCTGGGCTGGTGTCTCCAGACTCCCGGGACTTTTGTGAGCCATGCTGCTGTGGAGAGGGAGGCTTCAGCAGACACTTTTATCTGTTGGCATGACCTTGGTCCCTTCAGGGTGTGCACGTCTAGCTTCTGTGGCTTTAAACCAGTGAGAAAGGTGGTGGGTGGGATCCCCACTGAGGCATGAGTGGACCTGAGAAATATTTTTCCGTGGCTCCCCTGCCTCCTTTTGTGCACCTGAAAAGCAGACCAGCCTCTCCACCTCTCCCCTTGCTCCCCCAGACCTGCCTGTTTAGGTACAGTTGTGATTACAGCAGGACGTATCTCATCTACCTTGAATGTTAAGAGAAGTAAGAAACTTGAGGGAAAATGTTAGCAGACTCTATTCCCCTTTCATATTTCTTACGATTCACACAGTGCTGGCATCAGACCCCTGGCAGTGCCCTGTGGTTTTACTTCCTTCTTCAGCTGAAATAGCAGCACTTACTCCGGCTTTATTAAGCTTGCATGAGGTACCAAACTGTAGCAGGCCTTGCATACCGATTGTATCAAGAGATAAGCAGGCCTGACTCGCACACAGTCCATGCGTGTGGGAAGCGAGCTCCTCTGAAGGCAGATAGACATCGCTGTTAATGTTTGAAAGCTGCTGCTCAGCAGTGATCTCCTTGGAGAAGCCCGGTGGCTGCTGGTTTCACTGACTGGTCTATGTACCTCTCCCTGGATTTGGAGGGAACTTATCTCACCACACAGTTATTTATTTCCAGCGCTAGATACCAGAAAAAAGGCAGAAGTTTCTTCCCAGTCCACTTAGAAGTTGTGTTGCTGACTTGAAGGTTCACTGGTGAGGCCACACCTCAAATACGGTGTTCGGTTTTGGGCCCCTCACTACAAGAAGGACAATGCGGTGCTGGAGTGTGTCCAGAGAAGGGCAACGAGGTTGGTGGGGGGTCTGAAGAACAAGTTTTATGAGGAGCGGCTGAGGGAGCTGGGGCTGTTTAGTCTGGAGAGGAGGAGGCTGAGGGGAGACCTTGTCGCTCTCTACGGCTACATGAAAGGAGGTTGTAGTGAGGCGGGTGTTGGTCTCTTCTCCCAGGTAAATAGTGATAGGACGAGATGAAATAGCCTCAAGCTGCATCAGGGGACGTTCCGATTGGATATTAGGAAAAATTTCCTTACTGCAAGAGTGGTCAGGCATTGGAACAGGCTGCCCAGGGAGGTGATGGAGTCACCATCCCTGGAGGTATTCAAAAAACGTGTAGATGTGGCACTTCGGGACATAGTTTAGCAGGCATGGTCATGTTGGGTTGACAGTTGTGCTTGATCTCAGAGGTCTTTCCCAACCTTAATGATTCTATGATTCTATAAAGTGCCCCCAAATCGTAGAGGAGTCTATAGGCTTAGAAGTGAAATTGTAGAACCACAGAATGGTTTGGGTTGGCAGGGACCTTCAAAGATCATCTAGTTCCAACCCCCTGCCATGAGCAGGGACACCTTGCACTAGACTAGGTGGCTCAAAAGCTCAAAGCTCTATCCAGCCTGGCCTTGAACATCTCCAGGGATGGGACATCTACCCCCTCTCTGGGAAACCTGTTCCAGTGCCTTACCACCCTTGCCGTTAAAAAATTCTTTCTGATATCTAATCTAAATCTGCCCTTTTTTAGTTTAAAACCATTGCCCCTTGTTCTGTCAGTATAGGCCCTGGTAAAAAATCTCTCTCTGTCTTTCTTATAAGCCCCCTTTAAGTACTGAAAGGATGCAATAAGGTCTCCCCTCAGCCTTTTCTTCTCAAGGCTGAACAGCCCCAACTCTCTCAGCCTTTCCTCATAGCAGAGATGCTCCAGCCCTCTGATCATTTCTGTGGCCTCCTCTGGACCTGCGCCAGCAGCTCAATGTCCTTCTTGTGCTGAGGGCTCCAGAGCCGGATGCAGGACTCCAGGTGAGGTCTCACCAGAGCAGAGCAGAGAGGCAGAATCACCACCCTTGAACTGCTGGTCACCCTTTTTCTTATGCAGCCCAGGATACGGTTGGCTTTGGTGCACTTTGCCAGCTTGTAGTCATTGGAAATTATTATGAACTGAAGAGTAAGGATACTCCGGGCTCGTATCTTCTGATTTGTGATCATCTTCATATGGACAAAACCCTCTGGAAGGGGGGGAAGCCCAGGCCCTTGGAAGCGCAGGAACACACGCTTGAAAACAAACTGAAAAAATCATACGGTTTTCACAAGCCTCTTTTACATTTCTCTTTCTTTCTGATTGTCATTCAAGCCCGTATTGGGCTGAAAGGAGCCCCAGGCTCAGCCACGGTGTGGACAGATGGACAGTGTGGGCAGCCGGCCCTTCCTACGTGACACGGCAGGGGTGGAGGTTACTGCCTCCATCACCCGCTGATTAATCTGTGCTCGCTGCTGGCAGAAGAAAAGGCAGTTCCAGTCTTTCTGGGAGAAAATGCAGCCCAAAGTGGCCATGCCATCATAAAGTCATAGAATCTTAGAATCATTAAGGTTGGAAGACCTTTAAGATCGAGTCCAGCTGTTAACCTAAGACTGCCAAGTTCACCACTAAACCATGTCTGTGACATCTACACGTTTTTTAAACACCTCCAGGGATGGTGACTCCACCACTGTCCTGGGCAGCCTGTTCCAATGCCTGACCACTCTTTCAGTAAAGAAATGTTTCCTAATATCCAATCTGAACCTCCCCTGATGAAACTTGAGACTGCTTCCTCTCGTCCTATCGCTAGTTACCTGGGAGAAGAGACCAACACCCGCCTCACTACAACCTCCTTTCAGGTAGTTGTAGAAAGTGATAAGGTCTCCCTTCAGCCTCCTCTTCTCCAGGCTAAACAGCCCCAGCTCCCTCAGCCGCTCCTCATAAGACTTGTTCTCCAGACTCTTCACCAGCCTCGTTGCCCTTCTCTGGACACGCTCCAGCACCTCAATGTCCTTCTTGTAGTGAGGGGCCCAAAACTGAACACAGTACTCGAGGTGTGGCCTCACCAGTGCCGAGTACAGGGGCACAATCACCTCCCTACACCTGCTGGCCACAGTATTCCTGATCCAAGCCAGGAAGCCGTTGGCCTTCTTGACCACCTCGGCACACTGCTGGCTCATGTTCGGCCGGCTGTCGACGAGCACCCCAAGGTCCTTGTCTGCTGGACAGCTTTCCAGGCGTTCCTCCCCAAGCCTGTAGCATTGCATGGGGTTGTTGTGGCCGAAGAACGTCACCACGCTACTGCAAGGGCCCATGCTTTCCTGCACTAGCTGCATGTCATCATTATCATCCTCCTTCACAGCATCCTCCAGGTCCCATCCTCCATCCCTGAGGATGCCTGTGCAACTGGAAAGCCTTACAGAATGGGCTGGGCCTCTCGTAGGGGTGGAAGAAGCAGGTTCCCAAAGGGAGGTCTTTCATTGACTGGGCTTTATATTCAGCTCTGTAAATTCAGGAATCATTGCTGGCATAAAAATCAGAGAATTGCAGAATAGTTGAGGTTGGAAGGGACCTCTGGAGGGCATCTAGTCCAACCCCCTTGCTCAAGCAGAGTCATCTAGAGATGATAAAATGAGAGAGATGCAGTCAGTGCCTGTGGTGGTTGGGCTCTTAACCACACGTAATGACAAGAATCCAGCCAGCCCTCCCTGGCCCATACTCGCTCACCCAGCTGGTGGGATCAATCAGAGGGACTGAACAACAAGTAACCAGTCCTTGGCCAGCCCTTCCTCACTGCGGAGGACCCTGGCAAGTATGCAGATCCAGATGTGATGGTACCATCTGTTCTGTCTGGACTGCATGAAGAGGAGATGCCAGTGCCACCAGCAGCATTAATGTAACAGCACGTACGTTACTGCCTTCCTGCCAGCACCTATAGTTCTGCAGAGGCCATTGCAGCAGCCAGCGATGCCTGCACTCAGCAGTTATCCTTCAGAAGACAAACTGGGCCAGCAGAGAAGATGGTCCCCTGGAACTTGTGAGCGAGGAGTATCCCCTCAATCAGTGGTTATTTAGGCTTGACCATACCCCTGGTGACAATATCAAAGCCTTCTGGCAGATGCAGGCATCAGCATGGACTCTGATCTTTGGCTGTTGCCCAGAGAAAATTATTAATCACTCTGACAAGCACTATCCTAAGCAAGTCTAAACAAGTAGTGCTCCAGCGCTCAGGATTTCAGGTAATACCAAGGTACTGAAAGGCATGAATTTCCATCTTGTCCTTGGGACCCCTACGGTTCGGTCTTACTAATTATTGTAATCACCGTGACCAAATACCATAGAGGTGCTTACCAGCCTCAGTCAAGGGGATGTCTGAGATGGAAGTTACCCGGGGGCAGTGTTGAAGCAAACACTGCTTAGACCTGCATATAGTTAATTATGTATCAACCAGAAGAGGGTTGCATCCTCAAAAGGTGCAGGTGATTACCGTGAGGTGGACTAGGTTACACACAGACCTTTACCTGTGTATGCGTGGAAGAAAATGGCCTTTTGAGATACGTTGCAGTTTTGCCCTTGATTTCAACAGGACTCAAATCCTACTTGGGCAAATCCCACCAAATCCCACCCTGCTGTAAGGTGCAGCCAAACCCACTCCCTGCTGCCCTTGCTGTCGAAGCCCGTTTTGTTTCACAAGACATTCTAGTGTTAAAAAACAGCATTTATCAATTTTAATTCTATTAAGAAAGTAGGAAATTCAGTGCGGAAAGAAGACAGCAGATGCTGGTGGATTTGGGATTCGACTTCACAAGCAATTCACTTTTGCTGTGTTTTTCTGTAATTTTCACGACCGGAGGGAGCAAGCTGAGTTCACAACATTTTAGGTTCTGGTTGGGCTTCCGTCTCAGACAAAGGTGATATTTGCAGGTTGAAGTCCAGCCCTTATTTACCTTAGTGGCACATTTCCTAGCAACTTCAACTAGGAAAGAGTTTTGCCCGCGATGTCTTTCACTGGCGGGGGTTTTGTTCCCACGGTCAAGCTGATAACCTTCCCGGGCACCTCTGTCCCTGCGGCGTAACGTCGGGCTGCATCCTTGCTCTTCTGCGGCCACGACAGCTTTGCTCCCTCTCATACATAACCGCTTGCTTCAGGTTGATTTCTGCCCTAAACAATATTTCTTCTTATAACTTCATTTTTATTTATTGCCTGAAATTCCAGATTAAGTGCCATCTCCTAGCAACTGGTATATTTTTGTCTCCAGTCTGCTAACTTTCAGTGCTTGGATAATGCTCTCAGTTCATTTTGCTGTCTCAGACAGAAAAGAAAACACTAGTTTTCAGATAGCTAGTGGTATTTACATTTGTTTGTGAAGTTTCTAAACAGTCGAGTCAGTTAAACAGCTAACTTCATATCCACCTGCTTGGTGCCTCTATAGATGTGCCCCAGAGAAATGAAAATACACAGCGTAGTCCTCCTGTTGGTGCATCTTTAGAAGGGAGCGACACAGGAGACGAGGTGCCTCGGCCGGGGCACTCCCACCTGAGGTGTTTTGGGAAGGGGCTCCTCTTCCCACTGTGCAAGCCCTTGACAGTTCTTGACATGTCAAAGAGACATCAAGAAATGTGCTTACTACCTCTGCAGACTAAACCACGTGTGTCCTCCCAGCAAGACATGGCAAAAGCACATGATGAATCTCGAGAACGGGGCTGAGTTACGGCCACAATGAACCTTGCACAGTAGCGGGTGCCTGTCCTGCGAAATGGGTGCAGAAAAGACCTCACAGTAAAAAAGAGCCGTTTCTTTTAGGCTGTTCAGCTCATATTCTGCAACATG